>NC_067476.1:141271293-141871293 GCF_947179515.1 Apodemus sylvaticus
GGTGATGCCAACAGACACTTTGCTCTTAACCAGACACCTGACCATTCTCCAACTGTTTTCTTCATCTGGACCATCTGAATAGATGTGATGCTCTCGGAAGCCCCGGGGACCATCTGTTGTAACTGATCCAGCTTCTCACTCCTTCCCAAGCCGTCTTGGTTTTCCAAGTGTGCTCTTCCAGTTCTCTTCCCACCCTCATCGACACAGCTAATCCTACCATGGCCTCTGCTGTCTGCCTCTCTCTTCTCTCTTAGGGCCATATTTCCCTCTCCTTCTCCTCTTCTCACCCAGCTCTGGCTCCTCAGGGACTGAAATCCCGCCCTGTGCTGAGCAGACCAATCATGCTGCTCTGTCTATGATCTCCACATCTTTGGTTCAGCCCAGCTATTTCTGTCGGCTGTACCTGCAATTCTTCTCACTTCCCTCTGGGTTTTACACTTCTTTTGGCACTTAGAAGGTGTCAGACCTCTTAGAGTTAGTTAACTGCTGTCAAGGTTAGACGTCTGACATGGCTGGTGATTGATTAATAATGGGTCAAGGTGTGAAAAGAAGGTAAGCCATTCCACTTAAAACTGAAGGAGGCTTGCTTCTTTTATGGGCTTTGTCTTTGTTTTTCCTTCCATAGGACAATGGGCTCCATTGCCTCATCAAGGGGAGGGGGAACCAAAGCACAATTAGTACATTTCAGAAAATAGTTTTTTCTACCTTTACTAGATACCAAGATTTACCCTGGGTGTCTTCGTTCTTGTACATTCCTTATTAAGCCTTCCCAAGATGAGCTCCTTCCCTTGGTGCTCAGACAATGCCGCCCAGGCCAACTGCTCAATTCACTCATTCATGAGCTCAGTGACTATTGAATCAGACACTGTGCTAAATACTGCAGCAGGTTTAAAAAAAAAAAAAAAAGACGGCCTCTCTTCCCCAGGAACTCAATGTAGTTGGAGAAAACAGATCCGGACAGTGAATGGCTGAGGGCATTGTAGTAACTACACTTAGCAGTGTGCACAAATTATTTCAGGAATAAAGAGGGCTGCCTAGCTCTATTAAGGGTTTCTAAGGAAAGTTTAATGAAAGTGGGGATATTTGAGGTAGACTTTGAAGAATGAGTAGGTGTTTGCTACCATGTATCGAGAGAATGGGGTTTGTAGCTATTGGGACAAGCTTAGAAGCATGAAAGGGCAGAGTGGGTGGTGGTGGGTCTTGATGTTATCAGAGACTTCTTCTTAGAGAAGCCAGAGGAACAGGTGAGTGGCAGAGACTGGGTAAACAAGATGCAGGATTTGCTAGTCTCTGATCCATGCTCCTTAGCGGAGAGATGCAGAACAGGGACTTAATACTTTGGCCGCAGGCCTTAACCTGGGGATAGACTTTAGAGCAGGTGAGTGGGTGGCTGACTCATCTGCTTCCAGACACTGCCACCTGTCAGCATTCCAGTTTTGTGGCTGGTCCTAGGCCAAAGGTCAAGTCCCAAGAGATTCTTTATAACATAGCGTCTTGGAGACTAGACCACCATTTGCCTCCTCTCTCCTCTCCCCTCCCTCTTCCCAACCTCATCACCTCCCCTCACCCAAAATTCTTTTAGTCACTTTTACATATTTCTCAGAGTATGCTACCCATACCTGCTGGACAGTTCAAATCTCATTTCCACCTGGATATCTTCCTCTGCCTCCTCTTCCCCCTCCTCCCTCCATGCCCATGACAAGACACACCCCCTTTCTCCTGTAGAACCCTCTCCGTACCTGCTCTGTAATACTAAGTTTTCCTCACAGGTTAACCTACTAGTTTGTGAGTTCCAGAGTCTTGCACAGAGCCTAGCATGTGGTAACGTTTTGATAATGTTTGTTGGATGACAGGAAGAACAACTAAAGTCTGTCCACTCTGTCCCAGGTACCGGGTACATAGAGATGGAGGGAGCCTTCCGACAAGGAACTTAGAATCTGGCGGATCGTGGTGTGTGATGATTGGAGCCCAATATTATAAGATCTATAAGATCTATAATAGGGGGTTTAGAGAGTACCAAGGAGAGAGGAAAATCACTTAGCCTGGGAAGTCTTCCAGGGGTAGTAATTTATGGATTGAACATTTAAATATGAAAAGCTTTTGCCAAACTAAGAATGCTCGGAAAGAGAAACGTATGTGCAGAGACATAAAAGAGAATCGGTGTTGGGGACTGTGAGTATTGACACTCTGCAGTGTTCACTCTGAAGGGAAAACATGTTTTAGAGACCAGAGATGAGGGGAGTAAGGCTGTCGCTCTTTTGTGGATGTTCCAAGACTATTATTCTGGCAATTGGCTTTTAATCAGTTTTATCACAAGGGCGTGAAGATGTTATAGTCACCTTTGGAGGAAGAGAAGAGTCACTTATCTGTAGTTCTGGCTGCTGCCTTCTAGAAGTGGTTTCATTTGGTTTACAATAAGGACATTCACAACAGAATTGTTTGTATAGAAACAAAACCCAAAAGCTCTTGGGCTAGGGATGTAGCTCAGATGGTTGAGCACTTACCTAGCATGCGTGAAGCATTGGGCTTGTTCCCTAGAACCCCAGAAAACTGTTGCAGACGCCCACAATCACAACATGCCTTGGAGGCAGGAGGATCAGAAAGTTCAAAGCCATCTTTGACTATGTAGCAAGCCCAAAGCCAGCCTGGTGCTCATGAGAAAGGTGCGCGTAAGAACGGAATAATCCTGTTTCCCAAGGTAACTCTCACGCTCACATTCAGGACGACCCGACCCTCTGAGATGGGCGGAGACTAGGCTTTCTGGCAGCAAGCCTGGCATTTGGGGGATGTTCCTGACTCACTAAAAGAGTGTGGATGTGTTGCTCATTTTCTGGGAGATGATGTGGGACTCAGTGCTCGTGTTTCTTTCGGGTTCCGTTCCCTCTCACCTTTTGAAGATGCAGTCGGCTCTTATACCTTGCTGTGCTTTGGTCTCTCTGCCCATTTGACCTTCACCCAAACTTCTTTTAGTCTCTTGCCTTTTTACACACCACACACACACACACACACCTTTCTTTCTTTCTTTGTAGCGTTTGAGGTTGAACTTAGGACCTTCATACTTGCTTGTCAAGAGCTCAACCACTGGCTCACATCCTCAGCCTCCTGTCCCCCCCCCCCCCTTTTTTTATAAAGAAAATGATTCATTGGAAAACGGAAAAACACTCTACCCAAAAAGATATTCAGTTAGGTTGGTCTTGACTGTTGTTGCTTAATTTTGGAGGGGCTGAGGCTGTAGTTAAGTAGTGGAGTGTATACTTAGCATACAAGAAGCCCTGAGTTCAATCCCCAGTGCACACATGTGGGCACAAGTACACACAAACACCCGAGCGCGCACACACACATGTGTACCCACACGCATACATGCATGCACACACATACACACACACACATTGCTGACATCAACTCAGACCTTCAGGAAGGTGATAGGACTAGAACAAAGACCTAGCAACCGTTCACCTGCATCTGCAGATTGTTAGCATTTTACTGCATTTACTTCATCTAGCTATCCCTTTCTCTCTCTCAAAATATATTTATGCGTTTATTTCAGAACCCATTAAGCAGTAGTTGCAGATACCACACATTCTTATGTAAGCCTCCAATGTGTATTTCTGAAAGGCAAGAAATTTTCTTACATAATAGATTTTTTCTATGCATTTATTATTTATCTGTATATAAGGAATATGTTGCTTTGCTTATTTATAATTGTTTGTAATGGATTGTTTTGTGGGGGGATGGTTAGCAGTGAAGACTATATATATATATTCTCCTGCCAGCAGCTATGGTGCAGTGTGATGCTACATCAGATTGACTTTAGGCATAAAGTGCTTTCGGTTGACAGTGGGGAAGGGAGCCAATCAGAGCGAGATTTTCTGGATGTTCACTTGATCACATCTGTGGGGTAGAATGAAGGAGGAAGAAGTCAGACCGTGGGCCCATAAGGCCTCTGGGTAAAGCGGTCCCTAGTTTTAAGGGCAAATCTCTGCCACATAGAACGGGACTTCTCCAGCATAACGCATCGTTTTCTTTCACATCTTTCAGAACTGGTTAAAATCGTACGGCTATCTGCTTCCCTATGAGTCACGGGCATCCGCACTGCATTCAGGGAAGGCCTTGCAGTCTGCGGTCTCCACTATGCAGCAGTTTTATGGGATCCCAGTCACCGGTGTGTTGGATCAGACAACAATCGAGTAAGATTTGCAGAGGGCATTATGCCTTGGAACTTTCTGGGCTCTGTTCACAGTTGTCATGGTTGTGCCATGCCCATCTTACCACCCTAAGCTGCTGCACGGCCTTCTTGGGAGAGAATACCAGACTGTCCTTTCACAGTTCTGGTTCTGGGTCATCTACCTGTCCCGACCCCACCCCTCTATTTTAAATTTAAGCTGTGTGACCGGAGACAAGTCGCCTAACCCTGCTGGGCCTCAGTTTTCTTGTCAGTACAATGAGGGAGTGGGTTACTGTGGATCCGTTTCCAACAGACTCTGTAAGTCGTGCTCTGGGCCACGGCCCTAAGATGAGTGTGCACGGCTAACTTGATCCAGAGAATTGTGGGGTGATCACAGGCTGTCAGTTCTTGGACCACTTTTCCCATTTACCAAACACCTGCTGAGTGCCCGCCTGTGCCAGAGCCTGTGCTTAGCCCTAGCCTCCTACTCAGCTGTTTTGTGAAAAACACAGTCATCTGGCCACGCCATCCTAGGGCTCGGAAGCACACGAACCCGGGGGAGACGCCGAGAAGGCAGTAACTGAAATCCAGCCGCGAGAATGGTTCTCATCACTCGGGGGTAGCTAAGGGAGACCTAAGAAGGTCACAAAGCCAACCTAGAAGGAGGGGTCAAAGAGAAGGGGAATCCCGGGAGGGAAATCCTTAGGGGAAGTGACGTCACAGCAGCGGGGGGGCGTGGCCAGCAGGGTTAGCTGAGGGAGGTCAAACAGAAAGGTGCACGGCTGGGTTTAGGAATCAAGAGGTTACATAAAACCTCATGGGAATGGTGAAAAGAAAGCCAGGGGCACTGAGGGTAAGGAGACCAAACGCGGCAGTGATGTGAAGACCTTTGAGGAGCCTGAGAACAAATGGAAGAGGGAAAGATGGATGGTGGTTTTTACTTGTTTACCATGGGAGAAACCTAGACCTGTGACGCGGCTCGCCGCCGGTAAAGGTGTTCCTTAGAGCCCCAGAATCCATGTAATGGTGGGAAGAGAAAACCAACTCCAGAGTCCTTCTGTGATGGTTTACCGCGTGCAAACACACACACACACACACACACAGAGAGAGAGAGAGAGAGAGAGAGAGAGAGAGAGAGAGGTGTTTCAGCGTTTAAGAGCACTTACCACTCTTGCAGAAGAACCCGAGTTCAATTCCCAGCACCCACATGGTGGCTCACAACCTTCTATGACCCCAATTCCAGGATACCTCTGACTTCTGAAGTCTCCAGTACTTACTTGCTGGGCAAACAAATATTCGGCACGTACATACCCGTAAAAATGAAACAAATATTTAAAATATAAATAAGTAAAAATGTAAAAAGATAAGAGTAGTTGATTACATTTTAGTTTAGTTTGGTTTGGTTTTGTTTCAGACAGGATCTCTACATAGTTAAGGCTGTTCTGAAACTCACAATGTAGGCCAGACTGTCCTTGAACTCACAGAGATCCTCCTGCCTCTGCCTCCCAAGTACTGGAATTAAAGTTTCTGGCACCACTGTGCCTGACTTTTTTTTTTTTTAAAGAAGTAACCATAGGCTGCCTAGCAGGTAAAAGTGCCACACAAAGTAATAACCTCAGTGAACCCTTAGGTCTTTTTTTTAATTGGATATTTCCTTTATTTACATTTCAAATGTTATCTCCTTTCCTGGTTTCCCCCCACTCCCCACCTTCTATCCCTTCCCCCCTCCCCCTGCTTCTATGAGGGTGCTCCCCCACCCACCCACCCACTCCCACCTCCCTGCCCTCACATTCTCCTATACTGGTGCATTGAGCCTTCACAAGACCAGGGGCCTCTCCTCCCATTGATGCCTCACAAGGCCATCCTCTGCTACATGTGATGCTAGAGCCATGGGTCCCTCCATGTGTACTCCTTGGTTGGTGGTTTAGTCCCTGGGAGCTCTGGGTATATGTGTATGGTTGGTTGATATTGTTGTTCTTCCTATGGGGCTGCAAACCCCTTCAGCTCCTTCAGTCCTTTCTCAGGTTCCTCCATTGGGGACCCGGTGCTCAGTCCAATGGTTGGCTGCGAGTATCTGCCTCTGTATTTGTCAGGCTCTGCAGAGCCTCCAACCCTTAGGTCTTACAGAGAAAGGAAGGAACCAGCTCCTACAAATTGTTCTCTGATCTTGTGTGTACACACATACACAATAATATAATACTTTTATATTATTATATAATAATAAGCATAAATGAGTAAAAACTAAAAAGAAAATATCCGTGAAAGTCACCTAAATTGCTTCAGAGGAGACGTTCAGGCCAGGAAAGCATAGAAAGAGCAGAAGCGAGTTTCCAAAGGGGGGATGGGAGCTCGGGAGAAGGCGGAAGCAGATGGCAGGGCTGGTTGAGGACACAGGAGAGCTGGCAGGAGACAGAATGGGAAGGCACACGACTGTGGCTGAAGCAGTGCCCCCGGCAGACAAGTTACTCCGTCAACTCTGGGGGGCTCCGCCTGTTTCTCTGCAAAGGAGAATTTTGGGTTTGACTATCAAACCCTTGAGTCTATTATTCCAAGCTGGAAAACTCTTAAAACTTGATGATTTTTATTCTATTCAAACATTCCCTGGTCCTTCCCTCACTGAGACATATTGTGAAATTCTAAGACGGTACTCATGAAGGCTCCTCAGAGGCTGTGAGTGGGATCCTTGGTCCTTGGCCTCATGGGTGAGTGGCTTATAGATCCCAGCCTCCTCCCTAGGCTGCTGTTATTTTGAGGCATTTGTGAAGGCTTCGTGGCCATGCATCCTGGGCCAGGAGCACGGTGTCTCTGCTGAGGTACCACCTGGCCTTAGATTTCACTCTGTTCCAGAAAGCCCCAGGCCTGCTGGACAGGGTCCAACCCACGGCAGGGGGATGGGAAAAGAAACAAAGGAAAAGGAGCTGAGGAAAGAGGTAGCATCTCTGCCTGCACCTCTGCCTGCACCTCTGCCCGCATCTCTGCCCGCATCTCTGCCTGCATCTCTGCCCGCACCTCTTTTAGGAAGTTGGGACCAGTGTTCTGAACACACAGAAGGAAAAGGCTGTTCACACTTGGTCCAAGGCCAGAGTGGGATGGGTAGAATTCAGAGGGCTCTGTGACCTTGGGCACCTGAAGCCTTTCATGGGGTCCACCTCCTGCCATAGGGCTCTGCTAGAGCCCTACTCAGTCCCGCTCGGCCTTGCAGTAAAAGAGATGGCTCCTGCTTCTCTCTCTAGTGTGTGTTATTGTAAGAAAGTTTGATTCCCAATTTCAAGTACTATTTTTGAGTGTTTGCCTTGGGAAATGTCACGCACTTATCTTTTTCTAATTCCTCCAGCAACTCCTCTAACTAGACTTTAGCTAAGCTGAGAGAGAGAGAGAGAGAGAGAGAGAGAGAGAGAGAGAGAGAGAGAACACTACTCAGTATTTCTTTACTAAACTGCACTGATAGTAACCAAGCGATCGAAGTTGTGGCCCTGCCTCCCTTACTTCTGCTTTCCAAATGACCCGATTTATCTGTGCAATCCTGACAACCTGAGTTCAGTCCCCAGAACCCATGTCAAGGTAGAAGAGGACAGTCTCCCTTCATCATCCTCTGCTCTCCATGTGTAGCATTGCATACAGAACTCCCGAACACATCGTGAACATACAGTAATAATAAATAAATAATTTAAAATTTTAAATACAATAAAAATTCTAAAAGCAATCCAGGTGTAGTTGTGGCTGCTTTCAATCCTAACACATAGGAGATCGAGTTAGAAGGATCATGAATTTAAAGCCAGTCTGGGCTACCTAGCAAGAGCCCGATTCAAAGTACTCTAGGAGAGCAGGCATGTGTGAGAACTGCCGATGTTGACACGGATGTTACACGGATGCAGTCACGGCACATTACAGCTGTGAGTGTGGGTCACTCTCTGAGTGAGGCATGCCAAGATGAGCAAGGCCTAGTTTGCTCCCTCTAGGGGCTTTTCTTAGGTGGTTAAAATGCCCCGTCTTCTTTTCTGCATTGCCAATGGCAACTGCTTTAACAGCTGTGAATGAGGTCAGACATTTTCCCTTCCAGCAATGCCAAGTTCAGTGGGTCTGTTGTTAGGCCAGTGCGGAAACATAAAATGCAAGGCGGCCTGGCCCTAGTCAGTTGCAGCTTTTAAGTCTTTAAGTCTCCTACCTGGGCCCTTCTTAAATCCCCAGTGATGTCCCAGCCTTCTTCCCTGATGTGCCTTGACCTGATAATGAACAGGTTTATCAAGATTTACTGATTTCCACGCACTAGACTAGCTTTGGGGCCCAAGGACAAACATAACGTGATTTCTGTTCTCAAGGTAACTGCCATTATTAAAAGCAATAGATTAACATTGAAAATCACAATATAAACTGGGCACTGGTGGTGCACATTTTTACTCCCAGCACTCTGGAAGCAGAAGCAGGCAGCTCTCTGTGAGTTCAAGGCCGGCCTGGTCTACAGAATGGGTTCCAGGACAGCCAAAGCTATACAGAGAAACTTGTCTTGGGAGGAAACACACACACACACACACACACACACACACACCACAATATAATATAATAACTGCTATAGAAAATTACATTCTGCATGCTATGTCTGTTCAGAGTTTACTTTTCTTTTGAGTTAGGGTCTCAGTGTATAGACTAGGCTGGCCTGGAACTTTTGACCCTTCTGCCTTAGCCTGTCAAGTCCTGGCTTTACTTCTTAAACACCTGGAGTGAAAGCCACTGCCTCTCTTTTGTGCTTGCCTGCTGTATAAAGAGCTATGGGTCATTCATTTATTCAGTCAGTCTGTCGTCGATTTAGAAATCATTAGTGACGACTGACGACTCTCTTTGTGAGGCTCCATGCAGGCCCAGGGGATATAGGCAACTCTCCTATCCTCATGCAGCTCAAAATCTATCAAGGAAAACAACAAAGCAGAGAGGAAACAAGAAAGCAGATGCTTACGGTTGGAGGAGCGATAGTCACTATACAGAAACATTAAGCAAGACAGGCAGTGTCTTAGTCAGGGTTTCTATTCCTGCACAAACATCATGACCAGGAAGCAAGTTGGGGAGGAAAGGGTTTATTCAGCTTACACTTTCACACTGTTATTCATCACCAAATGAAGTCAGGACTGGAACTCAAGCAGGTCAAGAAGCAGGAGCTGATGCAGAGGCCATGGAGGGATGTTCCTTACTGGCTTGCTTCCTCTGGCTTGCTCAGCCTGCTCTCTTATAGAACCCAAGACCACCAGCCCAGGGATGGCACCACCCACAAGGGGTCCTCCCCTCCTTGATCACTAATTGAGAAAATGCCTTACAGTTGGATCTCATGGAGGCATTTCCTCAACTGAAGCTCCTTTCTCTATGATAACTCCAGCCTGTGTCAAGTTGACACACAAAACCAGCCAGTACACACAAGTGTTAGGGTCAGGTTGCTGTGAGCCTTCAGGGAGCTCTGTCTGAAGGGCAAGGACCATAATGATATAAAGGAACAAACCACACAAAGATAGAGGGTCAGAAGCAAAGGAGACAGCAATCACAAAGACTCTAGAGTAAGAACAGTTGGCTACCATATTCAGAGACCAGCAAGGCACCCCTGTGGCTGGCTGTCTTACTGAAGGGAGAGCGGTAACACGCTGGACACATGGCCAGGGCTAGACCACGTGGAATGCTGTAGATTGAGCCGGGGTTAGGATTTTATTGCAGTTATGATGCTGACGAGAAAACTGAGGTTCGTGCTGATTTGACCCCTTGCCTGAGCTCCTCGCTTGGTGGAATTAGAACTTAAAACTGTCTGCTCACTCCAGTCTCCTAAGTATTTCTTAAACTCAAGTGTTTCTCCTTGGGAGTGAATGAATTCACTAATCAGTCAGTCTACCAAATTCCTACTGGAGGCATGCAGAGTTGGGGTCCCAGAATCTAAGATGAGAATGTGTACCGCCGTTCTTTATGGGGCTGGGGGCTGGGCAGTGCCTTCCTAGAGTGCTCAGTAACCACAGTGTTTGTGTGTGTGTGTGTGTGTGTGTGTGTGTGTGTGTGTGTGTGTGTGTGTGCTTGTGTGCCTTCTCTCTGCCCAGGTGGATGAAGAAACCCCGATGTGGCGTCCCTGATCATCCCCACTTGAGCAGGAGGAGAAGAAACAAGCGCTATGCCCTAACTGGACAGAAGTGGAGGCAGAAACATATCACCTACAGGTGCTGTGGCCCCTCTGTTCCTCCATGGCTCCCCCATGCTCACGCTGTTTTTCCTGCCCAAGCTTCTGAGGTTCACATGGTAGTTATGTCTTGGGAAGTGTGAGAATCAGGACAAAGGCCAGTCATGTGGACATCAAGACAAGGGCTGAGAGCCTGTGACCTTGTCTTCTTTGTGACCTCCACAGGTGACTCCATCCTCAGGTTTCCTGGTTTACCTGGTCTTTTGGGATCATTAATTTTGTTCTGTCTAGCCACCTACGGTTTTACTGAGGGTCGGGCAGTGGTGGCGCGTGCTTTTAATTCCAGCACTTGGGAGGCAGAGGCAAGTGGATTTCTGAGTTTGAGGCCAGCCTGGTCTACAGAGTGAGTTCCAGGACAAACAGGGCTATACAGAGAAACCCTGTCTAGAAAAATAAAATAAAATAAATTAAACAAAAGTTAAAAATTAAAAAAAACGTTTGACTGAACATGGAGTATGAATTGTTTAGTTGGGCTCTGCTCTGTAGAGATGCCTCTGCCCGATTCCTAATTTCAGCCTGACAGACCTCACCCACGATGCTCAATGCAGAGTCTCAGCTGATTCTTAAGGAGAGAAAGGAATAAGGATACAAGTCACAACCATGTCATTCCTTGCCTAAGAAAGCCAGGGCAGGGCAGGTTGTGTCTCCAGCCCCACAGTCACCGAGACAATAATAATGGAACTCAACACAGCAGAGCCAGACACCTGGGCTCACATGGGGCTTGGGCAAGGACCAGGCTGGGAAAGGCTTCAATAAGCTCTGCTTGATGCCTCTCACAACTCTGACCATCTCAGACTCCCTGGGCACAGTCAAAGGACCTAAGACAGAGATGTCAGGGTTAAAGCGAAACTTTTCTTACTTAAGAGATGTCAAGACCAGAACAGGATTTCTTTCTTTTCCTTTTTCTTTTTTCTTTTTTCTTTTTTTTTTCAAAAAGAGAAGGAACGGTAAGAAGAATCTAGGTTAGAGGACCCTTGGCTCTCCCAAAGACGAGGGACAGATCAAGAGAAGGGGAAAGAAGTTTCTAACCCAATTCTAACCTTACCTTCCATTACCCAACCTCTCTAAACCTCTCCTTCCTTCCCATCTGTCCCTAGGATGACCTATGCCCCAGGCATTCATGGGAAATCATGTTCCATTGTAGAGAACTGTGCACCATAGATACAGCTACCTTAAAGGGCTAAGCCAGGTGCTGGATTAAGCCATGTGCTGCCCTACACCAGCTGCTGATAGACCAGCAAGAGTTAGCTCCCGTCCACTTAAATGCCTCTGTACTATTGCAGTATTTCTGTGACTTTTACAAATGTATATAGTTTATCTACTGGAAGAGGAAGAGTTAAACTTAGAGAATTTGATCTACCAATTTTTTTACTACACATGGGATAGAATCACTTATGCAACACAAGACTTGTCAAGAATAAAAACTCTGATGAAAACAAAGCTGTTCTGACTGAGGGTCCCAGTGTACTTCCTAGTCAGTGTGTTCTTCAGCCCCTGAAGCATCTCAGTAGATAGAATCCTAGGACTCAAAATGTGAACACCTCCAGACCATACTTCTCTGATGTCCCTTTTAGCCCCACTGATCTCTGATTCTGTATTTCCTTCTAAAGACCTTTCTCTCTCTCACACCAGCATTCACAATTATACCCCAAAAGTGGGTGAGCTGGACACACGGAAGGCTATTCGGCAGGCTTTCGATGTGTGGCAGAAGGTGACCCCACTGACCTTTGAAGAGGTGCCATACCATGAGATCAAAAGTGACCGGAAGGAGGCTGACATCATGATCTTCTTTGCTTCTGGTTTCCATGGTGACAGCTCCCCATTTGATGGGGAAGGGGGATTCCTAGCCCATGCCTACTTCCCTGGCCCAGGAATCGGAGGAGACACTCACTTTGATTCAGATGAGCCCTGGACATTAGGAAATGCCAACCATGATGGTAAGGATATGATGGGGGCGGGGTGGGTGGTGGGGGGTGGGTGCTGGGCTGTTCAGTTGTCGGCAAAAGATGCACAAAGGATGCGTGGGAGAACACCACTGATGAGAGACCTGCTTTCCAGAGCTTCTTGTCTAAGAACTAAGGACCCAAGAGAGTGAGAGCTGTGGCCTCTGATAATATTCAACACTCAGTCCATCAGGACCAGAGTCACAAAGATGGGTGAGGCCACCTAGGAGTTGGTCTAATTGGTCTGAGGCAGGATAGCACCGTGAATAAGAAGATGGTGTGTCAGAGGCTGAAGAAACAGGCTAGAAGACATGAAAGTGGACCTGGAAATCTGAAAGGCATGGCTTCCAGTCCCAAAGTTACTCTGAGCTGTGGCATAACTATTCTAGCATCCTCAGACAACTCAGTCTGTACCACTGTGGTGGTGTGGATACTCATGAAAAAGCAGTCAGTTTTGGGTAGCAATAACTCTCATCATTAAAGAGTTTATCCATATAAACTCACAAGACACTGGCTTAGAAGCAGGAAAAGACACAGTGTTATGTCCATTTAAATTTTTTACTACATTCATCTAGTGTGTGTGTGTGTGTGTGTGTGTGTGTGTGTGTGTTGTGTTGTGTTTTGTCAGTGTGCACATGCCATAGGAAGTCATCCCTAAGATGACACGGTGCAAAGTCCCCAAAGGACCAAAGGATACCTAAGCATTTAATTAAGGGGACTAATTAAGGCAGAGACTAGTGTCTATGTGAATAATCCTGTTGTGAGGCAGACTCTGTTGCAACTGGGGTGCCAAGAAAATTCAACAAGAATCAGGGGGAAGGAGGGACAGGAGGTTCAGCCTTTAGACTATAACAATAGTAATTCACAGGTATGTTAAGGTTCTAAGGTCCGTACCAAGTGCCTTCCACACATCATGCCATAAGTAGATAGTATTGCCCCCATTGTACAGATAGGCAAACTAAGGTACATAGAAACATTATTCTGTCTAAGGTCCTACAGTGAGTAGGTAAATGAGGTTTGGAATTCGGGTATTACAAATCTGGAGCCCATACCTTCAGCCACCATGCTGAGCTTTCACAGATCTCAAACTACAGGACCCATGAGAATCATGTAGACATTTAAGAGTGCAGGGTCCAGGTTTGAGAAGCATCTCTGACGTTTCCCTCCCCAGCCTAACCATGAGAACATGAAATCTTGTCCCTGCAGATCTTGATCCTTAGGCTGGACCATGTTTGAGAAACAGAAAACACTTCTTCCTGTCTCGCTGCTTGTGGGTGCTGGCAGGCTTTTAGAAGTCCCTTCCCTCAGAAGCCATGTCTGGTGTAGGTAGGTGGAATCTTCCTGAGGATACACCAGACCACTGTCGAGTCCGGGGCTGGGAGCAGGTTGCTCCTCTCAGCCTCTACCCAAAACTGGCCCAGGAGGTGGATTGGCCAAGGTGCAGCCCAGGAGCAGACAATGTCATTGTCCTCTTGTTTCCTGTGAAGCTCCGTTTCCCCTGGCTTGGCGTCATCTCTATGACCTGGATAACTTTCCTGACCCTGGTCCACTTAGTCTTTATCTTATTTTTACTGTTGGAGTGATGTCAACAAACGACTGTGGTGACTGATAAGGTGTCAGGAAACAAACCCTTGCGTTCCCAGACCTTGCCGTGTGCCAGGCACCGTTAGCTGAAAGGGTTTTAGTTTTAGCTGTGGTAAATACAACTGAGTTTTCGAAGGGCTATTTTCCTACGGAGGTGCTAGGAAGAAATGCCTCCGCCTTCCTTTCTGCTGAGCCTCGGGGTCTCCAGCCACGCCCACTCCTTGCTTTGAAGAGTTAACTGGGCTCAGCCTCCAGTTCTGAGGCTGGTGTGTGTGTAGCGAGTGGGAGGGACCTGGAACCTGTGAACCGGCACTATCGCAGCATCCCATGTTCCGATAGAAAGCCCATGAGAGCTAATGTCTTCTCTGGACTGGAGTCAGGACTTAGCTCCGTAAAGGCAGGGACGGTCCGGTTAACGCTTAGAAGCGGTGCCATAGATTCCTGGCTGCTGGCGGTGAGCTGGTGTGCCCTGCCCTGGGTGGGTGTTGTCCAGAGGAAGGCATCCACGGAACTTTGGTCCGATTATTGGCTTTCTTCTTTCATTATAGAACCTTTTCAAACTCTCGACAGGAGGGAAGCTAAGAAAGGCCCACAGATAGCTGTCCCCGCTTCTGTGACCACTGTGACCACTGCGACCACTGCCACACTTATACTACCTAGCCCTCCCACTTTTATTTTGGGACCGAGGGTTTTCGTTTGTTTGTTTGTTTGTTTTTATTTGTTTTGGTTTCTTTGTGGTGGTGATGGTGGATTTTTTTTTTTATTTTATCTTTATTTTATGTGCATGAATGTTCTGCCTACATGTTAAATGCATCTCAAGCTGTGTCCTTGGAGGCCAGAAGAGAGCGTCAGATCTTCTGGAACTGGAGTTATAGATGGCTGTGAGCTACCACGTGGGTGTTGGGAAATAAACCCTGGTCCCCTACAGGAGGAGCAAGTGCTCCTAACCACTGAGCCATCTCCCCAGCCCTATGGCTAATGTATTTTAAAGAAAGACCCAGGCATAATGTCATTTTACATATGACTACTTTAATGTGTAACACTAACAAAGGCCTAATCTTACATAACCACAAAATCATCAAATTCAATGAAGTTAACAGTTTTTTAAACTCTGACTCCTGGAGTTCTGGCAAAGTGCTCGCCATGCAAGCACGGAGACCTGAGTTTGATTCTCAGAACCAATGTGAAAAAAGCCAGATGTGGTGCCATATGCCTGTACTCCCAGCACTGGAGAGTTGGAGACAGGGGACTACCTGGGACTTGCTGGCTAAGCAGCCCAGCCCAGACAGGATGCTCCAGAGCCAGGGAGAGACCCTGTCTCAAAACACAAGATGCAGCAACGCCCAAGGCTGACCTCTGGCCTCCACATACACACACACACACACACACACACACACACAGGCACATAATCTAACACCCTCTGGCCGGCCCCCTAGCTACTGCAGAGCTCTGTTACCGTGCTTGGCTTGAATCGGGATCCAACCACATCCACATCACACACGGCTCTTTTAAAGTCTTACCATTTAGTGTACAGCCTGTCCCCACATTTCCCTGTGTTGCAGGGAAGAACTGTCCTGAGTGTGGTCTTTTGCACGATGAGACTCAGGTTCACCTACAACCTGTCCTTCTCCTCATGACTCGAGCATTGCCGAGGAGAGCAGGCTGTCTGGACTTAGCTTCACTTTTGAGGTCGGATCTTTCCTTGGTGGGATTGGTTTGCTTTGTTCACTTCACCAGCAACCACAGATTTTGTCCTGTTTAGAAATGAGGAAGCAAGGAAGAAAAGAAGAAAGGAAGGAAGGAAGGGGGAGGGAAGGAGGGAAGGAGGGAAGGAAAGAAGGGAAGATATAGTCTATATCTAAACGCATACTTCCCGAATCACAGTCCTCACTGCCCCAATTATTTAAAAGTCTTCCTAGACTCACATCTATAATTATAGAACTCAAGAAGACAAGGCAGGGAGACTGTCACAGTTCTGAGATCACCGTGGGCAACATAGTAAGTTCCAGGCCAGCCTAGAATACAGAGGCCCTGTTTGGGGGGGGGGGGGGGGAGGGAGGGTAGGACAGGGAAGATGGCTCTATGGGTAGTGTGCGTATCCTACAAGCATGAGGACCTGCATTTGGATCCTTTTGGGTTTTTTTTTTTTTTTCCTTTTGGTTTTCTGAGACAGGGTTTCTCTGTGTAGCCTTGGCTGTCCTGGAACTCACTCTGTAGACCAGGCTGGCCTCGGAACTCAGAAATCCACCTACCTCTGCCTCCCAAGTGCTGGGATTAAAGGCGTGCCGCCACCACCCAGCAACACCCACATAAAAGCCAGCTATGGCCATGCTTATCTGTAACCCCAAGCCTGGGGACAGAAGTGGGTAGATGCTGTGGGCTGCCTGGCCAGCCAGATCAGCCAAAGCAGCAAGCACTAGGTTTACTGAGAGACCCTGTTTCAAATTAAATAAATGATGGAAGGTGGGGAGCAATAGAGAATTCTCAACATCAGTCTCTAGTCTCTACCTCCATGGCCCCCACAGGTAAGCACGCCTGCGCCCACACATACACCACGAGCACGCGAGCATGCACATGTGTGTGAATCGTGCATGTGATTCTCATTCCCCACCCCACTGACGTAGACAAAGGGACTTAGCCCAGCACACCTTAAAGCCACTTCTCTTAAACTTCCTCTGTCCCCATTTCTTTCAAATGAGTCAGGCAGTGAAGTCAGCAGACGCTTTCTCAGTTGTGCCGGGGAGGGGGCCCTGAGTGTTCCATCCTAGAGGAAGGTGACAAGCCAGGAAGAGCCTTCGGGACCACACCCTGCTCTGCTCCGCTCGCAGGACAGAACCGTTCCACACTTAGGTCACTAACTCATGCCCCACCGGGGAGGGAGGGAGGGATTATAATCTCCGCATTACAGTTGACAGCGGTGAAGCTCTGCCGGGTGTTGGGCCAGGTGGACCGGGAGAAAGTCCCAGTTGGAAGGCAGCAGAGCCAGAAGTGGAAGCAAGGCGCCACATCTCTAACAATCCCCACAGGGGTCTGTGATAGGCCATGGACAGCATTTGGAAAATGACTGCAGTTTTGGTATTGTCCCCTTCCTAGTGCTGACACTTTACCATGTCAGACTCGGGCAACTTTGAGCCATTTTCTGAGGCTACCTTCCCCCAGAAATCTCAGTCTTGGGGCAGAGTTTGTACCCGTGGCTGTAATTAATGATGCTTGGGATGTGGCCAGATCTAAAGGTGCCTGAGATTAAAACGCTGTCAGAGTGGAGAAGGCGGCATTCCCTCCAGCCAGGAGAGCCAGGCTGGTTTCCCGAGAGATGGCGCTGGGGTGAACCTTAAAGGAAGGAGGTCTTCTAGGCGGAGGGGGCAGTGCTGGGGAGACTGTGGGGGTGAAGGGAAAGGCAAGGTCCACTGGAGTAGCCAAGCAGATTGTCGTGCTACACAGCACAGAGACTTCCGGAACACACACAGCTGGGGACCCTGGTCCTCTCAACACAACAGAGGTGCTGCATAATGACCGCCTGTGTGAGAACCTGAGGTGGGCGCTTTTTACACTGACTCGTTGATCCTTGCCCCTGCCCTTAAGAGGAAGGCAGGCATGATTCTCTTCGCTGCAGAGAAAGAGATCTTAAAATGCCACACTGCTAGGCAGGGCTGCCCAAACTGTGTTCTGATCCCTCTGCTTCCTGCCTCCCGCCCTTTGGGGACTGAAGACCCTGAGAGTCTCCTCTGCATAAGGCACGAGGCCCTTCTTCATAGCTGACCCCCTCATCTGTGTCCCCTCACAAGCTCAGTGCAGCTGCCCTCTCCTCTCCTTCCCTCTCCTCACCAAAGCTCTCCTGGTTCTGTGTGGTGGGATGCTAGCTTCCTAGCACTTCTCTTCCTTGCGGTCCTGAGAAAGACTTTTCCCTTCAAGCCACTTCACTAGTCACAGAACCAGGCACAGGACAGTGGTGGCGAGCACTTCGGCTCCCTGGCTCCCTGCTGAGGCCCCTGTGGATGTTCCCAAGGAGAGGCCTGTTCAGGAGAAAGGCCCTGAACAGCTTGTCCAGGTGGATCAGCGAGCCAGGAGCAGAGCCAGGACAGGCCCCAGGAAACTGGGCTGCCTTCTGCCAGCTCCAGCAGCCGCCTTTGGAGTGGAACTAAAGAATGAGCTCACTGCTTCCCTGCTGCTGAAGGGACCAGAACCTGGACAAGGAGCTGGGGCAACCTGGCTCTCTCCTGTCAGCCTGCCCTTCTCAGCAGGCCAGCCCAGGCTTTGGGCCAACCTTGCAGAGATCTCGCCCATCCCCCCACTCCTGTCCCTGGCTCAAAGGTGGCTTGGTGATGACAGTGTTGGTGTCAGGAGAAAGTCAGTCTGGGTCTGGCCTGGGGAGTTCTTCTCCTTTCTCAAGACTTTCCTCAGAAATTCCA
The DNA here is from genome assembly GCF_947179515.1 of Apodemus sylvaticus. Taxonomy (NCBI): domain Eukaryota; kingdom Metazoa; phylum Chordata; class Mammalia; order Rodentia; family Muridae; genus Apodemus; species Apodemus sylvaticus. Next base: position 141,289,597 of record NC_067476.1, read on the forward strand.
GATAACTCCCACCCTCTTCTGACTCTCCAGGGGCCTTAATTAAGGAGGGTAACTCTGCCAGGGATGCCAGGGATGCCAGGGCAGGGGAGGCAATAACGTTCCCGACTCCTGGCGGACTTCAAGATGGCGGAAAGGGACCAAGGCATGCAGATAAGAGAAAGGTCTCGGGGGGTGAGCAAATGCTAGAGATTGAGCAGGAGGAGCCAGGACCGTGGATACAGTGTCCTGCCCAACTCCTGGGCCATCGCGTTCTTGCCCCATACTATGGTTACTTAATGCCTACCAACTCAGGCCTTGCCCTACCCAAGGCTTAAAAGAGAAACTGATGGGAGCTAGCTTTAAGAGAATCTGGTTGCTGAAACCCCGCCAGCCTTCCTGGAAACGGGCTTGCTCTGGTCCAGCTCACATCTTTTGTGCCTGTAGCAGCAGAGGAACCATTCCCAGCTCTGCCGGGCATCCTACACCTGTTGGGTATTCAGTCCTCTCTTAAACCAGTGAGGCAGGTCCAGCTTCTCCTCTCTACAAATGAGCATATTGGGGTTCAGGTGTTCACAGTCTGAAGGTGTAGCGCTGGGAATGAAGGTGGAGCTGTCCCATCTCAGGGGTGCTCAAAACCACACTGCCCCTGGGTTTCATGTCAGGCATCCTGTGTCCGATTTCAGTACTGGGACTGCGTTCCCACCTGTTCGTGACTCCTCGCCTTGATTTTGGCCAGTTGTTCCAGGACTTGGTGCTGCTGCCCCACAGCCACCCCTGTTCCCAGCAGACCTCCCAGAGAGGACAACTAACCAGCCACCCCAAGGACTGTGTCTTGTCATCATTTTCCTGCGTCTGCTAATTCTAGTACTTGCACCCCACCTTCTGAACTGATCCTACTGATCTACCTGCCTCAAGTGTCCTTTGCCTCTAATCCCCTTTCCAATGACAAACAGGGTGACTTCATTCTGCCCAACCTCCTCTCCTGCTATCCCTGACCCCCACACACACCCATGGCCAAGAAACGGATCCAAATTCCTTTGCAGGGCATCACAGAGCCTGCTCGCCAGCCTGCCTGACCTCATCTCTCCCCGGACCTCCCCTAGCGCTTTGTTCTCGAGCCAAATGGAATGAACTGCTTGTCCCGGACCTGGGTTACAGCAGTCCCTCGCCAAGAATGCCACTCCACCCTCTTCCTCCCTAACCCTGAATCCATTCTTCAGACTCATGTCTGACCGTTCAAGACTCAAGTGTCACCCTGATGGTACCGTCCCTGAGCATCTCCCTCCAATCTGAATGGGACTTAGTAGCACAGACATGCAATCCCAGCTACTTGGAGGCTAAGGCAAGAGGATTGCAGGTTTGAGGCCTCAAAATAAAAAGTAAACGAGATGTGGGGAGATAGTTTAGTGCTATATGCAAGGCCCAAAGATTCAATCCTTAGTACCTTAAATAAGTTCTCAATCTTTCCTCATCTGTTAAGGCTCCCAAGTTCTTGAATACTATGTAGCCATTCTGCATGTACACACACTGCATGTGTGTGTGTGTGTGTGTGTGTGTGTGTATGCAAAGACTGTGTTTGATTTCTCTATATCCCCAACATCCAGCCGAAGGTCAGGGACAAGGGTTATGCTAAGTGTGTGATATGCTAAGAAAGGCCTGACTGATGTGCAGTGGATGCCCCGGCACCTCTTATGTCCTCCTCTGCAGGCAATGACCTCTTCCTGGTGGCCGTGCACGAGCTGGGCCATGCCCTGGGCCTGGAGCACTCTAATGACCCCAGCGCTATCATGGCGCCCTTCTACCAGTACATGGAGACGCACAACTTCAAACTGCCGCAGGATGATCTCCAGGGCATCCAGAAGATTTACGGTGTGTAGCAGAGGAGGGGAGGGTCCCTATTGTGAGAAAGGGCTGCGGCAGGCTGGGGGTTGGAGCTCTGCTGCCGTGTCTCGTGCTGACTTTTATGAGGTCCCCTAGCACACTGGGAAACCTAGGGGATGAGGCTGTAACTGGGAAGGGCAAAGTGAGGTGAGGCCCACTCATCCCCTCTTTCCGATCCTTTTCCATCCATCTCTGTCACCTCCTGTTCTCCATCACCTCCCTCGAACAGATGGGTCCAGGCACAGTCTAACTTAGGAGAGTCACACATGTGCCCAAGGAATGGTGTCATCACCGCATCTGTGATCTTAGGGCAGATGAGAAGCTAGCTTGCCGTCTCCATAAGATATGATGGTCCTACCACAGTGCCAAGGGCAAGTCAGGCTGGCATGGAGGCTCTAGTCAGGTTGGTTGAAATGGGAAGATGAGTTCATTTGAGCAAATACTGGGGAGTCAAAGCACAGGAGTGGGGCTCCCTCTGAAGGAGACAGACCCCGAATCATGGCAGGGGAAGCAGTGGGGGCAGGCTGGACAGCCAGTACTAAAGTTTCAAAGGCAGAATGGACGGATCTGCTGACAGATCCGATGTGGGGAGGAGGGAAAAAGGAACAGGTTAAGACAGCCCAGAGTTGTGAGTTTGCTGTGGGTGTAGCTCAGCCGGTAAAGTGCTCCCCCGGCCTCCATGAAGCCCTACAATTGGAACCCATTGTACCCTCAGAACCACACAAACCAGACATGGTAGCACACACCTGTAATCCCAGCCTTCTAGATGATTAGAAGTTCATCTCTTTGCTACATAAGGAGTTTGAAGCTAGCCTCTGACACATGAGACCCTGTCTTTTTGTTTCGTTTTATTTTTGGTTTTTGGTTTTTTTTGTTTTTTGGATTTGTTTTTTTTTGAGACAGGGTTTCTCTGTGTAGCCCTGGCTGTCCTGGAACTCACTCTGTAGACCAGGCTGGCCTTGAACTCAGAAATCCGCCTGCCTCTGCCTCCCAGAGTGCTGGGATTACAGGTGTGTGCCACCATGCCCAGCTTTTTTTTTTTTTTTTCTTTTGGTAGGGGCTGGGAGTGTTCTGGTCTTTGTAATTGTAGAATGATAAGATTTCTGAGTCTGCAGTCCACAGACCTGATGGCTATCTGCTTGGGGACTTTAGTGTATAATACATAGTTACTAGTTACAGATAGCTATTAAAATTTAAATGTTAGCCAGGTAGTGGTGGTGATAGAGGTGCATGCCTTTAATCCCAGCGCTTGGGAGGCAGAAGTAGGAACATCTCTGAACTTGAGGCCAGCCTAGTCTACAGAATGTGTTTCAGGATAGCCAGAGCTACACAGAAAAAAATATGTTTTGAGAAAACAAAAGAAAGAAAGAAAGAAAGAAAGAAAGAAAGAAAGAAAGAAAGAAAGAAAGAAAGAAAGAAAGAAAGAAAGAAAGAAAGAAAGGAAGGAAGGAAGAAGCAAAGAAAGAGAAACAAAGAAACAAAGAAAGAGGGCTGGAGAGATGGCTCAACAGTTAAGAGCACTGACTGCTCTTCCAAACGTCCTAAGTTCAATTCCCAGCAACCACATGGTGGCTCACAACCATCTATAATGGGATCTGATGCCCTCTTCTGGTATGTCTAAAAACAGCTACAATGTACTCATATAAATATAATAAATAAATATTTTTAAAAAAGAAAGAAGCGGGCAGTGGTGGCACATGCCTTTAATCCCAGCACTTGGGAGGTAGAGGCAGACGGATTTCTGAGTTCAAGGCCAGTCTTGTCTGCAGAATGAGTTCCAGGACAGCTAGGGCTACACAGAGAAACCCTGTCTCGAAACACCAAAAAATAAAATATTTGAAAAAAGAAAGAAAGATATTTAAATTTATAATATTTACACTGAGGTTTCAGCTTTTTGGTCACTAAGAACTAGTCACTCACTTTAAGTACTCAATAGCCATATGTGCATGTGGCCAGAGGCAGCTATATTGTCAGTCCAGACACAGAGCACTTCTATCACCACAGAATGTCGGAGGACAGCTCTGAGAGTCTCTAAAGACAGGAACCCGGATGAGCCCCTGAGAGAGGAGACTCTCAGCTGGGTTGCCCTTAGGAATCATCTTAGAGCCTTATAAAAAACTACTGACACCAAGTCCTCCCCTCAAAGATTTGAGTGAGTCCTCTCAGGACTTTCCTGGGGATCTAGAGGTGTAAACGTCTCCTAGGTGATCCTCGTGAGCTGCCCACGTTGAGAGGCATTACAGAGGGAAGGAAGAAGAGAGACCCTAAGGGTACCCGGTCTTTGGAGTAGTATGGATACCCCTAACAACGGAGTTTAATAGAGAAGCCCCCAAGGACAGACAAACCTTGCAGGGCTCTGGAAAAGGAGGAACATGGCTCAAGGCAGATGTGTGGGCCTCAGACCGGTGACCTGGGCTTCACCTGAGACCTTGAAGGCATGCCGTCTGGCTCTGAGTCACAGCCTGCATTACCAAGATTCCTGAGATGAGTCATTGCATCAACAGAGTTTGAGTTGATAACTTGGACTCTGAAATCCAGAGGTCATTGGTGATCTTGGCAAGTGGTTTGGGTAGAAAATGGAGCTGAAGCTCTTTTTTAGGTTGGCTGAAGAGTGGAGGTGATTAGAAATTAGAGTCCAGCCTGTGCCGGGGGAACGGCAAAGGAGGGTATGGGACACAGGCTCAATGGCAGGACACTGGCCCGAAGGTTTCTTCTTACAAAGGGAAGATGCCAAATTTAGGGGGCGGAGAGTGAAGGCCCCAATCCAGTACCTGTTTCCATCTGCCTTCTCAGAGACGGGGGCATTAAATCAGGGAGAAGGCCCAGGACGTCAGAGGGACCGACTTAACCTGGAGCTGCCTGTGTAGTGTTGGGGCAATGGTAGACGACAGAAAGGGGGTAGCTGGGCCCTCCCTAAGACCCAGCCCCTCTCTCCAGGACCCCCCGCTGAGCCTCTGGAGCCCACAAGGCCCCTCCCTACACTCCCGGTCCGCAGGATCCACTCACCGTCTGAGCGGAAACACGAGCGGCAGCCCAGGCCCCCCCGGCCACCTCTGGGGGACCGGCCGTCCACTCCCGGTGCCAAGCCCAACATCTGCGACGGCAACTTCAACACGGTGGCCCTGTTCCGAGGGGAGATGTTTGTGTTTAAGGTATGGATAATGGATCAGTGCTACCCAAAGCGTCCCTGTTCCTGCCGTGGAGCTGGGCAGGCTCCTGCTCTATAATCAGGCTGCTCTGGGGCCTGGATAGGAACTGGTCTAGTGGCCAGGACCCAGAGTCTCTTTCTGGTGCTGATAGATTAATCAACTTGGTTCTACAAGGTGACAAGGAGAAACTGGTGAACTGACAGCTTCCAAGAAGCAAATGCTTAGGAAAACACTGGAGATGGGGTCTGTGACTTTGGACAAGTCACTGCCCTGCTTCGGAGCTCAGCTATTCAACTGGGGGAGTTGTTCTTCTGGTACAGGATGTGTGAAGATTAGAGGCTATGAAGATGCAGTGTGGGACCTGGTGAGGGGTGGCAGTGTCTACAGCTCCTACCAGGGCATGAGTGAGGGTACTGGCCAGGCCATATCATGTTCCCTGTCCTGCGCCTGTCACGTGATCCGAGGGCTGGCTTGATCCTTGGCTGAACACGCTGAGATAGAGTTGGGATAAGGGGCTCTGCTGCCTGCTGGTACACCCCAGTCACTAGGAAGTCCCCTTCATCAAGTGGGAGCTGGAAACAGGTCTCCATGACACTGGGTGGCAGAGGAGAGCCACCCTATTTTCCTTCATAAGATCTCCCTAGTAAGCGTCAGTCACTAAGTAAGAATCAGGCCACGTAGGTGGCCACGTAGGCTAGCCCGTTCTGCCTCTCAGTAAGTGACTGGCTCTCAGTATGCCCCTTGGCCCTCCTTAAGATTCTGTATGTGTCAGACTGACTTGACAGAGTTTTGCAAGTCAGAATAAAGTATTTTAAAAACTGGACCTCATATTGCTTTGTAAAACACTTTTAAATTGTCAGATCATGGTTAAGAGCGCTTACTGCTCTTGCAGAGGGCCTGGGTTCGGTTCCCAGTACCCACATGGGGGCTTACAAGTGCCTCTAACCAGTTCCAGAGACTCCAGTGCCCTCTTCTGAAGTCTGCAGGCTCAAGCACACCGGTGATGTACATTCATATACTCAGGCACACACCCATACACATAAATGAATTTTAAAAAAAAATTCTAGGTTTGTACTATCTTCTGAGTCATGTTCCTACGGCAGCTCTTGTATTTCTTTGATCCTCCCAACAAAGTGTTCACAGGCATGTGTGGGTTTTATCATCTTTACCATGCTGGGATTCCAGACCGGTAGCCCAGCCCAACTGATATCAGTAGCTCTCTTCTGCCCTCCCGTGGCCACTCCTGGCCATGGCAGCCTCCTTTCGCGCCTTTCCACACCTCTCCCACACCCATCTGCTGTGTGTCTCATAGTCTTGGACAGCAGGAGGCTTATGAAGAGTTAGTTACATCCTGTCTTCTTTTAAGAGTTGGAAGCAACAGATGGACAGACTCTATGGGAGGTTGTGAGGCTGAGCCCCAGCGTTGGGGTTGGGTTGTTGGGCCTGAGCCCTGGGGCTGAGATCACTGAATTCAGAGGTAAAACCTACCGCCTGCCTCTCATCTCCACTCCCCTCCTCCCCCACCTCTCAGGATCGCTGGTTCTGGCGCCTGCGCAATAACCGGGTGCAGGAGGGCTACCCCATGCAGATTGAGCAGTTCTGGAAGGGCCTGCCTGCCCGCATAGATGCAGCCTATGAAAGGGCCGACGGAAGATTTGTCTTCTTCAAAGGTAACACGGGCATTTCCGTGCCCTTTTTGAGGCTTCCTTTTCCCTATCTAAACCAGAAGGGGTGGGGTGGGAAACAGATGCCCTTCATGGGCTGACACTGACTTCTGAAAGGTCAGATTTCTGCAGGAAGGAAGTACATCATCTGGGAAACTCAAGTCAAGAAAGCGCCAAAGTGGATGGGGTGAAAAAATCCCATCTATACAAAGTCCAGGGCAAGACAGGGAAGGCCACCCACACTCCGCTAGAAGGGCATTCTCTCAGCTTTGTAAGAGGCCGAGCAGGCCAACAGGATAGAGGTGAAGGGAAAAGGGGAAAGCAAGCTACCATGCCCAGCCTGGGCTAGCTCTGTCCAGAGTTGTTTCACATTGATAACCCTGCTTGACCCAAATTTGAGCCGCCAGGGATCATGGGAAAGCACAGCATATAAGGGGGTGGAGCTATATCATCAGAGTTAGGTGAGGGTATAGCAGATGAAGGAGGGTGAGGATCTGAGACAGCCCTGAATTCATGTGTGAAGAGTGCATAAAGTCCTGAGTGGTATGCATTGTTTCACACAAACCAGTCACGTCAAGAACAGAGGAACTTGGACCCATGGGAAATCAGTGACTTTGCGCATACAGGTCAGGCTTAGAATTGGCAAAGCCTTGTTGTGATCTAGGTGTGAATGTTTATGAACAGTTGGCTAGTGTGTGCAAAAACTAAGTAACTGCAGCCCCCTCCATCCTGAGACTGCTCGCCCACAGGGCCTTCCACCAGACTAATTCCTTCCCTGATCTGAACACAATAAACAGGCTGGGGTCCCAGGTTGTGGCAGCAGGTGCGGCTCCATCAGGCACACCCCACCTGATCCCAGCTGTGGGGAGCAGTAGCATGTGGTATCACCGGAGTGGCTAACATCACCAAAAATGAGAGTCAAGACAAGCAGGTAGCCACGTGTGGTGGTGGCACCTGTAATCCCAGCCCTCCGAAGGCAGAGGCAGGACGATCCCAGAAAGGCTGAGAGAAGTCTGTTCTCCATAATGAATTCCAAGCTAGACAGGGATTTAAAAAAAAAAAAAAAAGACTTTGTCTCAAAAGGAACATCAAAACCAAGATGGTGGGACAGAGAAGCTACGTAGCACAGTGCACAGTGCCCAAAAGCTACAATGGGCTTTTGCTCCCCAGATCTGCTGAACTTACATTCTATCTTCATGAATGAAGATGGGCCGCTGTGCCAGCCCTAAGCGGCTCCCGGAAGCTGATTCTGTTCTCCCTTGTTTGCAGGTGACAAGTACTGGGTGTTCAAAGAAGTCACGGTGGAGCCTGGGTACCCCCACAGCTTGGGGGAGCTGGGGAGCTGCCTGCCCCGTGAAGGCATCGACACAGCTCTGCGCTGGGAACCCGTGGGCAAAACCTACTTTTTCAAAGGCGAACGGTACTGGCGCTACAGCGAGGAGCGGCGAGCCACGGACCCTGGCTACCCCAAGCCTATCACCGTGTGGAAGGGCATCCCGCAGGCTCCACAAGGGGCCTTCATCAGCAAGGAAGGATGTATGTAAGGGCCAAGCTGAGGTGGGAATGGGGTGTTAGTTTTATGTGGTTCGCGGGGCCAGGCATCTTCTCTTGAGTATCCAGATTTGAGTAATGTAACTTGAGAGCAGACAGCTGCCCCCAGATGGACCGTGTCCACAGAGTAAATTAACTTGCAGTGATGGGTAGGGTTGGTTCAAAGGTTATTTTTTCATGGGGTTTGAAGGCTACCCTGGCAATCACCATATGCCAACAGGTCTCCCTATCAGATTAGAAGCTTCTCAAAGGAGGCTCAGGCTTTACCAGGTGCAGAGCAAGCGTCCCTGACTGTCTACTGACCGACCTGGATAAAAGCACTAACTGAGCAGAGATGGCCGGGTTCACAGACCCCCTCCACTACTCTCTCCAGTAGCAGACTTGTTGTCCGTCATTGAGCTTTTCTCGTTCTACTATCCATGAAATGGGAATGATCCTAGCACTTACCTCTGGGCTGGGCGATTAAAGATTCATAAGGCAAATTAGAGCGCACTTAGCACAACACCCGCCACATGGCCTATGCCGTGTAATGGCTTTAGCTGCCCCTCGTACTAGCATTTCATGGCAGGGTTCAGTCATTGCTACGTGGTGACTGCTGAGAAGCCACTTGTGGGAGGGGCTCAGGACTAAAGCAGTAAAGACTTGCATAGTTCTCAGTCCAGTGACAAAAGATAAGCTTGCCACAAAAGCTAAAGAAATAAGCAAGGCAGAGGGACACCACTGTTTAGTGGCTTTTAAAATGTGATACTTTACACACGTGGTCTCCCTCTTTGGCAAGCCTCGGAGACAGGTGACATCAAAGACCTTGACCAATGAAAGTCCTGGGGAGCCAGCCAATGAGGAGTCTAAGTGAGATGCTCTGCCGGCTGGGTTGCCAAGGCTGTTGCTGGGAATCTTGAGGGAGCTGCCCAGGGAGTGATTGGCAGAGCCGTCTGGCCTGCAGCCTGCCTCTTTTCCTTCCAGCCGTCAAAGCTTCTAGAAAGGACCTAAAGAACTGGTATCTGTGTTGCAGAGTGATGTATGCCAAGCCCAGGCCGCCCCCCAAATCTGTAACTGTGGAGCCATGGTGTCTGCTGATAACAAATGAAACCTTGCTCCTCGACTCCATTGGCTTGGGACAAGAGGTAGACCGAGGCCCTAGAGCTATGCAGACAGCATTGACCCGACCCTTACAGGAAGCCTGGGGCACATTGTGACTGCCATTTCCATCCTAAAGCAGACCCAGCCTGGGCAGTATAAATCAAAGCATTTGCCTGCTCTACTCAAAAATCCCTTAGTAGTTTCCCAGCACCTGTGAACTACCCAGCAGGACTGTCCACATGCTAGGAGTTCCTTTTTGCTGTCATTACTGCGCCATCAGTGGAGCAAGCAGTGCACTCAGTCACCTCGGTTCCAACAGACCCCTCCCCTCTACCTACCTGCAGGACCCCAGGGTCATATAAGTCCAGAGCAGGTGCTAGAGATACGTTGGAGTACTGGTGCTAAGTCCTTCCCATTTCCACAGATTACACCTACTTCTACAAAGGCCGGGACTACTGGAAATTTGACAACCAGAAACTGAGTGTGGAGCCAGGCTACCCACGCAACATCCTGCGTGACTGGATGGGTTGCAAGCAGAAGGAGGTAGAGCGGCGGAAGGAGCGGAGGCTGCCCCAGGATGACATGGACATCATGGTGACCATCGATGATGTGCCAGGCTCTGTGAATGCTGTGGCTGTGGTTGTCCCCTGCACACTGTCCCTCTGCCTCCTGGTGCTGCTCTACACTATCTTCCAGTTCAAGAACAAGGCGGGTCCTCAGCCCGTCACCTACTATAAGCGGCCGGTCCAGGAGTGGGTATGAGCAGCCCAGAGTCCTCTCTGTCTACCCGGTCTGGCCAGCCAGGCCCTTCCTCACCAGGGTCTGAGGGGCAGCTCTAGCCACTGCCCACCGGGGCCAGCAGGGCCCTAGGCCAGGTTCGTGTGTAGCTGAAGTGGTGGGTGCATTGGTCTAGGCTGAGTGAAGGGGCAGGGAGCGATGGTGGCTATGCCCCAGGCTGGGTAGCTGGCACCCAGCTGCCAGCCTTCTGTCCTGGGTAGCCCTCTCTCTACTCAATAGGCCAGGCCCTGTCAGGAAGCAAGGATCATGCCAGGAGGTGCCCCTGAGGTCACTGCATCCTGTGGTGTCTGCAAGATACCGCAGCTCCAGTCCTGGCTGGGACCCAGCCCTCTGAGGCAAGCCAGCACTGGCTCTCATCCCCACCCCAAGATGCCACCAATCCCAGTCCCCTCTGCCAACACCTGCTGGTCAGATGTCCCCTCACCCCTACCCTACTATTCTCCAAGGCTGCAGAGCCCCTGATGCCAACACAGTGGGCAAAAGCCTGGGTTTCCCCTGCTAGCCGATAGCAGATTCCTCAGGAAACCTGCTCCGCCTGTCAGGTCTCCTCCGAGAGACTCAGAACTTAGGGTCACATGCTGCAGGCAAGGCTGTGGCCCAGCTGGATCTCTCAAGGACCCAGCTGTCATGTCGTGAATATTTAAATGTCCTGTCACTACTGTTTAAAGTCCCATTTTGCAAAGGCTACTCGAGGCTTTAGGTCAGCTAGAGGTGACTGTCTTGGTGATGAGGCCAGCGTGGTGGCCCCTCCCAGGCACTAAGGACCACGGTGCTGCAGAGGCCACTCAGGCATGCTGATACTAGTGGGCACGCTGTTCAAAAGGCTGGGGCAGGAGCTGACTGGTTCCGGGGGCAGATCTAAGTTTGTGGTCATCCTCTACGCCCCTTCTTTAATGTCCCCTGCCCTGCTCCAGCCTGTTCTTGTGGCCTGGGGGCTCAGTCTAGAGGTAAAGCAGAGATGATTATAGAGCCACCCTTGTCATAGTCTCAGAGTAAAGGACAAGGGCAGCCTTCTAAGTCCTCCATCTACATCCCCAGTGACCCCGAGGCAACTCAATTTCAGCCTGGAGGCGATGTTGATGTTTGTGCTCCAATCTCGACCCTTCCATCTTCCTGCACTGCTCTTAGGGAAAGGGTCCTCCCAGCTGGTAGCGGCCCCAGGCTTTGGGACTTCTCCTCACCCCTTACCCCAACCTACCTTTTTGTTGTTTTAACCTGAGGCCCTTCTTCACATCTGACAGGAGTTCCTAAGTCTTGGCTTGACTTGCTTCAAAACCACTGGGTGCAGTGCTGCCCGCTGGCTCTTTGCCAAGCCCAACAGTGGTACGAGGCAGCCATCAGGGTGCTAGTGGGTCACAGATACCAACCCTGACCTCTGAGCCTGCATGGGCTTTGCCCCTGCCCTGTGGTCTCTGGGATTTGGGTCAGCTCGCCCCGTAGCACAGACAGGGACTCTCGCTGCCCTGGGAGCTGTCGAGTAAAATCTCTTGTCCCAGAAGCACCCATGTGGGTCCACCGTGTCCCATCTCACCGTTGTGTTCTCTCTCATTTTGGCCGAGGGCAGGCTCCCTGGGGCAGGCGGGGACGGCTGCAGAGATTTGGTGACCCACAGGTTTGTACAGTGTTTTATACTTTGCAGAGCACTTTATTAGCTCGCAGCCGTCCACTCCCATCAAACTTCTGTAGGCTCTGAAAGGCTGAGGGCAATGCTCATCTTACCCTCAGATGATGCACAAGGAGGTCTTATCTGCTCCTGCCATCCCAGTGGCCCTGGCCGGGTCTCATGTCCTATCTGTGGGCCCTTCCTGGGTCTGAGATAAACGTCTCTTCTAGTCCTCTCTTCTGGGCCTCCCGCCCCCAGTTCCCTGGCCCCTCTCCTCAGGTTGGTGCTCTCACTTCTTGAAAGCTCTAGGCCCCGCAGGCTCCCTGTTGGCTCCTGGCATCCCAAGGCCAGTTGAGAAAGAGCAGGAGGTGGAGGCTGCCAGCCCAGGCTGCAGATGTGAGGGGCGCAGGGCCGGGCCCAGAGAGGGCTCAGCCTAGAGGCTTCCAATCTTGGATTCTTCTGCCTGCGGTCGTCTGTTTGTCCATCAGCCCAGGTCAGAGCAGTCAGAGGGGCAAAGCACTGGAGCCCCCAGAGCTCAGCTTCCCCTCAGCCTGGGTGACATCACAGCATCTCAGTGTCGGTCACATTTTAAACTGATCAGCCTTTGTACAATGTTTTTTAAATCATTTCTAAATAAAACAGAAATACAGTGTCTTTTCCCTGGGGTGTGAGAACATAGACCAGGGCATATGTGCCCTTAAGAAGCTTCGGGGAGAAAGGGGCGCCTTGGGGGTGCACTGCTGCAGCTGCATCATGCATTCTAACCAGCAATCCTCCCCTAACCCCCTACCCCCGCCACCCAGGAACCTCAGGAGTATGGGAGGGTCACTGTGGCAAGGCCTCCCTGGAGACAGGGCACATGGGGCCATGGCCTGGGACTCCCGCAGCAGGAACTCGATTCCTGTGAGAGAAACCAGAATTCAACAGCATCAGGATCCCGGATCCTGCCAGGAGGCCTCATCTGGGCCTGGCTCTTCTGCTTCAGGAAATCTGCGCATGAACAGAGCTGAAAGGGGGCTTGGGAATGAGCTGGTTTAGGGGCCGTCAAGGAAGGGGGCAAGTCTTATGTTGAGGTGCAATCCTCTGTGGTGGCCCTGAGGGACCTTCAGTCTCAAGGATCTTTCTTGAATCTCTGCCCAGAGGGAGTAAGACAGGAAATGGCAGGGTGAGGAGATACAGGCCATGCCAGGTCCAGGAGGGCCCGATGGCCAGGTCAGTACCAGGACGTGCAGGCGATTAGGAAGCGCACGTCGTCCAGCGGCCCCCACGGGCCGGGTTCCGGCTGAGGCTGCCGCGGACCCTGCGGCGCTGGAGGCTGGGGCTGCGCGGGCTCCGGGCCGTCCTGGCCACCACTCAGGAGAGCGCCCATGGTCTGTAATGGAAGCGCATTTGGTACCAAGCCAAAGCAGGTGTCACCCCACCCACCGCCACCAGCCTCTACCCAGCCCTCACCTCGGGAAGAAAGTGAAAGCTGATCGGCCGCAGAAGGCGCCTGGCCTGGGAGGAGCAGCGTTGTGACGCAGCGAAGACTGAGCAGGGCTTTCGCACGTCGGGGGCGGGCCCGGCGAGCACGAGCACGGAGAGGTTGGGCTACAGGTCGACCACGCCCATGACCCAAGGCTCCGCCCCACTCACAGCAAGGCCCTGCTAGAGTCACAGGGGGCAGCGTGGCCTCCGAAGGAAGTCAAGTCCCCTAGTCTTCCCCTAGTCCAAGCAGGACCAGAATGCACAGCAGCTGAGTGCCTATGGCCTCACAAAGGCCCAGGCAGGGAGAAGAGCTGCATTTCTCCCGAGGCCAGGGAAGGCTGAGGCAGGAGCTGGCTAGAAAAGGAACCCAGAGGCCAGCCTTTCTTTTGTTCATCTTTCTTCTCTGAGGAGGGATCTCGTTATGTATCCTAGCTGTCCTAGAAGTCAGTATGTGGCCAGGCTGACTTTGAACTAGAGATCTGCTCTGCCTCTGCGATTACAGGTGTTCCACCACACCCTGCAGGTCTCCCATCTTGTTGCACGTTAATCCCACCCAACTTCCCCACAACCCAGAAGAGCTGTAGAAGAAGAAACTGAGGCCACCCACAAACAGCACACTGAGGATGGTGTGAGCAGTCCTTTAATGGGGTGGGGCACAAGAGAGCAGAACTTCCGTCCAAGAGCCACGAGAACTGAAAGCCAGCATGGCACGGTAGGCTTTTCAGTAACAATAATCAAGAGATGGCACAGGTGAAGGGTTGGGCAATCAACAATCCAGCTCTGCGGAGCTCTGCCACGCCCACTGCCAGCATCCGGTACAGACTAGCTCAGGCATGGAAAATGAGCCAAAGTCCAGGGGCAGGAGCCCACACAGCAGCTCCGAAGGTGAGTCATGTGAGGCTGCGGGGAGAAGAGTATACACACTATCAGTAGCTGTTTTACAAGGCACATGTGGCCACACCCTAGACCTGCTCTAGTTCAGTACTTGAAAGGCCACACTTGTCCCCAAGGTTCCAGACTGACTATATCCTGTGTAAGATCTAGCCTAAAACTCCCCATGTTTGAGAAGTAAAATCAGTTCTTTCCTCTTTCAAGTGGGCCACCCTTCTCCAATCGGTTCAGTTCCTAGTCATAAACCTGAGCATCAGAACGTAAGAGACAGGAACAAGGAGAGTCCGTGAGAACAGGACGTGTGCAGACCAAGCTTCTCAGAGGCCAGGCCAAGGCCAAAACTCTGGCCTCCTTTTCCAGAACTCTCCATTACTGCTGATACAAAAAGTCACAAATACTAGACTGAAAAACAGATGTGCTTGCTAAGGATTAAGTGAATCACTCCTATTGCAGGAGGTAACCATTGCCTGATAATGAAACTCAAGTGCTTACTGTGTGTGTAGCATGCATAGAGGCTGAGGTCAGCTGCTTTTCTCAGTTGCTTCTTCAATGTGTTTGAGACAGGTCCTCTCACTGAGCCGGAGCTCACTCCCTCGGCGGGACTGACAGCCAGTGAGCGAGCCGCTAACACTGGCGTTACAGACATGTGACCAAGCTCAGCTTCAATGTGGCGTGGGAATCTGAACCAGTCAGGTCCTCGCTGCTTGTACAGCAAGCATTTCACACACTAACAGTCTCCCATATCAATCTAAACTCTTCACCCTAAAGTCCATGGACATCTCAAAACGTGTCCAAACCCCAAGGAAACAGTCTTCTTGCCCTCTTTTCCAAGTTCTAAAGGACAGGGAGTGTTCTCATCATCACTGTCTGGCACATAAAACGCTGTTCAACATCTTCCCAGGCTGGGTGTAGCCCTACAGGACAGCATTTGCCTGCAGTGCATAAACTCTCAATTGTTCACCAGCTCTGACAGCAAAGTTAGTCAGGGTGAGGACCAAGTCATCGTCATCAAAACAAGCAGCTTATTTAAAACACAGCCAGGCGTGGTGGCGCACGCCTCTAGCCTCAGCACAGAGCCAGGCTAGGTCACATGTACTACTATCATTTAAAGAACCAAAACTGGATTATTATTTCCACTTATAGTCAGAACCTCTGATTACACTAAGAATCTACATAAACAAGCAACCCACCATCCGCTAAAGCTCAGAATCTCAGGCTAGCAGTCCAAACTTCCTGATATGCGGATTTAAAGCACTTGGCACTCTGGGAAAAGGTTTATCCTTCTCATACTCAGTATTTTCCCATCTCTCTGTCTGTGTAAGGTTCTTCCTCACTCTATTCTAGTATTTAAACACCTCCTTCTCCCCTGAAACAGACTGTCACTCAAGAAACTTCTATAATCCCAGGAAATTTCTCACCAGTTTCACAAGCTGCCGACATAGGGACAATTAAGTAAGGAACTGTTTGTTTCTCCTTTAACAGCTAAAAGGTGTATATAGTCTCTCCCATGTCCACTGTGAACCCTCAGAGGCAGGATATAAAACCACACCGCTGATTTTCCCTAGCACAGCCATCTCCACGGCTGCAGTGCTAACAGTGCAGCAGGATGAGGAGCCGCGTTCCACTGAAAGCAGAGCGTCTGGCCCTGAGCCTCTCTCTGCTCGGCGCTACCAGCCTCACAGAGGCATCCGGGTTAGTTGGACATGGCATGCCCTAAGAAAGGTCCCGGGCAGCCGAGAGAAAGAAAGCCGAACTACCCAGCATCTTCCCTGGCTGCTCTTACAGGGAAGAGTAAGGAGTCTGGTCCAGTCTCCTGAGGGGGGAGAGTGAGCAGCCACACTCAGCCTGGTTGGCTTTTTAGTCCACAAAAGTATAGATCACTGGCTCTTGACCTTATTTTTTGTCACTACTTCATAATTGTTAAGTTGCTGTTATGAATTGTAAATATCTGATATGCAAGATATCTGATATGTGACCCTGTGAAAGGGCTGTTCAGGCCCCAGGTTGAGAACTGAGGTCTAGACCATGATTTCAGTACAAAACTCACCTACAACTTGTCTCAGAGCACCACAGCAATGCGGCGTCTCCTCAGTGATTAAGGAGGCTTCCCACCTTCCCTAGCCAACAGCTCCTTTTTATCTCAGGTCTCAGCACTAGCTGGAGACAGTGGACACACAAACTGTAAACCGTGGTCAGTGATCAAGGAAGATGGACCACAGAAAGGTCTGCCCAGAGAACTCAGGTTTGGTTGGTTGTTTGGTTTTTTGTTTGTTTGTTTTTCGAGACGGTTTCTCTGTGTAGCCCTGGCTGCCCTGGAACTCACCCTGTAGACCAGGCTGGCCTCGAACTCAGAAATCCGCCTGCCTCTGCCTCCCAAGTGCTGGGATTATAGGCGTGCGCCACCACGCCTGGCTAAGAGCTCAGTTTTTGAGGAAGACTGCATGTGAGCAGATGTCAGTGCTGGTGGCTCCAAGCCAGAATGCACTGTTCTGTACATGTTGTATACAATGTTCACTGTAACCCTCCCAGGACAGGGACAGCATGGTTCTCCTTCTAAGATCTGTCACCTCCCCTCCCCTCAAAGGCAAAAGTGAGGCAGGTGTGATGGTGCATACCTTTTACTCTAGCACTCAGAAGGCAGAGGCTAGCCTGGTCTACAGATCGAATTCCAGGACAGCCAGGGCTACAGAGAAAATAAAAAGAGGGCAGAGTTACCTGTCAATGAGGGAATCCCGCATGCTGGTGGCAATGGTACTAGGCTTGGCTTCATTTAGCTTGAAGACGCTCTCCACCACGGACAGCTCTGTGCTGGTCGTGTCCAGACCACAAAAAGCACACCAATCATTCACTACCATCCCGGCAGCAATCACCTCACTCCCTCGGTTCACAGTGCCTGCCTGAAGAGAAGTGTCATGCTACCAAAAGCAAATTCTCTTACCTCCTCAAGTGAGGACTCTTCCCCCAAGTCTGTTCCACGGCTCAAGGTCCCAGTCCCAAATGAGGGACTGTAATGACCCAGATTCCCAAAGGGTGACAAAAGGGACTGACTCTACAGATAGGGCTCAGACGGCAGGAATGCTTACCACAAGGGGGACCTGAAGAAGGGAGGACAACTCATCCTGGTCCTCGATTGAAGTTTTAGGGTGCACCAGACCTCCTTGATTACTGAAGACACAGTAGCTTCCTACTAACACCTGGTCAGCAACTGTTTGTCTGAAGACTTCCACCTTGAGCACATCAGCCAGGATTTCTTCTGTCTCCTGATGGTGAAAGGAATGGTGTCCAGGATCCAGTACATGTAGGCCAAATATCCAGGCATCTCTAAGCATCAACCACCCAGACTTGGCTCCCTGAGTCCCTTTAACCACACAAGACATGGGATGGCTAAGAGCCTGAGCCCAGCCTGGAGTCCCTAAAGCCCAGGCATGCCCTGAAACACATGAGTCTTGGCTTCATGTCTCCCCGTTTTCACTAACACACGCCCTAGTTCAACTGCCAACCACCATGGCCCAGGACCCAGTAGGCCAGTCTCTCCAAATCTGAAGGATGAATGCCCTTCCCAGCTTGATACTCACAAAGGCCTTACTATTCCTATGAAAGTAAAACACTGGCTTGCCCAAGGAAAAACACAAGTGAAACCCCTAATTCCTGCCTTGGGGTGATATTGGCCAACCACTGGCTAGGCTAGTCCTGTAACTTCCAGACCAAGCTGCCACCTCACCCTGTCCAAGTCTGGGTGGACCAAGGCCACATAGTCATTGCAGGTGGTCACATTGCCGAGGGCCGAGAGCCGCTCCTCCACCCGCCGTATCTGCACGGAATCCGGAAGGCTGTTGCGGATATGCTGCAGCTCCTGGTCGGTAGTGTTGTTGGGTACCAGGAGCCCATGCCTGTTCCCTGAAGAGAACATTGCACAGCGGGATAAAAAATAAACCACAGTACAGGAGCGACTTTCCGGGATACCTCCCATTCTAGCCCAATTAGCTTCCTAGGAGAGTGCTAAGCACAACCCAGCCCTTCAACTGCAGATCCATCCAGACCGCTGGTCACCTAAGCAGGCCTCAGATAGCCAGAAATCTAACCCAACAAATACCACCCACCTCACTGTTAACAGCTAGGGCCTGGCAGGAAGGTTCTTGGAATTAGTAATACATTTTGCTAACACTACACACCTACCTAAATTGCTAAAAATTTTCAAAGACCATCAATATCAAGTGTTAGCAGTAATACATGGACCAACTGTATGCTCTGACAGGAGTATACAACAGCTACCCACTTAGGATATTACTGGTAGCATCTACTACACTAAATGGTCACATAACCTGCGACTATCCCACACCACTCGTAGGTATTATATATCCAACAGTAATATGTATATATGTTCACATCTACACAGTAATGCTAGTCTTTTTTTTCTTAAGATTTATTATTATATGTAAGTACACTGTAGCTGTCTTCAGACACACCAGAAGAGGGCATCAGATCTCATCACAGTTGTGAGCCACCATGTGGTTGCTGGGATTCGAACTCAGGACCTCTGGAAGAGCAGTCTTAACCGCTGAGCCATCTCACCAGCCCCAGTAGTACTAGTCTTAAGACACCAAACTATAAATTGTCTAAGTATTTGTTATTGTAAGAATGGATTTTTTTTTTTCCTTTTGGTTTTTCAAGACAGGGTTTCTCTGTATAGCCCTGGCTGCTCTCGGACTCTCAGAAATCCACCTGCCTCTGCCTCCCGAGTGCTGGGATCAAAGGCGTGTGCCACCACTGCCCAGCAAGAATGGTATTTTTATACAAAGCATTCAACATTACACCATGACTGCTACAGGTAAGCTTCTGCCCAGCCTGAGCCACAGTGCTCAATTTCTGAACCGCAAGGTACTTTCCTTACAACAGAACAAAGACCAGGCTAATGTCTCCCATGTCATGTCAGAATTCATTTCCTATCCTAAGGACAAAGTCAACAGAACATGAAGTTTTATTATCAGAGGTTACCATAAATAAGAAACCATGTAAAGTCACCACCCATGCTTAATGATTTAAAAAAAATGTTTTTAGGTAAATACATAAAATCCTGAACCAAGAAACAAGGAGCGTAGCAATGGGACACAGTGCCAGGGGAAAGGAAGGACTGCTTAGGCAAAATGGCACACACCTCCTAATCCCCAAGGATTGGGAGGTGGGTGAGGTGTATCAAGAGTTCCAGGTCAGTCATTCTTAGCTACGGGGCAGTGCAGCTAAGGCCAGCGTGTGGGGGATAAAAGGAAAAGTCGGAGGCCACTCAACAGTGCTTTGAGGTCAAACTGTTATGGACGTCACTCAAGTTGTACTTTAAGAGACGGTAAGAATTAAACGTAGCTGAACAGGATGACCCGGGACCTTAGTTCTTTCCTGAGGGAGAAATTGATGCTCAAAGAACGAGAAGCAACGTGTCCATACTCAGAGGCAGGAGAGAGATTCAAGTCCTTCTCCACCCTTAGGTGTGGGACTTGGTGAGTCACATAGTCCTGAGTGACAACCCTGCTTTTCAGGATCACTGTGAAGGAAAAACGAGACCAAGAATGATAGCATTTAATGCTATTTTGCTACGATTATTCTCAAGTCTTTGCTAGACAGTGTTCTTGATCTGCAGTTAGAGTCCCACCCACCCCTGACAGATTCCAGAGTCCACTGAGAAATCCTGGGGTTCCCCCGATCACTGGGGGTGGGGGTGGGGGGTAAACGCCAGGAATTAATGACTCAGTGCTTCGATTTGTCCCGGCCTTACCCACACACATGCGCCCGATGATTCGGCAGCCGGCGATGGATGCGTGCACCACAGGAATGGTATCGGAGAGCTCACCCTCGAAGACACTGTAGAAACATGGATTCGCTGGTTACTGGGGTGGTTCACCCTTTCAGACCTCTCGCTCTCGGCCTCCCTTCCCTTCCCGCCGCCTCAGGACCAGAATTTCTAGCCTCACCTGTAGAAGTTCTCTGATCCTCCGATGGCCACCAGGCAGTAGGTGTTTGTGAGTTTGGCAAAACAACCGACCTCACAGTTGTTCTCGAACGACGCTCTGACCGCCATGAAAGAAGCTTGGGGGATGCACGACTGCGGGTTCTGGGCCGACAGATCACTTCAGGGGCCGGGTCAACCAGCCTCGCCTCCTCAAACCCCGCCCTCTCGGGCCCTCGGATCCCGGGTCGTGCCCACGGATCTCTTGCCCCAAATCCTTCCGCCCTGCGGCCCCGAACTGACCTTTGCCGCCCAGAGTCCCACCAGCTCACCAAACGACTCCAATCTCTACACGCTGCAACTTCTCCCGTAACCAGCTTTCCGTTTCCGCCTCCTCCCAGGCCGGCTTCCGGGAGCGCGCGGGAGCCAAGCGATGCTGCTGGCCACTCTAGCCCCGCCCTTTGGGAGGACTCGATGGTTACTGGGTTACTCAAGGTTTGGTTTGACTTCGCCAAACCCCGCCTCCTACACGTTTTCTTGCTTTAGGTTGTTGGCTACACCTCCTATTGGGTCTTTTTAGAAGGGATAATCAATCAAATCGGTGGCTGGGCAAATGATAAGATTGAGGAAAGAAAGGAGGAACCGGTGTTGTCTGGTTGAAGATGGACTGATGAGGGATTTATTTACCGAGTAACGGCGGAGTTGAGAAAGGGGATGATCGCAGTCCGGCCACAGGGACGGAAGTGCGAATCTGGAGCAGTGGCAAGAGTCAAGGGCTGAGGATTGAAATTTGGGGTAGAGATCACCCAAGAGAGTGTCCTATAGGGAAACACGAGACAGGGATAAAGTGGTTGGAGGAGGCATGCCCAGAACCATAGGAAACAGGCTAAAGACAATGGTGACAGGGAAATGTGTTAAGCTAGGTGTTAGGATGAGTCTGGAGGAGAAAGGGTTCTAGGGTGGGCAAAGATCTGAGAGCTGACTCGCTTCCTTGATGTTTTCTCACGCAGTTTATCATCCCTTCAGCAACCATCGTCTGCCCTGGAGATAGTGGTGTGGTCCATTTTCATAGAATAAACTTGGCTCACCTAGTGTAGAATATACGAAAGTCCCCAGGGTGTCGCAGAAGGCCACAGTGTGGAAGGAGCAGAGAATCACCGCAGGACCCCCCCACCCCCCCGTGCCATTCTATGCCATTCATTCTTCTCCTATTAATCTGAAAGGGGCCCAAATGGTGCCCTTTCCCCAGTCCCACCATGCAGTCCGGTGACTTAGAACACATCAGACTGCTACCGGGGTCTAACCATAACTGCCTTTATTGATTTGTATCATGCACAGTCTCTGGCAGGTGGTAAGCTCAGGAGAAAGGCCAGTGACCAGCCGCAGCCTGAGCTTCGAGAGACATTCAGCAAGGTGGCCTGTGTGTATGTTTTAAGCGTTCAACTACATGTTCTGTTTATCTTCCCCAGCTCACCCCAGATCTGCTCACGGAACCTCTCTCTCTCTCTCTCTGTCTCTCTCTCTCTCTCTCCTTCTCTCTCTCTGGTTTACTCTACCAAGAACTCTTTTTTTTTTTTAAATATTTATTTATTTATTTATTTATTTATTTATTATATATGTGAGTATACTGTAGCTGTCTTCAGACACTCCAGAAGAGGAAGTCAGATCTCATTATGGATGGTTGTGAGCCACCATGTGGTTGCTGGGATTTGAACTCAGGACCTTCAGAAGAGCAGTCGGTGCTCTTAACGACAGTCAGTGCTCTTAATCGCTGAGCCATCTCTCCAGCCCCCATCTACCAAGAACTCTTAACTCTCCTCCACCAGGTCCTTCCCCATCCTTCAAGACCAGCCTCAACGTCAGCCTCTCTCTGATAAACTTTGCAGATCGCTCCACCATCTCCATGACCCTCTGTCCCTAGTGCTCTTTTCAACTGATACAGCTCTGCCTTGCTCTCCATGGTTTATGCATTTAAGCTGCAGCCCTCGGGATCTGCATCTCAGTAACCTTTCAGTTCTGTGGCATGCTCGGAGCAAGGCTGTGAGTACAGCTTGGCGCAAGCTGAGTTAGAATGAAGAGTCATATGTGTATTTATAGTTTCTGAGTCTCGAGGGGGTTCTGCGGTGTGTACTAGAAGCTTGAATTTTCTGTGGCCATTCGTTTAGGCAGACAGCATTGATTATGTACTGCAACAAGTTCTATTTGAGTTCATCACAGAGAGCTCTGCGTACTTACTCTATGCATCTATGGGTGTACCCAGTTACTGTTCTGTGAGTACTGTTTGGGTATCTGGAGCATCGCTGTATTGTCTATACTTTATGTACATAGAAACACAGAAACTGCAGGTATTATGTGTTGTGTCTGTGCAAACAAAAATACAGATTTAGAGCCAGAGGACAACGGACTGGGGAGTTCAGTACCCTGTCGTTTAATTGGATCTTCCTCTAACCATTCAAGCTCTGGACTTCAGCTCCCATTCTTATAAAATGGGAAGAATATTTTCTGTTCTCTTTGGCCTCTGTGGCAGAAGCAAGATGACAAAAGTGACCGTCATCCTTTGGAAGGCGTCAAAATAAGGCACACACCTTAGCACTGCCTAAGGCTTACCACCCTCAGAAGTCGACCTGTGGTGAATGCAGCTGCCCTACCAAATGCAAGAAAAAGTATAACTGGAGCACCCAGGCTAAGGGACGAAACACTACAGGGACTGGGCAGTCAGGAACCTAAATTTGTCTATCGCAGATTCAGACTCGGATTCTGTGATGGAGCAAACGCCCAACAGGGCAGCTGCTACGGCATCCCAATTTATCTTGTGGATTTTCTATCAGTCATAAAAGAAATGTTCTGGTTTCAAAAGTGTTTGAAAAATGGGAAGAATAATGCTTAATATATCTATATACCAACAAGAGGTCTATCTAGAGAAGATGGAGAATGACAATAACTGGTGTGAAGTGTCCAACCCCAATGACATACAGAAAACACTCAGTAACTCTGATGTGTGTGAGTGTGTATGTGAGCACACGTGTGCGTGTGTATGTGTGTGTGCATGTGTGCGCGCGCGCGCGTGTGTGTGTGTGTGTGTGTGTGTGTGTGTGTGTGTGTGTGTGTGCAAGAGTCTTGAGACCGGGGAGTATCTGTCCTGGGCTGCTAGATGCCCCCCTTCTTTATGCAGCACCTCAGCTTCATACTGTCACACTCCAGTCTTAAACCTGAGCATGTCGACTCTGGATGGAGGGAGGATCTGTCCCTGCAAGGAGCAGAGCTAGGACTCAAAGCGACTTCGGAGCTGCTTGAATTTGGACTTGTTGTATTTAGTGATGAGGTCCAGTTTGCTGTGGCCCAAGGTCAGACGCTTCTCAGGTGCGAACAGGTCATTACTACTACCATTTTGATGGCCACTTGTGGGAGCTCCTGGGATGCCTGGCTCAGGTTTCTGCCTGGCTCCCTGCAGTTGATGATACTTGGTGATGAGGTCCAGTTTGCTGTGGCCCAGGGTCAGTCGCTTCTCATCTGCAGAGCCTACTCCAGCCATGTGAACTGGGCTTGGTTCTGGGGGACAATTGGGTCCAGGTCCCTCACTCCTGAATGGGCCAAACTTGGTAATGAGGTCCAATTGGCTGTGACCTAGGGTCTGCCGTCGGTCATCTAGACTTGGCTTGCCAGGCCTGGCTGAAGAATGGGCATCAGGGAGTATTTTAGAGGCCTGGGGCTTGGGGTTCTGTGGCAGGAGGTCCAATTGGCCATGGCTATGGTTTAGAGACAGCTTCCTGTCCTCTAGGCTCAGCTCGCCAGGTCTGAGGGAACCTGACTCAGGAGCACCCTGACCCTGGGACAAGAGATCCAGCTGGCTGTAGCTGTGACTCAGGGACAATCTCCTATCATCTAGAGTCTGCTCACCATGCTGAAGGGAACCTGAATTAGGGGTAACTCTAGAGTTGGGGCCTCCTGCTTCTCCTGCTTTGGGGAAGGGGATGAGGTGATCCAGGTGGTCATGGCTTTGACTCAGGGAGACTTTCCTCTCTTCCACTGTCTCCAGCGCTGTGCCAGGTACCCAACGGCCTCGTGGAAGGCTAGGGTCTTGACTCGCTGGGAGCCCATTCTCTGGAAGCCGGGACAGTGTTGGGACCCCCCTTGTAAAGTGGAAGAGAGGGCGGGAACTTGGGAGCAGAGGTGACCCCACTGCCAGGGTCAAGGGACTGGTACTGCTGTGGTTGAGGGCGGGCGAGGACTGGGACCACGGGGATGCCCCCAGCTTGCTTAGGTTGGCCCTATAGGGTCCAGGAGAGGAGATATGGTTGGGATCTGAAAGCTGACGGTACAGGGATGGCTGGCCACCAGCTTCATGGTGGGCAGGACCTGGGGATGAGGACCCCATACCCATGTCGCCGAGGCCACCACCAGGAAGAGCGAGATAAGAAGAACGGGCCAGAAGTGGTGAGTGTTTGATGCTGCTGAGGCTGTTACTGGAGGGTGAGGAGCCTGTGGCGCTCGGAATTCCGGGTCCAAAGGCCAGAGTCACAGGGGGAGGACGAGGTACCTGGGGAATCAGTGGATCCTCATTGCCACAGAAGCCCTCCACAGGCTGTGACTCAGCATACAGACATCGGAACTCCCGATCAAAGTCTTCCACAATGTGGCCCCGAAGTTGCAGCACCATGCTGGTGTGGGCCTGGCTGCAAAGCCAAGTGAAGCTGCAGGTGGGGGGGCAGGATGGAAGGGGGTAGAGGGGCAGAGTTAGGAAGAGTCAAAGCAGGGAGTCCGAGGCTCCGCCGGAGTCATGACTAGAGTGAGTCAGCTCAAGAATGAGGGTCTCCAGAGCCCTTTTATTTCCCACGTGCAGTAGTGACTTTCTATGCCGAGGTATTAAGGAGAGTGGGCTCCCACCCAGCTCTTGCCCTGCATGGCGTCTAGCACACAGCAGGTGCTTTGTTTGAAGGGATGGATAGCAGAGATGCAAAGCTATAAGATCTCAGATGCCCTTCCTAGGTCATGGCCCAGCCCTCAGGCCCAGCTCCCTCTACCCAGCTCACCTGTAACTGCCTGCCACCACCTGTTCACAGTCAATGATGACAAACTTCTCCAGGGCCTGGCCGGTGAACCGTCGGCCTGCCTTGCTGCAGTACGTGTCTCCACATGTGCTCCTCACACGCATATTCTGCACCAAGAGTAGAGGGAGTTAGGTGAGGGGTTGGCCTTGGGAAACTGGAACTCAGGGCTGAAGAGATGGCTCAGTAATTAAGAGCACTCTTTCAGACGACTTGAGTTCTAGCCCCAACTCTTTCTGCGAGGCGGCTCCTAGTTCCCTATAACCCCGGGACATTCTGACACCTCTGGCCTTCATGAGCACCACATACACGTACCCATAATTTAAAATAATAAAGGCAAGTTGAAAAAAAAATGGCAGTTAGGCCATGTCTGTGACCCAAAGGGTGTCCAGTCCCACACAGCTAAAGAAACCGTGTGTGTCCCACTTCTGCTGACCTCCCAAGTGCTCGCTGGCCACCAGCTGGCCCTCTTGCCCTCCCAAGTCCCTCCTCTTTCCATGTTTGTAGCTCTCAGCCCATACTGACCACTAGGTGGCCGCCATTGAGGTCCATCTTATAACACATCTCCAGAAAGTGCTTAAGGTGTTCCTGAGCCAGAAGGAGGTAGACAGGGACGCCACGTCGGCTGGAGGCCTCCATCAGGTCACACAGAAGCTCCATGTCTGTGAAAACGTCCATCACCACAGCCACCACCTGAAAGAGGAAGGGGAAATGCAGCCCCAGGAGAACTATGGGGTTGAAAGCCAGGATCCAATGCAACACTAGAATCAGATTCTAATATATCTCTATATCAATATCTATCAATTGATCGATCACTAGATAGATAGATAGATAGATAGATAGACAGACAGATACGTCTGTCTATATTTATATCCATCGTCTCATTCTGTAACCCGGCAATCCAAGCTGGCCTTGAGCTCTCTCATGTCTCAGTCCTCTGATTATTGAGATTATTGTGCCACTGTGTCTGCCTTAGGCAAGCATTATAAGCTTGGCCAAGGAAGAATTGACTGTCTTAACCTGGTTGTTTGAATGTGTTTGAGGGATTTTTCTTTTCTTGTTTTTTGTTTTTGTTTTTATTTTTAAGATTTATTTATTATGTCTACAGCGTTCTGCCTTCATGTATGCCTGCAGGCCAGAAGAGGGCACCAGATCTCGTTACAGATGGTTACGAGCCACACCATGTGGTTGCTGGGAATTGAACTCAGGACCTCTGAAAAAGCAGACAGTACACCTCTGAGGCATCTATCCAGCCCTCCAGGGATGTCTACAACAGAGTCAGGTGACAGACTCTCAAAGATGCTTATAGATCAACTATGTGAGCTAAAGCTCTGTTCTTTAGAGAATCAGAAGCAGACCCCAGTTTTCAGGCCGGTTCCCCATATTCCTCACTGGCACCAGCTTTGCTCTGGCCCAGGGGAGCCTCTCTGAGACTCTTGTACAAGGAAGAAAGCTGCAATCCAGGAAAACCTCCCAGGGATTTCCATGTCCTTTGTCAAACCTAGCTTTTGAAGCGGCCGAGGTCTGGTGTGACAGCTTTGTTCACGAGCTCCCTTTGCCTGTGCTAAGTGGAGCCAAGCTTCCCAGTCAGCTGAGGGCTGAGGTTTGTGCCTCTAATATACAGGGTATTTCTCGTGTCCCCAGCTGTCCCTTCTTCCCATTGTGTCTACTGTGAGTCCTCAGAAGGGGATCGGGAGCAGGAGGCACGGAGACGCCACTACAGCTTGGAGCCAAAAGGAAGTGGGTTCGAATGCATAATCCTCCACTTCCTAGAAGTAGAGTCAGCCAGGGAGCCTCAGCTTCCTGGTCTGCTGCATGGGTACATCCCATAGTTACAAGGGAAAATGCAAAGCTGCTGGGCACACAACAGACGCTCGGTTAACCATGCCTTTCCCCCTTCCTGC
The DNA here is from genome assembly GCF_947179515.1 of Apodemus sylvaticus. Taxonomy (NCBI): domain Eukaryota; kingdom Metazoa; phylum Chordata; class Mammalia; order Rodentia; family Muridae; genus Apodemus; species Apodemus sylvaticus. Next base: position 141,316,547 of record NC_067476.1, read on the forward strand.
TGCCTCCTTAGCAAATGGAAAGCACTGGGTATAGGAAGAAACCGCCTCCAAGGTCACTGTGGGGGTGAGTGGGGCTCAGCCCAGGAGCCTGACTCCTTGCCCAGGGGCAGAAAGGTCTAATTGGTGGTGAGCAGGCCGGGCTCTGGGGATGCTCTCACGCAGCACAGGTCTGGCCAGTGTGGGAGGAGCCAGCACGAAAGATCAAAGGGGGACAAGGATGACAACAGTAACAAGCTCGCTAATTACCCCACTCTCGATGCCAATCAAACTCAGTCCTCCTGTGCCTAGGGCACAGGCAAGCTTGCTAGCAAGGCCTTGGCGGTGCTGGTGGGATCCTGGCTTTTCATCTCTGCAGCAGGAGTTTACTCCTAGCTCAGATCCTGCCAGGGGAGGTTTTCCTATCTAGTCCCTCATCTGGGTAGGAGCCGGGGCTCCACCAGCGAATCTGTACTTGTTAAGAGGCTGGAGGCTTCCCAGGTGAGACTACCCCTTCCTAATGTCCCCAGATGCAGCAGCGTTGCCCTCGGCCCTGCTTCAGACCCAGCTGTTGATGCAGCTCAGGGCTCGAGATGCAGCTGGGGTTAAGATGAGCCGTGCCCTGTCAGACCCAGACAACCTCCTAGGCAAGTTCCTTCTAGACCCTCTCTGGCTGCAGCTTCTTCCAAAGGAAGTCAAGGTTGTAGCTCAGATGTTCACCACGGTTGAGTTCTTAGTCTGGGGTGGGGAGGGAGGAGTCATAAAACTTCCTGAGGGCCAGAGAGATAGGTCAGTGGTTAAGAACAGCACTGGCTTCTCTTCTAGAGAGGACCTAGGTTCGATTCCCAGCATGCATGGCAGCTCACAACAGTCTGTAATTCTAGTTCCAGGAGATTAGGTGCTCTCCTCTGGCCTTGGTGTACACACATGTAAGGTAGGCAAAACACTCATGAACATAAAATTAAAAATCATATATATATACTCTGATGAAAACAATAGACTCCCTTCCAGGAAAGATAAGGTAAGGACTCTTTCCAGTAACTCCACAATAAGGTAAGGACCCTTTCCAGTAACTCCACATACACTTCTGGGGTGATGTTCCAGGCCTCTGTGCCATGCTCTATGCTAAACTAATGTTCATGAATGCCAAAGGGCAGTAAGAAAAATAAAGCAACTGCCCATCCTCTACGAACTGGGAATCTAACAGAGGGCAGAGACTTTAGTTCAAGTTCTCTATTTACATTTCAGTGTGGCTCAAACTGGTCCCCACCCCCAGGAGGCCACATCTGTGTCCGCGGCTCTGAAATGAATGATGAAGCAAGGCCCTTACCGTTTGGGCCCGGCTGAAGAGGAATCGCAGCAGGTCCTTGATGCTCTTGCCCTTGTCCCTTTGAAAATGAACCACCGCCTGAGTGGGGCTGAAACCTGTGGCCTGTGGCACTTCGGGCCAGCCCAGGTCCAGGTCTGGGGGGGCTAAGTCAGAGGCCATGGGGAAGTAGGTGCCTGAGGTGACTTCAGAGAGCATGCTGAGGCGGTCTTGGCCTAAGGTCTCTGACCCCTGGCCCTCGATGAGCTCGGGAACCCCACGCACATGGCTGATCATGTAGTCTACATCCAGGGCACTCAGGAAGGGCAGCTCCCGCTCCTCAGAGATGACCTGAAGGTAGGCAGCCTCGCCCCGTTCCAGGAGGGCGTCTGCTGCCAGTCTTGCGGCCTCGCTGTGCTGGAGCACCAGGGGTGAGCTCTCTCTCCACCAGGGCCGCTTCAGCTCCTCCACTCGGCTCCGCAGGGGTCCTGCCATGCCCTGAGTCCCGACAGGCACTATTCGGCTAAATGTGTGTGTCCACCTAGAGCCCAACCCACCCGAGGCTCCATGGCTTGCGCCTGGGTTGGCTGCTAGAAGGAAGAAGACACTGCCGCCAGCTTGGCAGCCCTGCATGTGCGGCAGGGCCCCCAAACTGTTGCCACCCTAAGTCTGAACCGTGCTCCTCCCCATTGCCCCTGGCCTTGGGAACCTGTCGGGTCAGTCCCACCCTTCGGTCTGTTGTCGGGACACGCCCGCTCAGGGAAGTGGCAGTACCAGGCCCTTCGAGCATGCTGCTGGCTCTTCTCCAGCCTTTCCTGTATTGTAGGGGAATGCAGCCACAGGCCTGCAACCCTGACCTTCAGCAACCTGCAGAGCCGATCTCACACACACACACACACATACACACACACACACACACCACACCCTGGGGGTGGGGGTGGGGGATGTTCAGAGGCACACACATCCACATACAGACAGACCGTGGTAGATAAATGACTCAAGACACACAAGCAGATCTGCTAACACATCAACAACTGACCGGCACGCACAGGTCCACACATGCATTTTGGTTTTTTTTTTGGGGGGGGGGCTGGTTTTTTTTGAGACAGGGTTTCTCTGTATAGTTCTGGCTGTCCTGGAACTCATTCTGTAGACCAGGCTGGCCTCGAACTCAAAAATCTGTCTGCCTCTGCCTCCCAGAGTGCTGGGATTACAGGCATGCATCACCACCGCCCGGCTCACATATGCATTTTGATCAAATATATGTAAATGAACCCAACACTAACAGTGACTGGCCACAAACCTCAAACATACCATGTAGATAGAGCATTTATATGCCTTGGTCCACAGATATATAAGACACCCCCCCCCCAAATCAGGGCAGAACAGCATGAGAACTGCCAGAAACATCCGCACTTGTCTATCTCTCATCTGGACCTCTGCCCATAACCAGCATGCCTCTCTCTACCACCATGACCAAGGTGTTCACAGCATCCTCAGTCCATCCTCCAAAGCCCTGGGTTAGGAGTTCTCACTCCAACCTCCAAGAGTCTCCATAAACAAAATGCACATCTTCCAAGCCCGACTCACACCGAATGTGCCAGAAGTTCTGGGATGCTGGGAGAGTCTGAAGCTTATTTTTTTTATTTTATTAATAATTTACACCGGGCGGTGGTGGCGCATGCCTGTAATTCCAGCACTCTGGGAGGCAGAGGCAGGCGGATTTCTGAGTTCGAGGCCAGCCTGGTCTACAGAGTGAGCTCCAGGACAGCCAGGGCTATACAGAGAAACCCTGTCTCCAAAAAACCAAATAAAATAATAATAATAATTTATAATTTTCATTGTACATGGTACTAGGTTTTGTAGACATTTAAACTGGAGCATCCCTTTGAGTCTTGGGGCTGGAGAGTTGGCTCCAAGGTTAAGAATACTTGTTACTCTTGCAGAGGACCTGAGTTGGTTTCCTAGGACCCCTCATGTGTGTGGTGGCTCACAGTCATCTGTAACTCCCAGTTCGGGAGCTCTAATGGCCTCTAAGGAGCTCTGTGGGAATCAGGCATGTGTGTGCACACATACATACATGTATGTTGGCAAAACACATTTAAAAAAGAGTCTCATATAGCCCACACTAACCTTGATGTCATAAGGTAGCCAGGGATGACCATAGAGTTCTGGGCCTCCTGCTTCTACCTCCCCGGTGCTGGGATTACAGCACGCATCCCAGGCCCGGTTTCTACAGAGCGAAGAGTCTAAGCCAGGGCTTTGTTAGAGGAACACTACCGCTGAGGCACGTCAGCAGCCATGCTTGGGACTTGACTTTTCAGCCAGTGCCTGTCTGCACGGAGTGGTGGCCTACTGCAGGCGGCCACACCTCCAGAAAGAACACTTTGCTCCGGGGATGCCCTCCGTCTGGTAGGAGCCAGGCTCCCCTCTACTGGGGCAGATAGCAGACAAACACACAGCAAGGTCAGGAGCCAAACAGAGCAGGTGTCTGCCTCAGGACATGTGGGTCTGTCCTCTGAGAATGGGGAAGCAGTTTTGCTCCAAAGAAGGAGTCCTCAGTGGGCAGTTACACATGGTGGCACAATGGGGGACACAGGGAGTAGATCAGTTATCACCCTCCTGAAGAGGGGTAAGATCTAATGAGGGTGCTCCGAAATCATATGACCCTGAAGCTCTATGTTATAGACTCTGTCCAGTATGACTGAATTTAGTTTTTTTGTTATCTGGTCAGGTCTAAAACACAGGCTCTTCTGAAAGAGATCTCAGGTGGGGGTGGGGTAGATGGAAAGGGTGGGTAGGAGATGGGGCAGAGAGGTGAGGGCCCCAGGGAATAGGGAGCCATTGACTAAGACATGAACTGATTCCATTTTATCCCAGGCAGAAACTAGAGCACAAGGTCCTCTAAGGGGCCCTTCCCTGGGGGGGTTGGTAGGCTACTAAAGTGGTGAAGATGCTAGGTAAACAAAGTCAGACCGTGGGAGGGTGACGAGCTGTGGGGGCAGAAAGAGTAACAGAGCCCTCATTAACACCTTATCTCTAGATTTGTTTGAGGGGAGAATCAGGGCTCCCAGAGGCAGACAGGCTCCTGAGCTGTTGATTCCACTGTGTTTACCTCCGCAATCTCGGCAACCTATTTTTAGTGGCGTGTTTTGTTTATTATCTTTCAAATGTATGTTTGTCTGTTTACTGTGTGTGTGCATGTGTGTGTATTCCGTAGACCATGTGTGGAGGCCAGAGGAGGACAAGGTTAAGGAGTCAGTTCTTGACTTCTCCTGTGTGGATCCTGGGGACTGAACTCAGGTCATCAGGTTTGGCAGCAGACACCTTTGTCCACTGAGCCCTCTCACTGGCCCCTTGTTTACTACTTTTTTGTTTGGTTAGTTTTGGTTTTGATTTTTCGAGACAGGGCTTCTCCGGGTAGCCCTGACTGTCCTGGAACTTGCTCTGTAGCCCAGGCAGGCCTTTGAACTCACAGATATCCACCTCAGCCTCCTGAGTGCTGGGATCAAAGGTGTGTACCGCCACCACCCAGCCTGCCTACGACTTTTAATTATGGTAAAAATGTACATAGAATACACCAGTGGCATTAAGTACACCCACCACTACATCCATCTCAGACCTCACCATCTTGCAAACCCAAGACTCTATCCACAAAGCACTTCCTGTTTCTCCCTCTCCATAGAGTCGGCTCTATTTTTGGTCCTTATAAAGTGCCTCGGGGACCTCTTTTAGGGGAACCATGATGTGCGTGAATTTGTCTTCATGTGAACAGCTTTTCACTTAGTGCAATGCCTTCGTTTCATCCCTGTGGTAGGATGCATGCTGCATTGTCTCACTGTGTGTGTATCTCATGTGAGCATCCACTCATTCACTAACAGAAAATGTGGTTGTTTATATGTTTGTTTGTCTTTTATAGTTGTCATTTATATAGTGTCATTTAAACAGCACGAGACTAGAAACTTTTTTCAACATTGTTCGTATATTTTGATTTTTTTGAGACAGGTGGTCCAGGCTGGCCTCAAACTTACTAAATAGATGAAGATCACTTTCCATTCCTGATTCTCCTTCCTCTCTTCCCCAGGTGCTGGAATCGCAGGCAGGCATCACAATGCCTGCCTAGATTCTATTTTTGAAAGAGTAAAAACAAAAACAAAAACAAAAACTGAATGCAGGTAAATGAGTATATATGAGTATTTATGAGTACATATGCATACCTGTGCAGAGCCGTACCTTACCTGTGCATGACTGTGTGTGCACACTGTAATGTCTGTGGGCTTGTGTGTGTGTGTGCTGAAGTATCTGCCTGAATGCTGATGTTGGCATATGTGCCTACTTTGCATGTCTGTGTGAAAATCTGTTTGGTTACTGAGTATCCAGACAAGTGGGGTAGCTCTTAACTCCAATTTTGGACTATGTGCAATGTTGTTGTTGCTGTCTTCTTCTTCTTCTTCTTCTTCTTCTTCTTCTTCTTCTTCTTCTTCTTCTTCTTCTTCTTCTTCTTCTTTCTTCTCCTTCTCCTCCTCATCCTCTTCCTCCTCCTGCTCCTCCTGCTCCTCCTCCTTCTACCCACCCCTCTCTCCCTAGCTTAAGACAAAGGAGCAGGGTGAGAAGGTGAAAGGAAAATGGTCCTGACATCCCAGTAATGATAGGATGTGGATCAAACCTAGGTCCCCCAGGTTGTAAGATGGGTGTTCCTCCCTTTGGAGGATAAAGGGCAATGGGAGGGTAAACAGGTGGACTTTGGCCTTGAGGCTGGGCCTTGAGTGCTGGCCTAGGGTTATGGGAGCCCCTGGACAGACCAAGGCTCAGCCCGTGGCTGCGCTGTGTGTGGCACAGGCCCCTTAATGACTGTTATTAAAAGGAAGGAAAATATTTTTCTGTCCAGGGGGAGTGTCCGGCGCCTTCTTGGCAATGCTTGGCCTTCCTGGGGGCCATTTAGTCTTGTCTGTCGGTTATCTCAAGCTAAGTGGCGCCTGGGCAGGTGCCTGTCATGTGGGGATGGGACAGAGGCTGGCTGTAGTACCCGAGTCTCAGGCTGTTAGCACAGTCACAGGCCATCACCATGGTCCTTCTGGGTCAGGGGAGACAATGCTGGAGGAGGGGTGGTGGAGAGCCAGAGAGGCAAGGGGGACAATGGGGAAGGGTCCTGGAGCTGGGTGGAGCTGCAGAGTGAGGATGAGGAGGGCTCGGCCAGGTGTCGTATAGCGCACACTTTAATAATCCCAGCACTCAGGATGCTGAGTCAGGGAGACTGAAATTAAGGCCAGCTGGACTACATAGAGAAGTATCATTTCAAGAAGCATGTATATACACATATATGCTGGGTGTGGTGGCACACACCTTTAGTCCCAGTACTTGGGAGGCAGAGACAAGAGACAGACAGGTATCTGTGAGTTCAAGGGCTATATAGTGAGACTATCTCAAAAACAAATGAATATGCACTCAGCTAATGCAGAATGGCAAGTAGGCCATTCCAGGCTGGAGGAAGAAGGCCAGGATGCTCTGGAAGGAAGGTGGGTCCGAGGAGCCTAGCAAGGGACTGCAGGAAAGTCTCCAGAACCGCACCAGGAAGAATCCTGCAGGCCTCACAGGAAGGTGGGAAGATTCCAGAGCTAAATCCAAGGATGCTCGGGAAGTCACCCAGTGTTTACGAGTGGCCCAAGACAGCCCAGCTAAGTGCGATTCATTCACAGAGTGCTACATGGGTCTTCAGAAGGTCACCAACTTTCCAATTGCCCCACGGGCTGAGACCCGGGGCTAGCCTACCAGGGACTATGGTTGTGCCACTGAACTGAGTCAGAGCCGCTGGTTGGAGCAGTGTCTCTGCCTCTTAATAGGTGAGGTCACCTTCTGAGTCACAGGGACTAACTCTGTAAAATGAGGCCAGTGGAAGGTACGGAGTAAATCCGTGACAACTGTCTGACAGAGTGGCCATATCCCCTCTGGACCTGCTGAATTCCAGAGCGCCTCGGGCCTGCGCAGACAGGAGTTGGATGTTGGTTCAAACAGAGATGAGGCAGAGACAGAAGATTTCCATCTAATCAGACTCTTATAGATCCGAGACGGGCCCTGAAGGCCAAGATGGCTGCCAGCAATGTTAGTGGAGTGTGGCTGATGGCCCCCACCAGTGCCTTTAGGATCTGACTTAACATAGGAGGCAACATCCTCTCTCCCTCTACACATGTGTAAGAGGATCCACATGCTTTCCCTCCCAGCATGCGGGACATTTTTTTTTTTTCTGAAGAGTGGCTGTGATACTGCAAGGACCCATCTTAATCACCCACTTATCCTTACCGACCTCTGGCCCCATCCATCCATCCATCCATCCATCCATCCAATCCCACCCAAGATTCCACACAATCCCACTCATGTTCCACTCCACTCTGTAGAAAGAGACAGCTGAGAGGGCCGGCCCTCTTCTGCGCCCTCATGGCCTCTTCCTTTCCTTCCTAAGGAAGAGATGGCTTGTCTGGTGGTGGCTTGGGAAGGGGCGGGGCTCAGGCCTTTTTGGATTCATGCTCATGTCTTCTTTCCTCCTCCTCCTGCTCCTCCTCCTCCCCTTCCTTCCCCTTCCCTTCCTTCTCCCCTCCCTCCTCCCCTGTCCCACCTTAGGGAAATGTAGCGTGTTCTGTATATACCTTCTCTTTATAAACTCACGAAGGAGCCCTGCCTGCCTCTCAAGGTGGAACTCCATCCTGTCACAGATGTTTAGTTCTGTGAGAATATTTGCAAGTCCATTTGGTGCTCATCAGAGACACTAGTAAAGCCACCATTTTTATGTTCATCTGTCTGGTGTCTTATTTCTTGCCCCATTCTGGACTTTCGAGGAGGAAGAAACATTATCTACTGAGCCTTTTAGCCCCTGTCACAGATACAGTCACCCTCATTATCCATCCCTTCCTTTTTCCCTCAATCCATTTCCTTCCCCAGCATGGATGGATTCAGTATTTCAGCTAGTACAGGGGCGGGGAATTCTCAAAGATGAATAAGAGCTTGTGTCTGCCCTGGAAAAGCTCACATATAAGTGAGGAAGATAGACTCATAAATAATTATAAACCGTGGATTCAGCCAATGTCTAAACCCCGGGGCTTAGCTTCCATGATCCCCCTCCCACCCCATTCTGGAGTTTTAGAGAAACCAGGTCTCTGGAACTTTTCTTCTCTGCACATTCTGGAAAGGGGCTTTTGATTCTGGGTCCTAGTCTCACCAACTGCGGCTCAGAGAAGTCCCCAGAAAGCCTTTGCTTGGTTGCTACAGGAGCAGATGTGAATGAGGAGAGTCACGGGTCTGAGCTCTGAAATACCCCATGCTAAGACCGAATGCCGTGGATGGATGGGCATAGTCAGGGAAGGGGGGGGGAGAGGCTGATGGTGAGGGGTAACAGTGGAACAGGGACAGGAGAGCCACTCCCAGGGGAAGAGCGGAAACCATTTACAGCTGTCTCGTTTCTTCCCAGTAAACCCATCAATTAGCTCCCTTCCCAAACTACTTCTGAATGGTGGACACCTTCTAGCTTCCCTGAGCACCACTCACGGCTGGCCTGAGCTCTTCTCCTTTCTCTACCAGGCTTCTCCCCTCAGGAATCCCTCTCCCATTTGTCTTTGTGATCTTTCAGTCTTAAGAAAGGGTTCAAGGGGACTGGAGACATGGCTCAGTGGTTAAGAGCACTGGCTGTTCTTCCCTCCCGAAGGTCCTGAGTTCAATTCCCAGCAATCACACAGTGGTTCACAACCAGCTATAACAGAATTTGATTCCCACTTTTTTGTTTGTTTGTTTTTGAGACAGGGTTTCTCTGTGTAGCTCTGACTGTCCTGGAACTCACTTTGTAGACCAGGCTGGCCTCGAACTCAGAAATCCGCCTGCCTCTGCCTCTGCCTCCCAAGTGCTGGGATTACAGGCATGAGCCACCACACCCGGCCTGATTCCCAATTCTGATGTGAACAAAGACAGAGTGTTTGTGAACGTAAAACACATGAATAAATAATTATTTTTAAAAGGAAAAGGTCCAGGCTGGGTGTGGTGGTACACATCCTTAGTCCTAGCAGGCAGGAGGCAGAAGCAGGTAAATCTCTGTGAGTTTGAAACCAGCCTGGTCTAAGTAGCAAATCCTAAGCCATCTTGGAGTATCCAGCAAAACTCTGCTGAAAAGGGGGATGTGGATGGGCTAAGAGATGGCTTAGCGATTACAAGCACTGGCCGCTCTTCCGGGGGACTGAGGGTCATGACGTGCCATCAGAGTGGCTCACAACCACCTGTTATGCTAGTCCCAGGAGATCTAGCACCTTAGGGCTTCAGGCACTAGGCACACATTACAGTACACAGATACATAGACACACACACAGACGCAGACACACACACAGACACACAGACACACACACACACAAAGACCCCTAGCCATGCCATGATTCTCCCTATTCACAACCATCCTTGGAGACCTCCCTGAGCTATCAGTCTAGGACCCAGAACCTACTCATTACCTCAAACTCAAACACACACAAAGTGAACCTTTCTGGGGTAGGGGGTAAGAAAGGACTCTTATCACCTTGCCAGGGCCAGGTCTTGTTTGAGAAGCTAGATTTCTAATTTTGAAAGGATTAACGACATGAGTCAACTATTCGACTAAATGTGATTTCTTCTCAGCTTACATCTCCAAAGACTCAAATGCTGTTCTTGTGTGCTGCCGTTACCTCCTGCAGTCTGCAGCCAATGATCAATGATCAATCGTGTTCCTAGAATGTTCTAGAACCCTTACACCCCTCCAGCTTACCCTCTGGTCCCAACCCTTCTAGAGGCTCTCTTTACCCCTCAGCCTCCTCTCCAGATCCTGCCTCCTGGGTCCTTTCTTGTTCTTCCCACACTTCCTTCTAAGAGCCGCCATCTCTGTGCTCCAATCTCCTGCCACCCTAGCCCGCAACCTTACCCTGGGAACTTTTACTTTCATGATTACATGTCTTCTCTGTGCCCAAGACAGACTCAGCATCCTCATCTTTTTTTGAGACAGGGTCTCTCTATATAGCTCTGGCTGTCCTGGCCTGGAACTTACCATGTAGACCAGGCTGCCCTCAAACTTATAGAGATCTGCCTGCCTCTCCCTCCCAAGTGCTGAAATTAAAGGTGTGCATCGCCACTCATTAATTCATTTTCTTTCTTTTCTTTCTTCCTTCCTTCCTTTCTTTCTTCCTTCCTTTTTCTTTCTTTCTTTCTTTTTCTTTCTTTCTTTCTTTCTTTTCTTTCTTTCTTTCTTTCTTTCTTTCTTTCTTTCTTTCTTTCTTTCTTTCTTTCTTTCTTTCTTTCTTTCTTTCTTTCTTTCTTTCTTTCTTTTAAAGAATTATTTATTTTATGTATATGAGTACATTGTAACTCTCCTCAAACATACCAGAAGAGGGCATCGGATCCCATTACAGATGGTTGGGAGCCACCATGTGGTTGCTAGAAATTGAACTCAGGACCTCTGGGAGAGCATCAACCGCTGGGCCATCTCTCCAGCTCACATCCACTCATCTTAAGGTGTAGCCCTCCTTTCCCCCAGAGCATCTCTTCCACCTGAGTCTGCCTCCCACCTAGATCCCCAGATACCCTAAAGCATAAAGCGTAAAGTGTAAAGTGTAGGGCCCACACCATCTTCCTCCTGCACAGCGGGGTGATAGTCCCTGCCACACCTTGCTCAGAGTGCTGTAACTATCATGTGGATACAACCCAACCAAGAGCAGGCTTTCCCAGCTCCTCTGTTGCCAGACAGCAGCGGGCTTCCTCAAAGCTACGACTTTTCCACTTCTTCCATACATTGGGCAGTTGCAGTAGCTGGTCCTGGTGAGTATTCTCTGAAATGTCCCTTTGAGTCCCCTCTGCCATTCCCAGGACCAGAGCGTAGACGGGTAGACCTCTTCTTGGACTAGGCTCATCCGTCTTGGCCCTGTCCTGCCTCTCTGCTACTGTCAAGCAGAAATCCTTACTGAGAAAGTGGGGCAAGGGGTAGCTCAAGGCTGCCAGTCAGATGATGCATTATCCAGTCTCTCCCAGAGCAGGCAGCTCTCCTCTGAAACCTTTCTTGCCTTAGCAGTCAAGGCTGCAGGTCCACCAGTCTCAGGAACTTCCTGACCTTTACCCAAGGAGACCCTTACATCCTGGTTGCCCATTTCTTTCTGTCTTAACTGTGCCCACCCTGGATTTTCTGATTTTTAATTTCCTTGTATTTTCCAGTTGTGTATAGTACATGCAAGCTTACAAGGCTCAAATGCTTTAACTTTTAGCGTGTGTGTGTGTGTGTGTGTGTGTGTGTGTGTGTGTGTGTGTGTGTGTATTCCATGTGTGTGCAAGTGCTCTCAAAGGCCAGAAGATGACATTAAGTTCCCTGGAGTTGGAGTTAGCTGCCCAATGTAGATAGATACTAGGAACCAAACTTGAGTCCTCTGAAAGAGTGTAAATGCTCTTAATATGGCGTCTCTCTAGACCCTTTCAGGGATCTGTGTGCAGTTTTTGTTTGAGACAGGATTTCTCTATATAGCCTCTGGCTGACCTGGAACACTCTACATAGACCAGGCTAGCCTCAAACACTAGCGATGCACCTGCCTCTCTGCCTTTTGAGGGCTGGGTCCTAAGGGAGTGCACCGCCATTCTCCACCCTTTCTTTCACGTAAGTACGAATATTGGTTTATCTAGAACTCTCTAGAACTCCAATGGATGGCTGGAGGGTCAGTCACAGGAGCCTGTAGGCAGGATAAACTTGGGCCTTTCCAAGCTCCAACTGACACCTCTCAGAGCAGTCAATGAGATAATAGGTGACAGATGTGTCTGTCACAGAACAGAAATTAAATGTTATTTTTAAGTTTTATTGTCTACATCATTGGACAAACGTTTCTCATTTGACAACTTCTTAGGAGCTGGGCAGTGGGTAGAAGCAGGTGGATTTCTGAGCTTGAAGCCAGCCTGGTCTACAGAGTGAGTTCCAGGACAGCCAGGGCTACACAGAGAAACCCTGTCTCGAAAAACCAAAAAATAAAAATAAAAAATAAAGTAAAATAGAAAAGAAAAGAAAAAAGAAAAAAAGAAAGAAACCCTCTTAGGAAAGCGCTGCCTTCTGAGGTACCAGTAGATGTTTTCTGGTGACAGAGGGACTTCACGACCTTGAAGTGGTCTCTCTTCCATCTTTGGCTGTGAGGAAGCTCCTGGCTACACTTTATATGCAACTGCAGATCACCATGCTGACCAGAGGAAGGTGCTGTGGTCTAGGGATAGGGCTGGGTCCTGCAGCCACATGGCCTGAGGTGGAACCATCTTGAGCAACTCTCTAGGCCTCTGAGCCTTAAGTGCCTTCACTTGTAGTAAGTAAACCTGCTGAGGAAGATGTCCACCATACTGGATGGGGAGAACGTACTTAGAAATTTCATAAGTAAAAAACCAAAAGCCAGCCAACCAAACCATGTGAGTGTTGGTTAGCAGCCTTGGGCCTCTTTTGGTGGGAAACATGATGTGATTGAGGTTGGCTGGCCTCTGGCTTGTTATCCTCCTGCCTCAATGTACCAAATACTCAGTAGGGTTTCATACATGTCTCTAGTGTATTTCGGTCATTCTCATCCATCTCCCCCACCCTACCCCCCCCCCCCCCCCCCCCGTCCTACTCCCACTGAACGCCCTTCTTTCTAACAAGTCCTCCTCTTCTGCTCTCATGTCTTTGGTTTCTTCGGGAGGCAGCATAATCAGAGTTACTTGCCCTGAGCCTGGGTGTGGGGTCATTTCCTGGGCAAATTACCAGTGGCTACACTGCTGTCAAAATGCTTCTCTCGCCAGGCTGTGGTGGCGCACGCCTGTAATCCCAGCACTTGGGAGGTAGAGGCAGGCGGATTTCTGAGATTGAGGCCAGCCTGGTCTACAGAATGAGTTCCAGGACAGCCAGGGCTACACAGAGAAACCCTGTCTCAAAAAAACAAAACAAAACAAATCAACAAAAAAATGCTTCTCTCTTCCCCACAAACCATCGTCTCTCAGGAAGGGGCTGGGCCTGAAGAGCCCCATCTCCATCCATGATGGCGCGTTGCTGGGCCCCAGCTTGCTCCAGTAGCCTCAGATGCCGGGAGTCCCTGTGCAGTGGCCAGCCCACGGCTAGCAGACAGCACTCCCGGATCTTGTATCTCCTCTGCTCCTCTTCCATGACAGTCTGTGAGCCTTGGGAGAGAGAGTTGAAATAGCTGTGCCTTTAACCCCAGCACTTGGGAGGCAGAGGCCGGCAGATTTCTGAGTTCGAGGCCAGCCTGGTCTACAGAGTGAATTCCAGGACAGCCAGGGCTACACGGAGAAACCCTGTCTCGAAAACCCAAAAAATAAATAAATAAAATAAATAATAATTGTATGTGCGTGTGTTTCGCCTACATCTGTCTGTGTACTGCACACATACCTGGTGCCTGCAGAGATCAGAGACATGGGGTCCCTGGGAGTGGGATGATTGCGAGTTGCCGTGAATGCTGGAAATCAGACCCAGGTCCAATGGAAGAGCAGCCAGCGCCATCTTTCTAGCTCTTAGATGTTCCATGTAAGACTCTGTATTTTGACCAATTGTGAGCCTCGCAATTAACCGCTGCTTACTACAAATAGTAGCTTCTCTCCCAAGGCTGAGGGCAATACTTGCTAATCTATGGGTGTAAACCAAGTGTTCAGAGGACAGTTTGACACATGTCTACTCAGTAAAACACCCGGTTTCTCCCGCCCTAAGCCCTATGACCTCAGCCATGGGCTTTTGACCAGGTTTATAGAACCAGGCATGGACTCCCTCTTATGGGTCTCAAGTCCAACTAGAAAGCAGATGATTACCCAGTGATAGTCATGCCACTGATGCACAAGAGGGATATCTCGCCTGGCATTGTAGCTTACAGGGTTCACAGCTGGGTAGTAGGAACGCTGACTTCTCTTCCCCAACCGGTCTGCACGGCACCTCGCACACGACGGAAACTAGCCTGCAGGAAGGACGCTGCCAGCTCAGCTCCAACTTGATTTCTCTATGTCCTGCAACTGAAGTGTGTGGTGTCTTTGGCAATAGGGTTGTCCATCCAGTTCTACAGAACAGCCAGGAGCAATGGTAACCCTGTATGGTCTTGGGGAATCTGGGTAGGATTTCAAGTGTCATTATTTCCCTCTTTGCTTGCAATATTTGCATTTTCTATTTCAAGTTTTGTTTCAGAATTTTCTTTTACTTAACATTATGTGTGTGTGTGGTGTGTGTGTGTGTGTGTGTATGTCGGGGTGGGAGTTACCTCTGCCATGGAGAGTGGAGGTGAGGGGAATTTGCAGGACAGTTCTCTCCCACCATGTAGGGTCCCAGCAATCTAAGTGGGCTCACTGGGTGCAGCCGCCAGCCTTTTCCCACTGAACTGCCTCACTGGCCCTTTCTTTGAGATAGGGTTTCACACTATAGCTCAGGACAATTGTGCCTCTGCCATGCCTAGCTTTTTAAATAATGGTGTCTCTTAACTTATTTTGGCTACCTCTGGAAGTTTATCAAAAGGAACAAAACTCATTCCCAGAGGGGGCTGGAGAGATGGCTCAGTGGTTAAGAGCAACTGGCTGCTCTTCCCAAGGTCCTGAGTTCAAATCCCAGCAACCACATGGTGGCTCACAACCATCCATAATGAGATCTGACGCCCTCTTCTGGGGTGTCTGAAGACAGCTACAGTGCACTTACATATAATAAATAAATAAGTAAATATTTAAAAAAAATCATTCCCAGAGAGCAGTCTTCCCAGGGACAGGAAATAATCCCCTCCACTTGTTTGTCTGACCTTTTCCTTTAAAAAAAAAATTAGAACGGTGTTTACATGGGGCCTTTGGGTTTGGAGCTGCTTGATATTGTAACATCACTTCTAAAGAAGTTGAGCTGAGGCTACCTCAACAGGGTCCTTTTGGTTGGGCTAGCACCGACAGTGAGAGGACAGTGACTCAGCTGTCCACTCGTGAACCAAGGCGCACACAGACACAGCACAGCAGTGCAGGTGAGTGATCTCCAAACGTGGCAGCCACTCGTGTGGCTGCAGGCAGCACTGGTGGCAGTACGGAAGGACGGTGTGACAAAAATCACCTTGGTGTTTTTGAGGGGTGCCAAGTTTAGAGAGGACAGAACAGCCTGGAGAGCCTGCAGAGGTGTGTGGGAGAGGGGCAGGGGGGTGACACTCGGGAAGGTGATTTCTCGAGTCAACACCAGGAGGTCCAGGTAGAGGAGACAATGATGTCCCCTCAGATGACTCCAGTGGCTCAGGGTGCTGGGGAAGAAATGGATGAGAAACCTGTAACAGCAGGCTGGGGTGAGTGGGGGTCAACGAAAGAGCTTACGGCCTAGAGCATGTCTGAGTCTAACCTGAAGAGGAGAGGTCCTGGCGTGGTGAGTGAAACAGGTGGCCGTGGCGGAGGAGCCTGAGAATCACAGCACAGCTCCTCAGAGCTGGGGGACCCTAACCCTGAATGCTGTGGGGGTAAGCTCTGCAAGCAGGGCCCGTTTTCTGCTGTGGGACTCAGCTAGGGTTTGTATGAACACGGAACCTAAGAACGGTGGGACGGGGTACTGGGATGGTTGCAAATGACCTTTAAAGTTGCTAGGTTGCAAAGGTGAGGTTCAGGACTCGAAAGCAAGCCCAGTAGCTGAGTCGGTGCTGCGGGCTAGGATCTGTGGCTAGGGAGCTGCCCTGGGCAGCAAATGGGTTAATGCTCAAATAACTTTTATATATGAATTAATGTGCAGAGTTAGGAGCCAAAATCTGTTCCATTAATTTTTCCATCCATTCCAGGAGCAGTTAGGTACACACAGTAAAGTTTATTTTGGTGCATGGCATACTTCAGTCCATTAAAAATAAATTAATCAGCAAATCCCTGCCTGGCTCGCCTCTGGTTTGTGTAAATAGTGCCCAGATGTAATGAGTTACAAGGTGCTATTATCTCATACTCACAGAGGACGCCTCACTCCAGAGCCCCGCTTGCAACAAAAGCATCTTAAATAAACTGAGAGGGCGGCTTGATTTGTAATGTTTTCACAGAAGTGGCGCATACCTCACAGTATAGGGTTTCTTCATATGACTCATTTTATAGCAAGTCCAATGAAGGAAGCTGGGTGGGGGAAGGGAGGGGCGAGATGGTCCCCACCCCCTTCCCTCAATTTCAGAAAACCTTCCAAGAGATGAGCCAAGCTCTCAGGGAAGAGAGAACAGACCCCTCGAGTTCCCACTACAGCACATGCTTTAGATGTTGGGGAGGGGTTAGACACTGGGCTGCGGCTTGGGATGGTATGGACATGCCACAGAATCTCATGTAGTAGAGGGAGGCCAAGTGAGGAAAGAGAGTGTGTTCCTCCCCAGTTCACTGTGGGTGACAAAGGGACTTTTGTTCTTTCTAAATGACTTAGGATGTGACAAGCCCCTTGGTCCTCAGAGACCTCCTGGCAGACTGTGCCTTGTCCAGACAGTGACTCCTCTCTATGACCTGGAGTCAGGAGTAGCAGCAGGGCCTCTGACCTCCTCTCCTCCTCTTGCTGCCTCTAACTGAGCTGGAGTTATTTCCTGAGCTTGGAGAATCCACAGTCTCACCTACGCTTGCTTTCCTTTTCTCTTAATTTCTCAAGACAGGGTTTCTCTGTGTAACTCTGGCTGCCCTGAAATTCACTCTGTAGATCAGGCTGGCCTAGAACTCAGAGTCACCTTGCCTCTGCCTCCAAAATACTTGGATTAAAGATATGCACTACTACACCGGGCTTTAACTATGTTTCTAAAAGACCTTGGAATAAAGAAAAACCAGGGCAGAAATAAGTCTCTCTTTTTAATGGCTACTTCAACGCCGTGGCTCACAGATGGAGAACAGTATATGGTTACCTGCCTTGACTTAGCAACATTATCAACTGCTCCAGGCCCAGAGGGCCTGGGTGAAGGCACCCCTTTCTATCCTACCCATCCCTTCCTCAGCCTTCGGAAGAAGCTCTCAGTCATGTGTGATGCTGAAGGGCCTTGGGGCATGTGCTTGAGGCTTCTCTGGAGGGAGAGAATGTGTCAGAGGGGCAAGAGGACCTCCCAGCAGACCCCCACCAGATCAGACTCCTGGGCTCGGGAAGAAGAGACTCAACACGAATGGGCTGAGTATTCAACAAGTGCTGTTCAAAAGTCAGTTCAGGCCACCTTCTTCAGGGTCCTGGGGCAAACAGGCACTTCTTCCTCAAAGCCAGCCAGCCAGCTGTCCAGAGGGACCCGCCTCTCAGAGACCCTCGTCATTGTAGGTGGGAGCGTGGGGCTTCAAGATGCTTTGTGGATTCTTCTCCACCAGAGGGCGCCATCTCACTTCCCCTGTCAGCAGCAGATCCTCACCGTTCATGGAATCCAGGTATTGCATCTGCAAGTGGAGAGGGCACAGAACAGGGGGTAAATGCTCACCCGAGGGGGCAGGCAAGGACACAGTGTCCCCAAGAGAGGAGAGGGACGGGTGTGTGTGTGTGTGTGCTGGGGGTGGTTATCTGACTGTCTGGATCCACGGTTACTGCATAAAAAAGACTTGGAGAAATAATTACCCAGGGAAGCGATTCTCACCCTCCGGGTCACGTTCCTTAGGGGCCAGACGACCCTTTCGGGGGTCACATATCAGATAACCTACATATCAGACATTTACATTATGATTCTTGACAATAACACAATTATAGTGATGAAGAAACAATGAAATAATTTTATGGTTGGGGGTCACCACACCGTGTGGGACTATAGTATTAAAGGGTCGCAGCATAAAGAAGGTTGAGAACCACTGGCCTAGTGACTCGCGTTGTCACACATCCCCACTCGACCCACGCCAGATGAGGGACACTGACCACTGCTACACCCTCATCACACAGTTCTTGTAGGCCAGAAGTTAGAGCGCACGGTTGTACTCCCTGCCGCCACCACCCCTGCCCCTGCCCCACCCCTGCTCCTGCCCCGTCCCCGCTGGTGGCGCACTGAGACCAGCTGGAAATGTGGATCTCATGGGGACTGGGGAAAGAAACAGCAAGGTGTATGCAAAACACCAGCAGGCCAGCTGCTTTTCTCGTGTCTGTGACACCGCCGCCCTTTAGTGGCCCTGATGCTGCTTTGCTCCATCTTAGGTCTTGGATTGTCCCCTCTTCAAAGTGCCTGCTGCTCCTGTTGCGTCTTATGATGCGTCCTGGGCTTATCTCCAGCCTCTCACCTGAGAGGCCCAGCTATGTGGGGAAGCAGTTCCACTGAACCGGAGCTCACGCCTCCTCCTGACTCTTCTGCTTCCACCCCCAATGCCATCATTTCGCCCACCTCCTGGGTTGTTAGCCTCCACATAACTATAAATTGGTTATCAAATAGTAGCAGGCGTGTAGCACCAGAGATTGCCCAAGGCTCAGCTTCCGGGGCTGCCATGGCACACCCAGTCAGAACACTCCTCTTCTTGGTCTTCCCCAGCCCGCCCTGAGTCTGGGTCACACTACAGGCTGACGGACTCCCAGGCCGCCTGTCACCTGTCTGGCTCCTTGAGGCGAGGACTGACACAGCAGGTCTTCAAGGCACAACAGAACTGGGTCCCCATCAAAAGCTCCTTGCTTTCTTAGGGTCCCACTACTGCCCACTTCTAATGGTTCCAAATAAAACTATTCACAAAGACACTAGTTATGGCAAACTCTTCTTTTTGGGTCCCAGGAGAGGTCCTAGCTGTGCCTTGTCATGGCCTTTGGCACAAGCCCACCAGGACAGATGGGAGGATTGGGTGGGTCTGTCAAAAAGCAGTGTTTACTTTTGCCAATTTCGACTCCAGTCTGCGGGTGAGGCTCTCTAGCCCCAGTGCCTACGTCCCGGCTTAGGGAGATCTCAAGGGCAGTCAAATGGCAAGTGTCTTCTGGAGTTCCCTACCCTCTGGCTATCAACAGCTTCAGCAAGTCAGCCTTTCACCAGGCAACTAGCTGGTCCTATGAGCCCTGTCCGCTCTAGAGCTGGGATCCAGTCTTCCCTGTCCTGGTTGCTGGAGGCTGGCAAGGCCGTGGAGGTGAACTCAAGAATGACTATGGCAAGTTGCGGCTTCAGCCCCAGAGGCCAAGTCCATGAAGCAAAGGTGTGACTCGCCAAGAGCTCGAGCTGGTGAGCTGTCTGCAGCAGCTGTGGCCTCTGTGGTAAATGATTCACCCAGCTTGGGGTCTGAGGCTAGTCATGCAGGGAGAGCGGACTGGGAGACCCCGGAAAAGCCTCCATGTTCCACTTCGGGATGAATGAATGCATTCATCCAGAAGGCCTGAGTTTCCTAACCAAGCAGGATCTGGAGCAAGAGATCAGAAGTTAATTCCCAGAATTAACTGTGTTCAAGCAGCCCTTCCTACAGAGCACCCTGGAAGCTTTAGAGGCAGGAGCACTGAAAAGCCAGGAGTCAGGAGGACCTGACCCGGGGGCCTGAGAGACAGAGGGGAGAACTAGAGATGTGTTTGTTAGGTGTGGCCTGAAGCCTGGCTCTGCTATAAGTCGGGAGCACAGACATCTACATGAGTACACAACTGGCATAGCGGGTGTCCCCCTGCCTCATGCCACCGCCGAGGGCTGAGGGCACAGCACTCAGCCGCAACAGTAACGATGAAACACTGAATGAATGAATAACCACGGCTCTTCTTCCTTTCCTCTCGGTCCCCATCCCTGGAATCCTTGGCCTTGTCACAACTTGACATGGACACACTCATTCTTTGTTGCTGTTGTTTTTATCCCCCAAGACAGAAACAGTCTTGAAAAGACAAGAGAGTCCTGGGACTTTCTATGTAGATCAGGCTGGCCTCGAACTTAGAAATCTGCCTGTCTCTGCCTGGCGAGCACCACCACTGCCCAGCCGGAGGAGGCTCATTCTTAAGTTAAACCTGGTAGCTCACAAGTGAAGACACAGGATCAGGAATCCAGGGCCAGCCTGGGCTACATGAGAGAAACCTTGTCTGAAAGAGAGAAGAAAGGGAGGGAAGCAGGGAGGAAAGAGGGAGGGAATAAGGAGCTCCGTCTTCCTCAATGCTTGCTGCGCATGAGATTAGGTCAGAGTCCCTTAAACCAGCTCCGAGTGTGTCCGCCTCTTGTCACCCCCAAGGTGCTAACGGCACACACCCAGGAAGACTCCGAATCCGCCATGTTTGTACAGGGAGAAAGATGGCGCTGACCTGTTTCCTCACGTACTCCACCAGCAATTCAAGCTGACGAGGGTCTTCACATTTCTGGTTGAAGAAGGTTCTCCAGAGCGCAGCAGCCAGGCCATGATCGTCCGAAAGGATCCCCTGAAACACAGGACGGGAGTGTCTTACAGAGCCATGGTACAAACCTTGGAATATTTCAACAGAAGACCAAAGAATAGATTCAGAAGGAGCAAGAGGGCATTGGCACTGGGGTGTGTGTGTGGGTCGGGGTCGGGTTGGGGGTGGTGTTGAGACAGGATTTCTCTGTGTAGCTCTGGCTGGCCTGGAACGCACTATGTAGACCAGGCTAGAACCTACAAAACTGCCTCTGCTTCCTGAGTGCTTCTTCTTTGTTTCAAAGTACATTTTATTTTTAGTTTATGTGTCTGAGAGTTTGGCCTGCATGTGCACCACATGTGAGCCTGGTGTATGCAGAGACCAGAAGAGCGTGTCAGATTCCTGGAACTAGTTACAGGTAGTTGTGAAACAGCATGTGGGTGCTAGGAATTGAACCCAGGTCCTCTGGAAGAGCAGCCAGTGCTCTTAACCACTGAGTGTCTCTCCAGCTCTTCAACCCTTCTTTCCGTACAGAAGAATATGGGATTCTGAGGGTCACCACACTGGCTAAGGCAATCCAGACTGGCACTTGTGTTTGGCAGACCCAGGTATGGTCTGTCCACCGTTACATACTGTGTCTGGCCTAGACAATGAATGTCTGCAAGGCCCAGTAAGCACAGCATAGCAGCCATGCTTCTGTCGCTGTTAACAAAGAGCGGGCTGGCAACACTGCAACCCGGTGTTTGGCCGGGCATGGGGCTGGGTGTGGCTGCTCACACCTGCTAGTCACACATCTGCAAGGTAGACCTTGCCTTGACTGTCACCCATGTGGCCATGGTTGGCCCAGACTCTCCCAGGGGAGAGGAAGAGGCTGTTTAGTAGGATTGCCACGGGCTCCGGGGGCTGCGCAGAGCCGTGCTCAGAGCCTGTCTGTGTGCCCGATAGAGATTGCCTCTCCTGGCTCTGGGGAATCTGTTCAGAAGCCCTAATATTATAGAGGCCAATTATAGACATTCCCTCGTCAGACCTCTAGTGCAGGAGGATGGAAGCAATTGAAGAGAGAAGCCCAGAAGTGCTTTCTGCTGTGGTGCAAGGTAGGAAGGCCGTGGACCTGAAGGGCTGCCTTGGACGAAGAGTACTGAGCTGATTCTGAGTTCTACCATGATTAGCTTTGATGGTAACAGCTAAACCCCAGACTCAGACTTCTTGGGTACTCAACGCCATGAAAACATTTGCTCTAGAGTGGGTGTGGTGGTGCAGACCTCTAACTCCAGAACTGGAGCAGGAGGTGAAAGAAAACACTTGCTCTACCTACACAGTCCTTGGATTACAAGGATGAGGTAATGTGCCCTGGGGGTGTGGCTCAGTCGGGGCCCTTGCCTAGGATCTTCAAAGCCCTGGATTCAATTCCTAGTTCCACCACACAAAAAAAGTTATGGGTTTTAAAAATAATTCCACTTACTGATTTTGCACGCATGTGGGTTTGGGTGTGCATACACACCACAGGGTGCACGAGTCGGTCAGAGGACAAAGTTTGGTTCTCTCCTTTCACCACGCGGGTCCCTGGGATCCAACTTGGCCCACAGGCTCGATGGTAACTTTCTTAACCAAGTGAGTGCTCTTTAGCACAGCTTTTTGATTTTTGCAACAGGGTCGCCATTTTAAAAAGTGAAATATGAGCCAGACAGTGGTATAATCCCAGCACTCGGGAGGCAGAGGCAGGCCGATTTCTGAGTTCAAGGCCAGCCTGGTCTACAGAGTGAGTTCCAGGACAGCCAGGGCTACACAGAGAAACCCTGTCTCAAAGAAACAAAAATAAATAAATAAATAAAAATAAAAATTAAAATTAAAAAAAAGTGAAATATGTTGGGCACAATTCATAAGAGTGCTCTGCAGTTAGCAGTCGAGACAGCAGGAGATTCTGGGAGCCAGACTTCCTAAGTTTAATGCCAGCTCAGTCACTTGATGGTAGGGTGGCCTCTGAAAAGCCCTGACCCCAATGGAGCCTCACTCTCTCCCGAGTTAGCCAAGCCTGATCATTCCTACCCCCACAGAGTTATGAGCATTAAGAGACAATGTCCACAAAAGGTCTCTATGTAATAAAGACTACAAGGATGCAGGGGCATGTAGTCCAGGTTATACGGTGGTCCAGCCTCGGGCCTTGAGGTGCATGAAGCTTATTCCAGGTCAGCTATCAAAAAGGTTCAATTTGCAGCATGGGGAGTTTATCAGATAGGGGGAAGACATTTCACCTGCTCAAGATGCCTTCTGTTAACTAACCCCGACAGCTGCACAGCTGCACGGCTGCAGACCGTCCTGGTGTGATGTCTGAGCTAGGGAAAGCCACTTCTAGCAGATGGCCACATGGCCAAGGACAAGCTCAAGCGCATCACCTTCCTGCAAGCTATCTGCGAACACAACAGTCCGCCTGGGTGTGAAGTGCCCTGGGCACAGGCAGGATGCCGTTAGCCAAGACCCACTTCCGTGATATTGGAAGGAGTGGGTGCGTGTCACAGGGGCTGGGAGAAGGAGCAGAGCCCAGAAAAGGAGGAGCAGGGGAGCCAAGGCTCGCTGCAGTCAGGGATCCCCGGAGCAGGGGGATGGCTGGGACAGCAAATCCACAAACAGGGGTCCTGAGCAGTCAGAAGGAAGGGGACACCCAGGAGGTGTTAGCCCTGCTAACAACCTGTTCCAAAGCACCAGGTTTCTTTGCCAGCGAGTGTCTAATGACCACCCGCACCACACAGCACGGGTATGATCACCCCCACTTGACAGATAAGCACTGAGGCCCGGAGGTTAGCAAGGTGACTGGTGATGGGAAGGGACCGTCCCTGCACTGCTGAGGTCAGGAATGGTACCCGCCCAGCCATCCCACTGGGCTGGCAACCAGGACCACTGTGCTGGCCATGGCAGCTATAGCACCAAAGCCAGCTGCAGCCTTCTTTCCAGTATCACACTGGTAGCAACTCTGTGAGAACAGGCGGGAGGGAGACTCGTCAGGTGTGCAGATCTGAATGTGAGGCAGCAGACGAGGTGCGAGAGGTGCAGAGGCAAAGTACTAAGGTGCCTGCCAGTTTCCCACAATTTAACAGGATGCTCTCTGTTTACCTCATGGCACAGAAGGCATTCTTTAGGAAATTAAGGTGTCTAGATCTAGAGGAAGAGAGGAAGCCACGGCACCGTCCTGGCAACTCTCACTACCTGCTTAGCATAGCTAAGAGCACAGCACTACAGCGGCTGCACTCGGTTCTCAGGGGGCTTGCAGTCCAGGACAGACAATACAGCACTGAGCGAAGCCTCTGGCAGTGCACAGATGCGAAGTCACTTGGTGTGACCATGATCCTCTGCTCATTTGCCCCTCATCCTCAGCCTGTATTTGAGAATGAGTCCTTGGGGAACCTCCCCACCTCCCGGCCACACTGTATCTTACACTGTTATTATCTATTAGTAACTGGGTATTTATCTGCTCGCTTAGTAGTTACTTGTGTGCCACCTGTCTCAGTAACTTCGGTGGGAAAGAGATCAAGCCACGTTTGTTTGATTCACCAACATATTCCGCATCTATTCCACATGATAGACATGCCAAACCCACTGCTGAATGGATGGGTGTTGAAATGCAGAATACTCCACAAGAGATCCAGAGAGCTTAGGAAAGTGTGCAAAGAAAGGGCCTTTAAGGATAGGGAGGATGAGGCGGGCAGTGGTGGTGCACGCACGCCTTTGATCCCAGCACTTGAGAGGCAAAGGCAGGCGAATGTTTGAGTTCGAGGCCAGCATGGTACTCAGAGTGAGTTCCAGGACAGCCAGGGCTACGCAGAGAAACCGTGTCCTAAAAAAAATAAAACAAAAACAAACAAACAAAAAAACCTAAAAAAGAATAGGGAGGATGACTGGCGGGTGCTGACTCACACCTAAAATCCCAGCACTTGGAAGGTAGAGGCAGGCAGGTCTCTGTGAGTTCAAGGCCAACCTGGTTTACAAAGTGAGTTCTAGGACAAACAAGGCTAACACAGAGAAATCCTGTTTTAAAAAACAAAACAAAACAAAAAGATTTTTAAATATTTTAGCCGGGTGTAGTGTGCATGCCTTTTCTTAATCCCAGTGCTCAGGAGGCAGAGCCAGCTGGGTCTCTGAGTTCGAGACCAGCCTGGTCTACAGAGTGAGTTCTAGTACAGTCTGGGATATACAGGGAAACCCTGTCTCAAAAAAACAGGACAAAAAAAAAAATTAGGGAGGATTAGCTGGGCATGGTGATTCCCAAGAGTGCGGGAGGTAGAGACAGGAGGATCTCTGTGAGTTTGAAGCCCGCCTGGTCTACACAGCAAGCTCTAGGATACACAGCATGTCACAAAACACTAAATAAATGAGGCTGCAGAGATGACTCCGTGGTTAGGAGCACGTGCCAACGCGGGTTTGGTTCCCAGCATCCACATGGTGCCTCAAAGTCATCTGCAACTCTAGATCCAGGGGTCTGCTGTGCTCTCCCGGCCCTCCGTCACCAGGCAAGCACATGGTGCACAACATATATGCAGGCAGATATACCATCCATCCATCCATCAATCAATCAATCAATCAATCATTAAAGAAGTGGGAGTGTGTAGAGAGCTTCAGGACACTCTAATCAAGAGAGGACAGTGCATACTATATACAGTGTCTTTCAAGGTAACAAGCTGACCCTCGTGTCCAGGAGAGCGTTAGTCAGGCTCAACATTAACTGCAGGGCAGCGAGGCCAAAGGCTTCCCATGGAGGACAGGCACTGAGAGACAACACAGGAGGTCACAGAAGGCTTGCGACGACAGGAGGGAAGCCTGAACCATGTGGAAGGGCTCGCTGCAGACAGTCTGCTCACCACAGGGCCTCTGGCACCTGGCTATACAATCAATGGGACCAAAAAGGTGAGGATGTGGAATTTCCTTTATTTAATGAAATCAAAGTAGTGGTGTGTAGCTAGCCTTGAGCAGGTCTAGAAGCTTGTGATTATAGAGTCCTGAAAGACTGCTGCCCCCGCATGGCTGTCTGCCTGCACGGTTAAGTCGGGACCTGATGGGCACTGCTCTTCCTGCTCTTGTCACCTGGGTGCTTGCTGAAGCACCAGCCGGCTCCTGCTGGCTCAAAGCCTTCACTGGGAACTTAGGGGTTAGACTTAAAGCATCGCTGGTGCATAACAGGAGGCTCTCCATGCACACACGGACAGCAACAAGTAAACTCAGTGGGAAAACAAAACAAAGAGACAGAGCTGATAAAGCTGGGAGGGAAAAGTGGGGTGGGGGTGGGGGAGGGGCCATATGATATGGTAATGGGAGCAAGAGGAAATTGTAGGAGAGGGAATGGGAGATGGATTTTAATCAAAATATATTATATACATGCACAAAATTCTCAAATAATGAAAAAGGAGAAGGAAATTTTTTTTCCTGCCATTGGACTAGAGACACTGCTAATTTGGCGGGGCACTTCCCCAGCATGCATAAAGCCCTGGGTTCAGTCCCTAACAACTGGAATAAACCAATGACAGAACATTCCATCTGAGATTACAGGCATGGGCTGCCATGGTTCAGGGAGTCAAACCTGGGGCTTTGAGAATTCTGGACATGAACGGACCAACTGAGTCCCACCGGGCCTTGCCCTGAACGCTCCTTCCCTCCTTACCACACGCCAAGCACTGGGTCAGACACCAGAGACACACTGGGCACTGTCACCTCCCAGAGAACACCCACACCAAACCAGGTGACAGACTGTTAGTGCTAGAGTACGCTGTAAGCATCCAGAGCAGGTGACCCAGGCGCTGAGCCTGGGGAGGGTAAGGGACACACACTGGGGCTCATTACACCCACCGTTGGAACTTTTCTACATGCTTGAAGTTTCCATTATAAAGTCAAAGGGCTGGGAAGTGACACAGATACAGCATGGATGAACCTGAGACATCCTGCTCGGTGAAATAAGCCAGTGCTGGAAGAGCAAACACGCCCTAGTCAAATTCACAAAGTAAAATAAAACTGGTTTCCAGAGACTGAGAGGAGGAGGAGGAAGAGGAAGAGAAAGAGGAGGAGGAAGTAGGGAACGGGCATTTAAGGGGATAGAGTTTGAGATTGTGAATGCCAACAAACACAGCAGGGTGCATAAAGTATGAAAAGTATGTAGGTGTAACTCATCTGCATTAAGGTGGGGAACTGCAGTGTATGCACAGATAACACCCGGAAGGGGATCAACTCACAACGAAGATGACTTCCCCTTGAGGCTGGAGAGAGAATGGGTCTTGGTGCTTCAATCAGGAACATGCACAGTTTTGTGAACTTTAGAAAATGAGTGTAATGGAGCTAAGTGTGGTGGTGCATGCCACTGCCAGTAATCTCAGCACTCGGGAGGCAGGAGCAAAGGAAGGCAGATCTCTGAGTTCAAGGCCAGCCTGGTCTACAGAGCAAATTCCAGGACAGCCAAGGCTACACAGAGAAACCCTGTCTGGAAAAAAATAAGTGAGGTAAGCATCTGGGGGCTGAGGGGATGCTCGGAGGTTCAGAGCGTTTGTGGCTCTTGCAGAGGGACTGGGGTCAATCCCCAGCCTCCACATGATGGCTCACAGCCAGCACAGCTCCAGTCACAGGGGAGCTAGTGCTCCTTCTGACCTCCACAGGCACCGGCCCTCATACATACACATAACAAAACGTTCATACAAATAAATGAGTTACTTCCTACTTTAAAATGAAAATTAAAATCATACACCTTTCGTCCTACAGACCACTCTGTTTACATGAGTGCCCTGTTTTCTCTGGGAAGAGTTGAGGCTGGGGCAGCATCTGATTCGCCCTGTGCCCCCATCCAGCCCCCATAGAGCACTCAATGCTAACTAATTGAATATTGACCAATTTATATAATACTCTTTTTCCCAGCATCCAAAGAAGGTAAAGAAATAAGCACTAAGCAGTCACAGCAAGTAGAGACTCTGATCCTCAAAGCTTCCTTCACTTGCTCTCAAAGGCTCAACAGGAAGGCTGGAGAGAAGGCCCAGGGGCGACAAGCACTCCCTGCTCTTAGAGAGAGCCACTTGGTGACTCACAACTGCCTGCAAACTTCAGCTCCAGGGGATCCAGTAGCCAGGAGCCTCTTCTGGCCTCTGAATGTACACACACAGACACACACAGATACACACACACACAGATACACAGACACACACACAGACACACACAGACACACACACACACAGACACACACAGACACAGACACACACACAGACACACACACACAGACACACACAGACACACACACACAGACACACACAGACACAGACACACACACACACACACACACACACACACACAGACACACACACACACACACAGACACACACACACACAGACACACACACACACACACACACACAGACACACACAGACACAGACACACACACAGACACACACAGACACACACACAGAGACACACACACACAGACACACACACACAGACACACACACACACACACACAGACACACACACACAGACACACACACAGACACACACACACACACACACAGATACACACACACACACACACAGATACACACACACACACAGACACACAGACACACACACAGACACACACAGACAGACACACACAGACACACAGACACACACACACACACACACACACACACACACACACACACACACACACGGCCTTTGCTGGGGCTGAGTATGGTTGTGTGCCTCTTTGGTTCCTAGTACCCATGCTGTGTGGCTCCCAACTGCAGCTCCAGGGGATCCCGGCCCGGCCCGGCCTCCATAGGCACTGACATGTTGCCTCACACATGTGGCCGACACTCACACACATACACATAAGTTAAAAAAAATTCTTTATAAAGGAAGGAAGAGGAGTGGGAGGGAGGGAGGCTGGCAGGCCTCTGCCGGGGAGGCCACGCAGCCTACGGCTTGGTCAATGCTCTTACCTCATCGTATCCCAAGATTGCTGCATAGAAGTTGTTTGTCATGAGCGCCATGTTCTTCTTTAGGATATAGGAATTAACCTACAAAAACAAAAATATGACAGTAAGGAAAAGCACAGCGTCACTTAGCTGTCATAAGCTGTCACACAGAAGGGGACTCAGGCTAAGCTGCCGGTCCATTTCCAACGCTCCTGGCTGTTGGGATTCTCTGCAATGAAACTGCTGCTTCTTTTAGATTTTGGTCCAAAACTGCATTGATTTTAATGAATGGACCCTCAGGCTGCACATCTGGTTGTGAGTTAGTGCTGGTGAACACGAAGCACCAGGCACCCTGTCTGATCACAAGAGCATACGGCTGGGCCAGGAAAGCCGGCATTAGGAACTACTTTCTAGGGCGGCAGTCCACTGGAGTCCCTAGGGCCCAGGGCTCAGAGGAGCAGAAGTTCAAGGTCATAATGAGTTTGAGACCAGCCTGGGCTACCTAAGCCCATGTGTCAAAAACAAAAGGGCCGTCTGGATGGCTTGGCAGGCAAAGGCCCCTGCTGCCCAATCTGACAACTAGAGTTTGCTCCCCAGGACCCACACGACGGAAGGAGAGAGGGGACACCTGTAAGTTGTTTTCTGACCTCCACATGCACACACACATGAACAAATAAGTGTAATCTTAATTACTATTATCTTACTATGCATGTGTGTAGGTATGCATGTGTGTAGGAATGCATGTGTGTAGGTATGCATGTGTGTAGGAATGCATGTGTGTAGGTATGCATGTGTGTAGGAATGCATGTGTGTAGGTATGCATGTGTGTAGGAATGCATGTGTGTAGGAATGCATGTGTGCAGGAATGCATGTGTGTAGGTATGCATGTGTGTAGGAATGCATGTGTGTAGGTATGCATGTGTGTAGGAATGCATGTGTGTAGGAATGCATGTGTGTAGGTATGCATGTGTGTAGGAATGCATGTGTGTAGGTATGCATGTGTGTAGGTATGCATGTGTGTAGGAATGCATGTGTGTAGGTATGCATGTGTGTAGGTATGCATGTGTGTAGGAATGCATGTGTGTAGGAATGCATGTGTGTAGGAATGCATGTGTGTAGGTATGCCTGTGCACCATTTGTTTTCAGTGCCCATGGAGGGCAGAACAGAGCATCAGATCCCCTGGAACTAGTGTCACAAGCAGCTGTGAGCCACCATTTGGGTCTTAATCACTGAGTCACCTCTCCAGCTCCAGTAATTAAAATTTTATTTTACATTATTTTTAGACCAGGTCTCTCATGTAACACTGGCTCGCCCAGAACTTACTTTGTAGATAAGGCTGGCCTGAACTCAGAGATCTGCCTGCCTCTGCCTAGGTGCTGGGACCGAGCATGCACACCACCACCACCACACCAGGCTGGAAAGGTTTTAATGAAACGAAACTATCACTATCCAAATTACAAATATGCAAGGACAAATGAATTTCAGTTCAAGTGGCCTCGTGTTGGAGATCTGAGAAAATCTGCATTAGGAGGAGGCATTTAAGTGGCTCTGAGAGGAGGGCCCTGCAGGCAGGAGTGAGCATGTTAGACCCAGGTTCAGATCCCAGCTCCGGCTTACAACTGCCTCTAACTCCTGTTCTAAGGATATGAACAGTGTCTGACCTCTGCAGACACTGGCCTTCATGTACACACACAGACACACAGACACACACACACACACACACACACACACACACACACAGACAGAGAGAGAGAGACAGACAGACAGACAGACAGACAGAGACAGAGACAGAGAGAGTGTTTAAAAAATCCTTAAGTGGACTTGGAGAAAGGAGCGACTGAAGAGAGGAAACAAGGTGTGCGGAGAGAGAGAGGTGAGGGATGGAATATTTGGGGGCCACCAGGCAGGTGAACAGGCAGGAACACTGCCCCCTTGATGTAGGGAATGTCTCAATGGCTGCTCAGAAGAGCTTAGGGTGAGAGACCAGACAAGGGGACATCTGTGAGGTGCTGAGGAACAGGGAGCCTTGGAGGCTGCAGGGAGGGGGCCCTGAGAGCTGTTGTTTCCCAAAGGGATTGGTGTAGAAATAGAATTCCTGTGAGACTCATGAGATGCTATTCAACTCACCAGACACCTGCCGTCTGTGGCACCTCACCAAATGTGAAGGATTAAAACTTGGACACCACATGGTGGTCCGCTGGGGGCAGGGGCCATGTGCTGTTCTTCTCTGGGATACAGGAGAAAGCCCATCGCGATACAAGATGGGCTGCAGAGTGTCACTAAGCCTGACAGGTTCAGGAAACTGCCAAACATCCTTTAGAACCTCGTGTGGCTCGTCCTGCTTAGCAATCCTTCCCACACCCACACAGGATGGAGGCGTTATGGCCACCGTCACCTCTACTCTCCACCAGAACTCAGATGTCAGTGTGCTACAGTCACAGTGGCTGACTGCCTGAGAGACTGATAACTCTGAGCTCAGCATCCGTTCAAAGTCAGCGCTCCCTGTATTCCGCAGGCCCCTGCACTTCCAGGATAATTTACTGTGAATCATGATATAGTTGCTTGTCACATCTCGGTGGACAGGAGGAAGGAGAAAGGAGAGACTGAAGAGAGGAGGCACTTGCAAGAGAGGAAACAAGGTGTGCAGAGAGGTGAGCAGAGAGCTTGGACCAGAGATGAGGACCCACCATAGTCTTCAAAGCCAGCCCCCTGCAATGCACTTTCTCCAGGTAGCCCCACTCCTAAAGGTCCCACAACCTTCCTAACATTCATCACCTAGACACCAAGTGTGCAAACACATGAGCCTACAGAGGTCACTTTACATTCAAACCATAACATAGAAGGACAAGTGATTTTATCCTGGGGTTCATAAACTGGTCTCTAGAGGTCAGAAGAGGCCAAAGGATTTGGGTTTAGACTCAGAAAACCCAGATTCAAGTCATAGTCCTGATAAATCTTTTGTTTTTGTTTTTTTCAAGATAGGGTTTCTCTATATAGCCTTGGATATCCTGGAACTCACTCTGTAGACCAGGCTGGCCTCCAACTCAGAAATCCGCCTGCCTCTGCCTCCCAAGTGCTGGGATTAAAGGCGTGCGACATTACCGCCCCGGCCTCATAAATCTTTTGGATGTGGTCTTGGGCAGGTCGACCTCTCTGAGGCCGTTTTGTCTTTCAAATGCCCTGCACATAAGAACTGTTCTCAAGAGCCTGTGAGCTTGTTTACGTTCAAATGTTAACAACATACCCTGGAAGTCTTGGGGAACAGCATCGAACTCTGGGAGCACTCGGAGCTCTGAGTAAGACCTGGCTTGTTTATACAAAACTAAAGCTAAAGTCAGTTCGAGTGCTTTACAGTCATGGACAATTTTCAAAAGTGAAGAGAGAATTGTGGAGTTCGTGGCTGGAAAATATGAGATTGGTGGGAGCTGGGCGTGTAAGCCATGACCTTTCCCACCTGCCTGCAAGCCAGGCCACACGAACCACTGCTGCTTTGTGCTCTCAGAGTTCTGTGTGTGTCTCTCCCCCTAGGTACACAGTATGGCTGGAGCTGCTTATATATCCGTCTCTCCCACCAGACTGTGAGCTACTCAAGCTTGGGTCACAGGAAGCAGGACTGAATCATTCTGGCACCCGGCCACCTGGCCCGCCCAGGACAGGGGCTAAGACAGGCGGGCATGCTGATAATGACGCCCTACAAGGTCGCCACTCAGGGCTGGGCTAGAGCTCAGGGCCTTGCACTACATGAGGCCTTGGATTCGGCACCACAAACAAAAGCAAGGGTTACTCACAGCATGTCCTAGCCTATGCCACAAATTATTCTGTTTTGTTTTGATGCTGAAAGAACACCTTGCGTGCTTCTGTAATTCCACAAATAAATATGACTATATTTCTTTCTACTGCTTCATCTAATGTGCTTTGGTGAAAGGATCAGAACAGGCCAGAGTTGGAGCTCACGGCTTTATGATTCGAGGACGTGATGTCGACAGCCCTCTGAATACCCACTTGTTTTCTTCTTATTAAGTGCTGGTGGTTCTCCTAAGTATGGAAGATGACCAGAGCCAGGGAAGCACGTCGGGAGTGTCCAGTGTTAAGGCAAGGAGCCATTTCTAGGAACATATTGACTGAACCTGCTCAGTCGGCAGTTAGCGTGCAGACCGCATCATGCCAACTAGTGTCGATACTGAAGGGCCTTCTGGGATAGCCTGGCCTAGTGACTCCGAGGGAGGAAAGAAGGGAAGCTCAAAGATGGAAAGAGGCAGACTACATCCGGTTACCACCAGGACAGGATCTGAGCCGAGCCAATGATGCCATTCCGCCACCTGAGGGTATTCCCAAAGGGCCCCCAAAGAGTCTGGACATCTTGGTTCGCGTTTTTCCTGTGCGCTCCCCCCTCACCTCTCCCGAGAGAAGGCCGGCGGCCACAACTAAGAGCGGCTTTCAGGTACCATCACTGAGGCTGGATTAGACATGAAAATGCCTGTTTCTGGAGAACAGCGCAAGCTCCGTCACTGCGTGATGACCTCAGGCAGCACGGGGCTACCGGACTCACCCGGCTGGGGCCGGAGCCTCCCTCTGCTGAAGTCCTACCTGATTCCACTCCCTGCTTTGTGCAGGGTCCCGTCTCCCCAGTGCCAGGTTGTCCTATATGGAGCATGCTGCCTGTGAACACACAGCTCCCCAGCAGAAGATGGTACGGGGCTGTGTTTGCTTATTAAAATCTTATCCTGTCCATAATGCTTTGCTTTTTATAAAAACCCATACATACTGAGCCACCACATGGGAAGGGAGACCTTTATATGTTACTCATATTTTCCCATTTATTTAAGCTATTAAAATTCATGCAGATATTTTATAAGCCATCAGGATTCGATGACTGCTATTACTGAATGTTTAATAATAAACTAAACAGAAGAAATCAGAGGGTTAAATGATGACTGCAATTCCTGTAATGACTTAATTAAATTTTTATTGAGTACATAAACTATGATGTCACTTCTGGCCAACCAAGGCTCGACTTTCGCAGCATGTCACAGGGCGGGAGCGCTCAATAGGAGTCTAGGCTAAATGAGCAGCAGGTCTCTGCAGAGATGGGGGAGGGAGCAAGGCTCATGTAACACACTCAATAAATTATCCGTTCATTTTTAAACAAAGTCCATGAGTTATAATATATTTGCCATGCACTTTTTATGACATAATAAAAATGTTACCTTAAGGATTACTTAACACATACTACAAATGTTATAGCAGAGGCAGGCACAGGGGCAAAGAAAACAAACTCGAACCGGCCAGGGACGGGTCCTGGAGCTCATGTCCCGGGGGAATGGCACAGTATATTAAAAGGGGAATGCAAAAAACAGGGGGCACAAGTGTGCAGGGTTACTAATCAGCAGATTAATGAATGAGACGGCCAACAGGGAGCACAACCAGAGGGGATCTCGCAAGGCACACATTTAATTAATGGAGTATTCTCGAGGAGGGACATAGGCTTTAAAGAGATGCCAGTGCATCCGAGGCCAATCACCGGCCTGTCCCCTCTCACTGCTGCAGCCCTTAGGGACATGACAGACCACTTTACAGAGGACTAGACCCTGGTGTAGCCTGAAGGAGATGACGCTTTAACCTCTCTGGGCTCTGGAAGGGCGTCACGATTTTGCTAGGTCATTTTTTTTTTTTTTTTACTCACTCCCTTGTGACCCCCACGTTCGTTAGGCCTTGGTCAGAGTCGACTCTGCCATTTTCCGTGGCATGCTCTCTTGTTCTTAGCCACACCAACAGGAGTCCTTCTTGTCTTTACTAATGGAAGGGATGCCGGTTCCTTCTCATCTTTAAAGATCTAGGCTCCAAAATGCTTCTCCCTAGTCTACAGGTGCCAAAAACAATGTGAAGCCAGGAACCAACCACACAAGTAGCTCTCATCAAGTGCTAAGTGTGCTAATGGCCTTCTACATGTTAGCTCATTTGGCCCTTTCTGAGGGTCTCTGAGAGGGTATCCTCTTATCTCCTTTTTTTTAAAAATTCCAATTTTGCTCATTGAGATCTCTATTTAAAATCTAACTAGCCTGATGACGTACCAAACATCAGGGCACATGGTTGGCAGGAAGAACTGCAGAACCAGCAGCCTTAATTTTGAATGGTCACACAGTGTAAGGCTTTTCCTTAGGGCTTTAAGAAGCAAATCAAGCAAGAAAAGGTACCAGGCATGGTGGCACATGTCCTATAATCCCAGCACTTGAGGGCAGACCTATCAGAAGCTCAAGGCCAACTTTAGTCTACAAAAGGGGTTTGAGGCTAGCTTGGGCTACATCTTGAAATCAAATCCAAACAGATGGTTGTCTTTGGAAACCGCCATCACCAATCCAGTTTGAATATATCACTGAAAAGCAGTTGAGGAGATACATTAGGATCTTGAGACAACCAAATGTCAGCTTAATATTCTTAAGCTCAGGACACACATACACAGACACACAGACACACACACACACACACACACACACATCTTGAAAGCTTTGGATTACATCTTGTTTGACAAGTTTCATACATAATCTGAACAGGGGTATTAACTTGGAAAAGTCACAGTTTTAGCGGTAGTGCTGTAGTATGAAGTTCAAAAGGAAGTGGTTGTTGAGGCCTCCATTTAAAATCTGTATTGATGGTGACTGTGATGGGAAAAAAATGTACATATTACATTTGATGGGATACTGTGTTCATGTGTGGGTCTTCTTTAGGCCTTATAGTTAGAACTAATGGCACATGCAGCTAAACCTCTCCATCAACACCTGAAGAATCACACAAACATGCTGAAGTGTTCATTCCTGGACTTTGGAAATAGGGATAAAATGGAAACAACTGACAATCAGCAGAAAAACTGTCACAATGACAAGATAAGATTTGACAAGGCCAAGGCAGAGTCATTTGCCAAAATAAACAAGTAACAGACAGAAGGAAGGTTTGACCACACAGACAGCAGAGTCTAGAGCGTACCTCTAATGATAAGACAGGAAGCGGGAAGTGTGAGGAGGATAGGGGTGCGGGCTTATAATCCGAGTAATGCAGGAAGCAGAGGCAGGAGGATCACAAATTCAAGGGTTGCTTATGTTACAGAGTGAGCTCACAGCAGTCTGAGCAACTTCACTGTCTCCAAATAAAACACAGGCTGGGGCTGTAGCTCAGTGGGGCCCTGGGTTCAAGACCCAGCAGTACAAAAACAAACAAACAAACAAACAAACACAAACAAAACACTGAAACCCCTTACTTTTTGATGGTCAATCGTTACTGTCACTTGCCTGGACATGTAATCACCTAGGAGTTTCTAGGTAAGGTAAACTGAGGAAAGAAGACCCTTCCTGTGCATGCATATGTGTATGGGTGCATGCATGTGTGTATGGGTACATGCATGTGTATATGGGTGCATGCATGTGTGTATGGGTGCATGCACGCGTGCTTGTATGGTGTGTGCATGGCTATTACCATGGGCTGGGGCCCAGGACTGAATGAGATGGACAAAGTAAGCTGAGCACTGCTCTCTTTGTCCTGCCTGCAGGTGCACACACTAGTCAGTCATTGGCTCTGGCTGCCACCACACCTTCCCCGCATGCCTTCTCTCCCGCATGTCTTCCCCGCCTTCTTTACTAAGCTGCTTTTGTCGGGTGCTATCACAGTAAGAATGAAGGTAACTGATGTACTCCCCAAACCCAGAACTGCGACAAGATAACCATAATCAGATATATTTTTTGAAAAGAATTACATCTAAAGGTTAAAAATGTATCAATAGAGGCCTGAGAGATGGCTCAGTGGCTAAGAGCACTGACTGCTCATTGAGAGGACCTGAACTAGATTCCCAGCTCACAACTGTGGAAGTCCAACTTCAGGGGTTCTAATACTCCCCTTTAACCTCCGTACGCATCAGGTACATACACATACACAAGCAGGCAAAATACCCATACACACGAAACAATATTGAAGTTGTTGTTGTTGTTGTTGTAATTATTACCATGCTTAAGAATGAATTTTATAGAGCAAAGCAGAGAAACATCACTGCAGGATGGATACAGTCACCAAAGCTAAAGCTGACAACCGGCAGGACGCTCACTAACACATGCCCCTAAGAATCACTCAGAAGTTACCTCCCAGACTGGCTGGGATGCTTCCCTTGTCACAAAGACCTAGTTCCTCCAATCCCAACAGTGATGTTCTCCCCTCCTTTGTATTTCCGCAGGTCAAGGATCTTCTCTGCCTTCAAAGTAAGCGGAGACACTGCAGATGCTAAAACCCTGGCCTCTCCTCAGAGAAGGGCACAGAGCCCAAGCTGGGTTATCAAATTCTCTCTCAATCTCTCTAGTTTGTTTGTTTTTGTTTCTCTGTGGCTGTGGGAACTTGCTCTGTAGATCAGGCTGGCCTCGAATTCACAGAGATACGCCTGCCACTGCCTCCCCAGTTCTGGGATTAAAGGCATGTACCATCGCCACACAGTCAAATTTGTGTTTCTAACCACAAAAATAAAACTCTGTTGAGCAGGGCGTGGTGGCGCACGCCTGTAATCCCAGCACTGGGGAGGCAGAGGCAGGTGAATTTCTGAGTTTGAGGCCAGCCTGGTCTACAGAGTGAGTTCCAGGACAGCCAGGGCTATACAGAGAAACCCTGTCTCGGGGGGGAAAAAAAAAACAAAAAAACAAAAAACTCTGCTACAGTTGGGTGACCCTAAGGTTACATGGAGTCTTTCCTTCCTGTGGCCTGTAGTCAGAACCCCCTTCCCACTTTGTGAGCCTTAGTTCCCCTCTGGGGAGTTTGCTTAGATGAGCAGATGGTCAGTCCACATACCACCATTCACCACCATGTTAGAACCAGATGACCGAGCGCTCACTGAGTGTTGTGAAATGCCAGAGCCTGTATTAACAAGTTCCGATGTGCTGTCTCATCAGGATGATACGAAAGATGGTCTCACTGTCCTCATCTTAGAGGAGGTATCCCCCACTGTCCTCACCTTATAGGAGGTGCCGCCCACTGTCCTCACCTTATAGGAGGTGCCCCCCACTGTCCTCACCTTATAGAGGAGGTGCCCCTCACTGTCCTCACCTTATAGAGGAGGTGCTCCCTCTGTTTCTGGGGCTTTTCAAGACTTCCATGCTCACTGCTTTTCTTCCAGTGGGTCTTATGTTTCCACCAGGAACACGCACTGTCTACTTAATGAACTGTTGACCGGCCAAGGCCAACACACTGCACTAGATGGTGCGCCTCTCGAAGGCAAAGTGTGTGCTGCGTGGCACAGGGCGGCTGAACCAGCCGATGGCTTGCCATAAATGTGTCTTGAAGTGGTGGTTTGCATGAACCTTGCCACATTTTAAGAAAGCTCTCCAGGCACAAGAAGATAGAGAGCTGCAGCTGTTCCCATGGTCTGCAACCACAATGCCAGTCTAGCCGAGGAGACCCGGCTTCTGTCCTCACATGGGCTATGAAATTCCACACTACTCTCAAACCAGCATCTTTGCTGCAACAGGTCACAGGGTGTCTCCTCCATCACTAGCACTTGCTGGAGAAGCAGCAGCAGCCACAGATCTCTACAGAAACCTCAGGTCTGAGCAGAGTTTTTTTTTTTTTTTTTTGGTTTTTCTGAGACAGGGTTTCTCTGTGTAGCCCTGGCTGTCCTGGAACTCACTCTGTAGACCAGGCTAGCCTCGAACTCAGAAATCCACCTGCCTCTGCCTCCCAAGTGCTGGGATTAAAGGCGTGCGCCACCACCGCCCGGCTTCTGAGCAGAGTTTCTGAATGGGGAAAACTCTCACGACTGCCAGCCACTCACTCACACAGGAGAACAGCCTGCTGCTCTCAAGGACTTCATGAGGCACGTTTCACCTCCACCTGCTCTTCAACAGGGCGAGCTGCGAAAGAACACAAGTCTCCCGGAGCAGCGCTTGTTCATTCTTCCCGGTTAAGGAAGGCTTAGGCCCTGCTGGGGGTTAAGGAAGGGCTTAGGCACTGTGCATACACAGGTCTTGGTGGGCTTTTGGTGTTCTGCTGTGAAACACAACATCTGGAAACTGAAAAGTTTATTGGGGATCACTACTCCGCAGTAATCAAGGCCCCGATTACTTGAGCAAGACAATGACCTGAAGTAGGAGCAAAAGATAATTCCATTCATTCCTGTAAGGACGTCCAGAATCCAAAATACGAAGAAAAGAAAGTAAGCTGGGACCGTCCAGGAAGAATGTAAATTGGTGCAGCCACTTCTGGAGATTAATACTGAGGTACAGCATGACCCAGCAAGAGCATCTACACAAGTGCAAGCGGGGACTGGATACGCTTAAAACACCATGTCAATTACACAATGGTGTGGGGGCTTACGGGCTTCAGAGAAGAGGCGCCGTTCATACCGTACTTCAGAATGTACACAAGTTTGTTCAGACTCAAAGGGTGGTATGTGCGAACCAGAGAGGAAAACATGTCTGGTGTTTTCTGAGCAAAATAGACCAGGCTAGCTTCAAGCTTTAGTGATCCTCCTGCCTCTACCTCTTGAGGGCTGGGGTTTTAAAGGCCTGTGCTCCCATGTCCAGCACGTTTTTCATAGCTGTAAGAACAACAATTTATAGTGGGGGGGGGCGGGCTGGAAAGAGGGCTCAGAGGGCAAAAGGGCTTGTCACCAAGCCCAGGGACCCCCAACATGGGAGAGAGAGAACTGACTCTCACAAGCTGTCTTTGACTTTCATGTGTGCCATTATGCATGGTGTGTGTGTGTGTGTGTGTGTGCGTGCGTGCGCATGTGTGTGTACAATACCTCAGCAGGCAGAAGCAGAAAGGCAGTCTATATTGCCTGCAAATGGCCCCGAATGCCACCTGAAGACAAGGAAGTCGCAAGAACACATGTATGCTCCAGCAGTATGGCTGACAGAGTTAGGCAAAGGAGGAGAGGCAGAAACCACAGAGGAGGCTGCGTAATGGTCCAGGCAAGAGTGAATCAGGGGCTCAGTCGATGGAAGCAGAACAGGATAGACAATAGAAGGAACTGAGGAGGAGAGGAGAGCAGAGCGCAGCGGCCTATAATCTCAGCACTTGGGAGGCAGAGAAAGGAATACCTGAAATTCAAGAGTTAGCCTCTGCTACATAATGGGTTCAAGGCTAGCTTGGGCCACATGAGACCCTGCCTCAAAGGGGGAGGGGCTGTGCTGTATCACGTTCTCAGCCAATGAAGGGGACAGGGTGAGACCATAATCTGTACATAATCAGACCTCACTGAGGGAAAGCAGCGGAGAAGAAAGACAAGTGGCAACAAGCAAACACAATCACACTGATGACTTCCCGACCCTGGCCGTACGACGTGTAGACAACTGGTCTTGCGATGTTTCAGCAATCACTGTGCCTGCCCTTAATGGCTTTTATGCTGTGGTAATGGAAACTCTTACTTGGATAGAACGGAATGTGAGCAGGATGTGTACTTAGCTTGAGCCCAGCAGGCATCTCCAGGGGTGTAGGGCTACAGCATATGGCGTCTGCAGGGGGCTGGGGGTACAGCATACAGGTACAGCTTTAGGAGCCTGAACTTCCTTTTTGGTAATGTGTTCACTACAGGTCCATCGGTGCCATGCATCTGGTCCTCTCTGCTCTGCCTGTGGCCATTAGCTCTGAGGACTGTCAGCAAGAAGATATGGACTCACATAGGTTTCTAGAGACATTCACCGCCTCCTAATTGAACCCTGGGCCTCACGACTACATTTATAAGTTCAGAAAGCTATAGGCAAAACTTAAGCTTTTAAAAATTTTTTATTAAACATGGGAAGACAGGGGACAGTGGAAAACAAGATGCTTGTTCCCTGTCACATCAAATACACAGTCTCCAACAGGAGAAAACAGATAAAAACTCAGGGTACTCTTAACTAAGAGCGTCAACGTAATGGATGCTGGGGCCTAAACACCATGGAGGGCTGAAGGCCAAGCTGAGGTCCTCAGCTTCAGTTCCTGCCCACACCACAATCCTCACTCAGGTCTACGACATCTGCATGGTCTCATTTGCTGTCTGGCCCCTTGTCATTCAAAGACGACTCTGGCTGTGTCATCCAGCGCTTCCTTCCTCTTCAGGTACACAAGTGGAGCTGTTCCCACGGAAGAGTTACACAATTTAGCTGATGACTCCACCTGGGCCCAGACTAAACAGTAAAGGCAGACATGTCCGGTGGCCACAGGCTGTTCCTCTCTCACCACTGTGTCCTTACTGCTTACTGTTGGGAGTTAAATTTTTCCAAGTGTCCAACCCAGTGGTAATCTGAGGAAGAGGTCATTCTGCACTGCAGACGTAAGGAAACAAAGGCTCAGTCAGCCCATGGGACCTGTCCAGTGATCACAGCCTGACCTGTATGTGAGTGACAAGGTCTCACTGTTTTGTTCAAGAACTCCTTCCTGGGCTCTGATGATGCTCAGCTGGGCTTGGCTTCAGCCTCTTCAATTTTGGTACAGCTTTCTTTTAAGGCTCAGAAAAACTTGCCACCAGGTGATAGCGTACAGAATCTGGTAGAAGTACCCCAGGACGGCTGAACTGCACTAAGTGGGCCTGTAAGATCACTCCCGCGCAGTGATGGAGGACCAAGCTTTGCATGACCTTAAAATGGAGCTAGCACCTGGGGCTCAATCGTGGTTCTCCAGAGTCTTCTCATTTTCTCTTATTTGATGGTGTGAATGCTTTGCCTGAATGTATGCCTGTTGGCCAAGTGTGTGCCCGGTTCCCAGGAAGGTCAGAAGATGGCATCAGATTCCCTGGAACAGGAGTTACAGTGACTTTGAGCCACTGTATGGGCACTAGGAATCGAACCCAGGTCCTCTGTAAGAGTCAACAATGCTTAATCTCTGAGCCCTCTCTCCAGCACCCTATTTTTCATTTTATTTTTATTAAGTAAAATGTTTCTTGAATGGTACTTTATCCAAAGGAAAAAGAATACCTTGCTTGACCAGAAGGCTTTGTTTGGTAAGGAAATCTTTTCAGTGCTCTGTATTCAAGACAACAAAGAAATTGCATTTCCCAGTGCTGCTTAAAGGGCCTCCTATGTGACAGATGCTTCACTTGACTCTCACAGTGCTATTGTTTAGGGCAAGAGGCTGGGTACGTTTCTATCCCCATTTTATAGGCGGAAACTGAAGCACACAGATTATGCACCTTGACCTAGAGGTCAGCTGCTAGAGGCAGCACATGAGCCCAGTCTTTGCCTTCTGCGTGCTGGGATTAAAGGCGTGTGCCACCACCAACCGACCAGCAGAAAGTCAGTTTCAAGCTCAACCTGCCTGCTCACCTGGAGAGGAGGGTTTGCCCCCCTCTGCTCCACTGTCCGGGCCCGTCCCACTCTCCCTCCAGTCACACTCTGCCTTCCCTATGGCAGCCTCTCTAGGAAGCTGCAAACGCAAAACAAAACAGCAGGTGAGCTCCTATCTTTCTTGTTTATCTATTTAGTTTGGAACTGAATCCAGGAAGAGATCCATTTATCTTCCTGGCATTACACAGCTTGTAATTCCTGTAAGGTCACTTTTCCCTGAAATGTGGTAAGGAATGAACAAGGGTGTTCCGTCAAAAAAATGAATGAAACAATCAGTCTGTCTGTCTGTCTTTTTGAGGCAGGGTCTTACATAGCCGACTGTTCTGAAATCCAACATGTAGTGGAGAGGGACTTGTATTTCCTGACCCTCTAGCTTCCATCTCCTAAGTGACGGAGTTAGGGGCACACCCTGCTATCAGGGTGTAATCCTGTCAGGACACATGAATAATGGACGCAGGCTGGCAGGGTGGTAGCAGTAGAGAGCCCCAGCTCCGAAAGAGGGCGGTGCCAGGGGTCTCTCAATGCTCTACACATTGTTTTCGGTTCTGCTTTGTTTGTTTGGTCTTGTTTGTTGTTTTGTTTTGTGTTTTTGAGGTAGGGTTTCCTGCTTACTGACTGGCTACACCAGCTGGCCAGCAAAGCTCAGAGAGCTGCCTCTTCCTTCCCAGCCTTAGGATTACAGAGACTTACTGATGTGTACGGCTTTTTATGTGGATGCGGGGATGTAAACCTGTGTGGCAAGCACCTTACTGACTGACACTTCCTCCCAGACCCAGGGAACACCTCACGGTGGGACAGGCATCTGGAGCAGAGGGAAGAATAAGAAGCGAAAGCCCTGCAGGT
The DNA here is from genome assembly GCF_947179515.1 of Apodemus sylvaticus. NCBI lineage: Eukaryota > Metazoa > Chordata > Mammalia > Rodentia > Muridae > Apodemus > Apodemus sylvaticus. Next base: position 141,359,083 of record NC_067476.1, read on the forward strand.
ACCACAGGCCCCACACAGGCACCAAGCTGGAGGAGCAGGACCAGGCCAGCCTTCCTTTCTCTAGAGAGGCTTCTTTTGGTGAGCCAAAGCACTCCCTAGAGCAAGGGAGACAACAGAAAGCCCCTGTCCCCAAAAGAGAAAGCAGAAAGCTGTGCATCTCAAAATGCCAAGGACAATGGCTTACCTGAAAGCCAAAGAACCTTAGCAAAGGGTACAGAAGAGGCTTGAACAGGAGGAGTGGGGACACATGGAAGCCACCGAAACCTCAGGGGGTCATCTTTTATTCCCTGCCCCAGCCACTCACAAGCACATGGCCCAGAAAACGAGCGACTGAGAGTTTACACCTTTTATTATTCTGATAGAAAGATCTCTCCTGGGAGCAGGCAGGGGTCAAAAGTCCAACACCAAAACTATATATCTTTATAAGTCATGAGCAATAAAAAGAATTACTGCAGACAGTTATTAAAAAAAAAAAAAGCCACAGTGACCAGCCGAGTAGGAGGTGTTAGAAAACTCACTCCAAATAATTTATTCACCGAGAACCACAAAGGGCTTTCCCAAGAACAGCAAAAACACCACCATTAATTTCCCTAGGACCCTCCCTTTCAAAGGGCTCCAAACACCACACATTTTATATTAAATTGTCCTTAAAGGCCCCCAAATAAGAGCCATTTCCCGAAGTACAAATGTAGAAACTAAAGCATTTGTGCCCACCATGGTTGGCTTAAGCCATGCCAAGGGACTGAGCTGACTGACGGCTGGGCCTGACCCAGGCCTCCTGGGAAAGGGTTACAAAAACCCAAAAACACCACCTCCATCCCTCACAAAAATGAAAAACAGGATCTCTATCCTCAAGAACACCAGAGTCAAGTGGCACATGGCAGGTGCACACACATTCATTCCCCTTACGTTTATGTTTAGGTGACGTGCTATTGAAAAGTCCCTTACACAGCCTGGAGGGTTCCCACTTCCCTGTGCCTAATGTCCCTAGCACTGAGCACTGTACTAAATTGTTTCAATCGCCCAACAATGTGTGACTAGTAGAAGAAGGAACAAAGGCAAGAAGAGGTCAAGAGATTTGCCAAGAGTTTAAAGCCAACTGGGGCAGTGACATGGTTAGGACCCCGGTCCTGCTGCAAGTGGAGGAGCTGGAAGGAAGCTGGTCTCTCCTCCACAGGCCGACTCCTGCTGGGGCAGGGCGCTTTGTCGCGGTCCCTGAATGACACTGCATAGTAGCAGCACTGCAGAACTTGCCTAAGAAAGAGCTGTATGCTCTGTCTGTTTTGCAAACGCTCTATTGTGGAAACCAAGAAAGAAAATGCTGGACTTAGAGGGAAGAGAGCAACAGTACCCAAGCCAGAAAGTCATGGACGGCCTGAGCCCTAATAAAGAAAGGCCAGGGAGACGGACGGACGGACAGACGGACGGACGGAGGAGGGAGAAGGATCCCATATTGAGAGCAAAGTTGAGCCTGGAGCTACGGAAGCCTAGGTGGCTAGGCCCCAGACTGGCGCCTTCTTCCTCAATTTAACCCCTAATGTACTTCTGTAAATTGTTTTAAAGTAACAAAATAGGAACTAAAGCCTTTGTGGGAAATATTCTACACCAGCAGCTTAGGATGAGTTCATGCTACCATCAACACACATGCTGTGTTCACGTGCTTGCTTCATTAGTATTATTGCTTATATTGTACCTACTTCCAAAAGAGGTTCAACGTAACTTAAAAAGTAGATATGATGTCTAAAGGGGCAGAGGTTTTGAACTGGTCAGAACCAGCCAGTGTCTCTATGGTGGCCACAGGCAAACGCTCCGCTCTGCCTCCTTAGCTCTCACATCATGTAGATCGTGGATGCCTCAAGGCTGCCTGTGCTCAGCTGGAGGGATAAACGAGGGGACAAGGCCTGCAAGCCGCCAGGCCAGGCAACCATCTGGCTCCGACACAGTACACCTCTAACTAAAACAAAAGCCAAAGAGGTGAGAAATAGAGTGTGCGAGAGAAAGTGTCCAGTGGCCAGTCCTGCCGAAGCATCTAAATAAGGGAAGCTCTGTGCTGTTTGGGGTCACAGAGCACGGGAAGCTGGACTGTCACACCACTTTCATGGTTAATGAAGGAAGCCTGTAAGATCCTCAGGACAGGGGCAGGGCTCCCAGGGACTGTGCCCTTGAGTAAGTGCAAATGCATATGTGTATTTTTATGCACACACACACACACACACACACACAGTGACACACACACACACACAGAGACACACACAGTGACACACACAGACACACACACAGACTGACACAGAAACACACACATTGACACACACTGATACACACACACAGTGACACATAGTGACAGACACAAACACAGACTGACACACAGAAACACACAGACTGAAACACACACTGACACACAGACACACACAGACTGATAGACTCACACAGCGATACACAGACACACACACAGTGACACATAGTGACACACACACCCAGACACACACCCAGTGACACACACACTGACACACAGAGACACACACAGTGACAGACACACACAGACACACACATAGATACACACACACACACACACACACACACACACACCATTCTGCCCTCGCCAGCAGGAAGAGGGTGAATGGTTCTCCAGGGCCCGGCTGCCCCTCTGACACCACACAGCTGTTGCCTCCAGTAAAGTACTGCAAGAGTTAAAACATTTTTGTGCCAATATTTTAAGAGTGCAGAAGGTTCCAAATTACATGTAAAATAAACAATGCCAGACTGTGAAAACTCTTGGCTGCAACGTTCTCTGATGTTAACAAGAGTTTCTTTATTACTGTAACCTTTCAGAAGTGAATAAAAATTATTTCTCTGCCCTAGTTTTGCCCTCCAGTAAAAGTGAATCGAAGAGTGAGCATGGAGAGAGCTGTACAAAGGCCCCTCCTGAAGCCTGGGGGCTGGGAAGGTGGCCGCTGGAAACAAAGCCTTCCATATATTTCTTTTTTAAAGTAAAAAAGATTGCATTTATGTTTTTGAGAGTGTGTACACATGTGCGGAGGTCAGAGGTCATCTCACAGGAGTGGGCTCTCTTCTTCCGCCATGTGAATCCTGGGACAGAACTCAGGTCAGTAAGCCTGATGGCAAGTGCCGAGGCCAACCTGGTTGACAGAGAGAGTTCTGGGTCAGCCAGGACTACAGAAAGAGACCCTGACGCAGGATAAACAACAAAACCCAAAACGAGGAGGAGGGTTTGTGTGTGCCCAGTTTTCAGGGCAAAATATAGCATGTTGCAAACTCTGAAGTCAATGAATCTGTAATCATCAGGCATGCAGAGGGACAGAGAACCCGCTTTCACCAGCACAGGAAAAGGAACAAGGCCAACAAAGGAAGTCCCTGCCCCTAGCACGTCACTCTGTAACACTTACCCAGAAAGCCATCCCAAATGTCATCTGCCCTGAGCGCTTCTCCTCTGGCATTCAGTCATTCAAACACCAGAATTTCTCAATATTATAATTTCGTTTGTTTGCCCTCGGCTACACCAGGAAGTCTTAATCATCCTTGTATCTCTAATGCTTAACATAGTAGCTGGAAGCTGGCAGGTCACGATAAGATAGATAGATAGACAGACAGACAGACAGACAGATCTTTGTGCCTGATGAACTGCTTCTATTAGAAAAAAAAATCAAGAACACAAGCAGCTCTGGAACAGTACAAGGACAGCTTTTCAGTCCTCTCACTGCAGAACGCTGAGGCTGGAAAGCCTGTGAAGAGTGTCCAATTCACCTGTCACAGACCCAGCCTAGTCAGCCTGCACCCAGACAGTGCCTGGGCCGCCTAGAACTTCTTCCTTACACCACACCCACACCACCCCTCATTAGCCTGAAAGGGCAGTAAATGTTCATTTGCTGGTAGGATGAGGAATGTGATGAGAACTGCATATTGTTATTTCAAAATAAACAAATGAGGGTTACAGAAATGGCTCAAAAGTCAGGAATGTGTGTGTCCTGCTCTAGAAGAGGATCCAAGTTTGATTCCCAGAACCCATGTTTAGCAGCTCACATCCATCTGTAACTCCAGCTCTGGGGGGATCTGGCACACTCTTCTGGCCTCTTTTGATACTGCACTCAAGTATACATATACACAGACACATAATTAAAAACAAAAAAATAATCTATAAACAAGGTATGGATATCATGCTAGGAATTAGAATCACCTTATATAACAACATTGATTCCCATTAAAGCTAGAAGACAGTTGCCACTGGACCCAGTGAATCCCAAGAGAATAGAAACTTGTTTAGACAAAAACTTAAGCCAAATGTCCAGTGTATACTATAACGTGAGTATTGTACTGACCTTATCCAGCAGCACAGAACAGTGACCAGGGCAGGGCTGGGGTGGGGGGTGGGGAAGCTTATACCTGTCGCCACAGCACCTGGGGGGCTGAAGGAGACCCCGGAGACTAAGTGTGCTAAGTTTTGGGGTTTCTGGGCATATTTGCTTAAGTTACCTACATTGTAGGAATAATCTCTTTTATACTGTGTGGAAGCATCACCTGCCAATAAAAAGCTGATGGCCTATAAAAAGGCAGGAAGGAGAAGGTGGGAGGTGGGGAGATTTGATCTCTGTAGATGTGATTAAGACTTTTAAGATATGGAAATCATTCTGGAAGGGCCCTAAGTGCATACATCCTTATAAGAGAGGCTGAGGGAAATTTGAATCAGAGAGAAGAGGAGATGCAGTCAGAAGTCACTGGATGTTGGCAGCCACCAGAGGCTAGCAGGGCAAGAACTAGACCCTTCCCTAGAGCCACCAGAAGGCCATCTGGATCCAGAGAAATTAATTTTATTTACTTATTTCTTTTTTGCCTCTAGGTCCTAGAATCTAGGACTGTGAGAGACTAAATTTCTGTTGTCTCAGACCACCAAGTTTGTGATAATAAAAGCTGTAGCTGCTCCTGGAAGCAAATACACTAGTCTCCCTGGTCTCTGGTGTCCTCGCCTGTAATGTGGGGGTGAGCACAGTCTCAGATGGACAGTTATAAGACAGTAAAAGCACAGTTCTCGTAAAGTACACAGCGAAGAGAAAGCAGTGAGCAAATGTGGCTGTCACCATCACACTCAACCACTGTGTAGCATCTGTGTCTGACCACATCCTACCCCCAGTAGGCAAGGAGAGCACTAGGAACTGACCCCCAGGCGGCCCGGGTTCCCCAGTCAGTTCCTGGTTCTACTTCTCTCTCTGTCTCTCCATTAGGTAAAAGATAGGGTCAGACTAAGAGCAGTGGTTCTGAAACAGAAGGGTTTGTTTTAACGATCTTGTTGGGCCCTGTATTACTTTTCTATTACTATGATCAAACAGTGACCAAAGGAAGGTATAGGGTTTGGGCTTATGGTTCCAGAGGACGAGCGTCTATGATGGTGGTGGTGGTGAGTGTGGGGTGGGTGTGGAGGCAGGCATGGCGGCTGGAGTGACAAAGAAGCTGAGGGCTTACTTACATCCTGAGCTGCACAGAGGAAACAGAGGGAGCAAACCCGGGAGGGCAGGTGGATTTGAAACCTTGAAGAGCGCCCATAGGGCAGACTTCCTCCAACAAGGCTACACCTCCTAAACCTACCCAAAAAGTGCCACCAACCAGGGACCAAGGACTCAATCACCTGAACGTCCCACGGAGGACACTCATTCAAACCAGCACAGGCCCCATTCAAAGAGTTTCTCGGCCAGCTGATGCTTGACAAAGCCCCAAGTGAGGCTGAGGCTTCGGCAGGTATGGGAACAAAGATCTGGGACTCTGACCAGTTAGCTCAAGACTCCTTTTTAGGTTAGAGTTGGAGATTCTCAGCAGCATCTGGTGGGTGTAGCATCCAAACACATGCTGACATAGCCTTGGAACAATCTTCTTTCCCTGAGGCAGGATCTGAAGGGGTGAATATGAGGTACGTGGTACAGACTGGTGTTTAAGTTTTCAACTGCGCAGGATAAGAAATCTGAAGCACAGTGGGAACAGGAAGAGGTGGTCCCCTTATCCAGCAAGCGGGCTCCATTTTAATTTATCTTAATCCCACCTTTCTGCCTCTCTAGCAGACCCCTCCCCCTCAGGCCCTCCTCTAGAAACATATCTAGGTGTCTCTTGAATTCATTTATTGGCTTTGCCGTGTGCAGCATAATACCGCCTTTGTTAGTCTCCTGCCCAGCCGCTCGAGCCCGTGCTCACCCTCCCTGTTCTGCTTCTCTTAGAAAAACATAACTGAGGAGTCTCTGAAAAAGAATTGTTAAGATCAACTGAGACAAATTCCCAGGATGTAGAGACATCAAGCTCTAACTGCAAGGAGACAAGGAAGGCGCAGCGGGAGCAGCAGGGCCATGCGCACCTGCCTTTTCTCCCACAGTGCAATCTCTGGTAGTTCTGAGTAGGAAACCTCTGCCTACTGGATTTGAAACTCCAAATCAACAGGGATTCGGGGATTTCCAGATTCAAGGACAGCCACCTTCTTGGTCTTTGGTAACAAGACAGATGAGGGGGTGGAATTTCAGGGATGATACGGGAATACTGGGCACTGGAAAGTCACAGCTGCAGTCCTTGTGCCAATGTGGGCTAGCTGTATAATCCAGGGTAAGACACTGACATTACTGAACCTGTCTTTCCTTGACACAGAGCTGGGAAGGGCCTGATCCACATCGGTGGTATTTAAGCACCAATATGCACAATCTTCATGGATTGAAAAATCTAAGTTAAAAAAAAAATCTCTCAGGCTCTCCCTCTCCAGTGTAACAGTCTGAGGCTCCTTTTCCTTATAAAGTAGATTCAGAGCATACCACAGAAAGAACCCATGAGGCAGGGCGGGGAGAGAAGAATGAGCCTTTTGTTGGTGATGGTGGTGGTAGGGAGATGAGGCCCAGAAAGCAAAGGCAGCTATGATCAGAGAAGACTGTCAGCCAGAAGATAATGATACAGTCAAGTACCTATGCTCTCCGAACATGGGCGTGCACTGAGGCCAGTGGCACCAGGCTGCCCAGAACACCAGGGACACTAGGATCCTAAGTTTATGTAATTTGAGTTAAATCAATTGCATAAATTGATTGTGGCCGGGCAGTGGTGGCGCACGCCTTTAATCCCAGCACTTGGGAGGCAGAGGTAGGCGGATTTCTGAGTTCTGAGTTCGAGGCCAGTCTGGTCTACAGAGTGAGTTCCAGGACAGCCAGGGCTACACAGAGAAACCCTATCTCAAAAAAAACAAAAACAAAAAAAAAAAAAAGTGGAATAAATCAATTATGGCTCAAAAATTTATTACAGAGGGTGCTAAAGAGATGGCTTAGGCAGGTTAAGACCACTGGCTGTTCTTGTTGAGGACCTGGGTTCACTTCGCAGCAACAAAGAGACTCACAACCATCTGCAGCTCCAGGTCCAGGGGACCTGATGTCCTCTTCTGACCTACTCAGGCATCAAGCACACCGGTGGTGTACAGGCATACATACAGGCAAAATGCATGCAAAATAAAAATTAAAAATCTAAGTTTTTAAAAGATCTGTACAGGGGCCAGGAGAAAAAGCTTACCATTCAAGCAAAGGGACCTGAGTTCAGGTCTCCAGCAACTATACCTGTCATTTTAGGTTTAAACACCAGCACCCCCCCCCCCATTTTTTGTTGTTAAAATATTTGATAAACTGCAGATATCAAAACATCCTAGAGGGTCTAGGAGGGGAAAATGATGTAATTGTATTTCAATTTTTTAAAACTTAAAATTAAAAAAAAAAACTTAAAGATTTTAACATGTTAGAAACATCCAAACAGTTCATTGTTTTATTAAAAAAAAAAAAAAAAAAAAAAAAAGGCAGCAGTCAGAAGCAGAGGCAGGAGGAGCTCTGTGAATTTGAAGCCAGCCTGGTCTACATAGCAAGTTCCAAGATAGCCAGGGCTACATAGTGAGACTCGGGAGGGAGGGAGGGAGGGAGGGAGGGAGAGAGAGAGAAAGAAAGAGAGAGAGAGAAGAGATGAGAGAGAAGAGAGAAGAGACGAGAGACACGAGAGACAGAGAGAGAGAAAATAAACATGTTGGTTTATGCACCTACCAAAGGTTCTATATACACTTCCAAGGTATTTAAATTTTGTCCCCTATGTAAAAGCACTTGGGTCTCTGGTATGAGAGGGACATGACCAGATGCAGGATTTAGGAAGGTGGCCCCTGGCAGTCAGACGGCAAGAGGCCTGGTCTGGGAATAGCCAAGAAGCTTTCAGAAGTGACTTGCAATAAAGCGAGATGATGCCGGAAGTGAAGCAATGGCCGCTGGGAATCCAGGGAAGGAGATATATAAAGCATGCAGCCGGCAAGGCAGGCAGATGCCGAGGAAGAGGCAGGACTCGGGGGTGACTAAGAATTCAGCTTAGGAGGCTCAACTAATGGTGACATCAGAAGGGAGGACAGGGAGGATGTTTCACGGGGCTGTTTGTCCTCTGACTCCTGTCAGTGAGACTTATTTGGAAGAAGCATTGGCAGCCCCTGAAAGGTGAGCTGGAAAATGACTCTGGCTGGCTATATCCGTCACTCCCACGTCCTTGCACACACCTCTCACCATGTTATGACTATGAACAGGGGACATCAAATGAAATCAGGCAAAGAAAACAAGGACTGGAGAGGAAGCCTTGTCTCTTGAAAGGAGAGCTGAGCTAGGAGCAGTCAGTGTAAAGGGCACTAAAGGTGGGTTGTTTGTGGAGTAGGAGCTTACATACACACATGTACACACACATACAAGGTGAGTGTGTGTGTGCATGTGCGCATGTACATGTGTGTGCGTGTGCATGCGCGTGCGTGTGTGTGTGTGTGTGTGTGTGTGTGTGTGTGTGTGTGTGTGTGTGTGTGTGTCTATCATGGCCTCCATGTGGAAGTAAGGACAACTGTGGGAGATACTTTTCTCCATCCACTGTATGGGTCCTAGGGGTTAGAACTCAGATCTTCTGGCTTGGCACCAAACACCCTTAACTGCTGAGCCGTCGATCTTCTTGCTGGGCCCTAGCAAGGGCTTGGAAAGTGGCATTAGGTCACTGCTCCATTATTGAAATACTATGAAGTAGGGCATCCAACTAAGAAAGTGTAATTTAAAAGAAACTTACTGCTATGAATTAAAAACAATAAAGAGATCAAACTCATTATTTTACCCACTTGGTGAAAGAATATTTGCTGAATGCCTATTATGTACAGAGCTCCATTTCTAATGCTTTAGAAACACTAGGAGCTCTGGAAGCCCACGGTCTGTAAGTGAAGGTAGGACTGGCACTTCAGACAAATGACTGTGTGCACTGGGAATTCCATGCTGCAGTTCATTTTCAACATGGAAAGGCTTTATCAATCTTCTCTCAAGGACTTCTGGTAAAATGATGGATCTGGGAGAGCCTGGTAGTGCAAGCTCCCCCAAGAGGCTGAGGCAGGAGAATCAAAGATCGAAGTCTAACTGAGCTACAGAAGTTCAAGGTCAACCTGGGCAACTTACTAAGACCCTATTCAAAAACAAAAAGCAAAAAGGAAGGCTGCGGCCCTAGATCAATAGATAGCCTCCCTGAGCGAGCATGCTCAGTGAGGGCCTAGATCAATAGATAGACTTCTTGAGCATGTTCAAGGAACTAGATGGGATCCCTAGCATTGGGGAAGACTGGGGGTGGGGGTGTGAACCAGAGAGCCACTCAGAAGGACAAGTGACTGAGCCATCAGACCAGTATTATGGGTTCTGGGTGCAGGTGCCAAGCGGTTGGCAAGCTACCTGCTTGAATGCTCCTTTATCAGGTTTCTAGAAACGTACATGGACGGAGAGTATTCCAGGGGTAGGTTCATCCTCTGTGAACTCAGCTCAAATTCAAGAGCCAGTCCCCAATGAAAAAGCACTTTCCCTTCTAAGAATTTAGCTTTGGGGCTAGAGAGAGGGCTCCACAGTTTGAAAGTGACCCTGATATTACAAAGGACCTGAGTTTGGTTGCCAGCACCATGTGGCCTCTGTGGACACAACTGACACTTTTAAAATCTAAAAACGTATCTTTCTCCTAATATTCATCCTAATAACTGAGTGTCCAATTCCAATAGCTTAGGCCACTTACAAACCTTCCAGGGAGCTACTGACATCGAACAACAAACAATGGTATTTTCATGCCATGCAGCTCAAAGGTTCTTTATTTACACACACACCACTTATATTTATGATTATAAAAACCATCTTTAAAGCAGTTCTTATATTTCAAAGCCTTTGACACTGAGTTTTAATCCTGACCTTGAGGCGCAAAGCCCAGCACAGTAAAATAGGAATTTAAGATGTTTTTTCCCCTTTAAGTGCTCAGGATTACACTCAAGTTCACATGAATGCTAGGTAAGCATTCTACCACTGAGTTTTATATTCCCTGGACCTCTTTGGAAATCTTTATGGGGAAGAACATGGGGGAGGGGATATTTGAAACTTAGAAGATTGGAAGATTTTCAGAAAATCTAAAGCCTTTGTTAATCCCACTTTTGAAACATAAAATACCCTGTTATAAGTGCAGGTTTAAAAAAAAACTCAATCAACTCCATTAGGAGATAAGAAAGCACAGAAAACAGAAACATAAAAAAGTGAAGGCAAGGGACTGGTAGGATGGCTCAGCAGGGGGCGCCGGCGGCCAAGCCTGATGGATGAGTCCGTTCCCTAGCACCTACATGGTAGGAGAGCTGAGTCTTGCAAGTTGTCTTCTGACCTCTACACACATACCTAGAACATGCCAACCTGTATACAGATGCACACTCATGCAAATAGATGTAATTTTAAAAAATTGTCACTAGAAAAAAATCAGTCTTTCTGCCAATATTTAATACTAACACAGCAGACAAATATTCTCAGAATAAAAGGGGTATCTCAGCCAGGCGGTGGTGGCGCACACCTGTAATCCCAGCACTCTGGGAGGCAGAGGCAGGTGGATTTCTGAGTTCGAGGCTAGTCTGGTCTACAGAGTGAGTTCCAGGGTAGCCGGGGCTATAAAAAACCAAATCCAAAAAGGGGGTATCTCCTACCCCATTTCCCTAATACCTATCCCAGGCCTCTAGAATCTGTTCTTTCATTCTTCGGAGAGTCACTATTCAGCCAACGGGTAATTATAAGCACTCTGGAGAGCTGGGAGATACATACAGTCCTGACCCTCAGGAATTCATCTGGAAGACAGCCAATATGCAGGAACCATGACAAAAGAGAGAGGGAATAAAAGCCCAGAGAAGGCTCTGCACTTGCAGTGAGGGAGAACTGGACGGGTCCCAGCCTGGTACAGGTACTAGGGAGGACGTCTGAGGACAATCTAGATGTACACGCTGGATGAGGAAAAGACACAAGACAGGAACAGCAAGGCACCTGGCTGGGCTGGCAGGGTGGGCACGTGGATCTCAGAGGGTGCTTAGTCTGAGTCTTGGGCTGTGCTAGAAGCTGCAGTTGCTTAAGGAAATGAGTTTGGCATTAACACAGACCTCTGGGTGTGACCAGAGAGGAGCCTGCAATAAAAAACAGCAGGTCTGATAAACAATGCAAATCTTTATAGGAGGAAGAACAAGGTGGATGGGCTATTTGAAATTTGGAAGATCGGATGGAGATTTTCAGAAACTCTAAAATTAATATCCAAATTTGGCGGATCCAAAGGTTCACCAAAGAGCCCAGTTTGTGCCAGGGCTCTCTACCTGCTCTTCCCTCGGTACCATCTCATCAGCTCTGATACAGGATAGGGGACCAGAAAGCGACAGGAGATTTATTCTTAGTCTGGAATACCATTGGCAAGAAGTCATCTATCTGAAGTCTTACTGAGGCATCTTGGCTGTAGGAACTCCCATGAGAAGAAATTGTAATTCCTTAACTATAGCCTATCTCTCCTCTCTCCCCCCCAGCCCCCCCAATTTGTGTGTGTGTGTGTGTGTGTGTGTGTGCGCGCGCGCGCGTATCACCTTCCCACCTTGGCTTGGAAACCTTAAACCTTGCCCATTGTGAGCTTTAAGGTGGAGATGTCTGGCAGAGCCCAACTGACAGGAAGTCGTTTCACCAGCCTAAGGTTACCATTACCACGCTGAGCCACTGCCTTGAGCTAAGTCTTGTTTGTTTTTGAAGTTTGGTTGAAATGTCACAAATGGAAAAATGAAGTAAAGCTCCCGTTAGCCCTGAGACTGGACACACCTGGTGCAAACCCCGCAAAAGACACTTACTTCATTAGCAGGAGAGAGGCAGGGTGAAATTCACATCTGAAATCTGCCTGCCGCAGGACAAGGTGCTGAGGCCAAAGGGCTGTCTGTTTTTACAGCTGTGTCAAGTCCTGGTTCTAACTCCTACCGACACTCAGGACCAGGGCCAGGGCCCAAGGAAAAAACGGTCTCCAGCCTCTTCAGCTGCAACTTGCCTCACAAAGGTTTTTAAGAACCAGTTAATGAAATAAAACAAGACCAGATGAGGTGATATAATGAATTTTATTTCCACAGCTAATTTATATATTTAAATCCCAAATATTGGGGTTTTTTTTCCTTTTAAAAAGTCAGAACACTAAATTATTGATGTGTTTTTTGTAACCTCAAATTTAGCAGTTGCTTTTGTACTGGCTTCACCAAGGGCTCGTGAATCCGCGCCATGAGCCTTAACAATCGGACTTCTTAGAAGCCGATGAAAAGCAAAATTTCTCTCTTGCATGACACCAGAACTTGAATACCAAATGAGTTATTGATAGGAATTCTAGTTTCAAAGGAATTCTTGATTAAAATTTCTGATTCGTCATCAGTTTGCAAGAGGCAGCTTTGGCTCTGGAGCTCGGCCACACCCAACCACTCAAAGTAATGGCTTCTAAGAACTCGTTGGCATGAGAAAAACCAACACAGCGTTGACTGGCTTTGTAAGTTTTACTTTTTCTATGGCTTTTCTTACAGAAGTATATATACCTGGAACGCCAAATGACACAGAAAGATTTGCAAATTACCACCTTTGCAAACTCTTCGGGCCACATAGTTAGTTAGCACCCTGGGCCGCTTCTGTGTCCACTGAAGCACAGGGAAGACTTGTCCACTGTGGGAGCCCCAAGCCAGACTCTGTTTTGTCCACCTTCTGCTTTTCTCAAGTCACATGTAACACTGCTGCAGGCTATACACTAACAGACTGAAGACCCTATAGCTGCAACACACTCACAAATTACAAGGGATAATATCCAACTGTCCTTCCTATAGAAAAAGTATCTGTTACTCCATCATGTTAGAGGGGAAGGGCTGTGCCAGATACAACCAAGAGCAAGGACAGTGATCATCCAAGTCTTCTGAGTTCCTAGTTTGAAAACAGTCTCATTTATAGTTTTTGCCAGAGCATGGGCATTTCTCATCGTGAACGTAATGGAGGAACCTATACTAGGGACATTACTAACATCTTGCTATTTAAAGTATGGTTGCCACCTCTGAACCACTATCAACACAGGCATAGCCTGGAAACTTTGTTAGAAAGGTAGACACTCTAAACTGGGTGTGATGTGGATACCTGTAATTCCAGAACTTGGGATGTGGAAACAAAAGGAGCAGAAATCCATTGTCATCCTTGGCTATACAGTAAGCCAAGGTCAGTCTGGGTGACAGGAGATCCAGTCAAAGAACAAGGCAAAGGAGAGGAAAAAGCTCCGGAGTAAGGATATGGCTCAATTGGGGTCTAGCATGCTGGGTTCATTCCCAGCACAATATAAAACAAGGTGTGCATGATGGTGCACACCTACAATCTCAGCATTTGGGAGGTGCAGGTAAAAGGATCCAAAGTTTAAGGTCATCCTGAGTTACATAGTGAGTTCAAGGCTAGCCTCGGGCACTCTGAAAAAGAGAGAAACAGAAAAGAGAGGGAAAGAGAAACAAAGAGGAAGGAGGAAGGAGGAAATAAGGAGGGAGGAAGGAAGGAAAGGAAGGAGGAAGGGAGGGAGAGAGGGAGGGAGGGAGGGGAAGTAGATTCTCTGGCTCTGGTCAGAAACTTACCAAAGTACATTGGTTCTTTATCAAAACCCCAGATAAACTGTAGGTACACTAAAAGGGGTATTGTACCACCCTATAGGATGGCATACTCTCTAGAACAACCCAAGTGGACAAGATAAGAGAAGAAAAATTAAAGACTCCTGTAGGACAATATCAGAAAGGAATGAGTCAAGTACATTTATCTAATAAGTTATCTTAGAATATATTAACATAGCGGCGCACACCTCTAATCCCAGTACTTGGGAGGCAAATAAAGGTGGATCTCTGCGAATACAAGGCCAGCCTGGTCTGCATAGTAACTTCTAGGTGTCTAGGTATCTAGGTGCACTCATTCAACTCAACTCATCCTATTTATCCATTTGATGTTACCACATAAGCAAAAAATAGAATAAGACAGTTTCCTGCTTTTATAAAGCTTACAATGAGGGAGACTATTCACAAAGCACCACAGAGAAGGCTCAAAGTGTCAACTGCTGTTAAATATGGAAGAGAAAATCTGTGGGAGAGGGTGTAATTAAAAAATTCCGGTGGTCCAGAAGTCAGCAATTTATGGATTATTAGGCTATTTGGGATAGGACAGCTGTGGCTCACAGGGTCCTGGTGGTCCCACTGCCAGTAGAGCTCAGTCAGCAGAGATAAGCAAAACAGGTTCATCTAATGGAAGAGCCTGTAACGCAATGCCTGGCAGTCAGCAGGGCTTCGGCTGGCCAGAGGGTCTTACTGATCACCATGAGCAGGGTGATTTGAGATGCCAACACTGTCTGAGTCCAGTGTGTGCTGCCACAGTGGGCAATAAACACTTGAGGATGGAGGAAATCCAGCTGTGTGATGGATTGGTCTGCTGACCTCCCTCTGAATGGCAAAGAAAGCTGGCAGGCAGGACGGGGTGGGGGTGGGGGCATGGGGGTGTGTGTGTGAAACAAGAACCAAAGGGGACAGTTATAAAAAGAGCTCCACAGGGGCCAGAGGCATGGCTCGGTGGTTCTTGAAAAGGATCTGGATTCAGTTCCCAGCACCCACATGGTGGCTGATAACTATATAGATATGGGGATTAGAGGGACCCAACAGCCTCTTCTGCCAGCTTGAGCTCCTGCATACATGTGGAACACATACACACACTCAGGAACACACACGTACATGTGGAACACACACACACACTCAGGAACACACACGTACTTGAACTCATAGAGATCGCAAACGTGACTTCAAGGTAGACGGTGATGACTGCAGGTACAACTGATGTTTCATAGCCACACTGTCCCCACAGAGCATCATGCTAATGTCCATAAAGATACTTAAAGGAACCCAGGCTTCCTGCGCCTCCTACGCTACAGCTCCTTCAAAGATAGGAGAAAAGCCTCAACCCAGAGGGGCCCTGAGGTTTTCCAGGAGGAAGCCATCACCTACATGCATGGTGTAAGTCTCAAAGGTTGCAATTTTATACAAAGAAAAAGTACATGGTGTTTACAGACAACAGCAGAGGAGCGTGTGAAAACGGGGACAATGAAAGTCAGCCACGACCGAGCAGTCACTCAGCATGGACAGACCTGTGGACAGGATGCGACTGAAAAGAGTTGTGTGAACGCACACAAAGACTGTGATCATGTAGAACAAAGCAAACCTGCATACAAACCAGCACTGCATATGTCCTATAGCAAACAGCCATTTTACACACATGTGCACACACACTCACGCATGCAAGCATGTGTGCTCACACTTGCACGATCCATATTTTCTTTTCTCAGGCTAATTACTGAATTTACTAAGGGAAAGTTAATAGATACTTAGGTAAAACATTCCAGGTTGCTAGTGACCAGACTTTTCCTTAATCCCTGAGTACTGACATTCATTCCAGGCTCCCCCCTTAAGGACCAGCCTAGAGGGTCAGGTGAGGGTGCGTGCCTATAACCCTAGCACTTAGATGGAGGCAAGAGAATCAGGAATTCATAAGGTACATGAATCCATGTATCAAGAAAATGAAAACCAGCCGGGCAGTGGTGGCACATGCCTTTAATCCCAGCACTCTGGGAGGCAGAAGCAGGCGGATTTCTGAGTTCAAGGCCAGCCTGGTCTACAGAGTGAGTTCCAGGACAGACAGGGCTACACAGAGAAACCCTGTCTTGAAAAACCAAAAAAAAAAAAAAAAAAAAAAAAAAAAAAGAAAAGAAAAGAAAAAGAAAGAAAAGAAAAGGAAAGAAAAGAAAAGAAAAACCAACCAACTGACCAATCAAAGAACCAACATAGAAGTGGAACTAATTCAAATATTAAAGTAATGTCAAAGGCAGTGTCCTTAAGCTAGATTACTATTTGGTTCCCCATTCTGTCCTCCACATCACCAGAATTCCATATACCTCTGTATACAAGATGTCCTCATACCAACAAACCACAATACTGTGCACAAACCCATGAAGTATCCATGGTATGGCAAGCCTCCAAGAGGCAAAAAAAACGGACTATAGCTGACCTGCCTCTTTGGTGCTAGGCAGCATTTCATAGAAACCCAAAAGCAAATCTATTCTAAAGCAGAAAGAACTCCTAATTCAGGTGAGCCATTCTTTTGTGGACAGTGTCCAGGGTCAGCATCGGGGGACGCACTCACCCCCATGACTCGGCCTCGCTGTTCCACGTCTTCCCACATGAAGTGAACTATGATCCGGCACATGTATTTTCCAGTCCGGCCTTCCTGCTTCATTCGGACTAGACACATCCTAAGTGGAAGCAAAACAGTCACTGGATAACTGCATTTTCTATGAATTCATACAGTTCGTAGAAGAGAGATTTTAGCACGGCACACGGAATCAGAAACCCACGAATGACATTATTGTCGTTAATGTCCACACTATATTAAAGCTATCTATGACTTTAAGACAACTGTGACACAGGTGCCGTAAAAAAGCCCATCTCTGTCTCGTCCACCTTCGCCAGCAAAGAGTACGCAACACCAGGGAGTTTCTTCCTTAAATGGTTTATTCAGGAAACCTTGAATTAAGCTTCTTTCTTCTTTTGGCGGCCGGTCTCTCGGCCAGCCTGACCTTATAAACCCTAGATAGCCTCATTTGCCCAGAGAGATAACCAGCCGTATTCTCATAGGTGAACTCAGTGAGTTCTTCATTAGCATGTAAGTGAGATAAGGAATGCAGCACACTGCGCATGTGTTCCAGTGATTTACTACCAGGGAGCAGCAGGTGGCCAGCGCCATCTTGTAACAGAGAAGAACAAAGGGTGGCTCACTACACATCTCAAGTATGCAGTCTGGAAAAAGCATGCATATTACATAAGATAACATAAGCGTTGTGCAGATGAGATACCCCAGAAGCTTCCCTTGCACATGGAAGGACTCATGTGTGGCTGTTAGAAGATGATCAAATCTGAATTCTCCATTCAGCTGGGGAAGATATTTGTTCACCACTGCAGAATTTTTAAAAGGGAGCAACGAATTTTCCTGTCCAGTGCGGTAGCCACCAGCTGCCTGTGGCTACTAAGCACTTTAAATATGGCTAGTCCAAGGATTTCAAAGATAAAGTAAGCAAAAAAATGACATTTTTTATATTGCTGTCACATTAAAATATTGTTCCATAGAAGTTGCAATAAAATCTATCACTGAATCAGTTTCAGGGGCGAGGGCACATCTCGGTAGGTAAGAGCATTTGCTCTATAAACATGAGGAATGGAGTCAGAATACCAGCTCCCACAATAAGAGCCGAGTGTGGCTGGGCATGCCTGTGACTGTGACAGTGGGGCTGAGGACAATGAGCTCCAGAGAGTTCACTGGTCAGCCAGCTCTGCCCAGACCACAAGCTTCAGAAGAGCATATCACCGTCCTCTGGCCTCACATGTGGGTCCGTGCATCTTCATATGCGTGCACCGCCCACCCCACTCCCACAGTAAAAAAACCAAAAAAAAAAAAAAATACCATTCTTTTCAAAACCACTTTCGTTTTTCCTTTTACTTTAAAAATGTAATTTGAAAAATAGAAACTCTTCCACGGTATCTGTGGCTCCCATTCCACTTGTCTGGGCTAATATCTGATCAGTACACAGACACTGAGAATATTACAATTACATTTCTATAATTACCAAACTGTTCTCCCACTAGATGTAACTTCCATTGAAGGCAAAGCTCAAGTTTGGTTTTGTTTGTTGCTTTGTTTTGAGACAGGCTCTCAGTATATATCCCTGGGTGTCCTGGAACTCTCTATGTAAACCGGACAGGACTCAACCTCAAACTCAAGAAATCCACCTGCCTCTGCCTCCTGAGTGCTGGGACTAAAGGTGTGTGCAACCACCTCCCAGCAAGTATTTTGTCATTTTTATTAACTTAAAAATATATTCAGGAGTGGGAGAGATGGCTCAGTAGTTAAAAGCACATACTACTTTTCTAAAGGACCCAAATTCAGTGTTCGGTTCCCAGCACCCATTATCAGTAGACTCACAACCCATATCAGCATAACTCAGGCTCCAGGGGGAGCTGAGGCTTCTGGTCCCCTTGGATACCAACACTCACATGTACCAATCCACATACATGTGCACACACATAATTAAAGATAATATATTTTTAAAGTATTGTTTTTAATTATAAAAAAGAATATATTCAAGGTTACTAACTTTTCAAAGTATCTCTAACATTATTCTTAGGACCAAACTGAATTCTGGGGCTTTGAACTAGGTATCAAGTGACTGCAACAGACTGAAGGACAATTCCTGCTACAGTTACAGACTATCTTATCTAAATTAACAAGTCTATCTCCACACAGAACCTGCCCATTAAAAGCAACTGCAAGGGGCTGGAAAGATGGCTCAGCAGCTCAGTGTACGTGAGTGGGATCTGAGGAAGGCCCGAGTCAGTGAGGTCCAGAGTGAATGTGTATTTGACATGGGAATGGCCATATCTTGAGGACACTCAAAGCCTCAGACCCATTGGGAAAATTGGCAAAGCTGATGCCCATATGACCCAGTCTCAGGCGCAAGAGAAATGACAAGACTTTCCTTGGGAGTCAAAGTCTGGATGATTGCACAAAGATAAAGACTAGCAACTACAGCCTCCTCCTCCCCAAACATCCTGAAACTGCAGGACTACAGACTTCCTACTGAGACTAGCGAGCCCCTCCCTCTAGAGCTGAGGTTACAGACAGGGGAGGCAGCAGTTGCCATAGCTCAGGTGTCTGTCTGTCCACTTTTTATTCACCCACAGCCCCAGCAGCATGCATGTCCTGCTATTGCAGAGAACCTGAGTTCACTTCAGCACCTGCACTGAGTGGCTCACAGTGGCCTGTAACTGTAGTTCTAAGGGATCTAGCACCCTCTGCTTCTGGCCTACGTAGGCTCACGCCGCACACACGCGCGCGCACACATGCACGCACACACGCACACCTATAAAGGAAAATCAGCCAGGAATAGTGGCACCTGCCTTTAATTCTAACAAAGGTAGGAGGATTTCTGTAAGTTCACAGCCAGCCTGGTCTACACAGTGTGATTCTGTCTCAGAAAAAAGAAAAGAAAAGAAAAGAAAAAAGGAAGGAAGGAAGGAAGGAAGGAAGGAAGGAAGGAAGGAAGGAAGGAAGGAAGGAAGGAAGAAGAAAAACGAAAATCAACTAGCAGCTTCCTATTTAGAGCAGGCTCCTAGGACATACATACAAATCCCAGTAGACAGGAGGTAGAGGCAGAGGATTGGAAGTTCAAGGCCAGCATGAGCTACAGAGCAGGACCCTGTCTCACTACTCTCCTTTGCAGGTGCTCTGTTTTCATGCACACCATGGAATCAGATTCCATACAGAAGGTTGTGAGCCACCACGTGGTTGCTAAGAATTGAACTCAGGAACTGGGGAAAAGCAGCTAATGCTGTTAATCGCTGAGCCATCTCTCCTGGCCCCGAATCTCCTTTGTAAAAGAAAACTCTACAAACAACAATCGAATGGTTCCAGTCCAATCTGTCTCAACATCTTCATGAATAAATTGGGAGGGGGACATACTTATCAAATGAGCAGATGACAAACTCGGCAGGAAAACAAAATGTTACATGAACCAAAAATATCTCCACAATCTGTCTCAATGGACTGCACCTCACAAGAATCTGAACAGGGAAAACACAAGGTCCTGAACATGGGTCTAGTAGATAAAACTCCAGAGGCCCAGGATACATGAATCACAACTACCTATGTAAAAAAGCCTTTTAAAAAAGGGGAAGGAGAGAGAGAGAGAGAGAGAGAGAGAGAGAGAGAGAGAGAGAGACGAGGTACTAGGACACGCTCAGTGCAAGTCAATAGTGACGTCCACTCCAAATTAATATGCTTTAGATAGAGAAATATGTTATGTCCCCAATGTGCAAAGCAAGACACCAGACCTGCTTGGCATAGCAGCATCTACTGATTCTAATTTTGAACATTATGTTTCAAGAGACAAGCGGTTCCAGTCATATTAAAGAGTAAGCTCTGTCCTACTGTGCAGTAGTGAGACTATAGCTAACACGAGTGTAGTGTAGCTGAAGATGGTTAGAAGAGGGGATTTTGTATATTCTCACTCTACAGAAACAATACATGTAGAATGGTGGGTACATTAATGACTCTGGTTTGATTATAACACAATGCACATGTGTCAAATATAACTTTAAATATGTATGATAAGCCAACTAAAAATAAAATTAAGAGATGAGAAAAAGAAAAAAAAGATCAGAGAGCAGACTGGCAAGGGGGCTCAGCACTTGCCATATAATCCTGGTGATCTGAGTTTAGATAAGGCACACGCACAAAATGGTAAATAAATAAAAGTTGAGAGAGAGAGAGAGAGAGAACAAAGAATATTTAACTAGGAGAAAACAGGAGAGAGGCCCTAAATTCGTCTATTCAAATATTAAAATCAAAACCAGAGGTTGGGCCAAAGAGATTACTTAATGAAGCAAGACCTGTCCAGCAGGGAAAGAATGTATAAAGATTTAAGTAATAGAACGGACAACTTAAAATGTGGAAAATTAGTTTGTTAAAGGAATAAATGTCTGGTGAACATCCAGCTCTTTTTAATTTAAGATTTACTTTAAAGTGTGTGTGTGTGCGTATGTACATGAGTTTACATGCCCTCGGATATTGAAGGTACTGGATCCCCTGGAGCTGAGTTAGTTAGAGGCTGTTGTGAGCAGCCCAAGCTGAATGCTGGGAGCCAAATTCAGGTCCCCTGACAAAGCAGTATCTGCTGTTGACCTCGGGGCCATCTCTCCAGACCCAGAGCCTGCAGCTTTCCAACCAGAAGTTCACTATTGACCTCAAGTGGATCTGTTGGCAATTTCATTCTGACTTCTAATCTCTGAACCCAGTTAATAGCCAAGATACGAGGGCACGTGACAGAGAGCATACTGCCCAGCAGAAATGCCCTGGCAAGGCTCAATAGTACTTTTTAAATAAATTAATCAATTTGTTCTCGTCAGCCTCTCACCTGAAAAGATGCAGTGTGTTTTGATGCTTAAGTGTCATAGGAAGCCAATTCATCAACAGCAAGAGTGAGGTAATGGAATTCTTCATTTATTTGAAAATTCTGTAGTCTGTTAATACACCTGACCACTGAGGTTTAAAAGGCACAGATTTTTTTTCAGACCATAAACTTTCTTAACTATATCAACACAAGGTGAGTGTACTGGCTGGTTTTGTGTGTCAACTTGACACAGGCTGAAGTTATCACAGAGAAAAGAGCTTCAGTTGATGAAATGACTCCACGAGATCCAGCTGTAAGGCATTTTCTCAATTAGTGATCAAAGAGAGGAGGGCCCATTGTGGGTGGTGCCATCCCTGGGCTGGTGGTCTTGGGTTCTATAAGAAAGCAGACTAAGCAAGGTAGGGGAAGCAGGCCAGTAAGGAACATCCCTTCATGGCCTCTGCATCAGCTCCTGCTTCCTGACCTGCTTCAGTTCCAGTCCTGATTTCCTTTGGTGATGAACAGCAGTGTTGAAGTGTAAGCTGAATAAACCTTTTCCTCTCCAGCTAGCTTCCTGGTCATGATGTTTGTGCAGGAATAGAAACCCTGACTAAGACAGTGAGGTTTTGGGGGTTTCACAGAACAACTTGTTCTATAGCCATTATAAGACAATGGGCAGCAGGGCTAAAATAGGTCATATAAAATGAAGGGACTCTCTGGGCTGGAGAGATGGCTCAGTGGTTCAGGGTATAGATTGCTCTTCTAGAGGTCCTCAGTTCAATTTCCAGCACCCAAATGGTGGCTTACAACTATCTATAATGGGACCTGATTTCCTGTTCTGATGTATATGAAGACAGAGCACTCACATAGAGAAGAAGGAGAAGAAGAAGGAGGAGGAGGAGGAGGAGGAGGAGGAACTCCCAAGCTGATTGACAATTTACCCAATACACATAAACTGAGCTCCTACTAAGTGTAGGGACATGACCGAGTGAATAGGTATTATTACACTGATGAGACTTCAACAGACAGACACACACACAAACATGGCTGGCATGCACATGCTGCAGACATACGTGTAGGCAAAACATATATATACTTAAAAGGAAAATAATTTTTAAAAGATTTTTAAGAAAGAAAAAAAACCCCACATCTGGACCATAATCCACCCAAAGTTACAAACCTAGTGTCAACAGGGCATAGTTTTAAAACTAGCATCACAGGCTGGAGAGATGGCTCAGAGGTTAAGAGTACTGACTGCTCTTCCAAAGGTCCTGAGTTCAACTCCCAGCAACCACATGGTGGCTCACAACCATCCTTAATGAGATCTGACGCCCTCTTCTGGGGTGTCTGAAGACAGCTACAGTGTAGTTATATATAATAAATAAATAAATCTTTAAAAAAAAACTACTAGTATCACACTAGAAGAAGCATGTCAGAGGACTGGTGAGACTGCTCAGTGGTTAGTAACACAGTTGCTTTTGCAAAGGACGGGAGTTTGACTCTCAGAGCTCACTCGGCTCACAATCACCTGTAACTCCAGTTCCAGGGATCCAATGCCCTCTGACCTTTGAGGGCACCAGGTACACATGTGATGATATGTATATATATATATACAGATGTGCACAGTTCCTCCCTATCCTATACTTAAAAATTTTTTTAAAAAATCTAAAATCCAAATGAAAACAGCACACTAGAAGGGATTGATGCCTATGCAGATAGGAGCCTACCTGTAAGACAAAAGCCACTCCTGGAAAGGAAGCAACCAAATTTTACTAAAGATAAATACATAGCTAGGCATAAAGTTGCAAGGCTGTGACTCTAGCACTGGAGAGGCTGAGGCAAAGACACCCTAGGATACACAGGCAGCCTAGGATACACAGGGAGACCCTGCCTCAAAAAGCACAAAGGTAGATGAATTGCCCCTTGCCATCAAAACACAATCAACAGTAGACGGAGCGGATGAAAACTACCAAGTGAGACCCAAAGGCGAGATACAAGTTGGAAAGAGAAAGTGAACTTAATGAAAGAAATTCAAAATGTCTCATCTAAAGACTAGCCGACCTAGGGTCTAAGACAAAGTTAACACAGGTCACACCCTCACTGTACAAGAGTCAGTATGATCCAGTCAGCTTGGAGAATACAGAATACTTACGTTTACACAAAAGAACCAAGCAGCTCAATTCAATACTTGACTGACACTGCGCATGTGTTCCTTAAACTAAATGGTCATGTTAAATGGCTTGTTTGCTTGTTTGTTTTTCCTTATTCTTTCTTTTAGACAGGGTTTAGAGGCTCAGGCTAGTCTTGACCTTCTAGAATCTGCTGCTTCTACTTCCAAAGAGCTGGGATTACAGCCACCACCACACCCTGGACCTATGTTTAATCTTGAAATGGGCTCTTTGTAGGGAGGGAAGACCTTTTGTTTACAGACTAAAGCAAAAATGACCCTTAGGAATGCAAAATCAACATTAAAAAGAAAGTAATAATAAAATTCTTGTATTAATCGATTGGTTATTTAACACATCCTCGTGAGCACCTCCTCCAAACGCAGGCTGATCTGTGAGCTGTGCGGCTGTACAGCAAGCCTAAGGCTCCTCCCACAGTTGCTGATGTTCTTAAACCTGCAATTTATTATTGAGGTTTTAAGCCTCAGCACTATCCCTGTCTCTCAGTGGTTCCAGTGGCTCATAAATAATCCTGATCTCTTTTACATATAAGGAAGGCGAAGAATCCAGCTAGCAAAGTAAAGAAAAACAGGAGTGCTCAGGCCTTCCTCTAATGGCTCCCAGTCTCTGTATAAGGCCAGCCCAGAGAACAGGCTCTACAGTGGAAGGCCTGCTGCATCTGTACCCGCCCTCGCCTCTATTTACCTAGTACAGCTTCCTGCCTTTCACGTGCTAAAGTGACTTAAGGTCACACAGAGGAGAAGAGAGGAGCTGAGACACAGCCTGAGCTTTCCCCCAAGCCAGCGTCTCTCACACTGTTCCTTCAATCCAGTGAGGCCCAACACAGCAGCTTCTTCCTGCTGAGAGAACATCCCTGTCTGCAGAGTCAAAAGAACAAGGGCCTCTCCTCTCTTCGAGGCAAAAAGAAAGGGATTCACCAGAGAGGGCAGAATCCTGGCATTCCTGATGCTGACCTGCCACATTTCGGCAGCTCCGAACATCCTGTCTCACACACAACCATGTTTGGAATTTGGCCTTGTTCAACCAGATCTACCATTGAGAGAATCTACTTCTGAATTCCGTGACCAGGGCACATGTGCGCAGGTCTGCTGCACTGACAGCAATAAACAACTCTCAAGTGGAATTTTTATAGAGCTTGTTTGCCTTATTTATCATCTCCTGAGGCCTCGGGAGATGCTACCATGGCCACATTCAAGCCCCTTAGTTTGCTAAGGAGCGGATTATTTGTTGGTGAGCTAGCACACAGACCCTTTCCTGGGGCTACGCACGTGGTTATCTCTACCTGGTTTCCTAAACTTCCTCTCTAAGCTCTCTAGGGGGAGCTCGGTAGTCACCAGATTTGTCTGTGGCAAAAGAAAGCAAGTCAAAATGCTTCCTGAAGCCACCTCACCTACCGTGAACTACCATAGCTACATACGGCTTCCAACCAGATGCACAAGAGCAAGGCCCTGGCTAGTACCAGGGCACTGCATGGGCCTTTGGTTTGAACAACAAGGAACTCACCAGTGTGTGGATGTGTGAACACAGCCTTTGGCTGGGGGAAGACGAAAGAAACAGTGCACACAGCTAGGGCACACCATCCAGAGGGTCGGAAGCGGCTGGAGTCCAGCAGGAGCCCGGACACTGTACAGCTACATCAAAACTGCAAGGGTGCTTTGAAAGAGGCCCTGGCAGCTGCTGCCAGCTTGCGAGGGCAGTTCCCTGGCTGGACTGTGATGGGGGCAGTATGTTTTCCAAACCCTTCCCACCCAACCCTTACTTCCTTTTCGTCTTTACAAGAGTTTTACCTGCCTCCTCTAATGTCCATCCTCCATCTTCCTTTGGCACTTGAAACATCTTTTCAAGTTACTTCTGACTCTCCTAACAGTTCAGGCCCATCCTCTGGCTCTGGATCCCTGAAGGTCAAGGATTGCAGTCCTTAAGCATCTACTATTTCCAGGGCTTTCTATGACACAGGCAGTGAATGCCAAGAAAAGCAGCGCTCACTTTAGAGCTGGTAGTCGAAGTCATTTCTGTCATTATTTGTATTCAGAAAAAGAGATCCCGGTCCCCTTGGCCACTAAGAAGGCACACTAGGGCATTAACATAACAGTTCAAGGAGTCTTGGGTTTGTCTCCGATTCACCACTGCTATGTGGGACATGAAGTGACTTGTGACAAATGTCATCAGATCGCCTGAACCATTCCTCCTCATGTAAATCAAGGGGCCTGAAGTAGAGACGAGGCTTTGAAAACTGCCTTTGGGGTTTCCAGGAAGATGCTTCAGGGTCCTTGACCACACCATTTCCACATCCTTCTCGCCAAGCAGCAATCTTTTCACCCACTTACACAGTGCGGCTGAGATGAGATTTACTCTGTGCATGCGCAGAACTCAGCAATGCAGAGCAAGGACCTGACTTCCAGAATTTCAAAAACTTTCACAGTGAAATAACAAACGAGGGCATTTATAACTTGACTGTAAATTAAACAAAATGATGTGGGCAGGGGAGGCTGAGACTTAAAGAGAGGGCTCATATATAAATAATAATATTTATTATTATTGCTTGGTTTTTGTTTTGTTGTTTAAGACAGGGTTTCTTTATGTAGCCCTGGCTGTCCTGGAACTCACGCTGTAGACCAGGCTGGTCTCGAACTCAGATATCTGCCTGCCTCTGTCTCCCAAGAGCTGGGATTAGAGGCGTACGCCACTAGCTCAATTATTCTGCCTTTATTAAGGCAGAGTGATGCAGCAGGCCATCTGACACCCTCCTTTGGCCTCTGCACACAAAAACCACATGCAGATAGACAGACAGACAGACACACACACACACACACACACAAATACAAACCATGTAATGTACATATGTATGTATGAAAATATTACACAGTCCTCCATCAACATGTATAATTTTTATGTTTTTATATACTAAATTTTTAAACTTAAAATTGTTTAAAATGAGAAGAAATTCCAAAGAATCACAGATCTACCTTCAGATGGAAGGGAAGACTTTATAATGAACATAATGCCTTCATTACATATTGAGGAGAAGCAAGA
This sequence comes from Apodemus sylvaticus, assembly GCF_947179515.1. NCBI lineage: Eukaryota > Metazoa > Chordata > Mammalia > Rodentia > Muridae > Apodemus > Apodemus sylvaticus. Next base: position 141,385,647 of record NC_067476.1, read on the forward strand.
GTTTATCCAGTAGTAAGAATGGTCAATACCAAGACTCCACAGAATGGCAGAGACAAGAGCAGTCAAGGTACAGGCTGCAGCCTCTAGGGCATGAATGCCATGCTCAGAATCTTGAGAGTAGAGGTGGGCACCAGGGACTGGTGATTGCACCCCCTGGTGAAATCAATTTGGTGGGTTAACCCTTCAACTTCTGTGTAAAATTAGTCCAAATAGGAAGTATCAGACCTTTCCTGATGTTGTAAACAAAGGCGTTACATATTTGCATCCAATGTGAGCATGCGCGTTGGTTACAAAGTAAATTCATTACTGTAAGCTCAGGGTCAACAGAGTTTGAGCTAAGTAACCAATGACTGACTGACTGACCAGGTGAGACAATGAAGGGCAGGCAAGGCGCGCTCCTAGGTACCTGAAGGGACTAGCTGCGGCGGATGGGCTAAGGACCGTGCAGGAAGGCTGTTTTACCAAGCCCATGCAGGGATGCCTGGTAACTACAACAGCACCTTTTCCCACAGCCGCAGGCAATACTGATCTTGTTCAGCAAAGACAACAGTGACACAGTCGGCGCCACTGCAAGCTCACTGAATATACAACTAACAAAGGAACAGAAGGGAGTCTGGGGCCTTAAATCTCAACCCCCAGAAAAGTATGGGGCCAGAGAGCAGACGGGAGCAGTGCAGCACCTGAGAGAGTGTACAGGGTTGCTGGCATCCCGTTCCAATCTCACCTGCCAATTAGGACCCAGGCGAATCTAGGACATTCACCCATAGCACCCAGGTGAATATTCTGGAAAGCCCCCCATTAGGGTACTTTCCTTTATTAGGAGTCCGTCTGGTGTGGTTTTGTTTGGTGGGGATTTGTCCTTCCTGATGATTGCTTCCTAAGCCTCCATCCCTCACAACTGCCACTCCAAGAGGTGATTCAGTTCGTGTTCCTGCAGAGTCTCTGTTTACTGCACTCTCAGTCGGAGATTGGCTGCTCCTCACTGTATACCCTGGTATATACCCTTAGAGCTAAGAGACCAGGACTAGAAGAACCCAACTTCCGACAGATTTATTGGACAGACCCAGCCCTCTTCTGTTTTTTACCCCTTAGGAGAGGGAGTCCCCAATTCTCAGATCACTACACAACTGGGCCCAAACCACTTTTCTGGTGACCCTTTCACTTGATTCCTCCACAAACGTACCCCAAACACGTCAGCCTTCAAACACTCCGAGTTCTGTAGTCCGGTACCTCCCTCCAGCCACTGAATGCAGACGAATTCACTGAATTTGTGCTCCTTCACAGCTGTTCTTTGGGCTGTGAGCCAGGCATTTAGTTATCATCAACTACAGACAACCTCTCTCAAGGAAGGCCCATCTTCCGCCAGTTTCTTGAACGTGTGAACCATATCACAGACTTCTCTCTAGTACCTTACGATCCCAAACACACAGTAGGTCCTTAACAAGGTTTTGCTGAGTCAAATAAAAAAGAGTCGAGACATTCTACCAAAACCTATATAGACTGTAAGAATTAAAGAGGCAGGAAGAGGCTGGAGAAAGACAAAGAACAGATTGCTCCCCACCCCCGACTTCTACTTAGCTGGTGAGATACCCCCCACTCTTCTAAAAAAGTTACCTTAGCAAGAAGAGCTGAGTAGACAAAGTTTGGAAAGTTTAAAGAAATCCAAGTAATTTCAAGGCTCTCTCAGCTATTAGTCAGGTGTTGACCTTGGGATGCGGTCACAGGGATTATATATTTTATTTTGCTGTCCACTCCCTCTCCCACTCGGATACCTCCAGCTATATGCGCAATAAAGAGTCTTTCATACGGGCTCTGAATATTATCATTGAGCTCCTCTGGGGACAGCTTAGCCCTCTCGAAACCCTCCCACCTTTCCAATGAGTAATTCTACCATCCAGTCCTCAGCTCTTTAAAAAAGTAGTTTTCTTCTCAATGTATCCAGTATCCCCTCCCTGCACCCTGTGCTTAACCTCTACCACGGACACCAAAGGCAGACTGTGTGCCTTCTCACCCGCCCGCCCAGCAAGCAGCACAGTATCAACCTAGGGAGTGCTCCGACGGTCGGTCGGTCGGAGCGCACTCTTCTCTCCTATAGGCACAACTTGTATACATTGTCCAACTTAGCAAGATAGTTTTTACCTGGACTATCTCCCTCACTGGGCTGGGCTTCTTGAGAGCCAGTTCTAGTGCCCAGCGAAGTGCTCAGGGCACAGTGTCCCTTCTATAAACTACTGATTTAGAGGGTTAAAAACAAAATCCGTAAAATAAACTGCCCCTTCAGGCTCCTCAGCCAAACTCAGTGAGCTTGGAAAGAGGGGCACTGCAGAGACTATCAGGACCAAGCATCTTTATATGGTAGCCAGGCCTGTGGTGCAAGGCTCAGCTAAAGGCAGGCTCAAACAAGGGTCCTTTGACCGGCAGCCCTCCCCATGCTCCACAGTCATGGAGCATTCACCATGGTCAGGGTAGAAGTTGGTAGGAACTTCTCCAGAGTTTACCTTCCAAGATCTGGCGGCTCCCCCAGCCCCCACCTCAATGACTCCTATATCCCCCTTTGACCTTTAATGCTGTGTAACAGTAGATGAAAAATGGATTTTTTTTTTTTTTGGCTACTTCACAGCTGAAGAAAAAATATACCGTTTAAGGTGTTAAATATTTTCACATGCAACAAATCTGGTTTGACTCTAACCTGCCACGCACCCTCAGAGGCACAGGCGTAAATGTCAGTGGTATAATTTGTTATAGGTTTCTGATGACCAGCAATGAAAATGACCACGGATTCTCACAATTCAAACCACTTTTACGTAAATGTGAACTTTCCTAAAACAGCCGAGGGAGGCAACTTTTCCACCCAACCTCAGAGAGTCTCTTAGAGATACTGATAGCATTATTCATGGGGTTAGGTGTTCTTTGAAAAAAAAAATATTACAAATATTAGTTTCTTTCTGGGTTTATGCTTTGACCTTTAACAAAAATGTGCTTCAAGGCACCAGTTATGAAAATGAGAGGGACAGGTTTCCATGCTGGAACAAGTGCCATTTATATAATCGAACCCAACGAGAGCTGCATCTTAAAGCACACACATGCATTTGATAATCTCACTTACCAGACATGAAGCAGGGTTATAAGAAACCAGGAGTTGAATGTATCAGGCATCTGACACCCTAGAAAATAACAGTGAAGTGTAAATAGGTGAAGGCACAAGAGGAGGCATGCTGACTTGTTTTAACCACTGGAGGGAATCTGTTCAACTAAGACCATGGCAGTATGGTCTTCCTAGTCACACTATTGCAGAAAAGATCAATAAAAACACAGTATAAGACTATGTATGGGCTGGAGCAACAGACACAGACAACCAGCCTCCTAGCTCCAGCCTTGCTGCTGCCTTATAGCCTTGAGCAGACTGTAGCAGCCTTGGGTAGACTGTAGCAGCCTTGGGCAGACTGTAACCTTATAGACTTGAGCAAACAGCTTCTTCCCTCTCATTTTACACAATGTTTCTCATTTTACACAATGTGGCAGATTCGACCTCTTATGTCCCTTCCAATCTCATGAAGTTCTGTGCTATTCTCCCTTGCTTGGCTTGAAGACTACAATGCTAAGCAAATACAACCTCTCCTGCTCCCCTTACATCTGCCACTGTAATAATCACTTGAGCCCTGCTGAAAAGGTTAAGCCTTCTGGCCTCTGTTTCCAAGTTTTTAAAGACAATCCAATGTGATATGGCCACGAATGTGCCGAATGATTTACCCAAATAACCGGGAGGGAGAAAAGTGGAGCTCTTAGGAGCTAGGACTGAACAGGGAAGAGGACTGCAGCCACTCAAAGGCTAAACTTCAACCTCCAGGGATGACACCAGGCTCTAGGTTTATATCCTGCAAGCTGGGTCTCAGTTCAGACATCCAGGCCTCTCAATTCTCACACTTCTAAGTCAGCTAAGGGATTCTCACTACACATTCCCTCCTCCTGACACAACCAGAGGCAAAGCTTGACAAGAAGCAGGAAGGTCGGACGAGAGAAGACTGGAGGCATGTGAGCCTTCCTGGTGGAGTTGGTCTTTTGGAGTGATGACTCACAAAGAAGACGACGAATAAGGCTGGGCATGATAGCACCAGCCTAGAATTCCAGCACACATCCTGCAATCCTGTGAGGCAGGGCAGTGCTGCAAATTCAAAGCCAGCCTGGGCTACATAAAGTCTGTATACCCACCGCCACCACCGCTGCCAACCAATGCCCCCCCCCCCCGCCCTGCCCCCAAACTCCCAAAGTATCCTCTGCCAGTCAGTGTTCAGTGAGGTGACAGTTAACCAGGGTCACTAGGAGTGAACACACAGGGCAGGACCCTAGAAGGGAGTCCCTGGTCACTCTGGCTGGGCTTATAACATGCCAGACGTAATAAGTGCTTCGAAGCCTGTAGCTCAACAAATCTGTACAACATCCCCAGTACGTGGATATTTATATTATCCCCTCGTGACAGATGAGAAAGCTGACAGTGGAATCAAGACAACTGCTCAGGGAAACACGAACCATGAAGTGAGCCGCCTGGGATTAAATTCACACTTCCTTGATTCTATCAGCAGTGTGTGGACTGTTACTGAAGTAGCTAATGCCACACCAAGCAATGCTAATCATCTTTTATAGCATTTCTCTTAATCTTTACCTCAACGCAGGAAAGAAGTACCATAATCCTACTTTCAGGTAAGGAAACAGAAGGCCAATTAGCTATGGGCAGCCACCACGTTAAGCTAGCAACAAGGCTGGGCTTTGAATCCAGGTCTGTCACAAAAGGACACCAAAAATCTCGGGTGAGCTTACTGGGTGGTGCCCAGCAGCTGTCAAGTGGACTTCCTCTCCGAGCCCAGCAGGAGGGAGCTGGGGCTAGCTGAGCAGCCATCCAGCTATTAAGACCCATGCCATCTGAGTGCCGGCCAGACGCCCTCCGCCTAGAACAAGAATAGCCCGAGAAACTCTCAAGCCGGGATCTCAAGTTGGATCTTTTTTTTGGATGTTAAAACAAAACATTAAAATGAAAGACTTCTTGGAAGTCTGTCTTTCAATGTGGAGAATGAGATCTGGCTTCTTGTGCGGGGCAGTCTGTCCAATGGCTACCTCTACATCACAGCCTTCCCAAGAGCCTCCAGGAGCCTGTCCAATTGCCTCAGAGGGAGAATCCGTTCTTGGGCTGGAAAGCACAGACAGGTCAGCAGCTGGCCCTGGGTCATAGCTTTCCCTTCTGGGGGTCAGCTCAGGGCTGAGGAGAGTTTCTGCACATGAGTAAGCCCCTGTGCCCATGCAGGTCAGAACAGAAAGCCACAGAGTAAACCTCAAAAATATCAAACCAGCGAGTGAATGTTGACTATGAGCAACACAAAAATACGATTCTTAGCTCACAAAGTGTGTTTACATACTTCAGGGCTAAACCCTGAGACACTGCCATGATCACACTCCTGCTCCAATATATAAAATTAAATATTTCCATTACTGTCACCAGAGAGTGATAGTACCACTTTTTAATATAAGATCCGATTACTTAATTCAGAATCTAGACCCTGTTACTTTTTAAGCAGATCTAGGTGATGTTTCTGGGCCCACTTTCCTTCTCTCTGTAAGGCAGAACCAGAGGGCTTTCCTCAGAGCTACAACGACAAACGAAAGGTAAAAGGCCTAGACGGAGCTTAGTCAGCCTCTAGTCCCAGCACCAGAACTTGGGAGGCAGAGGAGAGAGCTGAAGTGGAAGCCATGATGCTCTATGTATCAAGTTCAAGGCCAGTCAGTACACACACACACACACACACACACACACACACACACACACACACACACAGAAACACACACATATATATACAATAATACAATATATCATACATATATATATATAGAGAGAGATGTAGATGTATATAGACCATCTCCCCCCTCAAAAAAAAAAGAGCTTAAAAAATGATTACCATTTAAAATAGGGACTCAATATCCACTGTTATCATTTTACAGTGAATTAAATAATACAGTTCAAATTATCTTTGAAAAGCTTCACCAGTTACTTGAAATTGTGTGTCACAAAGTGGACTGAAACCTCAACAACTGGCTCAGAATTTCTTCATCAGAGCCTCCTCCTCCCTACAGTGATCAGTTTCTTAAGAGGCAAAAAGAGGCACAGACAAGAATTCAGCATTGAGCACGAGCTTCGATGACTGACCACCTCTGCTCCAAAACACCAGAAACAAACTACATCACGCAGCAGGCATGTTCACCTGACGGGCCAGGGCATCATCGAGTATCCATCCCATAAACAACAGCTGCCAGAGTATCCGACTGCTCAGATGCATCAAGCGCTCTAGATCTCAGCCTTTACACGCTTTGGCTCTGACACGCTGGTCTCTGGTTCTTAGGGAGAACTGTCCAAGGAGCTGACAGGCACGGCATACCATGACCCAGCTTGCTCACACATAGTCTTCAAGAAGTGACATCAGCCTCACTTTAGCCTGGGAGAATGACACTTGCCAGACAGATACCCAGGGCTCTCTGCCCTCAGGACTCTTGGAATCAAGTCCTACATCAAAAACCTACATGGGCATGACCACTTTAAAGGAATCATCTTAGGAGCAATATATAAATCTCCGCTATTTTATTTCAACCCCCACCAACTTCCTTAGAATCCAAACCACAAGAAAGTCAGTCTCACTATTTTGCAGATTTTTTTTTTTAAATCTTTTGCCTCCAGATGGTATTTTCCAAATCTGTTCTTTGCTCACTAGCCACACTTTGGAATTCCTTTGGTTTGCTTTTAAAATGTAAATCTAGAAAAAAAAGGGGGGGGGTGCACAGCAAATAAACATGCCATATGTTGGTTGGTCTGTAGTCTCGGTTAGCCTGGAACTCACGTAGAACAGCCTTACCTTAAGTTTATGGCAACGCTCAAGGCTCTCTCTTCTGAGTACTAAAATAAGTCAGCACAACAATGCCTACTTATGCTACAGGCTTGTGTGGCTGTTTTGTTTGGAAACGGGATCTCTCTTTTCAGTCCTAGCTGGCCTGAACTCCCAGAGACCTGCCTCCCAAGTACCACCACGCCCAGCCTATGCCATAGATCTTAATAGGCAAATGCCTACTTAAGTCTCAGGAAATCTGAAGGGTGAGTGTAATCAGCAGAAAACTCATTGTCACTTGCACTGAGGGACAAAGCCAGGCCAAACTCACCAAGACACAGACACACACCATGGTGTGCATACACAAGAGTGTTCAGCACTAACACAGCATCTCACACGAAGAGCTCTTGTCAAAATACAGCAAAACCCACATTTTTAAGCCACACTACAATTTCTAGTTTGTGGTTACATTCAATCACAGGCAGCATGCCACAGCGGGAAAATCCCTGAGGTTTAAGCCAGACAGCACAGGTGCAAAGCTTGGCTAGACAATCTTGGGCAAGTCACTGAGCCTCTGTAAGCCTCAACTGCTTCTAAACACAAAACAAAAATAAACAATAATACAAGCACTCACTATCCCACAAGATTGTGAAACTCCTAAAGGGACAAACATGAAAGCAAATAAGTGTGAGTTATAAATATATAATTGTAACTTTCAGAAACTTTTCTTAAGATGGCAATCCCAAGCTATGAACTGAAATATGAGTACTAACTACCTATGTAATAACTGCCTTTTATTTATACTATAATATTAATCCAAACTCAAGAATCTTCAGTAGGGACTAGACAGATGTGTGATTGGTTAAGAACGCTTCCTGTTCTTGCGGACGACCCAGGTGGGTTTCCAGCACCCACACGCCAGCTCACAAGTGCCTATACCTGTAGTTCTGGCATTTCCAATGTTGCCTTCTGGCCTCTGTGGAGCACCACACACATGTGATGCACATACACACATGCAGATAAAACATTCATACATGTAAAGTAAAATTTAAAAAAAAAAAGGAACCTTTAATAACAAGGAATGAAAACAAACATTTGTCTAAAATAATTATAAGAAATATGAATAATTCATTGAATCTAGTATTAAATATCTGATAGGCTTGTTTTCTCTTTTCTGTGGGCACAGTATGTCTGTGTAGCATGTGCATATGAATCTTTGAGTCCACCCCTGTACGTGCACGCAGAGTCCAGCGAACAGGCTTAGAGGTCTTTCTTTCTTTGTGGCTCTTCACCTTATTCCTTTGAGACCGGGAGAGCTCACCATTTTGGCTAACCAGCAAGCTCCCAGAATCCACCAGTTGTCATCTCCCTCCCGCAATGCCGAGGTTACAGGTATGTCTGGCTGCTGTGTTCTTGAATGGCTCAAGGGACTTGAATGGGGGTAGTGAGGTAACAAAGAAAAGACAAACAGATGGACACATGGACATAGACGGAAATGCTGGTTCAGGTGGACCAAGGTCTTAGATGGAGAAAGCATAACACCCCAGAAGCTGAGTATTTACTATAGAGATGTGAACAGAGACGGGGTTATAGACCCAGCTAACCCAGGAGGCAGAGTTTACAGCACACAGATGGTGAAGTAGACAAGGTTAGCTAAGCCCAGTAGACACAGCCTCCGTATTGCAGTCACCAAGCCATACATTTCTGCAGGGCGAAAGCTATCGTGGATGTTTTCTACACAAAGTGTGGTCAGCATCCCGAGCCTCATCCGGAGGAACCTTGCCATTTTCTGTGGGTCTAAGGCTATGGGGTCCTAGCATGGCCGCACCCAGGTTGACAACACACATTCGCTCAAGCAAACTTGGTTCCTTATCCTTGACTCTGAGTTTTCTTGCAAGCAAGTGTTCTTCTTCCCTGAGCTATCTAGCCTTGAGGATGTTCCTCTAAAAAAGATGTCGTGGGAGGCTGGAGGCGGACCTTAGCGCAGCTCTCGTGGGGACGATCCCCAGAGCTGGAAACAAACATAGACAACCAACACAAAGTGGATACGCTGAGTTTGCTGGGGTTTTTTTTAAAAGATTAATTATTTTTATTTTATATGCATGGTGTTTTGCCTGCATGTATGTTTGTGTATCACATGCATGGCATGCCCACAGAGATCAAAAGAGGGCATCAGAATCTCTGGAACTGGAGCTAACAGAGAGTTGTACCCTGATCTGTGGATATTGGAAGATTAGGTCTTTGGAAGAGCAGCTAGTGCTCTTAATTTCTGAACCATCTCTCCAGCGTCAAATATGGGGTTTTTTTGTTTTGTTTTTGTTTTTTAATGTTACTTTCTAAATTTAAAACAATGTCAATAAAATGATTCCTACATGCATAGGATGGTTCCTAGCCCAACTGTCATCAGAGAGGCTTCATCCAGCAACTGATGGACACAGAGGCAGAGACCCACAGCCAAACATTAGGCAGAGCTCCGGGAATTCAGGGGGGAAGGAAGGATGAAGGAAGCCAAAAAGGTCAAGAAAACTCACAGAATCAACGAACCCGGGGCTCAGAGAGCCTACAGGGGACTGACCCAGGCCCCTGCACATTACAGTCATATAGCTCGGCCTTCTTGTGGGCTCCTCACAGCAGGAGCAGAGGGTGTCTCTAACTCTGCTGCCTGCTCTTAGGGCCCTTTCCTCCTACTGGGTTGCCTAGTCCAGCCTTTTTTTTTTTTTTGGTTTTTTTTTTTTTCCCGAGACAGGGTTTCTCCGTGTAGCCCTGGCTGTCCTGGAACTCACTCTGTAGACCAGGCTGGCCTCGAACTCAGAGATCCGCCTGCCTCTGCCTCCAAAGTGCTGGGATTAAAGGTGTGAGCTACCACTGCACTGCCCAGCCTGGTCCAACCTTAATAGGAGAGGATGTGCCTAGTCTTACTGTAACTTGCTATACCGGGGCTGGTTGATATCCATGGGAGGCCTGTGCTTTTCTGAAGGAGTGAGTGGGAGAGAGTCCGGAAGGAGAGGGTGGAGAGGATGTAAAAAAATAAATGCATAAACAAACAAACAAGGGATGCTAAAAATCAAGGAAACTAGATTGAAATTAATAGGTTAGGGGAAATGCACATGGATCTAAGAAACTAACTCAATATTTTATCATTTGAAGAAAGTATATCTTCTCATTTTGGACTAGTTTTTTATAAAGTAAGAAACAGTTCGGGACTAGCAAAATGGCTCAGGAGGCACGTGTTTGCTGCTAAGCCAGACAGCCTGAGTATGACCCGGAGGTCCACATGGTGGACAGAAATAGCATTCAGAGTGGTCCTCTGACCTCTCCATGGGCCACAGCGGGGATGCTCATATGCATGTGGTATGCATTCATTTGTGTGCACACACACTCACGTATACACACACAAGTACACACCCTGTGATAATTTTTTTTTTTTAGTTAAACAATAAAAAACTGCTTGTTTTTGAAGAAGCAGGAAAACTGTCTTTCCTGATGAATAAGAAAATAGAAAATAGATTTTATTTTTTACTGGTTTAGATCACTACTAACAGTTGATTATATCAGTACAGGCAGTTGATTATATCAGAATAGGATTAATTTGATTCTGTAAACTATAATTATTAGCACGGTTAGAAAATCAGTAAAAAAAAAAAATCAGCCAATATAGTCATCAAGCAATCAAAACTGCACCCATCATTCTTCGTTAATTATATACAGATATTTGTTGCAGAGTAAAGTACCAGCTGTAAGAACACAGAACACAAGTTTCTATCTAAAGCAGTGTTTCTCAACCTGTGGTCGAGACCACTCTGGAATAGACCAATCCTCTCACAAGGGGTCACCTAAGGCCAATGGAAAACACAGATATTTACATTATGATTCATAACAGTAGCAAAATTACAAATAAGAATAACAATGGAAATAATTTTATGGTTAGGGTCACCACAATGTGAGGAATTGTATTAAAGTCACAGCATTAGGGAGGTTGAGAAGCACTGCTCTAAAGTCTGTGGACACAGGAATGCTTTACATTTTCCAGTGTCCTTACAAATACCTATTTTAGTTAGCTGTGCTAATAATTACAGTTTACAGCATCAAATTAATCCTATAGTGATATAATCAACTGTTAGTAGTGATCTAAACCAGTAAAATCCTCTGGTAAGCAATTTATCAATTGGATGTAAGTTATAAAATTATATAACCCTTTGAGACCAATAGCCCTCGAATAGAAAGAAGAATCACAAAATTTAATTCAGGATCAACTAAAACAATTAAAAACTAGAAACAAAAAGAAAAATTACAGACAAAAAGCCTTCATCAAATGCTAAGAGTGGGCGTGGAGACACAAATCCAGCACAGGAAGGCAGAGCCTGTAGGATCAGGAGTTCAAGGTCACCCTTAGCTACACAAGACTAAGCCAAAAATAAACAAACAAACAAATAGATAAGGGCTGGGGAAATGACTCAGACCACAAAGTGCTCACCATGTGAGCATGACCACCTCAGCCTGACCCTAAGAGCTCAGAAGAAGTACAAGGCACAGTGGCCTATGCCTTGGGACCCCAGTGATGGGGAGGCAGGGACAGGGGGCTCGCTGGAGCTCCCTAGTCATCCAACACTGCCAGGCCAATGAAAGACCCTGTCTGTCCCAACGGAGGTGGACAGTGTTTCCCAGGCTAACACCGAGTAGTCCTCTGGCTTACACACGCATGAGTAAACACGTTCAACATATACATACCAAACACATGCTTAAAAACAAATCTCAAAGCCACAGCCACAAAAATCAACAGTGGACCGTGCCTTCCACAACAGTCGGAGACACTTACTCAGAAAGAACTCCTCGAAGTCGGTTTTCTCCACACAGCTTGTATACATTCGGAGGGCTGCGATCTTGATCTTCTAGACAAAAAGAATGAAAGCCAACTCAAGCCATGACAGGGAAGCTCCAGTGTCCCTAGACACTGTCACAGCTCCCAAGTTCCTTCAGCTAAGAGGGACGCAAGCCAATCTGCCTGCAGTTTATCTTGTTTTTGTTGCTGTTGTTTTTGAGACAGGATTTCAGGGAGCCCATGCTGACTGGTAAATGTTTGTAGCTCAACTGGCCACACACTCACTATTTTATCTTCATCTTTAAAAATAAATAAATATTTATGAAAACAATTATGAATTGTCAAGAAGTTTACATGCATACATATAAAATCTTAATGAAGACGACTTCCTTGATGGTTTAGAAGAGACTGTAGGGTTCTGAGAATATGGCTGTGACTTAGCATCTGCAGCCTCTCCATAGTACCTTCTGTGTAACAGAGAATGTGAGAGGCCCAGGGTCGACTAAGAATGAAATATCTCTTCCCAGTATGTTTTAATTATTTACTTTTATGTCATGTGCATTGGTGTTTGGCCAGCATGTATGTCTGTGAGACTGTGTCTATAACCCCTGGAACTGGAGTTAGAGACACTTGTCAGCTGCCACATGGGTACTGGGAATTGAGCCCAAGACCTGTGGAAGAGCAGCCGGTGCTGTTAGCCACAGAGTCATTCCACCAGCCCCTATAATATGTATTATAGTAAGTCATGAGATCAATTTTCCTTAAGACCTATTAAAAATCAACAATGAAAACAAGATTGTTAGCAAGCAAGGCCTCCTGGAGAACACACAGCCCAGAGACACAGCTGGCCCATCTGTCCCTTTAAACTCATCTAGATGCTATTACCCTGCAACCAAAAAGGGTCTGAAAACTTCCACCTCACTGTCCTGACTAGCAAAAGACTAGGTTGGAGGAGTACCTTGGTCTTATCTACCACATAAATCAGAATAGATGGTAGAGGGATGTATTCTGAAGAAATTCTCAAAACATCATATGAACTTCACAGGCCAGAGGCTTTAAAACAAATTCCCAAGGGAACGTAAAAGACTTTACCCATTTACTGTATTTCAAAGGTCCAGTGAATCCCATGGCTTCTATTATCTTCGTGAAAGGACCGACCTTCTCCTCAACAGGCTGCGAGGAATCTTGGGTAGTAGGAAGCTACTTAAACAAAGAGAAAGAAATCAAAATTAGTTAGAGAAAATTTTCTCAACAAAATGCTTTGGTTTGTTTGCTCGAAGGACATGCTTATTGCATAGGTTTCTTTTCACTTTGATTTCTTCTCTTCTTCCCGAGCTCTTGATTTCTTTTTAATGATTTGGAGGCCTCTGTTGTTCGTTTGCTCTGAGCTTCTGTTCTGTTCTCCTGTGGTGCTGGAGATCATCCCCAGGGCTTCACATCCTAGGCAATATGCCCTCATGGAGCCAGACTCAAGCCCTCACGTAAGTGTGCAGACACAGCTAAATGGAATCTAGCAGGTACCCTCCAAGTTACAGAGCAGGACACACCCACGCCAACACCACATGCCTATGAGCCAGCGATCAGGAAAGAACAGACTTGGGATATTATGAAAAATAGAGAGATGGCTCAGTGGTTAACAGCACTGGCTGCTCTTCCAGAGGACTTGGGTTCAATTCCCAGCAACCCCACAGCAGCTGACACCTGTCTAGAACTCTAGATCTAGGGGATCTGATGCCTTCTCCTGGCCTCACAGGGCTACAGGCTCACACTTGGTACCAAGACTCACATGGAGGCAACAGGGTCATTATACATGAATAAAAATAAAAGGGCAAGAAGGGAAGTGCAAGGAAAGGCAAAAGGGTGGGGAGAAGGGCGGAGTGGAAAGGACAGGGAAAGTGCAAGGAAGAGAAGAAGGGGAGGAGGAAGACAAAAGGGAGCGTGGGGAGAAATATCCCAGGAGAACCAGTCCCGACAAGCCTGTCCTCTACAAAGAAAGGTAGATTATTCACCCAAAAGAAAGGCTTGCAAGGTTACAGATGACTATTTTTAACTTGTACAAAAATCCATTTTAAAAAATTGTTTTCCTCTAAAGTATTTTATTCACAAGGGTCTACAGTGAAAAAAACTCAGGCTATAAGCTCAGAAGACGCTGAGTGGTGGTGGCGCACGCCTTTAATCCCAGCACTTGGGAGGCAGAAGCAGGCAGATTTCTGAGTTCGAGGCTAGCCTGGTCTACAGAGTGAATTACAGGACAGCCAGGGCTACACAGAGAAACCCTGTCTCGAAAAAACAAGAAAGAAAAGAAAAGAAAAGAAAAGAAAAGAAAAGAAAAGATAGAAAGAAAGAAAAGAAAAAAGAAAAGAAAAGAAAAGAAAAGAAAAGAAAAGGAAAAAAACTATAACCTCAGAAGATGGGGTTCACATATTCAGTTGGTCTGTGTCTTACCATCCGCTCTATCCTTGGCTAAGGCCTGAGCTCACATACCACATTCACTTAACGCAGTCTATGGCAGAGAACAGACTCACCTTACTTGTGTTGTGGTATTTCCTACACTGCAGTGTGTCTGTTCCAACGGTCTGTTCCGATCCCACACACATTCCAGACTGATTCTTCTGGAGCCACTGGGGGACGAACAAGCACATGTAAGCAACTCGGAGAACTACTTAGTGAAGTTAACCCAGCTGGCTGCTCTGGCTGGTTCTAGCCAACCTTGCTTTAACCCAGCTTCAGGTGAGGGATTATCAGAAGGACCCATGATCAGCACCCAGGATGGTGTCTGGTATGTGGCAGTGCTCAATAAATATCTATTAACTATATGAAGTTGGGTGTGGTGGCGTGCACCTGCAATCTCTAGAAGGCTGAGCCAGGAGGATTGCTGTGACTTCAGTACCATCCCAGAGCATAGTGAGAGACTAACCCGAAGAACAAAATAAAACCAGAAAATTAATTACTTCTTAAAGAAATAAAAGGATTCAGCCCTAGAAATGCAGACTGAACTGAGTCAAATCAGAGAAATAAAATTGTAATAAGAAAGAGAACTCTGCCAACAATCCGGTCTCTCTGAGTTCGAGGCCAGCCTTGTCTACAGAGTGAATTCCAGGACAGCCAGAACTACACAGAGAACCAAACCCTGTCTCAACAAACGAACAAACGAACAAACGAACAAACAAACAAACAAACAGACTTGGAGCTAGAGAGATGGCTCAGCTGTTAAGAGCACTGGCTGTTCTTCCAGGGGACCCAGGTTCAATTCCTTGAGCACCCACAGTAGCTCATAATTATCTGTAACTCCAGTTCCAGAGATCCGACACCCTCATACAGACATATATCAAGATAAAATACCAATGACAATAAACTAAAACAAATTTAAAAAATAAACAAAACAAAAAAAGGAAAAAAGAAAAATCTGCTTCTGCCACCTCAAAGCTCAGCAGCCATTAACAGTTTGCTGCACCTCAGTTACAGTGAGGCCTGGACGGGCAAAGTATGGAAAGTGCATCTCCCAAAACAGGTACTTGATAATAAACGAAGTGGCAGCCACCTCCAGGTCACAACACCTGCCTTTCAGCCACACTGGCTCTGGCAATAATATGGGATACACAGCTAACTGTGGTTATATGCCAGGGCTACACCAAATGCTTTAGGGACTCTTTAATCCACCCTACAGTTCCATTTGGTTAGTATTGTTATAATCAAGAATTGATTGGAACAATCTACAGTTTGAAAAATAAATTTCTACATGTAAGCTCTACAACAGTGAAAACAGAAATATCCACTAAGAGACAGTAAATTGAAGTACGAAAATAGGTAATCAAGAATTGAACCCAGGGCACTGGATTTGTAGGACATCCATTCTGCCCTGGATTAATTTTTGTTTTTGTTTTTGTTTTTGTTTTTGTTTTTTGAGACAGGGTTTCTCTGTGTAGTCCTGGCTGTCCTGGAACTCACTCTGTAGACCAGGCTGGCCTGGAACTCAGAAATCTGCCTGCCTCTGCCTCCCAGAGTGCTGGGATTAAAGGCATGAACCATCACTGCCCGGCTTGGATTAAATTTTCAAAATCTGACTTTACTTTTACTTTTTTCAAAATCTGACTTTTTTTTTTACTTTAACTTTATTTTTTGCTTATTCATTTTTTAGAAAGGGTCTCATGTGAACTAGACTAGCCTCAAGCACACTATGTAGCTGAGGCTGACCTCTTTGTACTTCTACTTTGTGGAAGTGCTGAGAGTACAGTATGTTGTTGTTGTTGTAGACAGGGTCTCACTATGCACCTCTGGTTGTCCTAGCCTTGAAATCACAGAGCTCTGCCTGCTTCTGCCTGCCTCCCGAGTGCTGGGATTAGAGACATAGGCCACCACACCTGGCTATAGTGCTATTTTTAATATGGCTTTAGGTTCATAGCAAAACTAAGCAGAAAGCACAGGGTTCCACATACATTCTCCTCCTTCCCCCCACACAATCTCTCCTACCTACTGTCAGCATCCCAACCCAGAGGTTAAACCTACTTTGACCATCACTGTCCACTCAAAGTCCATAGTTTATACTAACAATTAATATGAAAAAATGCAATCTTTTTATTTTTTAATTCTAAAAACATAAGTAAAATTACAAACAAAATCATGAATGCATGTGAGTAGTTCTAAGAAGTAACACACAGGGATGAAAGGGTTGTTTGGTTACATTGGAATTGTGGATAGCCGATTAGGAATGTAAGACAGTAGAATGCTTTGCCTAACATGGGCAAGGCCTTGGGTTTGATCTCTTGAACCACAAAAGAAAGAGGGGGAGAAGGGAGGGAAAGGGAAGAAGGAGTTATGGGCAAGCTTGGGAATTCAATGCCCAAATTCCTAGTAATGTTTTAATTGCCTTTACAATTAAAGGGGCTGGGGGGTGGGAGCTGGGCATGGTAGCACACATCTTTAATCCCAGCACTCAAGATGCAGAGAGGCAGGAATTTGAGGCCAGCCTAGTCTAAATACATAGAAAGTTTCAGACAAGACAGTGTCTCAATAAAAAAAAAAAAAAAAAAGATGGGAGGGAGGATTAATCCTTCAATTCTGTTTTATTCCCAAAAGAGAAGGGATAAATAAAATTAACAATGATTTTCCTGTTTCTTCTTAATAAAGGAAAAATAGTTTCTCATTGTGGAATAGTACTATTTGAATTTCTTTCCAAACAAGGATATTAAAAGATTAGTCAGACTTATGCTTTAATTCTCAAGTACCAAGCAGGCTTTGTGAAATACAGACTAAACACAGAACCCTCCCATGACATCACATACATCAGTGTAATGGCCCATCTAGAACGCAAAGCACTTAAACTGCCTCAGAGAATGGGGTGGGTGTAGCCTGAGTTGGGCTTCTCCCCAGTTAGTGTCAGGTCAGGCATCTTTCTTCAGCCCCACAGCTTCACAGTGGTCAATAGATTCCTTCTCCCTACTTCACTGAACTGCTGAAAATCTGGGCCATGCCAGGACGACACCTTCCACTGCCCCGTCCATCCACAAACACACGCTTACCCTTGGACCAGCCTTCCTGCCTTCACTCCCTTCAGAAAGGACCTTGGAACACCTCATTTTCATTTATCTTTCAAAATAATTGGAACAATTCTTTTCAAAGAGGTCTTCCCTCTCTCTTCTTTGGGTTGGCTTCTTGTTGATTTGGGGTTTGTTTGTTTGTTTGGTTGGTTGGTTGGTTGGTTGGTTGGTTTTTTGACTTGTTTTCTTTATGAGGCAGGGCCTCGTGTAGCCTAGGCTATCTCTGAACTCGCTGTGGAGCTGAGATTAATCTTCATTCTCCATCTTCCACCCACCAACTGCTGAACGACCAGCATGGCCTGCGAGGCCCAGCTCTACGTGGTGCTGGGATCCAAGCCGGAGCTTGGAACATACTACACAAGCCCAGCGGGGCAGACCCAGTCCTCACGAGGCCATCCCTGACCACTTTATCTAAAGCAGGTAGCATTATTCTCTACCAAGTAGTAACCTATCCACTTCTTCCATGGTACTCAAAAAGATATCTGATGGTAAGAACTGCCCCTCTCGTTAGAATCATGTCCAACTCAAGATACATAAATATTTGTGGATGAACAAATGCGAGCATTTGCACAATATTTATTTGACTACCGACTTCCACCATCTTTACCACAGATACAGGTGCCATGTTCAAGGTATGCGAGCCCTTGTACAGGTTTTGGGATAGAAATGAATCTCTGTCCTCAGACAGCTCATAGTCTTACAAAGAAAGGGGAGAAAGAAAAAAAGAATTTAGCATAGAGACACAGAACCAAGTATCACACTGAAATTGTCACTGGACAGAAGAAAGATGCCCTGGTGTCAGGAATGGTAGAATCTAGGTGAGCCCAATGCCTGGCACATAAGTCTCAGGGACGCTGCATTCTTTCCTCCACAGAAGTATAAGCATCCACTCACAGCAGAATCAATCCACAAAGGCATCAAGAGAGGAGCTTCATGCATTGTGGTATAGCCATATAATAAAATACTACGCAACCAATTCCCCAGGACCAGAAAGTACATACTACATGAGAATTAATCAACCATCGCTACAAAGAGCACACCTGTTAGATCTCTCACACAAGACTGAATGGCAGCAGGCACACCTGAGAGACTGCAGAGAAGACGTCAACAGCAAATAAACGTATGGTGTACAAAGCAAAGTTCTGTTTATCATGGAGTGGGAGATAGCTAACCAGGAACCAAAGAGGCTTCTGCAATCTTGGTGATGTGTTTCGTTTTGATTTTTTGTTTGTTTTGTGACAAGAGTCTCATGTAGCCCGGGCTAGCCTCAAATGCAATGTATAGCTGAGGATAACCTTCTGATCCTCCTGCTTCTACTTCCCGGTGCTAGGACACAGCTAGGCTGCTGTGGACTGAGCCCAGCGTGTCATGAATGGTAGCAAGCATTCTACCAGTTGACTTAACAGCCTCAATTCATGTTCACTTCTTGATCTGGATGCTGGGTATGTTTACTTTGTAATAAGTTGTTATGCTGTGTACCTGTGCTTTGTGCCTTTTCCTAAGTTTCTCATATATCCCAATAAGAACATACAAGATTCATGAGATTTGGAATAGGCAGTAAAAACAACAGAACTCAGAAACAAAGACCTGGAATCACTAGAAAATGCCTCCTAGAAGTGGGCAGAGCAGAAAAGTCAGAATCAGAGTAAGAATCAGGATGCAGTGAAAGAAGCCCCAGCTCTCTCCTAAGTGTTCTGAGAACCAAAAACGGGTCCTATATGCAAGAGAGATTTCCAAACAATAATGTGTCAAGTATAATACAAATGTATATGTCTGTTCCAGACAATTGCAGCCACAGGAACTCTTGCACATGGCTCCAAACTAAGAAGAACATAAGATTTTGAAGCTGGGTGTGGTGGAGCACACCTTTAATCCAGCACTCAGGAGGCAGAAGTAGGCAGATCTCAGAGACAGGTAGGTAGATCTCTGTGAGTTCAAGGAGCAAGTCTTGGTCTATAGAGCAAGTTCCAGGACAGCCTGGGCTACATAGTGAGACCCTGCCAGATAGACAGACAGACAGACAGAGATGAGTATAAGACTATAAGATTTCACAACAGGAGAACAAGAAGGCTCAGAAGGCAGAGGCCCTTGTACACGTCTGACAACCTGAGTTCAATCCAGATCCCTCAAGGGGGCAAGAATGAAGTTGTAAACAGAAAGGGCGATATGAGTGGAAATTTCTAGTTCTTTGGAAAGTTAGTTACATTAAATAATGTTTTGCTGGGGCACACAGTTGAAAGGATATCTTGCTAAAGCAAACATGTAAAAGACTGTTTTCCTGAAGCAGACACAGGTTAAGGATGTCTTGATACAGCAAACACATGAAAGAACACATGATAGAGTGTAAATATGAGCCCACAGACAGCGGAAGATGAGCACTGAGCCTTGACTGGGTTTGTTCCACCTCGCTATTCTTCGATAAAGACACGCATCCGTTCATCTCACATGGTGTAGTTGAGCTCAACTTGTGATAACACCACCATTGTAAGAACTGCTCTCAAGGTTCCTGAGGCAGCTTGTCACTTTGTAGCCTCGCCTCAGGCTGGTTGGCGAGCCTGGTGGTTTCGTCAGGATTGGACTATAGCTGTTGGTTCATGCCTGGTGTCTGCCTGCCTACAGGATTGGTCTACAGCTGCTAAATCATATTTGGTGTTTGCTATGGGACTGAGCTGCTGCCAAAGACCAAGCTCATCCCTAAAGAACTACTGCTAAACAGGTCCACTTCCCCCATAGTCTATTAACTTTTCACTACCTCTGCTGGGTGGTGGGCTAGAGGAGAGGCTGAACCCTTTTTAAAAGTAGGTTGCAAAAACTTTATGCCTATAGTGAAGTCCTGAGAGCTGTCTTCTGACTTTCGCATGAGTTCTACAGCACATGCACATCTGCACTCACACACATAGGAAAAGAAATGAAATCTGAAAAACAATCTCAAACTTATAGTTCATTTTCAAAAGGCTTGAGGGCTGGGGATGCTTGGCTAGCATGCGCGGAAGCGCCAGGTTCCATCCTCAGTATCACCAGTACACACTGGTGGCGTAGGCCTACAATGACGGGGCAGGCACACAAGCAGTTCAAAGTCATCCACTCCTATATGGCGAGTTCAAGACCAGCCTGGGTCATATTAGTCAACAAATAAATAATAAATAAATAAGTAAAACAAGGACAACCAAAAGCTCCTGAAAGTAAAGGGGCCCCCATGCTTGGGGTGGGGTGCAGAGGGGCAGAGACAGGCTCAGACAGGTCTTGAATGCTGTGGGTATGCGTCTCACAGTTCAGCAAAACCGTGAGCTCCACCAGGGCACAGCCCACTTGTACGCCTTTTATTCTCTGCCCCAGTACTCAATGCCATTCTGGGCATGGAGTCAGTACTCAATAAAAACTAGGTAGTTTTTTTTCTTCTTCTTCTTCTTCTACTTTGTTCAAAGAGAAGGACAACCTGGAGACAGTCCAAAAACGAACCACAGAATGATCAAAGGGAGGAATAACAGGTCCTAGTGGAAAGGTTCAAATGAGCTGAGGTTGTTTAGCTTGGAGAAAAGGCAACTGAAGAATTAAGGAGTAACTTAGAATAACACCGGGATGGAAGACGGAGAGCTCCCGCGTCCCGCCTTCTCACTTCAGAGATGAGGAAACTAAAACCAAGGGAGAGGTTGCAGTTTGGTGAAGGTAGGTTGGGCAATTTTTGAAAAATTTTCACTTTGTAGTGAGAATAAAATTGACTCAAGCAGTAAGAGCTTAAGTAGTAATAAAAATAGCACTTACGAAGCTGGGTGTGGTGCTGCGTGCCTCTGGGCCAGCTCCGTGCAGGCAGAGGCAGGCGGAGCTCCGAGCAGATTAAACCTGCCCTATAAAAGTAAAGTAAGAGAGCCAGTCTGGATAAGTAAATTCTCAGTCAATAAAAGGGACTGAAAGAGGAAACCGACACTATGCAACACCACTGCATTAATTCCTAGCATCGAGAACCATCCAGAGAATTATCATCTAGCAATCCAATTTGGACAGACCTCCAAAAGTGGTGTGGCAGAGAGATCTTTGCATACCCAGAGGCATCCCAAACATCCAGTGTATCCCATGAATAAAGAAAATAGGATACGCAACGAACCCACTCAAGGAGAAATTCTGTTGCATGCCTAAGGTATAAATGAACCTAAAAAAACCTTAAACTAAGTAAAAGAGGCAACTACACTTATACGTGATCAAACTCCCTATTAAAAATAAGTAAATAGTATGCTGGGCGTGGTAATGCACCCTTTAATTCCAGTACTGGGCCAGTCTTGTCTTCAGAGCTAGATCTGAGACAGCCAGGACTAGACAGAGAAAGACCATCTCTAAAAGAAAGGACAGCCGGGCGTGGTTGCACACACCTGTAATCCCAGCACTCGGGAGGCAGAGGCAGGTGGATCTCTGAGTTCAAGGCCAACCTGGTCTACAGAGTGAGTTCCAGGACAGCCAGGGCTACACAGAGAAACCGTGTCTCGAAAACCAAAAAAAGAAAAAAGAAAGAAAGAAAGAGAAAAAAGAAAGAAAGAGAAGAAATATGCTAAGAAAATTAGATCTGCAATGCCTAAAAAGAAAACAATTTACATTTTTAATAACAAATAGAGGTTACCTAAACAACATGAATAAATCTGTTCTAGTGAGTGAAAAGGCACCAGAATATATAATTCTATGTATAGTTGATATTTGTTAAGGAACTTACACTTGATCTTAGCCAAAAGGCTGAGAAGCGATTTTTGTTAAGGAACTTAACTATTTCTTTCTTTTTTTTCTTTTTTTCTTCGGTGCTAGAGACTCCACCCAGTCCTTCATGCATACAAGAACCTGAGCTATACCTGAGGGTCAGAGTCAGCCCTGTCAGGTACCTGAGGGTCAGAGTCAGCCCTGTCAGGTACCTGAGGGTCAGAGTCAGCCCTGTCAGGTACTTGAGAGTCAGAGTTAGCCCTGTCAGGTACCTGAGGGTCAAAGTCAGCCCTGTCAGGTACCTGAGAGTCAGAGTCGGCCCTGTCAGGAACCTGAGGGTCAGAGTCAGCCCTGCCAGGAACCTGAGGGTCAGAGTCAGCCCTGCCAGGTACCTGAGGGTCAGAGTCGGCTGTCAGGTACCTGAGGGTCAGAGTCGGCCCTGCCAGGTACCTGAGGGTCAGAGTCAGCCCTGTCAGGTACCTGAGGGTCAGAGTCAGCCCTGTCAGGAACCTGAGGGTCAGAGTCGGCCCTGTCAGGTACCTGAGGGTCAGAGTCGGCCCTGTCAGGTACCTGAGGGTCAGAGTCATCCCTGTCAGGTACCTGAGGGTCAGAGTCATCCCTGTCAGGTACTTGAGGGTCAAAGTCAGCCCTGTCAGGTACCTGAGGGTCAAAGTCAGCCCTGTCAGGTACTTGAGAGTCAGAGTCGGCCCTGTCAGGAACCTGAGGGTCAGAGTCAGCCCTGCCAGGTACCTGAGGGTCAGAGTCAGCCCTGCCAGGTACCTGAGGGTCAGAGTCGGCTGTCAGGTACCTGAGGGTCAGAGTCGGCTGTCAGGTACCTGAGGGTCAGAGTCGGCCCTGCCAGGTACCTGAGGGTCAGAGTCGGCCCTGTCAGGTACCTGAGGGTCAGAGTCGGCCCTGTCAGGAACCTGAGGGTCAGAGTCGGCCCTGTCAGGAACCTGAGGGTCAGAGTCGGCCCTATCAGGTACCTGAGGGTCAGAGTCGGCCCTGCCAGGTACCTGAGGGTCAGAGTCGGCCCTGCCAGGTACCTGAGGGTCAGAGTTGGCCCTGTCAGGTACCTGAGGGTCAGAGTCGGCCCTGTCAGGGTACCTAAAGGAAAAATTAATATGCACACATTTCCATAGAAGAGACCCAGCAGAGATGAAAATATTGACATTTCCAGATTTGAAGTAACAAATGATTTTATTTCCTTTATTACTAAAGTATTATATGACTAAGCAGGTTGCATGCCTTTAAATCCCAGCACTCAGGAAGCTCTTCAGGAGGAAGAGACAAGTGGATCTCTGAGTCTGAGACCAGCCTGGTCTACAGGACAGCCAGGACTACGCAGAGAGACCCTGCCTTAAAAAATATAAATAAACATGCAAACAAAAAGTATTATATGACTGACAAAAAAAATTAAGAAACTAAAACCCTTTAAAGAGCTCAAGGTTCAAGACATCCCAATGCAACTAAGGCCTTCAATAATCGCATCTTGGATTTTATGTTCATAAAGAAAAGGAAATATTTTGCCACCAAAGAAAAGTAGCACAAAGTAATTTCAAGAAGAAAACCAGAAAGTTAACTCTAAGATGACCCTCTAGAAAAGTCCCCAGCAGTAAAAGCCATCAGACTGCGACATGCCATCCTCTGCTAAGTTCCACCGCTGGAGGATTTAGAAGCAACGTCCTGGACACCATACTAAAAGAATCTGTCTTGAACCAACACCACAGAGACTCAGAGTGGTCTCCTGAGGCTTCTCCATCCCACAGTGTGGTTTTCACATAAATAAGATTTCATACCAACCAAATTAACAAACTTTGTGGAGCTGGGAAGATGGCTAGTGGTTGAAAATACTGACTGTTCTTCTAGAGGACCTGGGTTCAATTCCTAGCGCCCACACCGCAGCTCATAATTGTCCATAATTCCAAGATCTGACACCCTCACACAGACATACATGCAGGCAAAACACCAATTCACATGAAATAAAAGCAAATAAATTATCTAAAAACAAAACAAAACAGGCTTTACCTGGGAAGTGCTGGACAGAGTCTTGCTCCACTGTCTTTGGGTAGGAGACACTGATACCAGTTGGCTGCATACTGGAACCCACTGGGAGATGCTAGTCTGGTTCCTCTAGAAAAAGAAAACATTGTCAGGGATCTGTATCAGAGTAGAGCGAACTGGTGACATGGTGAAACAGTAAGAATTACATCCTTGGCCATTAATTCCTGCCCCTGGGAGACAGAAGTGATGGGTCTCTGTGAGTTTGAGGACAGCTTGGGCTACAGAATGAGACCTTGTTTCAAAGTGGGTTGAGGAAGAAGAAATACATATTTAGCCTTCAAGTCTGGCTCCTAGCAAGTGTTCTTAAACAGACATGAGTGTTCTGTCCTTTTGTAACAACACTTTTAAACTTATCAGTTGATGCTAATGGCATGTCTCTGGGGACAGAGGACTGGTTGGGTAAAGGAACCACCCACTTCAACCTCACAATCCAGAGTGACACTCAGTAACCTAAGTGTGTTGTTACTACCCTACTTATACAAAGAAACAGACCTGTTTCAACAACTCCCCCATGTCACAACTTCAGACCCCATGCACATTTAAGAGATCAAAAAAGAACAGGTTACCTTGAAGATCCTTCTGGTTCTAATACTGAAAGTAGAACCATTAGGAGAGTTTTGAAGCAATTAAAATAGAATGGGGGGATGGGCAAAGGGAGTTGGCTTAGTAGCTAAGAGCACTGGTTGCACTTCCAGAGGACCCAGGTTCAATTCCCAGCATACACATGGTAACTCACAACAGTCTGTAACTCCAGCTCCAGAAGATTCAATGCCCTCTTTTAGCCTCTCCTGGCACTTGTATTCTCCCATGTACATACACATGAATACTTAAAAACAAAAAACAATAAAACAAAAACCACCATGTCAAGGAAGGCACAATGCCTTGCTGCCAGGCTTCCTGAGTTTGAACCCATATGGTGGACACAGAGCCAACTCCTGGAGGTCCCATACCATGGTGCACATGAGCACATGTATGTACATAAATACAAAGATAGATAGATAGACAGATAGACAGACAGACAGACCTAAAAGACAGATAGATGAGGTCTAGTCATCTTTTTAAAAAACAAACATAAAAATAAAATATAAATAAACAGCTTATTGTGGGCTGGCAAGATGGTCAATGGGTAGAGAGATAACCAGAGTTTGATCCTCAGATCCCACAAGGTGGCAGGAGAGAACCAACTCCCAAGACCAGACATACGTATGATGCTATACCACATGTGTGTGCACTCACAAAGACACATAGACACAGACACAGACACACACACAAACACACACACACACACACACACACACACACTAAAAAAATGGCACAGCATAGAAAGAAGTATATGTTCAGAGTCAGAAAGTACTGAACCTACTCTTGGCTCCTCTAGTCATAAAAACCACATTAAATAACAAGCTCTATGAATGAGGTTTGGTCGCCTGTCTATAGAGTAAAGAGAGGATCCAGTGCCACAGCCGCACCTTGTGGTTAAGCTGCACCCAATCCCGGTTGCCTTGAGGGCAGGAGAGTCCGGGTGGTGCTGGAGAAAGGCATTTGAATGGTAAATCTTCAGACACTTCTGTGAATTGTCCCATAAGCTCACAGAGTAGATATGTTTCCAACAGCCCATCCACTGAACCTTATTTCCAAATAAAATGAGGAAGGCAACCAGGCCGTGGTGATACACATCTCTGACCACTTCTCTAACATGGGGGCTGAAGCGGAAGGATCAAGAGTTCAGACATGCTCAGCTATACAGAGAGACCCCAATAAAATATAAAAGTATTTTATTTCAGCTAAGGTTCAATCTGTTGAAACAGTTTCCAAATCAGAGATGGCTACTGGCATTTTATTAAAACTGATAAATTTGGGGCTGGAGAGACGGTTCATCAGTAAAGATGACCAGTTGCTCTTACTAAGGACCTGGGTTTGATTCCCAGCATCTACCTTATGACTCATGAGCACCCTGAACTTTAGTTCCAGAGGATCCAATGCTCTCTTCTGACCTCTGTGAGCACTACACACACACACACACACACACACACACACACACACACACACACACACGGGGGGGGGGGGGGGCAAAGACCCATATACAGAACAAATAAATTGTTAAAAAATAAATAAAAAATAAAGTCGGGAAATGGTGGCGCAGGCCTTCAATCCCAGCACTTAGGAGGCAGATGGATGTAGATTTCTGAGTTCGAGGCCACCCTGGTCTACAGAGTAAGTTCCAGGACAGCCAAGGCTATACAGAGAAACTCTGTCTCAAAAAAACCAAAAGACAAAAAAACCGACAAATTGATGAGAGTCATTCAGTACCAGGTATCATTTCCTAAAAATGTAAATACATATTAAGATAAAATTCTCTGAGCCAGGGTCTAAAGAAGTGTGGGAAAACAAGTAATTTACAAGTGGAAGTAAAGCAAATTTAGACTGGAACCACGGTGTGGCTGGTACTATACTATGCATGAAGCCCTGGGTGCCATCCCAGCACCAAATAAACCTGGCATGCAGGTGTAGCCAGTAATCCTAGGAGGTAGAGGCTGGAGATCAGAAGTACCAGCTCATTCTCAGGACTATAGGAAAGCTGAGATCAGCCCGGAATACACAAGATCCCATTATTATTGAAAGAAAGAAAGAAAGAAAGAAAGAAAGAAAGAAAGAAAGAAAGAAAGAAAGAAAGAAAGAAAGAAAGAAAGAAAGAAAGAAAGCAAGAAAGCAAGAAAGCAAGAAAGCAAGAAAGCAAGAAAGCAAGAAAGCAAGAAAGCAAGAAAGCAAGAAAGAAAGAAGAAAGAAAGAAAGAAAGAAAGAAAGAAAGAAAGAAAGAAAGGGAGAGAGAGGGAGAGAGAGGGAGAGAGAGGGAGAGAGAGGGAGGGAAGGAGGGAGGGAGGGAGGAAGGAAGGAAGGAAGGAAGGAAGGAAGGAAGGAAGGTGGGAGGGAGGAAGGAAGGTGGGAGAGAGGGAGGGAAGGAGGAAGGAAGGTGGGAGGGAGGGGGGGAGGAAAGGAGGAAGGGGAGGGGGGAAGAGAGAGGGAGGGAGGGAGGGAGGAAGGGAGGGAGGGAAGGAGGGAAGGAGGGAAAGAGAGACAGAGCAAGGGAGCAAAAGAGAGAAAAGAAAGAGAGAGAGAACCTACTGACAAGTAGAACACTGTCTCACCAAATAGAGACTATTAATTGAAGAAACTGATTTTTAAATGGGGCTAGAGGCTAGGGAGATGATTCAGTCTGTAAAGTTCTTACTGTACAAAGGATCTGAGTCCAGTTCCTAAGTGAAAGCCAGCAGTGCAGACCTGCAATCCCAGCCCTGGGGAGGAAGAGGCAGGAGGATTTCCGAGGGCCTATTGGCCAGCCAACCTAGCCAATCAGCAAGTTCCAGGTTCAGTGAGAATTCCTGTTTCAACTGGACGTGTATAAACATATACAGGAATGGTGCTCAGTACTAAAGTTCTTGTGTAAGGGTTCAATTGGTAGAGTATCTGCCCAGTGTGCATAAAGCCTTGGGTTTGACCCCAAGTACACCCACAGAAAACGGGGCACGGGGATAGACATCTGTAATCCTAACACTTGGGAAGCAGAATCAGGAGAATCAGAAGTTCAAGGTCATCCTCGTTTACATAGTGGGTTTGAGACCACTCTAGGTTACATAAGATTGTCTAAAAAAGATTTTTAAAAATGTATTTAATCCAGAATTGAAATATACAACAACCAAAATGAAAAATAGTGTGGCTCAAAAGCAGAACTGAGGGCTAGAGTGATTAAGAACACTGACTGCTCTTCCAAAGATCCTGAGTTCAGTTCCCAGCAACCACGCGGTGGCTCACAACCATCTGTAATAGGATCCGATGCCCTCTTCTGGTGTGTCTGAAGACAGCAACAATGTACTCACATACATTAAATAAATAAACCTTAAAAAAAAAAAAAGCAGAACTGAGTATGAAGGTCTGATAGCCTGAAGATACTTCAATTGAGATTCTCCAGTCCAGGGGACGAAAAAGACCCACAGGATAGCATCAAATGCATCACATATATACAACAGCAAGCAAGGCTCCTGGGGGAAAGGAAATAAGGGGACAGGAAAAACAAACCAAAGACAGCAAGCAGGCCTAGGAGAAAGAACACAGGTTGCTTTTCCCGAGGACCTGGGTTTGATTCCCAGCACCGCATGGCAGCTCACAATCACCTGTAACTCCAGTTCTAAGGGATCTGACACTCTGCTCTGGCCTCCAGGGGCAATGCATGTGATGTGTCATGCATAGAAATAGTCAGGCAAGCACTCATATACACAAAATAAAATCCACAAATACACATAGACACACACACACAGACAACCTACCCTTTATTTACTCTACAACCTAAAAAATTCAACTAGCTTCAAGTAAGACAAACATAAAAAGATAAAACATGATCAAACTGTCAAAAGACAGAGGAAAAAAAAAAACTGTTGACAACAGCAAGAAAGAAGCGACTCATCCCACACAAGGGGCCTCAGTGATACTGGACTGATTTATCCTCAGAAACTGTAGCAGCCAAAAAACTCTGGGACGAAATCCTAAAATGTTAAATGAGAAAGACTGTCCTACCCTGAGCATGTTGAGACACAACTGTAATGCTAGCACCCAGGTCCCCCGGGAAGAACTATGGCAAGTCTGAGGCTAGTCTACGTTACACTGTGGGACCCTGTCTCAAAAAGAAAAAGGGGGGGAGGGCTGAATGGGAACCAACAGGTAAAAGTTCAATAGCTAGCAATTGAAAATAAAGTGGAAGGTAAAACAAAAACTTCCCACATAAACAAACACTGAGAGAATGTATAGACAGCAAACATAACCTACAAAAAATATTCCTTTCCCTTCCCTCCCCCCCAAAAGGATGCTGGACGGGCTGTCACATTGGCTCAGTGGTAAAAGCACTGTCGTTCTTGCAGAGAACCCAGGTCCAGTTCCCACCACACCACGCGGTGACTCATAACTGGCTGTAATTCTGGTCTCGGGAGACCCGGCACCTTTTTCTGAGCTCGGTGGGCGCCAAGCATGCATGTGCTGCATGTATATACACACAGGCAAAATACTCATGCACCTAAAATCACAAAATTAGGGGGTGCTGGACAACAATTCAAATCTACACGAGGAGATGAAATACACGGTAACGCTAACTACTTAAGTAAGTGATCTTTTTATTATGCTTACATGGGGGGTTAGGGGAGGGAGGAAGGGGAGTTTCAAGACAGGATTTCCTTGTGTACTCCTGGCTATCCTGGAACTTGCACTGTAGATCAGGCTGGCCTCAAACTCAGAGATCATCCCCTCCCCCACACCACCCTCCGACCCTGCCACAGCTGGGATTAAAGGCACAGACACCACTGGTTGCCTTTAATCTCAATATTTTAATTTAAAAGATACTAATAAAAGACAATTATAAACCTGCTGATATACATATAGAAAGCTGTGATCTGAACGACAGTAGCATCATAAAACAAGACATAAATACAGCTATACAGAAGCACAGTTCTTAATATCTCTAAAATCAAGGGGGAGCAACTCACACTAAATTGCAATAAATTAGTGTGCTAATTATATCTCCAGTATAATCACAAAAAAATTCTCCTCCTCCCCCTCCCCCCCCAAAATACTGTAAAAGCTTTTACCATGGGCTAGGTCTTATATATAGTGCATCTGCCTATCATGGTAAGGCATTTAAGGCTAGCCTCAGCTACATACAGAGTTCCAGGAAGACCTACTTGAAACTGTTTTTTAAAAAAACCAAACAAGTGAGTGCTCTTTAATCTCAGCAATTGGGAGGCAGAGGGAGGCAACTGTAACTGAGTCCCAGGAAGGCCAAGGCTAAGTAGAGACTACCTTCCCCCCAAAAAGACAGACAGGATTAATACAAGTTCAAGGCCAGCCAGAGTTACAAAGAAAGACCTCATCCTACACCCAAAAAAGCAAACAGCTTGGTCATTTCTCCAGAGATACACAACTTTGTTGTTGCTGGGCGGTGGTGGTGCATGCCTTTAATCCCAGCACTTGGGGAATGGAGGCAGGCAGATCTCTATGAATTGGAAGCTATCCTGATCCTGAGTTCCAGGACAGCCAAGGCTACACAATGAACCTTGTCTCAAAAACAAACAAACAAAAAAACAAAAACAAAAATGAAAAAATAACAAAGCAAAATGCTGGTATCAGTGAGATGGCTCACTAAGAAAAAGCAACCAGCTGATGTGGTTTTTATCCCTGGGACCCACAGGTTGTCATTTAACCTCCATATTCAGTGTGGTATGTGTGTCCAGGCATGTGCGCACCCACGCACATGAAGAAATAACTCAGGTCTCTAAGTTCGAGGCTAGCCTGATCTACAGGGAAAGTTTCAGGACAGCCAAAGCTATAAAAAGAAACCCTGTCTCAAAAAAAAAAAAAAAAAAAAAACGAGAAAGACAGAGAAAGGAAGAGAAAGGAAGAAAAAACAAGAAGGAAGGAAGGAAGGAAGGAAGGAAAGGAGGGAGGGAGGGAGGGAAAGAAGGGAGGGAGGAAGGAAGGAAGGAAGGGAGGAAGGAAGGAAGGAAGGAAGGAAGGAAGGAAGGAAGGAAGGAAGAAAGGAAGAAACCTGAGGCTCAGAAAAGTCAGATACTTAGGAGTCTACAGCAAGTGGTGGAGCCAAGATTTCCACCAAGACTTTCCAGGTCTAGAGAGGCTCGCTTGAGCATTACTGCGAAGCCCTGGCAGTCTGAACTAGCCCAAATCCCCCTTCTGAACAGGCAGCAATAAACACCTGCTACTGCTTTCAGGCCGATTTCCACCGTGAACTAGCCCAGGGAAGGTCTCATAGCTTCATCACGTACTGTTAGGATGTATAAGACGACCTCGGGGAATAAGCAGGGAAAAGAGTTTCCTTATTTAATTGTGCATGTTTGTACCAAGAAAAATAAACAGGAAACAGAAAACCAGGTCCACCTAATAGAGAGTAAATGAGAGGTAGTTTTTATGGATGCTATCTGCAAAGAAATGAACCTGTAACAATCCGTACGCTCAGGAACAACAAATTTAAGCGAGCTGCCCAAGAATCTCCAAGATAGATCGAGGTGTTCGTTTCAGGTCTCTAGCCCAAATTTACTTTCTCTTTCACCAAAGTATCTGTCTTCAAAAATAATTTAGGGCTAGGCAGTAAATTCCTTATCTAGCTTGCGTAAGGTTTAACCCTCACTTCACACACACACACACACACACACACACACACACACACACACACGCCGTTGCACGTGTGCCCACATAAATAATTTACAACAGGCCAGTTGCCATTTCCCCAGTCATCCTCAGAGCTCAGCTCCACTTCTGCCTTAGTTAGCATCTGTAATTACTTCAGCAAGTGACCCACTCTTTGGGTAACGCCTCTCCTCTCCCAACAAAATCTCTTGAGCAGCAACTGAGGTAACAACTGAAGAAGTAGTTTGCTAGGATGGCCAGGTACTTAAGTAGAGTGTAGTGTGAAATGATGTAAAACACATAAAGTGATAAAGCAAGAGAGAGAGGCAGGAATAATGTCTGCTATGTAAAAACTGTGCTCTTGACCAAGTTCTGTAAATACCTGATTTAAATTACAAACTGCCTGTCTCTTAATGAGTAGGAACCAGTTCCGCTCGTTTTCTTAACTTGTCCTAAAAGTCAGTAGTGACTCTAAAGAGTATTTAAGGCCAAATCTCAGGTAGGAATTGGACAGAGCTCCCCACACAGATAAGAACCAGTCTAGAAGTCTTTCCTTTCTTCATTCATTCATTCATTCATTCATTCAGCAAGTGTTAGGTTGTGCCAAATAGAATGCTGGGCATAGAGAAAGCCACAGGACAGTCTCTCCTGCAGTCTTTGCTCTAATAACTTACGCATTCCACTGAACTATACAAGTAAAAATGCATTTAAAGTCTCTACAACCAACTCAAAGATCCTCAGAATCCAAAGGGGACTGCAAGAGATAAATTGTCCTTATTTTTCTCCTGGACCGGGACCCTCCAGTATCTTACTCAAGGTCACACTGCACACTGTGAAGACGTGAACTGGATCCATCTCCCCTGGTCTTCCCCGCCCCGACCCCGCTCTGCCCCCAAACCCCCGACTCCAATCAGTGCCCCACGTGTTCTTATCCCAGAGAACGACCCTCATCACTTAAAGATCCGTAGTCACTACCTTCTAAAAAGGTGAAGGAGCCAAGGCCAAAACAGGGGTAAGGAGAAGTGGGAAGGTGCTTCAGTTTCCCTGGGGAAAGGCGACCAAGCAACGGTGCTACAGCACAGGCTCCCCCGTTTCTCCCCTGCTCTGCCCGCCCCGCCCTCTCTAAGCCCAACCTGGAGACGCGCGTGCGTCTCTAGAAAAGTACTCCTGCACTCACAAGGACTCGCACCAGCAACGCCATGTTCCTCCACAATCATTTCCGGGTGAAAGGTGGGCTTCCGGAATCCCGATTGTCGCCACCCACTCAGCCTCTGTCCCCTTGCAAAAGGTAGCCAGGCTCTGGCGGCGGCGCAGGCGTAGATGTCGCACTGCGCACCGGCGATTTTCCGGCGGTGGATCTGAAAGAGGTTCCAGGACGCGAGACTCGTCGCCGGTCTTAAGTCCCGGCTTCGCGTCACAAGGGCTCACGTTCTTCCTCTGCACACCCCCGGGCCTGGCCTCTCACCCCGCTCTCATCCTTCGGTTAACCCCTAACAGCCATTCCTTTCCTGACTCCACCCCCAGATGTCCCAGTAATTTAAAAAGAGGCCAGAGAGTCTGAGAACCTAAGAGCACTGTCCTGAAAAGCCAGAAAAGGAGGTTGTCAGGTGCTGACCTGACGCTTGACTGGTTAATACATCTTTGAATACTGATAGGAAAACATTAGTAAAGGAACAGCCAAGCGTGTAGAAACTCCAGCACTGAAGAGGTACAAACAGGCTGATCTCTGAGTTCGAAGCCAGCCTTGTCTACAGAGTGAGTTCCAGGACAGCCAGGAGAAACCCTCATCTCCAAAAACAAACAAAACATAATTCATAATTGAGGAGAAAGAAGGATGAAAGGCGTTGCCTGTGCAAGTGGGCAAATGGATCGTCTTAGCCGAAGAACTCATGTCCCGTGAGGAGTAGAAAAGAGAAGACATTGCTGCTTCAGTGACTGACCAGGAGGCAGGCCTAGCGGTTGAAGCACTTCCAGTCCACCAGTCAATAAAGACCTATTGAGTATTCAGTATTCATTCAGTGTGCACTGGATACCAGGCAGGTGTGGGTAACTGGAGCTTGTGAGCTAGCAGGGCAAGTACAGATAGCATAGGTCTGGGTAGACAACTACCCAGAAAATTAAAAAAAAAAAAAAAAAACTGATATAAAGGAAACAATAAATAGCTAATAAAAACAATATGAGCAAGTACTTGGCCAGCTTAGTAGGATAAAGCCTATAGGTGGAACTGACAAGTAAGGTGGGAGTCAGGGTGATCTTTTTTCCCCTTCTTTCTCCCTTTTAAATAAAATTTGGTGTAGCCCAGGCTGACTTCGGACTCTATGTAGCTGAGGCTGTTCTTGTAGTCCTGGTTCTCCTGTGCTGTCATCTCTCAGGCCTGTGGTTCTGTCTAGCCTCTTAATTTTGTTTTTTGGGGTTTTCTTGGTTGTTTGCTTATTTTTTTAAGCAGGTCTCACCCCGTAGCCTTGGCTGGCCTGGAACTCACTGAAAACCAACTGCCTCTGCCTCACAACTGCGAAAATTCTGTATATTTATCAAGTTTTAAATGTTTGCATGTGAAATCACTAAATTAACCTTGTGACAGAGCAAGGCAGGGCAGAGGTTCCTCCATCTTGTATTCTTGCAGAGGCCATTTCAGGTTTAACTAGAATTGATCTCCTTGACGGAGAATCCTGGGGAAAATTACCCAACTCTATTCCAGGAACCCAAGGTCAAGATGCCCTAGTTAACATATCTTAGTTCTTGCTCCCCCTCCAACTAACTGCTTATCTCAGCTTCTGTTAAACTGCTTGCTTATATGTGAAGACCCCGACAGCTGCTGAGGAAGATGCCAGGAAGTGGTTTCTGCCTTTAAAAATAAAACCATTCTCTGGGCTGGAGAGATGGCTCAGTGGTTAGGAACACTGACTGCTCTTCCATGGATCCTGAGTTCAATTCCCACCAACTTCATGGTGGTTCACAACCATGTGTAATGCCCTCTTCTGGTGTTTGAATTATTTATTATATGTATATACGTACACTGACAATTACAGTGTATACATATACATATAATAAAATTGAAAGAAAGGAAGGAAGGAAAGAAGAAAGAAAGAAAGAAAGAAAGAAAGAAAGAAAGAAAGAAAGAAAGAAAGAAAGAAAGAAAGAAAGAAAAAGAAAGAAAGGGTTGTCGGGCAGTGGTGGTGTAAACCTGTAATCCCAGCACTCTGGGAGGCAGAGGCAGGCGGATTTCTGAATTCAAGGCCAGCCTGTTCTACAGAGTGAGTTCCAGGACAGCCAGGGCTATACAGAGAAACCCTGTCTCGGGGAAAAAAAAAATTCAAAAAAAAAAAAAAAAAGAAAGAAAGAAAGAAAGAAAGAAAGAAAGAAAGAAAGAAAAGAAAAGAAAGGGTTAAAATAAAACCAGCTGGGCAGTGGTGTCACACACCTTTAATCCCAGCACTTGGGAGGCAGAGGCAGGCAGATTTCTGAGTTCAAAGCCAGCCTGGTCTACAGAGTGAGTTCCAGGACAGCCAGGGCTATACAGAGAAACCCTGACTTGAAAAAAAAAACAAAACAAAACAAAAAAAAAAAAAAGTAATCAATAAAATGCACCTGGTAGTGGTGACAAATGTTTAATCCCAGCACTAGGGAGGCAGAGGCAGGTGGATCTCCGAGTTTGATCAGCCTGGTCTATATTGTGAGTTCCAGGCCAACCAGTGCTACACAAAGAAACTGTGTAATATATGTGTGTGTGTGTGTATATATATATATATATATATATATATATATATATGTAAGAGCGAGCAGTTAACTATAGTCATCAAACTATAATAGGCCTCTTGACTTTATTCTTCCTTTCTAAGTAAAGTTTTGTGTCCTGTGACCAACATTTCAGCCTCCTTCTGGACTCCTAAGAGCCACATTTGCCGTTCACTTCCATGAGTTCATTTTCAGGTGAAGTTCTTGTCTGTGTCTGACTTGTTTCACATAACAATGTCCTCTGGCTTCAGGAATATTGCCCCAATAGACAGGAGACTTCTTTGTCTGGCTGAACAGCATTCTACTATGAATACAAACATTTCCTTTCCCTGCTGATCTGTTGAGGAACACTTGTGTTATCAGTTTCATGTGTTGGCAGTTGTTATTGATGCTGCATGAACGTGTGAATACTGATTTCATTGTCTGTAGATAGATGGCCAAGAGTAGGATCGCTAGATTATATAATAATTCTGCTTTTAAGTTTTTATGGGGTCTTCCATTTTGTCCCTTCAGTAGCTATTGTAACTTGTATTCCTGCTTACAGTACCGTGAGTGTTTCTTTTTCCTTCTTCACCAATACCAGTTATAAAATCTAGCCTCATCGATGTGATGTATCTTATTGTGGTTTCAATCGATTATTAATGATGAAGTATTATCCATATGCCTATTGGCTAATTATATATCTTTTGGGGAAAAATGACTATTTTCAAAAATTCCTTTGCCCATTATTGTGGGCCAGTGTTGGCTTGGTTGGTTGGTTGGTTGCTAGGTGACTGGGTGGGTAGGTGGCTTGTGACAAGTAAGCCTGGCTAGCCCATAATTTTCTGTATAAATCAGACAGGCCTTGAACTCAAAGAGACCTCTACTTCCGCCCACTGTATTATTCTAGGATTAAAGTCATGTACCACCATATCAGCAGTTTGTCTGTTTTGTTATCTGTGTGGTGCCAGAAATCAAAGCCAGAGTATTGTTCATGGAGGTGAGGGGCAAGAGCTCCCTGTACCAGTGAGTTGTACCAAAGGCAATGACCCCTTTGCCTAGTCATTTTAATATTGGATTTATTTATATCTGCATTGATGTTTTGCCTGCGTGTGTGTCTGAGTGAGGGTGTCAGATCTTGGAGTTACAGACAGCTGAGAACTGCCATGCGGTGCTGGGAATTGAACCCCGGTCCTCTGAAAAACGATCACTGCCCCTAACCACTGAGCCATCTCACTAGCTCCTTACATTTTTTGTTATTTTTTATGTTTTTTTATTTTTATTATATGCATATTGCTGTTCTGCCTCCTTGTATCCTGTGTGTGTCAGAGCCCTGAGAATTGGAGTTACAGATAGTTGTGAGCTGCTATGTGGGTGCTGGGATTGTCCTTTGGAAGATCATCCAGTGTTCTTCACTGCTGAGCCATTTCTCCAGGCCTCTTTGCCTAGTCTTTAATCAGATAATCTTGTTGCTGTTGAGCTGAGTGTAGTCTTTGTGTAATTTGGATATTAGCATCATTATCAGATGTATGGTTTGCCAATACTTTCCCCATTCTATAGGCACCTCTTCACTCTGCTAATTGTTTCTGTTTCTAGTTTGAAGCAGTTACAATTGTCATGGTTTTGTTGTTACCATATTTTGGAGATCATAAAACAAGTTAAATTTTAAAAACTACTGAAGTTGGGCATGATAATGCATGCCTTTAATCTCAGCACTTGGCAGGCAGAGGCCAGCCTAGTCTACATATAGAGCTCCAGGTTAGCCACTGCTATATAGTGAGATTCTCTAAAAAAACATTATTTATAATAATAATAATATAATAATAAAAATAGCAATTGTTAAAGCTATAGAGATGGCTCAGTGTTTAAGAGCAAATACTACTTTTCTGGAGGACCAAGTTCTTTTCCTAACACCCACATGGGCGTGGCTCACAACTACTTGCAACTCCAGAGCCAAGGAGGATTGATGCCTCTGGCTTTGGTGGTCAACTGAATACATATGCATGCATGCATGCACACACACAGTTTAAAATAGTAAAAATTTAAATATGTATATATATTGGAACCAGATATGTTTGGAACTCACCTATAATCCTAGAACTCAGAAGGAAGAGGCAGGTGGATCTTTGTAAGTTTGAGGCCAGCCTGTTCTACAAAGTCAGACCCTGTCTCAAAAACTCAAAGGAACTATTGGGTCAGGGCAGTGGCTCAGAGGGTAAAAGTACTTGCTGCATAAACCCGATGGTGTGAGTGTGATGATCCTAGAATACACATAAAAGTCTGGGTGGGTGGCAAATGTCAGCAGTCCCAACACTCCTACTGTGAGACAGGAGACAGAGACAAAGGAATCAACAAGAGGCTCCTGCGGGGATCACAGTTTTGTCCTCTGACCTCCAGGAGTTCGCCATGGCACATGCATACCCACACTCACACCCACTCAAAATAAAGCTTTAAAAAATGTTACCCAGACCAATGTCAGGGAGCTGTTCACCTACTCTTTAATCCATAGTTTTTTAAGTTTCAGGTCTAATGCTTAACTTCAATAAACTTTTATTTTGAAACAAAAGTCTCACACTGTGTGGATAAGGCTGGTTTCAAACTCACAGAGATCTACCTGTTCCTGCCTCCTGAATGCTGAAAGTCATCAATAAATTTTGAATTGAATTTTGTCTGTAGTATAAAGTAAGGATCTAATTACATCCTTTTGCATGTTGGTAAACAAATGTCCTAACATGTTCTTTCACCATTTTGTGGAGTGTGTATGTATACAGTGTTCATCAGACTAAGAAATATTCTTAGTTTGGTGAGGTTGTTGATGTGTACATGTCTGTGCCTGTGAGTGTGTTTACATGTATATATGCATGTGTGTGTTATGTGTTTCTGCATGTGCATGTCTGTACCCATGCATATGGAAATGACAGGTGGTCATCAGATGTCTTCCTCAATCACACTCCATCTTATTTTTCAATTGTTAATTTATTATCAAGTATGTGTGTGCAACTGAATGTAGGAATATGTGCCACAGAAAATGTGCAAAGGTCAGAGGATCTCACCTCAACTATCTTTAGTATTAAAAGTTCTTTAAGCCAGGTAAAGTAGAAGCACATGCCCATAATCCCAGCCCAAAGGGTGCAGATGCAGGATGTTTGCTGTGAGTTCAAGGCCAGCCTGGACTAGTATGGTATGAAATCTTGTCTCAAAAACAAAACAAAACATAACAAACACTAGGGATAGACTGATATTCTCAGAGTACAGTATCTACTTCTATAAAAAGTCTCCATAAAACCCAATATCATGTGTGATAAACATACACAAATAAAAAATTTTCAGAAATAAAAAATTCATAACCCTTAAAAAAGAAAAACAGTCGGGAGTTGGTGGCCCATGTCTGTAATCCCAGCACACTGGATGCAAAGACAGGTGGATCTCTGAATTAGAGGTCAGCCTGATCTACAGAGTGAGTTCTAAGACAACCAGGGCTACACAGAGAAACCCTCTGTTTGGGGGAGAAAAAAAACGGTGAAGATTCCAGAATCTTCATAGGTAACAGTGTAGTCCAGTACGGCATGCACAGAATGACGGTTATAGCATCCATGCCATAGGGTTAGTTATATGAGTTAAGGATGATAGGTTGGTCCCACCCTACATCAGTTGCATTTGCATCTCTTACTGCATTGTTCTGTCCTGCATGTTTTGATTGCATCTCTTGTCCCTTTGGCTTCTAAAGGCTTCAATGTCTCCTCACACTGCTGCTCTGCTTCCCCTTCCTCATCTTGATAGCTGTAGCCTCTTCAGCTAAATCTCTTAAGACATTATTTCTAGGCCACTTGCTACCATTGTCCTCTGTGTGTGTGTGTGTGTGTGTGTGTGTGTGTGTGTGTGTGTTTAAGCCAGGTGACATTCACATAATGAACACTACTTTTGTTTCTCATTTTTCTTTCTCTCTCTCTCTTTCTTTCTTCCTTCCTTTTCTCTTTCTTTCTTTCTTTTTTCTTTCTCTTTCTTTCTTTCTTTCTTTCTTTCTTTCTTTCTTTCTTTCTTTCTTTCTTTCTTTCTTTCTTTCTTTCTTTCTTTCTTTCTTTCTTTCTTTCTTTCTTTCTTTCTTTCTTTCTTTGCAGTGTTGGGTTCAACCCCAGAGTCATGCACATGCCTGGAGAGCCAGTCTGCCTCTGAACTGTG
Organism: Apodemus sylvaticus; assembly: GCF_947179515.1. Taxonomy (NCBI): domain Eukaryota; kingdom Metazoa; phylum Chordata; class Mammalia; order Rodentia; family Muridae; genus Apodemus; species Apodemus sylvaticus. The sequence continues at coordinate 141,424,685 of NC_067476.1, forward strand.
AACTATTGCCCCAGTCCCGAAACTCACACTTGTATTACCTTCAGGCAGCCATGTTATATTCCATTAACTCCACCAGCTTCACAACCTCCTATGATGACGTCTCCCTTCAGTCTGAAGTTAGCAAAATTATCCTGTCTATATCCATATCCTATATCTACTTATGGAATCGCTCCATGGGTTTAAACAGATAGGTGGGTTTTTGTTTTGCTTTGGTGTCATTTGGTTTCCTGTTCTATTTCATTTGGTCTCACCCAGCCCTTATCCCAACCCCCTTTGTTTTCTTTTCCATTTATGCATCAACCTTAAGTACATTGTGAGGGCATGACAAGCCCTTGGTAAACATCTGCAATGCTGCTGACTTTGTTATGGTAACACTCAGTACAGTGTTACCTGTGTGAACTGGACTTTCAATAACTATTCACTAAGCAATGAATGAATGAGTAAATCGATGATTGGTGAAATGAATGAATACCCTTATATCCTGAATCCGAGGGCTTGCAAATTTTCAGGAGTCATATATATTTTATTTCATGTGCATGAGTGTTCCCGGTGTGTACACATGTACACTACTTAGTATGTGTACCCCATGAAAGGACGGTGCCCATAGACACCAGAAAAGGATGCTGCCTCCTCTGGAACTGGAGTTACAGATGGTCGTGAGCTGCTATGCGGGTGCTGGGAGACAAACATAGTCTTTCCACAAGAGCAGCAAGTCCTTTTAACAGCCAAGCCATCTCTCAAGCTCCAGATTTATAACTTTTATATTATCTCTTTTTACAGAAAGCGAAACTGAGGCTTGGAGAGGTTAACTAACTTGGTCTGGGCTACTTAGCTGGACAGTGGTAGAACCCAGGGCCTGAACTCCCCAATTCCCATTCACGTGACTAGCCCTACTGTGCTCAGGAGAGCCAGCTAAGTCAGAGTGAAGGCTATAAGACTTCCCGAGGTTGTGTGTCCTAACCCTGGAGAAACTGTTTCTCCTGTTGTGACCCTGGGACACAGGATGTGGAAAGGGCCCAGCGATGAGGAGCGCAGCGCTGGAAGCCTCCCTCCTTTCCGCCCCTCTGGGCCTCTCATGTTTCCTGCCCTAAACTCTGCTCTGCTATTTTCCCAAGGAATTCACAGCATGGTGTGTCCCTAAGGAGACACTTTTGGGGCCAGGGAGCCAAGCCAGGGAGGTGACTCTATTGCTGGCCAAGACAGGGGTCAGTGGACTCAGGGGCCCAGAAGAGTAGGTATAAGAATGAGGAGGCCTGCAGGGGGCATGTGTTTGTCACTCTGCTACTCCTCCAGGAATCAGCTTCCTGTGTGGAAAAAGAAAAAAACAAAGTCCATGGTGCTCTTAGGAGCCGGGCACACACCTTATCCTAGAACTAGGGAGGCAGAGGCAGGCAGATCTCTGTGAGATCAAGGCCAGCTTGGTCTACACAGTGAGTTCCAGGATAGCCAGAATTAACATAAGTACCACACACAAACACCTTCTATTTAAAGCACATGATCACATATGTGTGTGTGGGGGGGGGGATATGTGTGCATACACACACAATTCTTTTTTTTGTTGTTTTTTTGTTTTGTTTTGTTTTGTTTTTCGAGACAGGGTTTCTCTGTGTAGCCCTGGCTGTCCTGGAACTTACTCTGTAGACCAGGCTGGCCTCAAACTCAGAAATCCTCCTGCCTCTGCCTCCCAAGTGCTTGGATTACAGGTGTGCGTCACCACCACCCAGCCACACACACACAATTCTTATACTGCCTACTTAAGACAATCTAAGGCACTATGTAATAATAATTAACATTCACAGAATTCTATCTTTGTGCCACTTACTCTATGAGGTTGAGTGTCTTTTATATCCTTACAGCTAGCTTTAAGAATAGCTAATAAATGTATTGTTTGGCCCCTTTTTATTTTCTTTCCTTCCTTCCCTTCTTTCTCTTCTCACACAAGGAGTCAAGCTGGACATGCAATCCCCAAAGGCTGTAGACGAGTGTCAGATACACAGTCAGCTGTAGAGTATCTGCCTACACGGTGGTATCTATTCTTGTTCAAGACCTGCAATGTTTTTTAAGATTTATTTTTATTTATATATATTGTGTGTGCATGCACATTCATGTGTATGTATTTACACGCATGTTTAGGTACCTACAGAAGTCAGGAGTGGAATCGTGGGTGGTTTTTACCACCTGATGTGGGTGCTGGGAACTGAACTCAGGGCCTCTTCAAGAGCAGTCAGCGCTCTAAACTGCTGACCCATTTCTGCAGCCCCCAAGGCCTATAACTAACAGAAGACAAAACTGAAGTTTGAAGCTACACACCTTTTGAACCCTTCAGAGCTGGGGGATTATGGTTAAGAGAGTGTGAACTATGGTGTCGAATAGAAACCCTGTGTTGTTTTGTGAGAGGGAGGGTGTGTGTAATGTGTGCATATGAGAATCCAAGTACACATGTACATGTGTGTGTGTGTGTGTGTGTGTGTGTGTGTGTATTTATGTCTATTCATGTAGAGGCCACAGGTTGCTGATGTCTGGTATCTTCCTTGGTCACTTTCTACTATATGTTTTGAGATAGGGTCGCTCACTAAACCCGGGGTCCAAAGATTCATCTAGGCAGACCAGATAGCAAGCTTCAGGGATCTATCTGCCTGTCTCTACCTCTCCAGCACTAGAATTACAGACAGGTGCTGCTATACTGTGTTTTATGTGGCTGCCGGGGACCAAAACTGTGGTCTTCATGCTTGTGTGGTAAATGCTTTACCAACTGAGCCATCTCCAGAGCCCCCAGGAAGCTCTTTGAGCAATAGTGGAGCACACAAGTATGCAGCTTCCTGTGACTGTAGCCAGATGTGGTGCCGAGGGAGAGAGTTCTCCGTGGAGGCCATTGTTCTGATCTGAAGGTTGGAATGGAAGGACTCTAATGACTCAAAAATGGTCAGATTGGTTCTCTAGAGTTGGGTGAAGGGAGCCATCGAGTCTGAGTTGTTCTTTTCAGGTCCAGGGCAGTTTGGGGTGGGAAAGAAAGCTCTCAAAGCCTAACCCTTCAGGCTATGGAGAGGCTCTCTAACTCAGGTGATGCTCTACCCCGGGGCTAAGGTGAGAAGAACTTTCCAAGAAACAAGAAACACACAGCCCAAGAAATAAGTACTTGGGGCAGCCACTAGCACCTGTGGCCCCTTCCTGCTGCCCCTCGGCTTGTGGGTTTGAGCCACTTCTGTCCCACACTGCTCTCTCTGTACTTGTCTCCTTGGCCTCGCCGCCACCGGCACCTTCCTCGGGGCTCGTTCTCTTTCACACACCAGGCCTCTGTCTGCTGTGGCAGCTCCTTTGTTTACCCTCAGAGTTCTCAGGCGCACTACTAGCCAAACACAACGAAACCTAGCCAGAGAGAACCCGGTTCCAGACTCAGCCTGGCTCCTCTGGGATGCGTAATGGCCTCCAAATCAAGGAGACAGCTCAAAAGAAAGCTGCCCCCTGCACGGGGCTCCTGCTTTGGGTCCTGACAACCCAAAGGAAAAGGACACAGGATCTGCCCACTGTTGGGCAGGGATCCCTACTCCTGAGACAGCTTTGGCTGGGGGCCCTGGGAATCAAAGCCTCAGCTGGAGAGAGATGGGGAAAATTTTGAGGCCCTATGGGTGGGAACCAGAGACTTGGACTTCTCCTGGTCCTGGTGTCTCCCTGTAGCCAGGTAGACTCTGGCCTTGAGCCTTCCACTCTGAGATCCAGGTGCCCAAATTTCCCTCCCAGAGACAATTGTCCTCTCTAAAAGTTCATGCCCCACGCCTCCCCAAAGATTCTAGCTAAGAAACGGAAGCGAGCATTTACCATGGGCGTTCCAAGCAGGAAGCATTGTGAGGATGGATGCGCCTGGCATTTTCTGTCTGTCTGAGGTCAGCATGGGAGATGGATGATTCGTGTGTAATTACGCACTTACATAATGTGCAACATAAAGAGAGGAGCCCCACTTCTGACGCTGAGCCTTGTGAACAGTGACATGCTGTGACCACACAGCCCCAGAGAGCAGTGGGGTCCTAGACTTGATCATGTGAGAAACAGTGGTCAGTGGTAGAGCCGATGCCACCACAGGGAGGTAGAGAGCCTTGGCAGCCCAGACTCCTCAGTGGATAAAAGTAGAGGGCTCTTTAAAGGAAGCCCAGGCAAGCCCAGGGTACTGGGCAGATGCTGACGACTGAAGAGGAGATGGTGTTAAAGAAAATCATATCTCCCCACCCCCTACCCCCTGAGGCTTCATTTTGGAGACAGCAAGCTTGATTAAGGAATGTAAAACTCTAGCTCTTTGCTAGGCCCCAATGGAACAGAAGGAGCTGGGGACCGATAGGCCTTTGGAAGGATCAGGAATGGGGTTAGAGGTGAACCCCGGCCCTGACCAGCTGTACTCTCTGCCCCATTCTGCTTCAGTTCCCAGGACTGGGGGTGGAATCCGAGCCTGGGAAACTCTTCATACCTGAGGCACCCTATTCACTCTCGGGGTAGCAATTCTTTAGATCTGGGTCCACTGGAGGAGACAAGAAATCTGCCACAAGTTTAGCCATGAAGATTCAGCTTTTTATCTCATCGATGTACACTTTAAGCTAACAGTCTAATTAGGCTGATGCTCTTCACCCCTGCCCAAGTCCTTTCCCCTTCTTGCCCAGCCCCTGTAATGAACATCTTGTGACAGAAAGTCACCAGGCACAAAGGTGAGTCGAGGAGGAGATGGCAGTAGTAGCTCTCCCATGAAGAGCTTAGGATAGCGCTCCGGTTTCTCTGGAGAGTCTGGAGAGTGAGGAGGCCCCAGGCAGGAGAGCTGGAGAACTGAGTCTCATTGAAGAACACCTTTCCTGGGCCCCAGGCCCACTCAGAGTCTGTTCCTTGGGCAGGAATCTTCAGATGGGGGTCCCTTAGCCCAGATCACATCCAGAGAGTGTGCCTGCTGAAAACTCTTTCCTGCAAGCTGCCGGGATACTTCTGGCCCCAGTTTCTCAACCTCTCTGTGATTCCAGGAGCCTGTAGACGGGGGTTGTCTATGAATGTGCCACCCTGGAAGACAAGAGGGCCAGTGCTGCTACCTGCAGCCACAAGATTCCACGACCATGTCCTCGTACTGTTTATACACCACGTTGTTGGCAGAGTCAATGAACAGGATGCTGATGGGACTCAGCCGTGTAGGCACACAACAGGTGGGCGGTGTGGATTCAGGGTCCATAGAGTTCATCAGGGTCTGAATGACTGCGTGGTTTGTGGGCTCCAAGTGGGAGCGCAAGGGGAACTCACACAGTCCTTCACAGTGGAAGGCCTCATACTCAAGGGGTGCAATGATCCAGTCGTCCCAGCCCATGTCCTTGAAGTTGACATGCAAGGCCTTGCGACTGCAGCGAGCCTTGAGGTTCTTGCTGGGTCGCTTGCCCTGGCGATTGGCCAGTGGGGCCCGCCGTTTCCGCCGCTGGCTGAACAGATATTCATACACAGTCTTGTCATCCTGGCCAGAGCGGGCCTTAATCTCATTAAAGAACAGGTCCCGTTTCTTAGTACGACCAAACACCAGGAACAGGGCTTTCTCGTGGACCTGTCGGGCAGCGCGTTCAAAGCCCAGGCCACGGAGGTCCACGGCCCGGCCCCGTTCCCAGGCCTCCAGCTCCAGGCACAGCTGCGCCGAGTTCTTAAAATTTCGGAAGAGTTTCCAGATGTCGAACACCTCCCAGCCAGATCCATCCAGGCCTGGCACAGAGCGCACATCCAGCAAGGCTGCCGGCTGCCGGCCGCTGGGGCAGCTGGACAGCCTCAGCTGGGCAACCCGCCCGCTGCTGGGGACCGCTGGCTTGGCCCCGTCCAAGGGCTTCTTCCGTAAGATCCGCAGTTCAGCCCCCAACAGCCCATCCTTCTCCAAGGCACTGATGTCAAACATGTACCTCTGCTTCCTGACCACAGGGCCTCGGTCATCTAGAGAAAACAGTCAGAAGTCAATTCCTGTCACTTCACCAAGAGAGCCTGCCACCTCTGGGCCTCCAGGGAGGCTCTAGCTCTCTCCTAATCAAAAGAGGTTTCTCTAACCTCTTGCCCACTATGGCTGAAGCCAACACGCAAACCACCAAGAGCCCTTTCCCAGTGAAGGTAGGTATGTGGCCGCGTATTATCTGAGTTCTTCCTGTTTGTGCCCATATGTATTAGAGTCATTAGCCTTTTTTTTTTTTTTTTTTTTTTTTTGGTTTTTCAAAACAGGGTTTCTCTGTGTAGCCTTGGCTATCCTGGAACTTACTCTGTAGACCAGGCTAGCCTTGAACTCAAAAATCCGCCTGCCTCTACCTCCTAAGTGCTGGGATTAAAGGCATGCACCACCACTGCCCACTGCCCAGCTAGAGTCATTAGCCTTATAACTGTCTTCTACCAGTGTCCACCCCATCGATGATCCAGTATGATTATCTCCTGTAAATAAGACAGGTGGTATGAGCATTTAAATTACCCACTGTTCCAGCGGAGGAAGGGGGAATCTCAGAGTAAATTAGGGGCTTATTCAATGTCATCTAGCTAAGGTACAATAGAAATTGTAGCCTGGGATTCTAAAAGTCCATCTTGAGCGGCTAACACCTTAACGAGGGGAGCGAGCTTGTTATGGGCAAGGCACAGAGTTGGGAGTAAACTGATGTGGGTAACACAGCAAATTAATTACAAAGCCAATCTGCAACTCAACTTCCCAAGTTCCCATCCTAATGATTTTTTTGGTTCATGAGTGTTTCAGTTTGTGTGTGTGTGTGTGTGTATATGTGTGTGTATGTGTGTGTGTGCATGCAATTGGGTTCACAAGTAAGCATAAGGTAATATATTTATGCTACTGGCATATGTAAGTAGAGTTGGGATTATATGAATACTTGAAACATGATTTTATATATATGTATATATATATATACATATATACATATATACATATATGTGTGTGTGTGCATGTATGTGATTTACTTACCATGTGCATAAAATATAAGACTCTGTATGTATGTGCGCGTGTGTGTGCGTGTAATCTCAATGGTATCTCTGAATCAGCATGCCCTCCTTCCTAAATGCCAATATGCCATTAGGGAACGTTCAAATATTGCTCTAGAAGGTAACTAATTAGGCCTTTAAACTCCCCATCTCCCTCCCCTTCAAGCTCTCTGAGTGCTGGGGGGACACAAGGACTCATTTTATGAGCCCTAGAGGGGTCACAGCTTTCCCTGGCTGGGCAGGCAGCCAGGCCACCTCCCCCACCTCTGCCAGACCTGCTGCCTCTGGACCTCCCCCACCCCCTTGTCATTCCCCTACAGACCAACTCTAATGAGGAGCCTCTCCCCACTCTCTGGCCCCTCCCCCACCCTGCCAGCCAAAGTCCCCCGAGACGCAGCACCAGAGCCTTGCAAACCACAGGAAAGCTCTCCAGCTGCCAGCCAGCAGCCCAACTATCTCCACACTGTGGAGAACCTGAGACAGATGCAGAAGGGAAGTAAGAATCCCATCTGCGGGGAACACACAGCAGCAAGTGAGAGGAAGAGCCAGTGATACTAGGTGGGCAGACCTCCCCAGCAGGCAGCGGCGGCGCAAGAAAGACAAGTATTCTCCCGGGTTACTGATGAAAAGGACACAAGGTATCCCCGTTCACAAGGCTCAGACGTCACTCAGTCCAATGCCCGTGTGGTATACACGTTGGAAGAGACCCCAGGGAAGAAGGGGCTCAGTGTGCCTTGAGCCAGCTGCTTCCCTCTGTGACTCACTCCAAGATGACAAGTTTTCTGTCCTCACATTTCCTGCCCCCTTCGCCCCCTATCTGAGGGTGAAGTTGAAGAACCACAGGGACCTAAAGTTTCTTTCTCTCTGCTATCTGAGAAAAACCCGGAGCTTAGAGACTTTAGCCAACCCACACGAGGTACAGAGTACCACCCAGTAACCAGGAGTGGGTCCAACTGGGAGAACTTAGCTTTCCTCTGCATTTTAGTGCCCTTTCTGCACCTTGCAGAAGTTGAACTCCGAGATCCCTAGGTGCTCCTAGCACTGGGTCCGGTGAGTATGCGATACGTTCCAGATTCCCACTGTAGGCTGGATACACACACTGTCCCCGGCCTGCAGACTCCAAGACTTTGGAACTCCTGGGTATGTGCAGATGCCCCTCCCTGCCCCCCCACCCTCTCACCTTGCCCTTTGTCGATAAAGCTGGTGATGGTGTTGGCCAGGCCAGCTTCCAACTTCACACTGCTGTTGCCTCCCTTTCTGTCAGCATCGGACAGCGTCCTGTACAGCGAGAGCATGTATTCGTGAGGTGTGATGGGGGGCGGGCGGAACGGCTCCTTGGGCTCGCGAGGGGTGCCCGGCTCCCTGGTCTTCTTCAGTAAGAAGGAGCTGGGGGAAGATCCTGCTTTTGAAGATGCTTTGCCCCCAGGAAGCTGTCCTTTTGGGGTTACAGTCCGGGCTGCAGCCTGTCTAGTCTGGGGAGAGGGTCCCGGCTTGGTTTCAGAACCACCGGATCTGGGGGGCATCTTTCTGGGTTCATCCTTCTTGGCCTGTGTCTGCCCAGAGCTTCCCTTTGCCCTGGCATTGGTGGCCCCCACACCATAGCTGTGGCCCCCTGGCCTAAAGATATTCCGGGCCAGAGGTGGCCTCTCCTTGGCCTCCGCTTTGGCCAACCCTGGCCTGGCCCCTGGAGTTCTCTGGCCTAAGTCAGGGGCACCCAAGACAGTGCAGATGAGTTCCAGGTCCAGCCAAGCCAGGTGCCAAAGCAAAACAGTGAGGAGTTTGGGGAGTCTCATCCTCTGGCCAGCCGCTGAATGACACCACAGAGAAAGGCGGCAGCAGCAGCAAAGGTGTCTCTGTCTTGGCAGGAAAAACCATGAAAGGAGTGGGTCTTCAGAGGCAGCGGTGACAGCAGTCGCAGCAGCAGCAGCAGCAGCAGGCAGGGCTTTCTCCTCAGTCTGAGTGTCTTGAAGTCCGCCGGGCGTGTGTCTGTATCCAGTCCCATAGTGGAAATGCTCCCGTGTCCAGACGTGCACCGGCTCCAGTCAGCAGCTGAAAATAACTCGTTCTTGAAAGGAGAAAGCCGACCGCCCCCTTTCTCCCGCACAACTGACTGAGGGCTTGAAGGAGGCTTGTGTAAGGCTGAGGGATTTTTCCAAGAAGGAAGAATGGCGTAATGCTGCCTGTGTGCTCCAGTTTTTTTTCCCTTTAATTTTGAATCCTTTCCAGTGAAAATACTTACACACACACACACACACACACACACACACACACACACACAAACCTGCAGGTGCTCAGAAAAAATCTTTTACAAACCTGAACTCAGGAATTGGAAACGGAATTCCAACCCAAACCAATTTAATTACTCTCTGATGTCATGCTGTCTAAATTCATTTAAGTGCGATATATTTATGTGAAAAAAATTCCCGCTGCCCTTTGGAGGCCATGGCTCACGGGGGCTTTTGGCACAGAGCCCTACAGAGGGACTCAGGCTTAGGGGCCCTCCCCATCCCAGAGTAGACTCTGGGGTCTTCCCCTCCACCTCCTGGAGTAGCCCACCCCACCATCCTGAGCAGAGATGTTGGGGAGCCAGTGTAGAGATGTAGAGATCTGCAAGCACTAAGCATGCGAGCTAGGTTTTCAGTGAAGTCCTTGGAGTGTCTGTAAAGCAATTTTAATCTGTCCGTCTAGTCTGGGACCTGGTATATGTGTGTGTGTGTGTGTGTGTGTGGCGTGTGTGTGTGTGTGTGTGTGTGTGTGTGTGTTTGTGTGTGTGATGAGGGCAGCACAGATGGCAGCATTAACCCACTGTTTCTTTTATTTTAATAAACTTGTGACCCAGAAACAGAAAAATAAATCAGTGCCCACTCTTCCGCCCCCACCAAATGCCACTGGCTAAGCTCTGCCACCCTGTAGCCCCCTTGGCTGGAAACAGGTCCAGGGTATCGCGGATCGCAGCCACTAGCCAAGCAAAGACCCGCCAGTTTTCTTAGAAGAAATTGGCGGAGGCCAGGGGCAGCAGCCTCAGCCTAAGGCAGCAGCGACCCCTGCAGGAGGTTTGGAAAACAAGTTCTCTGGGGCTGCTTTTCTAGGAGGTGGTGAAGAAATCCAAATTCCTGCTTACCCCAAGAGAACCCCCTCTTCCTCTCTGCCTTTTCTTCTTCATCTTTAGATAATGTCTCAGGTAGCCCATGATGGCCTCAAATTCACTACGTATCCAAGGCTGGCTTTGAACTCCTGATCCTACACCACCCCGACCTCAAATAGTCTTCTTTTCTCCTTTTCGGCCTTAGACTTGCAATGTAGCTGAGGCTGCTCTTAAGTCCTGATCCTTCTACCTCCACCTGCTTGACTACAGAGTAGGATTATAGAACTGTGCCGCCTTCTCTAGCCTTCCTTATTAATCCTTTCCTCTTAGCCGGACCTGACCGACCCATTCATATGCTAACGTCGGTTTCTAGAGACTCTGCTGGAGGCGAGGCACGGCACAAAGCCCTCACCAAGACAACACCAAACAAAGTCCTCACTCTGGAGTTCTAAGTAGATGCACGCCTGGTCCCCCCCCTTTTCTTTTTAGAGTTTATTTTGTTTATTTATATGTGTGGAAAGAGGGTGCCAGAGGAGAGCAGACAGGGGCACCAGGTCCCCTGGAGTTCAAGCAACTGTGAGATACCCTGATGTGGTGCTGGGAGCAGAATTCTGTCCTTCCTAAGAGCAGCAAGCATTCTTTTATTCCCCTCCCCGCCCCCCATAATTTCGCCCTAGCTCCACTCCAGGCTTCTCTGATAGCTCCCAGGTCTAAGGAGACTCACTTCAAAGGACCAAGGCACCACCTGCTCTCTTCAGGGAAGTTTGATGACAGCTTGAACTCATTACAGTCCCTCAGGTTCTCCAGGTCCATCACTCTTGTCTTTGCTTGTGACTGACTTCCACTGCCCTCTCTGGCATCTTTCTCCTACAGTTCCCTTAGAACAGCCTTCTTGTCCTCCGGGACCTCCCATCCCAACCCTCCTACCCAAAGCCCACCCACAGCACAAGAGCTGACCCCACGAATCAGCTGTGGCACAAAGGCATCTCTTAAACCTCAGACAAGTCACCAAACTTCCAAACAGCCACTGCACACGCTTTCTGTGCTTCTTTCTGCTCTGGGAGTTCAAATCCACCCAGCCTCAGTCTCTACCCTCACCTCCAATGCAGGTCAGTTTTTAAAGTCTGTGTGCTTTTTTTCATAGTTTTATTATAACTGGATTCCTTATGCCTATCATAATTTATGTATTTATCTGTCTATCCCATTAGATTATAACTACACTGTACCATATTTGTCTTTCAATTATTCCCAGGGCTTGGCACAGAGCCCAGCACATAGCGGATTCTTGGAATGTGTTGTATAGATGGCCCTCACATTGGCCCTTTTAAAGGAACACCATCGTTTTCTTTTGTATCATTTCTGTTTTGAAATTCGAGTAAGTAACTGGTTTCATCGAATGTTTCCAAACATGATACCATTATCCTCTGGTCATATTCCCTCCCTTATTGCCTCCCTGCACCCATACCCCTTCTTCCACAGAAGTACCTTTTCTACTTCCTGTTATATCTGTATATTTAAATACACAACTACATATGAAAGAAGAAAAGAACTCGGTGTCTGTACACCGTCCTTCATTAGCTTCCTGCGCCACGTGTCCCCATCAGTCAGTCCCTTTATCCTCCCAGTAGTCACTTGTCCCCCTCTGCTTTCAGGCCATATATGTAGATACAGATGCTACATACATGAGAAAGCATGTGCTATGTGTGTGGCCGAGTCTGAGAAGCCATCATTGTTAACATGCCCTGCTTTTTCCACCGGACTTTGAGTTCCTAAAAGGGAGAAACGATGTCTTGCTACTGGCTAAGCATTTCATAAGCTCTGTCCACTGAATAGACAAAGTTCCGAACGAGTCAACGCAGACATCCAACGCATGGTTTGATGAGGATCGATGGCTCTGCAGACCTGGATTTGAATCATGGCAGTTCTGCTATTTATTCATCATGTGATCTGGGAGAGCCATTCCGCCATATTGAAACTCTGAACAGGGACAGTGATGGTACTGATGCACAGAGCTTTTGTGGGTATTCAGTAGAGTGGATTATTAAACACCTAAACAGAGGGCTGGTTTAAACTGACAACCTGAGTTTGATCTCCAGAGCCCATAGAGTGGGAGAGAACAGAACCAACTCCCACAAGATGTCCTCCAGGCTATTTCCCAATCTCACACCTACCTGAGCACACACATATGCACACACACAACATGCACACATACACACACACAATAAATAAGAAGCGATTTTCATTTTTTATCTATTTTATTTATTTATTTTTTTGTTTGTTTGTTTTCCAAGATAGAGTTTTTCTGTCCTGGAACTCACTCTGTTGACTAGGCTAACCTTGAACTCAGAGATCCACCTGCCTCTCCTTCCCAAGTGCTGGGAGTGAAGGTGTGTGCCACCTGATTTTGAGGCCAGCCTGGTCTACAGAGTGAGTTCCAGGACAGCCAGGGCTGCACAGAGAAACCCTGTCTCAAAAAACAAAACAAAAAGCCAAAACAAAATAACAACAACAACAAATTATTTTTCTCTCAATTTGAAAAAATTTTCTTTCTTTCTTTCCTTCCTTCTTTGTTTCTTTTTTCTTTTTTTTCTTTTTTTCTTTTTCTTTTTTTTGGTTTTTTTGAGACAGGGTTTCTCTGTGTATCCCTGGCTGTCCTGAAACTCATTCTGTAGACCAGGCTGGCCTCAGACTCAGAAATCTGCCTGCCTCTGCTTCCCAAGTGCTGGGATCAAAGGCATGCGCCACCACGCCTGACTTTTCTCTCTCTTTTTGTTCTCTCTCTCTCTCTTCCGTTCTTTCTTTTTTCAAGACCAGTTCTCACTATGTAGCCCTCACTTTTCTGGAACTCACTGTGTTGGTCAAGCAGGCCTTGAAGTAAGAGAAGGAAGATCCACCTGCCTTTCCTGCTTGAGCACCATATTCAAAGGTGTGTGCATCACTGTGCTTGGCTTAACACTTTATTACTGTTTGTAAGTAGTGGTGCACAGAAGTCAGGCATCCCAGACAGCCTGGAGGAGCTGCGTCTCTCCTTCCACCACATGGGCTCCGGATCACCAGGTTGTCAGCAGGGTCTTTACCCACTGAGCCACCTCAGTGGTCACTTTCAACATATTATGCCAAGAATCTTGCTCTAAATTGATCAATAGTGGTAAGGTGGTGTGGTAGGAACATTAGGGAATTCCGACTTTCAGCCAAAGACTCACCCAGTGGTCTGGAACTTTGAGGGCATAGAAGAATCTCAGACAAGGGCTATTGTCTGAGGACCAGGAGACTCCCAGGAATTGGGAAGCCTCCAATGAAAAAAGAAAAAAAAGAGGAAAGAGACTCCGAATTTGGATGGCAGGCCCTCTCCAGGGAGGAGCCCAGAGTTCCTGCCTGGCTCTTACTATAAAGGTGACTAATCACTTTGGTCCCCTCTGGTAATTGCAACCAGATGCTGCTGCTGGCTGTGCTTCAGTCCCGACATGTTTAATTACTGGGACACAGAGTCTCTGGGTCCCCTGTGGCTCCTTCCCTCCCCCATTCCTGTCAGCAATATTAATGTCAAACCTAAGGTAGAGGATGGGAGCCTTGGGAAGCCACTGGCATAGAAATAATCCTCAAAGGCCCTTCTGCTGTGTAAAGCCTCTAGCTTCTGTCAATGGTTCCCATCCGTTATCTCATTGGTACCTCACAAAACATCCTTACAGAGATCGTGAGGCAAAACATCCTGAGCAGAGCGAACTGAAGAAGAAGAACCCCTTGTTTTACCCAAGCCCTTAGGAAGTTTCAAGGGCGTCTCCTATTCCTCATGTTCTGTCAGCTTCCTGAGCTCTCAAGTCTGGCCAGCCCAGCACAGTAGCTGAAGGGGCAGATCGGAGATGGGACGGCACAACCTATGCCCCAGCTCTACCGCTCACCAGCTGACTGGCCTGCATATTGATTCATTGATTTGCTTAGTTATGAGCCCTGGCTCTGTGGCAGTGGATGAGACATCACAGTCTGTGTGCAAATTCTGGTGAAAGAGACAGAGAAACACACAATTTGAGGGGCTTCTTCTGAGTGCTGTGTAGGGAACTAAACAGTCAATAAAGTGTCTGCTCTGGGAAGGACAGGCGTCTTGCTGACGGGTGGCATTTCAGCAGAGATGGAGGAACTGTGAGGCACACTGTGGTCTGGGAGAGCTGGTCACTCCAGGCCGAGGGCCCAGCAGATGCGAAGGCCCGAAGGTGGGGGTGTGCTGGGCTCAAGTGAAAAACCAAGGGAAGCTGACGTTGCTTGAGCAGACGGAGACCAAGGCAGACAGTGTCAGGACCGTGTCTGTGGCTTTGCACGCCGTGAACGCCATGTTCAGTTTTATTTGTAGTGTACTGGAGAACCAAATGGAGGATTTTAGGCAGGCGAAGTGTCCCATAATGAATAATATGAAACTACAGCCTTCAGATAAATCTCAGGGCCTGATTCACCAACCATGTAATCGATTAAATTATTTAATCTATGCCTTAGTTTAGAAATAGTAGATGCCGATAGTAATAACAATCTTCTGGGGGTTCAGAAAGGCCTTGGCAGTACTTGAGTACTGTTCTCCTCAAGGATCTGAGTTCAGTTCCCAGCAGCTACGTGGGGTGGCTCCCAAGTACTGACGACTCCAGCTCCAGAGGATCTGACATGTTCTTCTTGGCTGCTCAGGCACCTGCATTTACACACCCACATGTACACGTGATCATAAATAAAATAAGTAAATTTTAAAATGGCTAGACATGGTGGTAGATGCCTTTAATCTCAGCACTTAGGAGACAGAGGCAGAAGGATCTCCGGGTTCAAGGCCAGCCTGGTCTACAGAGTGGGTTCCAGGACAGCCAGGGCTACACAGAGAAACCCTGTCTCAAAAACAAACAAGCAGAAACAGAAACAAAAAACAAAACAAGAAACAAACAAACAAAAAGGGAAGAATGAAGAAGAGAGAAAGAAGTGTGCTGTGTAAGAGCAGACCTGTACCATCAGCGCTTATGGTGCAGTGGCCAGTGGTTTTTAGGTTCTTGGTATTTATTTATTTGTTTGTTTATTTGTTTGTTTTATATTTGTTTGTTTGTTTGTATTTTTAGAGACAGGGTCTCTTTATGTAGCCTTGGCTAATCTAGAGCTTGCTTTGTAGGTCAGGCTAGTCTCAAGTTCAGAGCGATTTGATGGCTCTGCCTCCCGAGTGCTGGGATCAGAGTTGTATACTCCCACACTCTGTGGTTCTTAGCCTTTTGTTCAAGGACCTGAGATAAAGGCTCACACCAATTGCAAAAGGAGCCAGGTATTCAAAGTAAAGTAAGATCAGGGTGACAGCCGGGGCCCCTGAGATGGTCTAGTGCTTGGTGAAATCACTTGGTGGGCAAGCCTAATGGCTTGAATTTGATCCCCGTGGCCTGCATAAAAATGAAGGACAAAATTAACTCCATAAAAATTGTTCCCTGTCCTTCATATGGGCACCCAAACACCTAGCCCCTCCCCCATCAAGACACATGCTTGCGCTGGGCGGTGGTGGTCCATGCCTTTAATCCCAGTATTACTTGGGAGGCAGAGGAAGGCAGATTTCTGAGTTCAAGGCCAGCCTGGTCTACTGGAAGTGAGTTCCAAGACAGCCAGGGCTATACAGAGAAACCCTGTCTTGAAAAAAAAAAAAAAAGCAAAAACAAACAAGCAAACAAAAAAAGAACACATACTGCTCTTCCAGAGGACCTGAATTCTGTTCCTACCGAGGATAGCCACGTATTTACCAACTTCCGGTTAACTACTGCTCCTGGGGATCTGGTGCCCTCTTCTGGCGTCCAAGAGCACTGCGTGCCAGTAGTACATGTACTTCGATTCAGAACACCAGAAGGAAACGAAATGAATGAATGAATTTTTTTTAAAAAAAATCAAATTATCCTGGCATGGCTGTGTAAAGCAGGAGGATCCCAAGCTGGAGGCTCATCTATATAGCTGACATGATGCTTTAAAAGAGAGAGAAAATCCTCTTCCCTCCCACTCCACGCTCTTACCCGGAACCTTTCTGCTGGTTTTGACAGTCCATCGCTGCTGGCATTACAGCGTGCCGCCACCCTCAGCTTCTTGCCGTTCTCGGGCTCAGAATCCTCGAGTCCTGGCTGGACCGTCCACTCCCAGCTTCCATCTCTCCCTTCCTCCTTCCATTTGTACTTCCTCCATCTGCATTCCGGAAGTCCCCAGTTTGGGATACAAGAGGACTCCTTAGGCAGATCGTCCTTTGGGGAAAAGAAGTAGACTAGAAGAGTAATGGACGACGTGGGCAGACAGCAGTACAGCAGAGGCTCTGAGGAGAGCTCAGGCCCACAGGGCAGATTGAGAGTCCCTTCTTATGTCCCTTCAGAGGAAAGGGACAGTCTCACAGCAGAAGCTGGCGGCTGGCTGTCCATGAGACCTAGGTGGCATGGGAGAGGAAGGTTCACCACTCTGAGGAGGCAGGAAGTGAGGAAGAGGAGGACAGCTAGTTGAGGCATACCCATTGTACATCAAGGTATGTGTCTTCACCACTTGCCCTGGCATTAGGGTCTGTGAACTTCCTTGGGGAGGTGAGAATGGTACCTGTCATATTTCTGGAATCAGGGTACCTGGTAAGTCTGTTCATCGACTCACAGACAGGCTCTTCTGCAGGGATCCCGGAATCAGCCATGAGGACGGAGACAGAGCACTGTATAGTCTGGGATTCTAGTGATTCAGTCTCCCAGACTTGGCGTGGTGATACAAGCCTGTAATCCCAACACTTGGGAACTGAGGCAGGAGGATCCTGAGTTTAAGATCATCTTGGACTGTATACACTCTGTTTACACTCTGTATAAAAATAAATGGGCTGGTGAGATGACTCAGTGGGTAAAAGTGTGTGCCAAGTAGCAGGATGACTTAAGTTCAATCCCTGGAACCCACAAAAAGCTGGGGGTGGTAGCTAGCATGTGTAATCCCAGCACTCCTGCAGGAAGATGAAAGGTGACAAAGGAGAATCGCCGAGAAGTCCCCGGGCTAGCTAGTCTACAATACATAGCAGAGCAGCAGAAACCAGAGACACTGTCTCAGCAAGAAGGATGACAGAATGCCTGGAAAAGCTGGATTCGCTCTGACCTCCAAACAAGCCCCATGATACATGCACGCTTTCATTCCTGCACACACATACACACATGCACAAACAAAATAACTTAAAAATACACGCGCAAATAAATTCTATCTTTGTATATAAGAACCCTAGTAGAAATAAGGGAACAAACAAACAAACAAACAAACATATCAAGAACTCCAGTAGATGATTAACAAGATGGCTCAGTGGGTAGAGGCACTTGTTCCCAAGCCAAACAACCTGAGTTAAATCCACACAAAAGGAGAGAATTAATTCCTGGAAATTGTCAATAAATAAATTTAACAACAACAAAAACAACAACAAAAACGACAAAGTAAAACAAACTCCAAACTTCAAGAACCCTAGTAAGTATTTAATGGTTAAGAAGTTTAAGAACTTCATGAAATTCTTAGGCAAATGGTTGGAACTAGAAAAGATCATCCTAAGTGAGGTAACCCAGTCACAAAAGAACACTCATGGAATGCAGTCACTGATAAGTGGATATTAACCCAGAAGCTCTGAATACCCAAGATACAATTCACATATCAAATGATTCCCAAGAAGAAGGGAGGAGAGGGCCCTGGTCTTAGAAAGGATTGATGCAGCATTGTAGGGGATTACCAAGACAGGGAAGTAGGAGGGGGTTGATTGGGGACCGGGCAGAGGGAATAGGGTTTATGGGACTTATGGGGAGGGGGGAACCAGGAAAGGGGAAATCATTTGGATTTTTTTTGTTTTTTGTTTTGTTTTTTGTTTTTTGTTTTGGATTTGGTTTTTTTGAGACAGGGTTTCTCTGTGTAGCCCTGGCTGTCCTGGAGCTCACTCTGTAGACCAGGCTGGCCTCAAACTCAGAAATCCGCCTGCCTCTACCTCCCAGAGTGCTGGGATTACAGGCATGCGCCACCACCGCCCGGCTTGCTTCAGTTATCTTTTGTAGTGGTTGTAATCTGTAAAATTCTGTTAGAGGGATAAATATGCATAAATGAATTGAAATCATTTGGAATGTAAAAAAGAATGTAGGGGGAAAAAAGAAGTTTAAGAACTTTATGACAGAGCACCTCACCCTAAATCTTCACATACATAACTTACAAAGAGAGAGGATTATAGAACAATAAGAAAAGTTGGGGTGCAAACTCTCTACCTTGAAGGTACATTCCCAGAGATTCAATTCAGGCTGTAAAGGAAGAAGCGCAGTTTATCAGGGACAGGGTTTACTTTTCTTTTAACTCATCCATTTCTCTCTCTTTCTTCCTCTGCAGACTGTGTCACCCACTTTTCCACACAGGAACTTCACTTTCTGCTTTGGTCCAGGTAATTCCCAGTGGTTGCCCTTTATTATATTTTAATATAATAATTTCCAAGTAGCTGTTAACACATTGTATTATTATCTGATAGTAGAACATAACAAACAATTGTCCAACAAATGCCTGCCTAAATGGATACATTAGTACGGACACAAATGGTTCCCCGTTTACAAAGGTCACTGATTACTGTTTGGTCTGGATATGCTAACTCATCGGTCCCTTTTATAGGTATATTTGGTAATTTGAGACCTATGGTCTGCTGGCAGTTTGCTGATAGATTTTCTGTTTTAATTTTTGAGACAGAATCTTGTGAACCCCAGGCTAGCCTTGAAACTCTTTGTGTAGCTGAGAATGCCGCTAATTTCTGATATTCTTGTCTCCACCTACAGGCCTGTCCACCATGCCCAGATCGATCAGACCTAGGTCTTCACAGTGCTAGGTAAGCGCTCGACCAACTGAGCTACACCCCCTGCCCTCTTGACAGATTTTTAATCTCAGTAACTCTTTTAACTCTGAGGATGACTTGACTTATCCAGTTGAATGGATACTTACTCAACACCTGTAAGACTATACTTGAAGCATTCAGAATAACTCACTCTCATAACTTCATGAAACTTAAATTTCAGAGAAGAAACGTATGAAAACAATAAGTCAGTAAATAAAAGGCAGAATTTCTATGAAAGAAACAAAGAACCATGATGGGAAAACCTAGAGTAAGTTAACAAAAGTTATTTTGTTGCCTGGCAGTGGTGTCTTTGCTTCTAATCCCAGCACTCTGGTGAGACAACCAGGGCTACACAGAGAAACCCTCTCTCGAAAAACCAACCAACCAACCCCAAAACCTAAAACATTTAAAAAGCTATAGGGTGGTTATCTCTCTCTCCTAGCTCTCTCCTCCTTTTCCCTGACGCCCCAACCCGTGTAATTCAGAATGTTCTGGAACTCCCTCTGTAGACCAGACTGGCCTCCAACTCAGAGATCTGCCTGCCTCTGTCTCTCCCAGCCTGGGAGTAAAGGCGTGCACCACCGCTGCCCAGCTGACTAGTTCTCTTATGTTCACACAGCCTATATATTAGTTCACTCAGCACTTGCTGGAGATCTGTTTTGTGTCAGGCCTTGTACTGTGTGTTAGAGTCGTGTATGCCCAAGAAGTGCTCTGTCCTCAAGGACTTGTCTTGTGTAGTTCCCATAGTGCATAATCATCTGGGGTATTTGCAAGAATGCAGATTCCTGGCTTCACCTTTAGTCTACTGAGTCTTCAGGGAGTGAAGTGTATATACTTAGATGATACATTTGTTTTTGTTTTGCCTCTACTAAAACTATAACCAACTGGGAATCAAATAAAAATTTAATTGTGGGCTGGACAGATGGCTCAGCGGTTAAGAGCACTGACTGCTCTCTCCAGTGTTCCTGAGTTCAATTTCCAGCAACCATTTGGTGGCTCACAACCATCTGTAATGGGATCCGCTGCCCTCTTCGGGTGTGTCTGAAGACAGCCACAGTGTACTCATACATGAAATAAATAAATCTTTTAAAAAATTCAATGCTAAGAAATTGCGTTAATAATGATTGTACAATATATCAAAATAACTTCCCCTAGCGGAACGCAGTCATACAGAGAGGTACATATAACCGGACAAAGTAGCCATTTAAACCACTTTAAATGGCTTAAACCATTTAAGAAAAGCAATCCTGTGCAAAGGCTTGTGGAGTTCCGAGTATTCCAAACGACACGGCTGTTTGCGAATGTTGTGTTTCCTGAGGCTGCGTGGAGGATCAGGAAAGATCGAAAGCCGGGACATTCGTTCGCCCAGATTTAATTGCAGCTAGCGGCTTTCACGCAGGTACTGTACCGGCTTAGTTGGTGAAACAGTGCGCAGGTGCACCTAGACTTTGGCTTTACGCATGCGCAGTATTTAACTCTGAAGCCACAGGCGGGATTGAGGGCGAGAGTTTCTTCTCCACCTCAGAACGTTCAGTGCTAGAATTCAGAGACTGTGACTGTCTTTATTTTTGGAAAGCGACCCTATGCCTCACTGTAACCCCCATTTCCTACTGGGCGTCTCTAGTAAGTTGACTGCCAGTACCTAAAATGGCGAGAGGTCTGCACCCGCGCACTTAATGCCCGGCGCTCGGCTCGGCTGGGCGGTCCCCGCGAAAGGGCGGGAGTTTGGGGGGCGAGGCCTGGCCCTCTGACTGAGGGCCGCCCGGGGCCTGGCCTGCGGACTGCTGCAGCGGCCTCCGTAGCTGCGAAGCGCTTCGGGATCCCCGAGAACCGACAGTGGTGAGGTGGGCCGGGGCAGGCGGGAGGCGGCGAGCGTAACGGTCCGAGCCCAGGGCCTGGACGCCCGCGGGGATGTCGCATGGACAGCGCCTTCCTGTATTCCCGGAGGAGCCCCGGGCCCAGAGAGGGGCTGGAACCCGTCCCAGTAGTCGGGGCCTGCCTGCCTCAGTTTCCTGCTGCAGCCGCCGCCCAGGAAAACCTCACACCCGGGTGGCCCACTGCTGTAGCCCGGAGCTAATGGGATGAGACGCTGCGCGCCCTGCGGATCTCTGTCTTTGCAGCTCCCGTGCCCCCTACGGCTTTGCTTGTCATCTTCCCCTGAAAGTCCGGTCCCAGCCCGCTGCCCTATCGTTAGAACTTTCATTTCTCAGAACTCAAAAGATCTCTTCTTCAAAACCATTCCTAGAGGCCTGCTCCAGGCTCAACTAATCTGATTCTTGCCTTTTGCGATCTTTGCCCAAGTCAGTGTTCTGCAACTCTTGCATGTTCTGGGCTTGTTTGTTAGAAGTCATGTCTTTTTTTCAACTCTTATGCCCCATGATGACTACTAGTAACTACAAAAGTTACTGAATACCCGAAAGATGACAGCTCTGCTAAATGCATTACCTACAAAGACCCCATTAATCCACGCAGCGATCAATGGTGTGTGGTCTGTATATTCATGTTTTATGCATGAAGAAACAAGCACTAACAAATTAAGTTCCACAATGAGCCAGAATCCCCCCTACGTATATTATGACTTAATTAGATTGCCTTTGATTTGCTGTTAATACATTAGCCTGTAAGATATGGAGATCGGGGTTACAACTTGCATTTCAATAAAAGAGCTGCTTTTTTTTTTTTAAAACCCAGGGTCTTATGCATGCCAGTCAGTGTTCTACCACTGAACTAGTAATCTCACGTCCTCTTTTCCCTTTTTATTTTGAGAGTGTCTTACCAATTTACCAAGGCTGGATTTGAACTTGATGTTCATTTGTCTTGGCCTCCCAAGAATGAGATTTCAGGCCTTGTGGCCTGTGAGTCTAGACTGGGCTCTGAGGCTTACGGAGGATTGATAATATTACCAAATCGATAGTTTTCTTATTAAAAATCAAGCCCAGATCTTCACTGTGGTACTGGTACACCTCCAACTTGTGCTCCAGGAACATTCTGTCACCTTTTGCTCCTTTTACCTCAGAAAGTTTCAGGCATGGATGTCATTATTTCGTTCCTATTAGGAAATGATCTGCAGTGCTGTGATTTTTTACTTTCTGACTTTGGCAGCTAATGCAATTAGCATTGAATATGGAATCGGATTAGAGATTGATTTCTGCTTTGCTACTAACCAGTTGTGTCTCTTCCCTTGAAAAAGTGTCTGTGTGTGTGTGTACGATGGGGGATCTGCGCCATGATGTCCGCATGAAGACTAAAGAGGACTTTGTGGAGTTGTCTCTTGCCATTAGCTTTCATGCGGGTTAGAATCATCAGGCGATTCCTAACCTGTGGAGCCATGCTCCAATTTCCCCACCCATTTTAAAAAATATTTATGTTTAATTGTGTGCGTGAGGCAACAGGGTGGACACAAATGCAGGTATCAGAGCCTTAGAGCGCCTGGTGCTCAGTTAGAGGCAGTTGTTAGCTGCCCAGAGTACATGATGAGAACTGAATCTGCATGCCCTGCAAGAGCAATATGGCTTCAGACTCAGAGATCTAACTCCTTCTGCCTCCCAAGCACTGGGATCAAAGGCCTGTACCACTGAGCCCAGCTCTCACTTCTATTTTTTGAATCCTAGTTTTCTCTCTTTTTTTTTTTCCTTTTTAGGACTTTATTATTTTTAGTTTCTATGTACCAATGCTTTGCCTATATGTATGAACATGTACCATCTGTGTGCCTGGTGCCATCAGAAATGAGAAGAGACCCTTGTATCTTCCAGGTAGTTATGAGTCACTATATGTGTGCTGAGAATTAAAGCCAGGTCTTCTGCAAGAGCAATAGGTGTTCCTAACCACAGAGCCCTGAATCTGAAAAGTTTTCTTTTCCTTTTCCGTTTCCTTTTCCTTTTTCTTTTTCTTTTTCTTTTTCTGTTTCTTGTTTTGGTTTTTCAAGACAGGGTTTCTCTGTATAGCCCTGGCTGTCCTGGAACTCACTCTGTAGATCAGGCTGGCCTTGAACTCAGAAATATGCCTGCCTCTGCTTCCCAAGTGCTGGGATTACAGGCGTGCGCCACCACTGCCCGGCTGAAGACAGTAATCTTAATACCTCTAAGTTTTTTCTTTGTGATAATGAAAGTTGCATCTGACTATTGTAAGGGAAACACTGTACACATTGTGTATGATTTTTACTCTATGACCAGCTATGGAACTGCTGACATTTTGTAAAGCTGTGTTGGTGGTCAGAAGGATCATGTTATTAATGTTGTACACCAGTCACTCAGATATAATGGGCACTTCACACACTAGGTCTGTTTGAGGAGCTGGGAATGCAGCATTGACTCAAGTAATGTTAGCTGGTGTATGCGTGTGCATGTGCACGCACACCCATTTGTAATCTCAGTACTTGGAAGGCAGAAATTGGAGAATCACAAGCCTGAGTCACCAAAGCAAGACACTGTCTCAAACAAACAAGCACAAAACAGTCTTTGTACTAGAGGGACTTACGTTTTGGTTACTTGTTATACATAATAATTAGAGAAAGACTCAGTAAGTAGAATTCCTGCACATATGTACAGTTGTACAACTTTACTTTGTACAACTTACTAAAAAGGTGACATTTGGTCAGAGCCTAGTTAGGGAGCAAATCATGTTGTGTTCTACACACAGGAGGGTGGTGGGCTGTGCGGCCGGAGGAGTGTGAGCAAAGGGAAGATGAGAAAGAAATAGGATTAATTCATTTGGCTAAGATGGGTCAGCTAGGACTCAGGCAAATATAAAGATTCTCTTTAACTCTAATTGGCTGTTATCTAGGGTGTGTGTCTTGAGACTGGGTCTGTCTTAAAATTTATTATGTAGCCCTTGGGAAAATCTCAAGTGCAGCAGTCCTTCCTTCTGCCTCAGTCTCACAAGCATCTGATTTTAGGCATGTGCCACTATGCCCAGCTGTTTATGTTTGTGTTTGTTTTGATTTTGAGTGTGTATGTGTGTCTAAGCACACGGTGCAGTTCTCGGGTGGGTTAGAGGATGGCTTTCATGAAGACTTTCTCTCCTTGAACTCTGGGTTCTGTGGCTGGGTCTCAGGTTGTCAGGATGGCAACTAGCACTTTTTCCCCTGAGCCACCTCAGCAGTCCTGGTTTGTATTTTAAAAGGATCCTTTAACTGTCCTATTGAGAACAAAACAAAATAACAGAATTTAGGAGGTACCACTAGCACCTGGGAGGAGCTTTGGCAGCGATCCAGTTGTACTGCTGTACAAGGAGTTGGTCCAAGTTTAGTATTAAACAGCAGTTTATTATCTCACGCACTCCCCGTGGGGGAGAAGTGTAGAGCAGATCTGCGGTGTTCCTGGCTTAGCAGGCTCGGGCAAGGCTGACCCTGATCTGAAGCTCTCCACCAGGGGCTGGAAGAGCTGTTCTCGACAGGGCTGTTGGCACAAGGCCCCCGTGCTTCTCCTGAGTCTCCTCAGGTACTTGTGTGTCCTCAGGACAGAGCAAGTATTTCTCCAGAGAGGTTGATCAGAAAAAGCAAACAAGCAACAAGCCATAGCACCTTCTGTGACCTTGTTTCAGAAGGCATTTCTCAGAGATTTATTTATTATTTTACCTAAGTACACTGTAGCTGTCTTCAGACACACCAGAAGAGGGCATCAGATTTTAAAAGGTTTATTTTATATTTTATGTGTATAGATGTGTTGCCTGAATGTGTGTTTGTACACCACATTTCTGCCCTCCGACATCATAAAAGGGTGCCAGAACCCTTGGAACTGGAGTTACAGGTGGTTTTGAGTTACCATCTCAGGGCTGAGAACCAAGCACTGGTCCTCTGCAAAAGCAGCAAGTTCTCTTAACTGCTGAGCCAAATGTCTAGCGTTAGTTATTTCTACTTTATTCCATCCTACACTCAAAAAAGAGAAGATTCAATTTCACTTTTTTTTTTTTTAAAGACAGGATTTCAAGTAACCACTGTGTAACTGAAAATGATTTTCAACACTTGGTCTGTCTGCCTTGACCTCCTGAGTGACCAAACTTCAGGCCTGTGCCACCATGACCAACTTAGGCTCAATTTAGTTTTTGGTGGTGGTGGTGGTTGTGGTTTGGTGGGGTTTTGTTGTTTTATTTGTATGGTGTGCAAGTATGTATTCGTGTTCCCTGGGAGGGGGCCTGAGATTGACTGGTGTCTCCCTCCATCTCTTTCCATCTTACATGTCGAATCAGGGTCTTGCTCTTAACCCCAGAACAACTCACCGGCTTTGCTAGTGGAGATCATTACTTGTGTGACCTAGAGAATGAATATGTAGAAGAGGGCTTGGTCTTTAGATGCTGGAGAGGCAGGAGATTGCTGGTCATTATTGACTTATAGGTTAGGTCGCCTGGTTATTCAGAGGAGCCTGAAATGCATGTTTGCATATGTATTCTTTCCTTTTTTTTTTTAATTAGTTTATCGATTTTATGTATATGAGTACACTGTAGCTGTCCACAGACATACCAGAATGCTGTCAGATCCCATTACATATGGTTGCTGGGAATTGAACTCAGGACCTCTGGAAGAGCAGTCAGTTCTCTTAACCACTGAGTCATCTCTCTAGCCCATATGTATTCTTTCAGTCACTAATGTTGGCATCCATTTTTGATTTCTTAACGTTTTTATGGGATGGTGTCACATGCTTGTAATCACAACATTTGGGAGGTAGAGGCAGGAGAATCAGGAGTTCAGATTCATCCTTAGCCACATAGCAGTTCCATGATAGCCGGGGCAGTATGAAAACTATCTCAAAAAAGAAGAACAGTAAGACTGAAGGCCATGTTCGTTTTGGCCTCTTCACACACCAAGCACATACATGAAGCATATACATGTTACTGGCAAAGTACTCATAAAAATGAATAACTATTAAAAAAGAAAGTTCTGAGGAATCCTGTAATGAAGAAACCTGTTTACTTCGTTCAGCCCTGATTGACTCCACTTAATAAACGCCTGATGGGTAAATCTGAGAAATCTTAGCCTTTTCAACTATGTTGTATGTTTTGGTCCCCAGCTCAAGAAGAGGTCTAAGAAACATAGGACAATGGTTAGACATCCTCTTGCAACCATCCTATAGCTACACCGGAGCTGCAGATGTGTTCTGTGGTGCACCCATGGAGACAGGAAGCTCTGTCATGAAGCCCCAGTCCCTGCAGCTGGTGCTGGAGGAGCAGGTGCTGGCTCTGCAGCAGCAGATGGCAGAGAACCAGGCTGCCTCCTGGCGGAAGCTGAAGAACTCCCAAGAGGCCCAGAAGAGACAAGCAACCCTCGTGAGGAAGCTGCAGGCCAAGGTGAGGCAGATGGCCCTGTGGGGAAGGGGAAAGAAACCTCCCCTAGAGTGGGCACTAGGGTGGGATAGGGCTGGGGGGAGGGAGAGCCCATGTAGAACCACACTTCCTGGTGAGGATGGCCCGGACACTCCCATCCATAGCCTCTCCTTGACAGTCACAACTACTTCACAGAATAAAGATTATGTTCCTTCCAAGTGTGACATTTCATTCACAAGAGTTAAAGTGGCTCCCTAGTTTGTTCTCTTGCTCTACATAAGTGATTCTCAACCTTCCTTATGCTGCCACATTTTAATACAGTTCCTCATGTAGGGTAACCCCCAACCATAAGATTGTTTTCATTGCTACTTCAGAACTGTTATAAATCGTAATGTAAATATTTGTGTTTTCCTGGTGGTCTTAGGCAACCTCTGTAAAAGGGTTGTTTGACACCCCAGCCACCCAGGGGTAGTGACCCACCGATTAAGAACTAGTCTAGAGCTAAGCCCAAGCCCTAGGATTTCTGGTTTTGTTTTTTTAATACACAAGGCACACAGAAAGGTGTGTGTGTGTGTGTGTGTGTGTGTGTGTTCAAATGCACATAAAACTGTGAGTGTGAATAAGGAGGCTAGAGGTCAATATTGAGTATTTTCTATCTCCACCATGTTTTTTAAATTTTATGTGTATTTGTGTGCATATGTCTGTATAAATGTATGCTCTGTGTGTGCTGGAGTTACAGACAGTGGCGAGTTGTAACAGTGGTTGCTGGGTGCGGGGAAACTGAATTGGAGACGTCTGAGGGACCAGCAAGCTTTTCAGCACTGATCCCTCTCTTCAGCCCCCACCACATTGTGTTTTTTGAGACGAATCTCTCACCGAACTGGAGCTCACAGATCTGGCTAGGCTGGCTGTCTAGGGAGCTCCAGGGAGCTGCAGCCTTTCCTCTTCAACACTGACATGGTGGCTTTTTATGTGGGCGCTGGAGATTTGAACTTGGGTCTAGATGCTTGCATAATAAACATACTCCCTTTTTATTTGTCTTTTGAGACAGGGTTTTTCTGTATGGCCCTGGTTGTCTTGGAACTTACTCTGTAGACCAGGCTAGCCTTGAACTCTTGGAGATCTGCCTGTCTCTGCCTCTGCCTCTGTCTCCTGAGTGCTGGGATTAAAGGCATGCACTACCACCACCAGCACATTTTACTGACCAGGCCATCTCATCAACCCCCAGGAAATATTGGGGTTTTTTTTTTTTTTTTTTTTTTTTTGTTTTTGTTTTGTTTTGTTTTTTAAGGAAAAAAAAACACCACAAAACTCTGTATGTTAAGTGTAAATATAAGCATACATGTACCAGTCACAGGGTATGGAGGTCAGGGGACAATCTCAGGTGTTGGCCTTGCCTTTTACCCTGTGTGAAATAGGGTCTCTTTGTCTGCCACAGTGTGCATCAGGTTAGCTGGCCAGTGAACTTTAGGGCTTTCTCCTGGCTCTGGTTCCCACCCTGGCATAGGAGTGCTGGACGGTACACACACCAGCCCCTCTGGCTTTGCTTGGGCTCTGGGGACCTGAATTCAGGTCCTCATGCTTACACCACAAGTGCTTTACTACTGAGCCATCTCCCAGGAAGTATTATTTAAACATCCAGACGCCGCAACCTCACTTCACTGTCACCACCTGCTTCCCATGTTCACAGCAAGTTTGCCCAAGAATCTTCCTGGAGCCTTTGGGTTGTGCTGAAGCTGAGTTCAGGTCCTGCTCTCTTTGCTTCAGGTTTTACAGTACCGGAGTTGGTGCCAAGACCTGGAGAAGCGGCTAGAAGCCACTGGAGTGAGTAAAATTTAGTTCTGGACTTCCCCTGTGCCCCCAAAATACACTTTTTTGGGCTTTATATACTGCCAAGGGAGACTGGGGCTATATAGGATGTTTGGTGGAAGTCCCTTTGTCTTCAGCTCCTAAGAGCTCTCAATATCATCTTCTAGAGATCCTTGGCCTGAGTTATTCCAACCCATGGCTTTCCATATATAAACGCAGTTTATGGGGACTTCAAGCAGTAGAAAAGCTATGTGGAATTAGAGAGAAAATTCATTGTTCATCCAGCAGGTGTCAGTGTTTATCTGTCAGGAAGACACAGGTCTACAAGCATGCCTGCAGCAGAGGGGTGTGTTTATTTTGTTGCCTGGGTAGGACTGGCTCTGAAAGACCCTTTTGTCATTCTTTGTTCCAGCTCCCTTAAGCACCTTCTCGTTCCCCTCAGAAAAGTTCGAGAGGGAAGGGGAGAACCAGAATATGTTGAGCACCTTTAGTGCAGGCCAGGGCCCCAAGCATTTTGTACTGTTCACTTCACTTGCAGACTCTTGGAGAATGACAGTCAGCGTCATCTTTGACTTCCCAATTAGTATAACAGAAGTTAAGGTCCCCAGTGAAAGATACAGCTTCCACCCCACAGGTTAGATGCCAAACTGCTTTGAAGAGAAAGGACAGAAAAAGAAAGTGGGCCACTATCAAAGGAAGCATCAGGGAATTGTCCTGGGTGAGGTTTTCCTGCAGCATTATAAGGCCTGTCTCTGTCTCACAAGGGACTGATCCCTCAGCGGTGGGAAAGTGTAGAAGAGCCAAACCTGGAACAGCTGCTGATCCGATTGGAGGAGGAGCAGCAGAGGTGATGGACCCAACCTTCCTGACCTGAGTGGTTATCCAGCAGGTGGAAAGGCTGATGGGAAACTTCTGTTCCAAGAGTGATCGCGTGGCTGGAAAACTGGCTGGGCATGGTGCTTCCAGTGTGTAACCTAAGGCGGGCAGAAAGCAGATGGGGCAGGGGAGTGGGAAGGAGGGAGGGAGGAAGGGAGGGGCTCCTGGGAATCTTGTGTCCCAAGGGCAAACAAGATTCCAGTCCTCTAACTCCTGGCTATGGAAAATTCCATTCACTGTCTTACTCCCCAGAGGCCCAAGGGAGGGACCAGACCTTTATTTTGCACTTGCTCTTACGCGCTTGCGCAGGTGTGAGAGTCTAGTGGAGGTGAATACGGAGCTTCGGCTGCACATGGAGAAAGCAGATGTGGTGAATAAAGCCCTGCAGGAGGACGTGGAAAAGCTGACAGTGGACTGGAGTCGGGCCCGAGATGAGTTAGTGAGGAAGGAGAGCCAGTGGCGGATGGAGCAGGAGGTAGGCACTCTAGAGTGGAGTGCGCGCTCTGGGTGCTGTCCAGGCAGTGCCTGGAAGGCTTAACCTGGACCTGGAAGCTGATCTGTCATTATTGCTCCTGCCTCTGACTGGCTCTGCCCAAGCCGACAGCTGGGCCCTGTTTCAGCTTGCTTCCTAGTTCTGCCTAGGCCAGGCTTTGTTGGCTTAACTCTTGCATAAGCAACTAGGTTAGGTTTCAAATGGATCTGAAAATTTATTGTCTGCCTTGTCTGGAGGTCTGCATAGCTAGATGCCAAGCAGGTCACTGCTGGATTGAATGGAGGAGAAAAAATGATTATGAGCCCTGGGAAATTTTCACGTCAGAGCTATAGAAAGCAAATGTTTCCTGACCCTTTGCTGGGTTCTGGGTCTGGGTGGTTTGCATGTGTTAGAGCACCCCGTTCTCCTGCCTGTGGGAATAGTTCCCATTTGTTAAGCAGTCGCTGCATATCCTTTTCTGATCTAGCTAAGTGGAAGGCCACTTTCCATCCAGGGACCCCTGACCTCTTGAATCTCACAGCTATCTTTATTAAACTCTTCAGTACAACTGAATAGACTCCTGTCCATAAGCGATCACCTTGAACTCCTTCCTCCCTTCACCCCTCTCCCAGCAGCCATCAGGAATCCAAGACTCTTGCGCTGGTGCAAGGTCCCTGCCCTTGGGTATGACTTGGGTTTCTGAACACACAGTTCTTCAAGGGCTATTTGAGAGGTGAACATGGTCGTCTTCTCAATCTATGGCGAGAGGTGGTAACCTTCCGACGTCACTTCCTGAAAATGAAGTCAGCTACTGACAGGTCAGTGTTGGGTGAGAAGAGAGGTCTGCCTCTGCTGAGTCTGAACTTAAGGCAGCAGGCTCTGTTGAAGAGGAATGGGTGCAGTGGCTGGGAGGGAGATTTGCAGTTACGGGAGAGATGATTTTCTCAGACCTGCCCCTTAGACCTCTTGGGTTTTGTGGCCAAGCTCTCTTCCTTGGTTCCTTGGAGTCTTCGCTCTTCCTTCTTGTGCTCAGAGATCTGACCGAGCTAAAGGCTGAACACGCAAGGCTTTCGGGGTCCCTACTGACCTGCTGTCTGCGCCTGACCCTGAGAGCACAGTCCCGGGAGTCCAGTGGATCTGGGAGGACGGATGAGAGTGAGCCAGCCCAGCTGCTGCTGCTTGTTGCTAAGACCCAGGCGCTGGAGAAGGAGGCCCATGAAAAGAGCCAGGAGTTAATACAGCTCAGGAGCCAAGGGGACCTGGAGAAGGCGGAGCTCCAGGACCGGTGAGCGGACATATGGGCCTAGGAGGAATCTACTGAGGGAAAGCTACTCCTTAGAGGGTTCTGGGTGGGCAGACAAGATGTCAAAAACACCTTCACCCTGAGAGGGAAAGGAAATGAGCCATCTGGGTCCAGTGTCTCAGTGGGGTCTGTCACTGTCCTCTGGCTACCTTGCAACCAGTCTCTTCCCTGCTGTCAGCAGTTGTCTGTGACAGCAGTCTCCTTGCAGCCATCCTCTTCCACAGTCATGTCTTGCTGTTTGCCGGCCTTAGCCTGGGATGCCTCCCTCCTTCCCCTGTGCTTTGCCCCTTAAAGTAGAGTTCCCATGTCACCTCTTGGGTGACATCTCTGACTTCAGTAGCTTGTAGTCCTATGAGTTTTTCTGACCTGCTCCTTACAGCACTAATCTTATTGTGTCTCTCTAATAACTTTGTTTCTTTCTATCTGTCCTGTTTTGTGGGGGGAGGCATGTTAGGCTTATTTGTTTTTTGCTGGGCTGGGGATTTAACTCAGGTCCTTGATAGACTCGTCAGACATTCTACCATTGAGCTAGATCTACCTTGCCTCCTTTATTTTTGGATTATAATGAAATAGGATTTTTTTTAAATGATAAGAAGGAAAGACATGAACAGAGTCCCACTGGTTATCAGGGCAAAGTCTGTATCATGGCTAGGGCTCTCTGCCTATTGGTGGTGGACACAAGTTGGGGACGATTTTGTTTTCTTTTTGCTTTTGGAGACATTAAGAACAAAGATCATTAAAAAAAAAAAGTACAAAGATCATAGTAGATTTGTGTCTATAGTGTTTTGAAGTTTATCTCATAATGTTAAATGATACATCTCTTATAAAATTAAATGTAAGACAATACAGTGATTTGGGGCCCTAGAGGTGATTCATAATAAAATTATTAAGTCTTAAATTTTTCTTTTAGCCAGGCGCAGTAGCCATCACTTTCTTTTTTAAATTATTTATTCTTATATCTTAAGTACAGTGTTACTGTCTTCAGACACACCAGAAGATGGCATCAGATCTCTTTTACAGATGGTTGTGAGCCACCATGTGAGTGCTGGGATTTGAACTCAGGTCCTTCGTAAGAGCAGTCAATGCTCTTAACCGCTGAGCCATCTCTCCAGCCCAGTAGTCATCACTTTTAATCCTAGCTCTTTGGAGTTATAGGCAGGTAGATCTCTGTAAGTTCAATGTCAGCCTGGTCCACATGGCAAGTTCTAGGCCAGGCAAGACTGTAGTGAGATCTCGCCTCAAAGGTAAATGAATAAATGAGGGAGTGAATGGATGAGTGAACAAATAATGAGTGAGTCAGGAGAGAAGGACTCCTAGGTAGCCTCCACTTAAATACTTGTTAGGCAGGTGTCATGGCTCATGCTGTGATCCTAGTACGCAGGCAAGAGAACCAAAACCTAGTACTCCCGCCTAGAAGCAGGAGGATTTCTAGTTCACCATCATTGTGGACTACATAGAGAATTTTAGACAACCGTGGTGCTCAGAGTCAGATGCTACCCCAGAAGATCAGAAAAGGGAAACTGGGAAGAAAGCCACGTGTGTAGGGCTGGGCAAAGGCTGTGAAATGATATGGAGGCTGCAGAGTTTGTGGACCATCCATCGTTAGTTGCGTTGTCTCCCGAGTTGCCTGTCCTTTTTCCCTATCAAACCTTGGGCTGGCGGGACCTTGGGACTATCCCCGTGGCAATTCTGATGTTCTTATTGGCTTCAGGGTACTTGACTTCACATCAAGGGAGGCCTGGAGGGCCTGGGCCAGGGCTTCCCTCAGCCCTCAGGCCTCAAACCCGCGCTCCAGTCTTGAGATGTGGTAAATCCTGCATGTGTCTGAGTGGCTTTGGCATTCCCCACCAGATCAAGAACATAGAATCACATTATTCGGGGAATGCAAGAGACTGGGTATACCTAAGGGATCCTAGGGGTGCTGTGAGTGTGTCCATGTGGGGGTTGAGGTGTGCTGTGGTGTGGCTTTGTCCACGTCCCTGGGCTATTCAGGTGACAGTGCTATACTTTTCTCCTAAGAGTGACAGAACTCTCGGCTCTGCTAACCCAGTCTCAGAAGCAAAATGAAGATTATGAAAAGATGGTAAAGGCTCTAAGAGAAACAATGGAGATCCTGGTATGTGGTCCTCTGTGTTGCAAAGGAGCTAAGAAGGGGTTGGCAGGTTCCTTGTTCTTTGTAGACAAGTAGTGGATGATACCAGTTAAATAAATGGTCCTTAACGAAATTCTCCAATGCTGAGAATAAACTTTGGCTGAATTCGAAAATTAGTTAACTCATTCATTTACCTGCGCAATAAAAGATTAATAACAGTCTGTATTCCTGGGGGAAGTACATGCATATGAAATGTGTCCTTATCAGAGAGAGGTGACTTGTTGTAGTGTATTCGAAGTCAGTGTGAACTATGTGAAACTAAAGAAAACTAAAAGGTGGGAGTAAGCAAGATATCAAGGAAAGGATCTGTGGAGAGATTTAAACTGAGACGAGTGGGAGACGGCTGAGGCGTGTGCAGGGCCTAGGCAGACGGAGCAGAATGGCTATGAGGAAGGTTTCTGGCTGCCCTCACATCTCTGAAAGTGGAGTTGAAGGGAGAAGTGAGTTGAAGCTTTGTCAGACAGGTAGGAGGTTTGACTAGCTGGGGCTGCCACTGGAACAGTGTGCGTTTTGTGAGAGAGCGAGGTTGTACTCACTGACGTAAACATCTGTTAGGGATGCTACAGAAGCGATTCTCTAAGATGGGGGTCCGAGTCCTTGGCTGCTTTACCTGTCTCCTTTCATCACAACACATGTTGTGCTCACTGACTCTCCTTTCATCACAACACATGCTGGTCACTAACTCTAGGCAGCTCCTGAACCCTATCCACATGTGTACCCTAATCTCAGTTACCTTGGAGTCTTCTAGGAAGCTGACTTCTTTTTGCCCATTTAATTCCTTTTAGTCAGAAATTCACCAGTGCAGACATCACAGGGCTCAAGTAACTTAAAATTACTGATTGCAATGAATTAATTAAAATGGATTGCAATGAATTCTGGTTTTCCAGGGCTTTCATAGTAGTTACTGCTGTTAGAACAAGAACCTTAACCTAGGCAGTCATTTAGATTTCTAATCACTTATTCTGATCTTTTTATTGCCATATTACATTGTTTTTAGACTCCTTAAGAAAGTACCGCAGACAGAATAGACAGAATGTATCTGTGATTGATGTGGGGATGAGAATAGCAAGTTCTCTGTTGAGAGTTTGGCTTGTAGGCTCTATTCTGTTCTTGTACCAGGAGACAAACCATGCAGAGTTAATGGAACATGAGGCATCTCTCAGTAGGAATGCTCAAGAAGAAAAGTTGTCTTTGCAGCACGTGATCAAGGATATAACCCAGGCACTGGTAAGCCTCTTATCCGTAACTAGACAGTGTCTTCCCCCTCCTCACCCCAACTTCTCCATGTCCTCTCGGCTGCCTTGAGTTCTAGACTGAGGTTTGACTGAGGTCATGTAAGGATAAGCTTCCTTAGTGTACTTGAAGATTGGCACTCTGAGGTGTAGGTAAAGTGTTCATTTCCTGCGCTGTGTAGTGGGCAGGTCCTCTAATTTCTCTGCCGTGGCTCTTAGGTCATAGGCTGAATTGTTGCTGTCATTGTAGTAACATTTTCTTCCCTTTTCCCCACTCACTCACTGCCCCAGAGAGGATTCTAGCTGTGTTACTAACTCTG
The DNA here is from genome assembly GCF_947179515.1 of Apodemus sylvaticus. NCBI lineage: Eukaryota > Metazoa > Chordata > Mammalia > Rodentia > Muridae > Apodemus > Apodemus sylvaticus. Next base: position 141,458,999 of record NC_067476.1, read on the forward strand.
TTCTTACATGGCCAAACATGAAGAGTTGGAGGGACCAGTCAGTTTTGCTCTTAGGTTCTCTTCCCTGCCTCTGCCTGGGGCAGGACCTGTGAAGGAAACCTTCAGATTGCCTGGCTCTTAGTGCAAATCTCTGTAATACTGGCTTGCATTTCAGGCCTCAGTGGAAGAAGAGGACACTGTGACCCAAACCTTGGGTCATGAGAACTCGTTGCAGTATGACTGTAATGGCCTTTCCCAGTTTGATCCCCAGGACCCAGACAAGGCTCTTACCCTGGTGCATTCAGTGCTGACTAGGAGACAGCAGGCTGTGCAGGTGAGAGCCCTGGGGATGCTCCTCAGCTACTGCGTGGGCCCTAGGCACGCCTCTAGTCTGCATTACCCCTTGCAGCTCGGCAATCATAAGATACTCGACGGCACCCCAATGCTCATTAGCATCTCTGTTTGCCCAGTGATGCTTGTGGCTTACATGTACATATATTTTTTCCACACCAAGTACGTGCATGTAATCTTTGCCAGCAAGCAGAGGCCTGGGAGAAAATAAATGTTTTTCTACTCCAAGAGATCCTCATGCCACTGTATCTGGTGGACTCCAAAGTCTAGAATCACAGACCCCAATAACCTCTGATCTGTTGGCATCTCAGCTGGCCATGTTTCTGTTCCCAGCTGACTGTTGTTATGTCTGTCCTCAGCTGACTGCTCTGTCCTCAACTGACTGTTGTTTTGTCTGTCCCCAGCTGACTGTTGTTATGTCTGTTCCTAGCTGACTGTTGTTCTGTCCTCAGCTGACTGTTCTATCTATTCCCAGCTGACTGTTGTTTTGTCTGTCCTCAGCTGACTGTTGTTCTGTCTGTCCTCAGCTGACTGTTGTTCTGTCTGTCCTCAGCTGACTGTTGTTCTGTCTGTTCCCAGCTGACTGTTGTTCTGTCTGACTGTTGTTCTGTCTGACTGTTGTTCTGTCTGACCTCAGCTGACTGTTGTTCTGTCTGTCCTCAGCTGACTGTTGTTCTGTCTGTTCCCAGCTGACTGTTGTTCTGTCTGACTGTTGTTCTGTCTGTCCTCAGCTTACTGTTGTTCTGTCTGTTCCCAGCTGACTGTTGTTCTGTCTGTTCCCAGCTGACTGATGTTATGATTGTTCCCAGTCCTCTTACCTTGGAGACATTCCTTGCCTCTGGCTTCTTGTTCATCGCCTTCTTTCTATTGATCTCCTTCCACAGGACCTCAGGCAGCAGCTTTCAGGCTGCCAGGAGGCTATGAGCTTCCTGCAGCAGCAGCACAGTCAGTGGGAGGAAGAGGGCACAGCCTTGAGGGAAAGGCTACAGAAGCTCACTGGGGAGAGGGATGCTCTGGCAGGCCAGACTGTGGACCTTCAGGGAGAGGTGGATGCTCTCAGCAAGTGAGTAAACAGGCTGCTTTATATATAATGTTTTATTTATATGAGTACACTGTCACTGTCTACAGACACACCAGAAGAGGGTGTCAGATCTCATTACGGATGGTTGTGAGCCACCATGTGATTGCTGGGATTTGAACTCTGGACCTTCAGAAGAGGGGCCGGTGCTCTTAACCGCTGAGCTATCTCACCAGCCCCAAGCAGGCTACTTTTTTAAATGGAAGCAAAGACTTCAAATTTTTATTTTGCTACCTGTGTGTTTTTAGTTGCAGTTTTGTAGGGCTGGGAATCAAACCCAGAATGCAGGCTTGTTAGGAAAGCACTCATTCTCAGTTCCCCGGGGGCTGGTTTCATTTCTCATTAAGCCACTTATCTACCACTGTCCTGTGTTTGACACTTCCTGCCATCCCTAGACCCATGGATGCTTAAGGCTGCTTTGGCTTTTATTCTGTTCCCTGTGGGTTTCAGTCTCTAAGATCATATAATAAGTGGTTTTTTTGCTCAAAAACCATATATCATATATCTAGATAGCGTATGTATGTTATATCATTGTTGAAAAGAAACAAGCTCCTCTTGCCTTTTGCTCTACAAGGCACTCTTCCACCAGGACCTTTGATCTTTGGTCCATGGGTCTGCTCATGATCTCGCTTTCAGGGAGAGGGAGCTGCTTCAGAAGGCCAGAGGAGAGTTGCAGCAGCAACTGGAAGTGCTGGAACAGGAGGCGTGGCGACTGCGAAGGCTGAACACGGAGCTGCAGCTGCAGGGGGACTCCGCCCAAGGGGAGAAGCTGGAGCAGCAGGAGGAGCTGCACTTGGCTGTCCGTGAGCGGGAGCGCCTGTAAGTGTGACCAGGCCTCTGCTCACCAGGGCCTGGCCTTCCCCAACCCCACTCTTAGAAACAGAGAGCCTAAAGCCTACACATGGTGCGTTCACAGTAGCTTATGGCTTCTCTGTAGAAAAACAAGTCCAGTATGCTTATGTAGAGTCTAGTGGTTTTCAATCTTCCTAGTGCTGCGACCCTTTAATACAGTTAGTTCCTCGTGTTATGGTGACTCCCAACTACAAAATTATTTCATTGCTACTTTATAACTGTAATTTTGCTACTGCTATGAATTGTAATATAAATATATAATATGCAGAATATGTAGTATGTGGCCCCAAATTGGTCATGACCCACGGGTTGAAAACTGCTGATTGAGGCATTCTTGAGTGGCTGTGGGGCTGAGGGACTGTGAGAGCTTCAAAAATGAGTAAGTTACTAACTGTGATCTCACAGATTGAAATCTAATGAGAATTCAGATAAGCTGTCCCTGTGACACGAAGCTAAAAGAAAGATGTCCTCACTAGAGTTCAAACTTGGTGTTTAGTTATTGAGAATCGGGGACACTTTTAAGGAGGAGGGGGTTTTGAGTGGGACCTTGATCCATTTTAATGTGTAGAAAGAAAGACCAAGGGGACAGAATAGCAAAGGAAAGGAGGGAGGAGTTTTGTGTTCAGAGCTAGCTGGCTGTGAGAAGATTGTCCACTGGGAGGTGATCTGCTGGTCAGGAAGGGACTCAAGGGTCCGTGCCTACAGTAGCTAGCCTGTAAATTCCACTAGGTAGTGCTACAGAAGGGAAGGACTCAGAGGGGTGCTGTAGATTTTGGCTTTGCCACCAGAACAGGTAAGTCTCTTGACAAAATCTCGATGATACCTGAAGAGTGATTGAAAAGATGGGACAGTTCTTCATCAAACGCTAGCATAGAGTTGTCCAGAAGGCCTAGTGTGAGTTCACTGCCCCACCTCCCATGGTTGCCCTCTGACCTCTGCATGTGTACCATGCTTCCTTCTCCACACAAATAAATAGAATAATGGTTTCTGCTTGTTTGCTTGTTTGAGACAGGAGCTCACTGTGTAGCCCAGGCTAGCCTTAAATCCTGCCTCCCCCCCACACACCTTTTTAAAATTATTTTTTGATTCAGGGTTTCTCTGTGTAGCCCTGACTATCCTGAAACTTGCTTTGTAGATCAGGCTGGCCTCAAATTCAGAGATCTGCCAGCTGTGCCTCCTGAGTGCTGGGATAAAAGGTGTGGTGCCCCCCACTGCCCAGCTTGAGGTCCTCGCTCTTTAGGGTGAGCAGAGACCCTGGCAGCAGGCTCTCCCTCCTCTGTGCCTCTGTCCTGGCACCTAGTAAACAGCGGAAGCCTGAGGATGCCTGAAGGCCTGAAGGCCAAAGGGTAGGACCAGGCCTTGTGTCCCTCCGTGAGGGAAAGGACAGGCAGTCCACACAGATATATGAGTGTTTAAATTTTAATCTCCCCAACATTTAGGAGGCAGAGGCAGGTAGATTTCTGAGTTCGAGGCCAGCCTGCTCTACAGAGTGAGTTCCAGGACAGCCAGGGCTACAGAGAAACCCTGTCTCAGACCCTCCCCCCCAAAAAAACCTACACCAACAAAACAAAACAAAACAAACAAAATCATTAATCTATTTTACTCAATAATATATTTAGGTAAGTCAAAAGCCAAAACCTTTTAAAAAGATACCAAGGTATATTGATTCACACCTGTAATCCTAACACCTGGAAGGCTGAGGCAAGAGGATTGCTGTAAGTTCAGAGATGGCTTGGGCTGTAGAGCAAGACCTTGTTTCAGTAAACAAAACGACAAACCCCCACCTGTTTACAGAGATGCACACAGGGAAGTCTCCCCACATCTGTGCTTTCTCTGTCCCACTTTCCTTCCTTCCTTCCTTCCTTCCTTCCTTCCTTCCTTCCTTCCTTCCTTCCTTCCTTCCTTCTGTCGGTAACCGGTTCAGTTAATTTCTAGTGTGTCTCCCAGCCCGCGGCATGCCGCCACACCACTTTCTGTCACCGCGTGGACCGTGATCCACCGCACACTGGTGCACTGTGCTCTGAGAGCTTTCCTGGTCAATGGTGTTTGTTTCAGTTGGTTGGTTGGTTCGTTGTTGTTGATTTGTATAGAAAAAGTAAGTATATTCCTGAGTCCAGTTGGGATGTGGCCAGTCCCAAACACTTCCTCTAGCTCCCTGTCCTCCTTTTCTTAGTCAGGAGACGCTGGTGGGCCTGGAAGCCAAGCAGTCAGAATCACTAAGTGAGCTGATCGCTCTTCGAGAAGCCCTGGAGTCAAGTCGCCTGGAAGGGGAGTTACTGAAGCAAGAGCGAGCGGAAGTGGCTGCAGCCTTGGCCAGGGTGCGTGTGTGCGTGTGTGGGTCCCACCCTTCCTGGAGAGCTGTATTCCTAGGAAAGGGGCTAGAATCCCTAGTCTGGGGGGAGGGGTCCTCTCCCTCCCAACATGCCCTCTGCTTCGAAATCCAATGAATTTTAAAGTATAAATCTGGTTGTTAGTCACTGACTGCGTTGTAGTGAAGAGAGCACACTGCTCTTGCAGAGAATCTGAGCATTTCCCAGCACCCACATCAGGTGACTCACAACTGCCTGTCACTCCAGGGGAATCTCACATCCTCTTCTGGACTCTGTAGGCACTGCACTCATAGTTGTACATTTATGCATTTATTCATGAGAAAAGAGACAAAGACACACAGACATACATACACATGATTTTAAAATGTAAATATGTAAATCTTAAAAACATCTGTATCTATACATGAAAACTTGAGTGGCTTGTCAACTCTGGTGCCACATTCAACACGATCTGCCATCCTCCTGAGACTCTGTGGCCTGCCCTCTCAAGCCCACCCTTACACCAGCTGTCCTTGCTCTTGCCACAAAGCATCAGCTGCAGTCTCAAGTCATCTTCCTTCATGACACTAATACATTGTATACACCTTCCCTTCATCGTGACCCCACCAACCAGCTCCCGGTCCAGGAGGGTTCCATCATCAGCTCCTCTCTGTGACTGAATTGATGCCTTCTTTGAGTTTTCAGTTGCACTTCCAGTTTCCATGACAACTGTAGACCTTTGCACGGCTTTCTGTGTTTATGTGCTGTGACCACCTGTCTTGTGAATGAATGAATGAATGAATGAATGAATGAAAAACGTGTTTAGAATGCAAGGGAAAAAATGGAGTGAGAGTTTAAAAAAGCAGGTATTGGGAGTGTGTTTAGTTTACTGTTCCTGGAAAACTCGAAGCTTGAACACTTTAACCCTTTTGGTTTTAGGCAGAACAGTCTGTCGTGGAACTGTCCGGTTCTGAGAACAGCCTGAAGGCAGAGGTAGCTGATCTTCGAGCTGCGGCTGTCAAGCTTGGGGCCTTAAATGAGGCTTTGGCTTTAGATAAAGTTGGACTGAACCAGCAGCTTCTCCAGGTGAGCAAAGGTGTGATTCCCAGAAGGGCTGGCTTATCTGAAGATTAGCCATGAGTGGCAAAGCTGATGCCTTAAAGGGATAGTGGGTTAGTCACAGGCAGGTCAGCTCCTAGCTGTAGCTGAAGGGAGCAGGAGACTTTTGCAGCGCAGAGGAGAGCAAAGGGTTAGCCTTAAGCACTGTAAGTCTCCCCTCCCCCAACACACACCTGCAGCAGAAGCTTTGAGCACTGGGTAAGTTATCAGAACTGGGAAGGTCTATGTCCCGGAAGGAAGGAGACCCAGTACTTCCTGCTGTGGGGTGAGGCAGACGTGCGGAATAGCCCATAGCCCTAGACCAGCTCCATTGGCTAAAGACTTAACCTGTCATTTTAGTAGGGAAGACTTCTCGCTTCTAGACCTCCCGAGACCCAGAAATGTCTCTGTTTCCTTATTCTGGGTATTTTCGTTGGTCGGTTGGTTGGCTGGTTGAGTTTTTTATTGTTGTTTTGTTTTGAGACAGGGTTTGATGCTGCCAAGGCTGTCCTGATCCTCCTTCACTTCCCAAGGGCTTGTACCACCACGTGGTATTATTCTGAATTCTCTGAAAGCAACCCTTTTTTATCTCTGTCCCAGTGTCAGGGCCAGCTAGTGCCTAGGGTGTAGACACCAGGTGGAATAGATGGATCTGCCCCTTCTCTGGAAAGCACTCCTGTGTTCCCCGTAGGTGGGTTTCAGTGGAAGCTCAGGGGACTTTAACCTTTTTCCTTTGGTGCCCTGCACTCTCTTCTCTCTCTGGCCAGTAGTTGGAGCAGGAGAACCAGTCTCTGTGCAGCAGAGTGGAGGCCGCAGAGCAGCTGAGAAGTGCTTTGCAGGTGGACCTGGCTGAGGCAGAAAGGAGCAGGGAAGCCCTGTGGGAAGAGAAGGCTCACCTGGAGACTCAGCTGTGGAAGGCAGAGGAGACGGGTGCTGAGCTACAGGCAGAGCTGAGGGGCACCAGAGAAGAAAAGAAAGAGCTTAGCGACAAGTTAAGCGAGGTGAGCGGCCTTTGCCGGTGTGGCTTGTGGTGTGTTACATGCTCGCTGTAAGCAGAAAGGATTCTGGAGTGATTCGACTGAGGCGGATCTTCCCATCGGTTTAAGGCATTTCTATGGGAGTCCTTCACTGACCGCCCCCCCCAGCCTAGTCCTCGATGAGCTTCCTGTGTTTTCTGCTCTCACTTCATACTCAGTTCGAACATGTATAGTTCTCATGCTGTAATTGTTTGTCTGTGTATCCTTAACAATCAGCCAAATGAATGACTTAGTTGGATCAGAGAAAATCTAACTCTGGCCCTGGATGGCCTGGTACTCACTATGTAAATCAGGCTGTCCTCAACCACAGTGTTCCTCCTGCCTCTGCCTCCCGAGTGCTGAGGTCATTGCTAACATCTCCAGCTGTACGACGTGTGTCATGTACACTGTCTGTCTCTGTTTGCTTTTCGAGACAAAGTCTACCTATGTTTTTTGACTCATAGTCAAGGTCGGGGCAGCATGGCAGCAGGTGTCTGGTGGCCAGAGTCTGTGGCAGCTGCTGGCTTAGCCACCAGAGGCAGAGGAGGGGAGCAAGGTGTCCCCTGGGCTTTCCACTGTCGCCCTTCTTATTAAATGTACAACTCCAGCTTCTGAGTTGTTTTCCTTCCTTATTAATCATCTTTGAAAACATCCTCACAGATGCTCAGAGGCGTGTCTCCTCGGTGATTCTTTTTTGTTGTTGTTTTGTTTTGTTTTTCAAGACAGGGTTTCTCTGTGTAGCCCTGGCTGTCCTGGAACTCATACTGTAGTCCAGGCTGGCCTCAAACTCAGAAATCCCCCTGCCTATGCCTCCTCTTTAATCCTCTGCTGGGACTAAAGGCATGCACCACCACTGCCCGACTGACTCTTCCGTGATTCTTAATCATGAAGTTGACAATGAAGATCAATCATGACAATCATACTTTTCCCCAGCAAACCACTCATTGCCCTAATGCTTGGAGTGTTAGGGCAGTACTTAGAGTGCCATCCTTAGAACCCCTTCCCAGGTTATTAGCCACTCTCTTGGCATATACAGGTCCTGCTGTGCTTGGTACAGTGTCTTACTCCTTTCTGGCCTGGGGACTCAAGTGGTTGATCAAACAAACAAATAAATAAATACCAGTTATTGAGCAATGCTGAGAGCTCGAAGTGCCGAGATCGGAATCTCTGAAGACCTACTAGCTTGCCGTTAGCAGCTCTGGAGCAAGAATCTTGGGATTCTGCCTTCCTCTGTATCATCATTTCTTCTTCCTCAGGCACATCACCAGCAAGAAACAGCTACATCTCAGCTAGAGCAGCTGCATCAGGATGCAGAAAGACAGGAGGAAACACTTGCTAGGGCAGTCCAGGAGAAGGAAGCCCTGGTACGGGAGAGGGCAGCTCTGGAGGTGCGCCTGCAGGCTGTGGAACGGGACCGACAAGATCTCTCTCAACAGGTGCTGGAGCTCAGGTAGGAGCCACACTTAGTCCAGCCAAGCACAGAGAGCTCTACAGGCCAAGGGTAGCCAAGCTAGTGTATGCATTTTAAATGAGTTGTAGATGTGTAACTGCCCTATAACTTCCCTGGGTAACCTTTACTTACAACCTAGTCCCTCTTGAGAAACGGTAAAGGGTTTGATGTGCTAGAACTCTTCCTGATTCCTAAATCTCACAGGTCAGCCAAGGAGCAACTGGAGAGCAATCTGTTTGAGGCCCAACAGCAAAATTCTGTAATACAGGTCACCAAGGGGCAGCTCGAGGTCCAGATTCAAACTATTATTCAAGCCAAGGAAGTAATTCAAGGTGAGAGCCCAGCTGGGATGGGGCGCACTGCATTCCAGAGAGATGATAGCAGCCAGAAAGCAATGGGAAGCTTTCTTCAGCCAGACTCTGGCCTCTGTCATGGGAGTTGCTCATGAGGCTGGTGGGCAGGGAGAACAGGGTAGAAAGAGTGGGGCAGAGGCTCAGAGGTGATCGTACCTGATGTCACAGGGGAGGTGAAATGCCTGAAGCTGGAACTGGATGCTGAGAGGACCCGGGCAGAGCAGGAGCGGGAGGCAGTAGCCAGGCAGCTGACCCAAGCTGAGCAAGAGGGGCAAGCAGCTCTGGAGCGACAGAAGGTGGCCCACGAGGAGGAGGTGGACAGGCTCCAAGAGAAATGGGTAGGTAGTGGGTGTGGTTGGGGAGCAGGAGAGGCACACATGGCTCCCTTCAGTGAGTCTGCTGCCTGCTGCCTCTCGGTCCAGATATTGCTGCTTAGAAGAATGAAATGTGACTGGCTACCAAGGTATAAGATCTAGAGAGAGAGAGAGAGAGAGAGAGAGAGAGTGTGTGTGTGTGTGTGGTGGGGGTGTGTGGGGGGGGTATGTGTGTGTGTGGTGTGTGTGTGTGTGTGTGGTGTGTGTGTGTGTGTTATGTGTGTGCTGTATGTGTGTGTATGTGTGCTGTGTGTGTGTGAGTGTGGGTGTGTATGCTGTGTGTGCTGTGTGTGTGTGTGGGGGGGTGTATGCTGTGGGTGTGGGTGTGTGTGTGGGGGTGGCTTGCTTGGGTGGCGTGTATGAAGAATTCAGTGTAGAGCCTGGGAGCAGGCCTGGCCGAGCACAGTTATAATCTCAGCATTCAGGAGGCAGCAAGCTTGTGAGCTCTAGGCTACCTGTGTTACAAAGGAACGCCCTTTTCCCCAAAAGTCAGGGGACTTCAGGCGTGGGAGCACATGCCTTTAAATCCCAGTCTGGAGAGGCAGGCAGGCAGGTCTCTGTGAGTCTGAGGCTAGCTTAGTCTATAGAGTAAGTTCCAAGACACCCAGGACTGGAACTATCTGGGAAAAAAAAAAGAATTGTTTCTTCTGCCTTCTAATTAATTACATTTCTTGTTTTTTATTTTACATATGTGTAGATTTATTTTTATGCCTTTGAGGCATGAGGAACTACAGTAGATTCACCAAAGTAGCTAAGGAAGAGAAAGGTCTTACATGGACCAGGCTTCCTACTCAAGGTCACTCTGAACTGGGCAGATTCAGGTGTGGAAAGAACAGAGCCCAGACCCTGTGAAACACTCCCTAAGCTAGGCGTAGTAGCAGTGCACACTCTTAATTCTAGCACTTTGTAAGCTGAGGCAGGTGGATGTCTGTGAGTTCAGTTCCAGGATTACATAGTAAGGTTCTCTCTAAACATTTATATAATTTTTAAAAAGTTATGTAAGAGAGTAGTCTGTATGAGTGTGTAGAAAGGGAAAGAGAGAAGGGACTGCTGTGATCCAGGTGTGGCCATGACAGTCACTCCTTCCAGGAACCCTGAGGCCACCGGCTTATCAATCAGCAGGTTTATAATCTTTTACTTAGGGGCTTTCACGCCAGCATTTTGGTAGAAGACTACTCAACAAGTATTTTCAAATTCCTACTCTCATACCCACATCATTCTAAAAATGAGCAGTTTTGGCTGCTGTCTTGCCAGCAAAACATGATCAAGAGACTAGAGAGATCAGTGGTTAAAAGAGTCTCTCTTCGGCCAGTCGTTGGTGGCACATGCCTTTAATCCCAGAATTCTGGGAGGCAGAAGCAGGTGGATTTCTGAGTTCAAGGCCAGCCTGGTCTACAGAGTGAGTTTCAGGACTACACAGAGAAACCCTGTCTTGAAAAAACCAAATCCAAAAAAAACAAAAAAGAGAGAGAGAGAGAGAGAGAGAGAGAGAGAGAGAGAGAGAGTCTCTCTTCAGAGGACCTGAGTTGGTCCCTAGCACCCACCTCAGGTAATCCACAGTTGCCTTTAAACCTTTAAAGCCTTCCTCTGGGCTCTGTGCCCATACGTACATATGTGGCACACATATACATATAAATAAAAATGAATATTCAAAAACACAATATTCAAAAGTCTTTGGTTGGTTCTCTCCCTCCAGTATGGGTTCTGGAGATAGGACTCAGGTCATCAAACTGATGTGCCAGCTGCTTTTACTTCCCGAGCCATCTTGCTGGCCTACAATGTAGCGCTTTTAATAGCAAAATATTCTACTCATAGTCTAACCAGCAGTGACAGACTATTTCTTCCTGTTTTGACATCACAGATTTAGCCCTCTGGTGGGCATACGTTATAACAGCTTAATTCTGTTATTTTTATAGTTGGCTTTTTGACCCTGAAGGTTTGGTGTTTATGATGGTTTTGCAGTTGGCATTTTATTTTATTTCATTTTTTGGTCTTTTTTTTTTTTTTTTTTTTTGAGACAAGCTTTCTTTGTGTAGCCCTGACTGTCCTAGAACTCATTCTATTGACCAAGCTGGCCTCAAACTCAGATCCACCTGCCTCTGCCTTCCAAGTGCTAGGATTAAAGTCATGAACCACCACTCCCAGTTTATACATTTTTTAAAAATAATCTTTTTTATATCAAATAAAAAAATGCCTAAAAAAAAATAATCTTTTTTTAAAATCTCAAATGACCTTTAAGTTTTAGTGAGACAGGGATTTAAACCTCCCTGCAGAAATGAGTCACCAGGCTTAGAGCAGTGCCCAAGTCACAGTGAGACAGTGAAGAGATTCGAACTCCAGACCAGCCCCCTGCCCCTTTCTCACTCACTGGTTCTAACAGTGTGCTTTCGTTCCCATGATCAGGAGAAAGAGCGCTCCATGCTGCAGCAGGAGCTGGATAAGACCCTGGAAACCCTGGGAAGGGAGAGGACAGAGCTGGAGGTGCAGCTGAGAGAGCAGCAGACAGAAACAGAAGCTCTCCGTGCACAGAGGGAAGAGGAGCGAGCCCAGGCTGACAGCGCCCTGTACCAAGTAAGCAGCTCGGCATGTACCTCTTACTTTTCCATTTCCAAGAGCAGGGCTCGGGTGGCTTCCTGAAGAGTGTAGCTCCCGCCCTGCTGCTTGTGAGGAGACTACCATGCTGTTAACTGCAGGCAGGCAGTATGTCACACTTCCTGAGGGAGAGCCAGATTGACCACATCCTGTCAGCTTATGAACCGGCAGCAGTGTTTGCACTTCCTGGTTCTAAGTTAATGGTCCGAGACTTTCCTTTGCCCTCAGCCTCTCAACCTATCGTTGGAAGAACTTGGAGCAGATGTGATGTACTATGGCCTCCTGGATGGACATGGTAATCCAGAGCCATGAGGCCCTTGCCCTTCCTGTCCTTCCACAGATGCAGCTAGAAACAGAGAAGGAGAGAGTATCCCTCCTGGAGACACTGCTACAGACCCAGAAGGAGTTGGCAGATGCTAGTCAACAGCTGGAGAGACTGAGGCAAGACATGAAGATTCAGAAGTTAAAGGAACAGGTATGGAGGATGGTCCTGGGTCTGGTCCTTCTGCTTCTACCTCCTAAATGGAGGGATTATTGGTGTGGACCATAGCACCTAGTTTTAAGTATTGTTAGGGATTGAACTTTGGGGCTTCAGTGCTAGAAGGGGGCAGTTTTTAATTACTTTTAAATTATGTCCTTATTTATTCCGTGTGCATGTGTATGCATATGGCACGAGTGTGTGGAATTCGACTTGCAGGAGCTGGTGCTTTCCTTCTGCGTCTAGGGCCCTGGACTGACCTCGGGTCATCACACTTGGCAGCAGGCACCTTACCCACTAAGGGTAGTTTTGAAGGACATGTTAGGCACAGGATTCCATTGTCATAGGGCCCTGAAACAGACAGACAGAGGCTTGGGGAATGCGGGATAAAAGGCGGCGCATGGCTCTAGTGTGATGAACGAGGGGTGAGTACCTTTCTTCTGTACTGAAAGGACCCCTCTTTACCCACAGGGGCTTGGGGTTTGTTTGAGGCCAGTGGAAATCTGCAAGAGACACACATGATTTTTTTTAAGAATTTTTTTTTTAGATTTATGTATTTTATATATGTGAGTATATTGTAGCTATCTTCAGACACATCAGAAGAGGGCGTCAGATCTTATTACAGATGGTTGCGAGCCACCATGTGCTTACTAGGAATTGAACCCAGGACCTCTGGAAGAGCCATCAGCGTTCTTAACCTCTGAGCCATCTCTCCGGTCCCAGATTTATTTATTTTTGATTTTTTTATTTTATGTGTATGAGTGCTTTGCCTGTGTGTGTGTGTGTGTGTGTGTGTGTGTGTGTGTGTGTGTATACATACACCGTGTTCAGGCCTAGCACCTTCAGAGGCCAGAAGATGATGTCAGATCCCCTGGAACTGGAGTTACTGAAGTTTTGAGCCACCATGTGGGTGCTGGGAACTGAACCTGGGTATTTTGCAAGAGTGAAGAGCAGCCTGTGCTTTTACCTGCCGACAGTTTCCCTAGCCCCCATCGGGTGTGACTTTATGTGTTTCTGTGTACAGGTTTTATTGTTATCTTTTTGTCGTCATTCTGGGGATCAAACCTGGATATGTTAGGAAAAGGTTCAACTACTAAATTACAGTGGCAGCTTAGAGTATCTTTTTTTTTTTTTTTTTTTTTTTTTTTTGAGGCAGTTTCTCTGTTGTGTAGCTTCCACATGCCTCTGCTTCCCTAGGGCTAGGATTATAAGCATGCCTCACCACGCCTGACTAGGATATCTTTTTAATGCAGTACTTGCCCAGGTGGAAGTATGTGCATGTGTGTGTGCAATTAAGTGGAAATAGGGATCTGTTCAGGAGGCTGCTAATGGGTCTGGTAAGGGCAGTTACCAACTCTTGGGCTTATCCAGAAAGGTTGGCTGAACCCTTGCAGGCATACAGAAGGAGGGGAAATGGGGTTTGAGAACAGAGGGAGAAAGTATGCATTGCTAGTGCCTACCTCAGCTTCTGTCACCTCAATAGAAACAAACAGATCAACTATTTCTATCGTAAGGATTTCGGAAGCTAGCTCCCGGAGAAGCTTTTCTGTACTCACCAGTTCCTCTGTCTGTAGGACACCACTGGCATGCTACAGGCCCAGCTCCGGGGGGCACAGCAGGAGCTGAAGGAGGCAGCTCAGCGGCACAGGGCTGACCTTGCTGCCTTCCAGAAGGACAAGACAGACCTGCAGCAGCAGGTACCTCTTTCCTACCTGCCCCACAGCCCTTCCTTCCTACTCCCTTCTGCAGACAGGGGGATCCTTGGTCCTGTTTCTTGAGCTCAGGAGGACAGAGACAGGCCACACAGCTAAATGCAAAGTTGAAGGGTGTTCAGAGCTGAGCACATACCTCTGTGAGTTCTGGGCTTGTATTAGTCGTCCTCTTTATCCACAGACTGCCAATGGCCAGTTGAAACATGGGAAGGCATTTTAGTGTAAATGTATAGATGTTTTTTGTTCTCCAAGAGTATATAACAACCGTTTACATAGCACTCACATTTCATTAACTACTGTTTACATCATATTAGGTTTGATAAGTAATATGGAGATGGTTTAAGATGTATATGAGAATGTGAATAGGTTATATTCAGTTAATATATAGTTTAATCTGAGCACTTAAGAGGTGGACTGTTAAGTTTGAAGTCAATTTGAGCTGCATAGTAGGATTCAGTCTCTAAAACAAGAATAGGCTAGGAGGATGGCTCAGTTGATAAAGTACCTGCTACACACGCATTAGGGTGCAAGTTGAGATTCTTGGCCCCCCACATGAAGATCTGGGTGTGATGGCAGATGCTGACACTAGGGCTGAAGAGGCAGAGACACGGGGATCTCTGGAGCTCACTGGTCAGCTGGTCTTGCTGAAGGTAAACTCCAGGTTTAAGGAGAAAAGGCTGGAGCCAGGCGGTGGTGGCACATGCCTTTAATCCCAGCACTTGGGAGGCAGAGGCAGGTAGATTTCTGAGTTCAAGGCCAGCCTGTTCTACAGAGTGAGTTCCAGGACAGCCAGGGCTACACAGAGAAACCCTGTTTCAGAGAAAAGGTTATAGAATGATAGAGAACATATATTGACCTCTGTCCTACCTGTGCACACACATTTGCACTTATACACACACACTTACACCATATATACAGAACAGAGACACCATTATGTGGTTTATATAAGCAGATTTTGATTTCCAGTGGGGATGTGTTATGGGGCACTGCACCCACTGCTTTCCACTTGTCTGGAATGACCCTAAGCTGACTTTTCTAAAGCAAGCCAATTTCAGTTGTTTTTCTTCTCCGTGCTAAAGTCTTATGTCCATATTTACCAGATGGCGTTTCCTTCTCCTAGTCCTGTAGCAGAGTACAGCTTACAGGAGCCCGGAGCCCAAGGCTAGGAGTATCTCCCCTCTTGGCCCTGTCTCTGCCATCTCAGCCTCCTCAGCCTCATGCTTGTCACCTTCCAGGTAGAGGACTTAGCATCTCAGCTGGCAACCCACCATGACTCCCAGAGGCTGGTGAAACAAGAGATTGAAGAGAAGGTGAAAGAGGCTCAGGAATGTAGTCGGATTCAGAAGGAACTGGAGAAAGAGAAAGCCAGGTAGGCTAGACAGCCAGAGGGGTGGCTTCTCCTTCTCACTGTCTTTGTCTCCACATTTCTCCACGTGTCACTGTGGCATGTTCTGTGCATGGTTGTCTCGATTTCCGTGTCTTACTCCAGGATACACATGTAGCCATCTGGAGTGGGCATAGCCTCTACCTCAAATCATAAACTTGAGTCATTTAGTAACTATTTAGAGAAGACCATGGATGCACTGTGGTCTTATGGCAATGTGGTTCTCACTTCAAAAATAT
This sequence comes from Apodemus sylvaticus, assembly GCF_947179515.1. NCBI lineage: Eukaryota > Metazoa > Chordata > Mammalia > Rodentia > Muridae > Apodemus > Apodemus sylvaticus. The sequence continues at coordinate 141,474,264 of NC_067476.1, forward strand.
ATCTGTAGGGAAAATTCTAATCAAACATTTTTTTCAAGATACATTGTTATAAAGTTTTGCACATGGTATGAAGGAATGAAGCGAGGTGCTGTGTGTGTGTGTGTGTGTGTGTGTGTGTATGAGAGAGAGAGAGAGAGAGAGAGAGAGAGAGAGAGAGAGAGAGAGAGAATGAGAGAGAGACTTGCTTTAGAAAGGTATAGGGAAAGTCTTTCGCGGGAAGTTGGATTTAAACTGAATGCTAAGAAGAGCTTGTTGGCTCACACCTTTAATCCCAGCACTCTGGAGGCAGAGGCAGGCAGATCTTTGAGGCTAGCCTGGTCTGACAGCGCCTACCACCGTACAAGTATGGGCGTAGGCCTGGGGGACTGACTGAAGACACAGACTCAGGTCATTCAGTAAGGAGAATGCCGAAGCTTTGCTGAGGGATCAGCAATTTATACTTGAGGCCAAGAAAAACAACATGAAGAAACAATCACAGCCATAGGTCAGGAACCTGGGAGGTCCCTACCACACCGGGCGGGAAAACAGAAATCAAGCTGAGCCACAGGATGTTCCGCTCTCAGGAAACCTGTGCGAACAGCTCAGTGGAGGGCATTGGGTTAAGCTCACGATGCCGAACACTGGTCTACACAGTGAGAGAATGAGTTCTAGAGCAGCCAGGACTACACAGAAAAACCCTGAAACAAACAAACAAATACAAAGCTACACAGAGAAACCATTAAATACACTGAAGTAAACAAACAAACAGGGCAGCCAGGACTACCCAGAGGAACCCTGAAATAAACAAGAAAAGAAATGATTGATTGGTTGGTTGGTTGATTGATTGATTGATTAATTGAAATGAAATGAATGCTAGGGTTGGCGATATGGTTCGGCAGGTAAAGGTGCTTGCAGCCAAGCCAGCCAGTCTGAGTTTCATCTCCAGGAGTCGCATGATCAAGGAAAGAATCTATCCTGAAGATTGTCCTTTGACCTCCACGTGCCCCCTCCAGTGTATATTACACAGTAAATATACACTGAATGCTAAAAGCTGAAACGAAGCCACCCATGCAGAGGAAGAGAGCTCTGACCAGTTAGAGTAGACGGCATGCCTAGAAGCCCCGTGGCAATGGAAGCATGCGTGTATAGTGATGCCAGAGTGTGGTGGAGGCATTGTTTGCTACAGTCTATAGCAAGGAACTTGTAGGTTATATTTAGCAGGAAACTGCAAGGATTTCACATAAGGAATCAGCATAACCCAGTTTCTGCTGTGTTAGAATGGATAGTAATGGCCTGAGTGGCCCAGAGTGGCCTGAGCCAGTCACAGTAGGGAGCGGCATACATCAGTGCCCATGGAGTCTGAGAAGGGACGGATCTCTTTGATAGTGAGTGACACCTGAGTCCTAAAGACACGTCAGAAAGCTGGTGTAGCCGTCCAGGTGAGAGTTAGCAAGACCGAGCCATGGTAAGTAGTCGGGAAGGAAAGAAGAAAGGGCCCGAGATGCATGGGCTTAAGACTCAATTATACACAGACAGACGGGTGTGAGTAGGATGAACCCGGACATGAAATGGTTGTGGCTTCCATACTGTGACACTAGAGAAGGAGCCCCTCAGAGAGCCAGGGGACAGAGTGACAAACGACTGGGTGGAAAATTGAGGGGTCGAGAAGGGTTGAGAAATTTGGATGTAGTGAATTTGAAATATGTGCAGATATGTGTGTGGAATTTATCCGAGAATAATACATTTGTGCTGAAATGAGTCTTATATGTATGAAATTCCCACGAGCCCTTAGTAGGTGTTCAATAAATAGAAGCTTCCACCATGGCTCTCTCAGCACCATTACTGTGTGCATTTAATACAGCACTCTGACTAGTTGGGGAACCATACTGTCCCCCCTGAGACAATGGCCTGCGTCTCTGACCTCTTTCAGCCTGACTCTGTCACTGCTGGAAAAGGAACAAAGACTCCTTGCTTTACAAGAAGCTGACTCTGCTCGACAGCAGGAGCTGAGCTCATTGCGCCAGGACATACAGGAGGCCCAGGAAGGACAAAGAGAGCTCGGTGTGCAGGTACCCCCACTCTGCCTGAGCCCCAATTTCTCCTGAGACTACACTTAGAAAGGCTGAATGAATTAGTTTGTCCAAAGACTGGGTTAGGTTGGGACCTCAGCGTCCCTCTCAGGAGGAACCCAGGGCTGGGCAGCCCGGGCCCAGAGAAACTGACCCCGAGAACGTCCCCTGTGGGGACCCTGACATTGTTCAGAGTGCCCATGCACCTGACTCATGCAGTCACTTGCAGTATGCTTTATCTGGTGGCGAATGCAGCAGGGAGAAGTTGGAGGGTGTCAGAGCTACCCAGCAAGAGCACGGCCATACTGTTTGCTCACGGTGAGACCTAGATCTGAGCCTGGAGGCAAGATGGAGTTGGGATGGAGAGAGGAGCTAGGCACTGGCAGGGACACAGGTCTGCCTGCTCATCTTCATGCAGTCTCACTAGCTCTGTGTCAAGAGTTTCGGGGCAGGGGCTGGAGAGATTGCTCAGTGGTTAAGAGCACTGACTGCTCTTCTGAAAGTCCTGAGTTCAAATCCCAGCAACCGCGTGGTGGCTCACAATCATCTGTAAAGAGATCTGACACCCTCTTCTGTAGTGTCCAAAGACAGCTACAGTGTACTCACATATAATAACAAATATTTAAAAACAAAAAGTTTCAGGGCAGAGTTTGGTTACAGCTGGGGCTGGCATAGCTGTTTTCCTGGAACCCTAGCTGTCAGAACTCACTTCAGGGCCCTTCCTACAGCTGCAGAGCTGAGCCTGCCAGACTTCTTCCCTTGCCAAGTGGGGTCAGGTGTGGGAGGATTAAGGAGAGGGTGCCACTTCTCAGGGAATCTCCTTCCTCCTGGCAGGTGGAGCTACTGAGGCAGGAGGTAAAGGAGAAGGAGGCTGACTTTGTGGCCCGGGAAGCACAGTTGCTGGAGGAGTTGGAGGCCTCCCAGATTGCAGAGCAGAAACTGCGAGCGTCTTTGTGGGCCCAGGAGGCCAAGGCAACCCAGCTGCAGTTGCAGCTGCGCAGCACTGAGAGCCAGCTAGAGGCGCTGGTTGCAGAACAGCAGCCGGAGAACCAGGCCCAGGCCCAGCTGGCTAGCCTCTGCTCTGTTCTGCAGCAGGCCCTGGGGTCTGCATGTGAGAGTCGACCTGAGTTGAGGGGTGGAGGCGACTCTGCTCCTACCCTGTGGGCCCCTGATCCAGGTGAGGAAGCCAGGTGAGAGTAAATCTTGTGGGCCAAAGCTGGGGGAGAAGGGAAGGGACTGTAGTTCCTCTTGTGAAATAGCATCAAGGTTAAGGCCACAGATGCTATAGTTGATTCCGGGTGAGTTTGAACCCTAGTCTGTTTGGTAGCAAGTAAGTCACCTAACTTCTCTGAACTTGATTCTTCTTGACTATAAGATGAAAGTGTTAAGTCCTGTTTTAGGATTTTTCTAAGTAGATTACAAACATAAAGAGCTAGGCTAAGTGTGGAGCACCTACCCGTAGCCCCAGCACTCAGGACACTGTAGCATTCCAAGCTCCACCAGTCTGAGACACATGTGAGTTGCTGGGCATGATGGAACTTGCTTGGTGTGAGAGCTGGGGCAGGAGGATTAAGAAGCAGTCTTCCTGTGCCGGGCGCCTGTAATCCCAGCACTCTGGGAGGCAGAGGCAGGCAGATTTCTGAGTTCAAGGCCAGCCTGGTCTACAGAGTGAGCTCCTGGACAGCCAGGGCTGTACAGAGAAACCCTGTCTCGAAAAAACCAAATCCAAAAAAAAAAAAAGAAGAAGAAGAAGCAGTCTTCCTTGAGTATATAGTAAATTCCAGGCCTGAGCTACATAAATCCTGTCTTTAAAAAATAAAAAAATAAAAAAGATAAGCTGGTCAGCATGGGACTTTAATCCCAGCACTCAGGAGGCAGAGGCAGGCGGATTTCTGAGTTCGAGGCTAGCCTGGTCTACAGAGTGAGTTCCAGGACAGCCAGGGCTACACAGAGAAACCCTGTCTCAGAAAAAAAAAAAAAAAAAGGAAAAACCATAAACAAATGAAATTAAAAGGAAAAAAATTTGCAACTTACACTTGAAAGCATAGCAGCCTCTAGCAGCCTTATCTAATGGGAAGTGTGTGAATGACCAACAGGAGGAGTCTTGGGAGAGGGAGCTCGTGGGAGTGCCAAGGCCCTGTCTGGGGGGATGGCTGCTTTTTATCGCAGCCAGGTGAGAATAATTCCCTCTTTTCTTCAGATCAGAACGGAGCTTCGAGACTCTTTAAGAGAGGGCCCCTCCCGACTGCACTGTCAGCAGAGGCTGTGGCACTGGCTCTCCAGAAGCTTCATCAGGACTTGTGGAAGTCTCAGCAGGACCGGGTATGTCCTCTGTCCACCTTCCTTTTCTTGTGGAGCTGAGACAGACTTTTGATGGAGAAGAAGGGCCAAAGGACGGTTACCCTGAGCCCTGCCTCTTGTTGCACCTCTGCCACTGTCCTGCAGACACAACAGGGCATTTGGATTTCCTGGGCCCTGTTTTCCCTTGGAAAGTAGGGCAGATAATGCGTCCCCTTCCCCTGCCACCCCACCATCACACACTACTCCATGCCGTTGTGAGCGAGAGTCTTGAAGTAGCCCTGTGAATGGTAAACACATGGGGTTTGTTTTGTATCATTTCTTCTTTTCCAAGAATGTATTCATAGTATCAGATCCTCTGAGACAAGTCAAGTAAACTAGGACCATGGAATCACTGTTCATAAGAACATTCTAGGTGTAAGACTGAACTAACTCCATCTCACTGTGTACCTGTCAGTACTGAGCTGCCTGTGCATCTGCCACTCAGCTGGTGATGCAAAAACAAAGACCCATTCTGCCTTCAAGAAGCCCTTCTAAGGTGGACCCAAAGTGCATTCTGCCAGTGGAACTGTTAAGTCACTGGATCAGACATAGCTAAAGCACAGTTGGAACTGGGAGGGAGTGTGAGGAGAAGAGGCAGCTGTGGTTTAAACTGTGAAGTAGGCCTTTGGGAGGGATGGGACACTGAGCAGTTATTTCAAAAGAAATCCAGGTTTGGTGGCATATGCCTGTGGTCACAGCACTTAGGAGGTTGAGGCAGGAGGATTGAGAATTTGAAACCAGCCTAAGTTATATTGAAACCAAATTTAAAGATTTGGACAGATAACCAGTATGGGACATTAAGTGTCTGGAATTCCAGTGCTTAGAACTTAGAGGCAAGATGATGATCAGGAGCTCAAGACCATCCTACATTTTGTAGTCAGTTTAGGGCCAGCCTGGGCTACATAAGACTGAAATAACACATATGCCCAAGGGGCTTCCCAGTGCCCTTCAGGTTCACCTTCCCTTCAGGGAACTAAATGCATGAGAATTTAGAGTGGCTCTCAACATGTGGGTCCCCTGCCTTTAGGAGTCCAGTGACCCTTCCACAGGGACTGCCTAAGAACACTGGAAAACAGACATTTATATTACAATTCATGACAGTAGCAAAATTACAGTTATAAAGTAACAATAATTTATGCTTGGGGTCCCCACTACAACAGAAAGAGTTGCAGCGTCAGGAAGGCTGAGAGCCGCTGCTTTAGACTTGGGTGACAGCGACAAAGGCTACAGAGTAAGGACAGAAGTTGAGCTGCTAAGGAACAACTGCACAAAGATAAGGAACTCAACCCCACCTTTCTTCCTTGCCCAGGATGACCTAAGGGACCAGGTCCAGAAGCTGGTGCAGCGCCTGACCGACACGGAGGCCCAGAAGAGCCAGGTTCACTCGGAGCTGCAGGACCTGCAGAGACAGCTCTCCCAGAGCCGGGAAGGTGAAGCGCTCGCTCGGGTGGGCAGGTGGAAACAGGGAGGGGAGACTACAGGTGCCGGGAAAGGAAGGAGCCTCTTGATCCCCTTTACCACGTAATTTAGCTCCTGTGGCCATCACGGAAAGAAGAGTTGGAAGGAACATATTTGGTAAACTGAAGAAGTTGCTGCCTGGCCTACTGTTAGCCGCTGCACTTTTTAAATTCCATACTTATTTATTTTTATTAGATAGTGAGTGTGTATGTGTCTCTGTGTGTGTGTATGCGGGAGTCATGACGTACATGGAGGTCAGAGGTCGATTTGTTGAAATCAGTTTCTTCTTCCACCACACAGGTTCAGTGTGGTAGCCAGAGTTTTTCCTCTTTTGAACCAACTCACCAGCCCATACAGGAGGATTTATTTATTTAAGCACAAAATTCTGGCAACCCCAGGCCAGAACTATCAGAACATAAATTTGTGTTTCTTTTGTCATTTCTTCGTGGTTTTTATCATTTCCCATTTTACCCTTTAAACTGTCCTTTGAGGGCAGAGTGATTATAAACTTACTGTGAGAAAAGCCAAGAAGGGAATGGGGAAGAACCTGCTGTCATGTGCTTCTGCTGGGGGCTCAGAAGGGCGGTGACCCCTGGAAAGGAGAGGAGTTCCATTGCAGAAGGAAAGAGGTCAACCTGGGTGGGTTTGAGCCGTTTTTAGTCATTTGAGGGTCCCCGAGACCCTTACAAACAGCTGGCTCTGGGGCATCTTCAGGCTTAAGGGTTTCTAGGAACTTCCCACAGTCTTAGATAATTTGGGGCTGGAAGGGCTGCTGTCAGCCAGCTGTCATCTGGAGAACTGATGTGAGGAGCGCCGCGTGATCGGGATGAGGAGTGTTAGGATGATTAGCAGGCTGGGCTATGCCAAGGCTGGCAGCAAACACAGGTGCGAGGCTGGAAGCGGCTGCTGGCAGGCAGGGTGGTACAGGCACTGGGTGTAATTCTCTCCTCCTGGCCTTGCTCCCCTGTGATTCTGATCCTGTCCCTCATCTGCCTCTGCACCTGTGTTCTTCCACCTGTGCCTGACCATGCCCCTGACTCCAACACTTCTGTTCTTTTTAAAGAGAAGTCCAAGTGTGAAGGGAAACAGAACTCCCTGGAGTCTGAGCTAAGGGACTTGCACGAGACCGTGGCATCTTTACAGAGTCGCCTACGGCAGACAGAGCTGCAAAAAATGGAAGCTCAGGTAAAGTCCCAGTCTGGGGAAGGGCGCCTCGGAAGAACTGCGTAGAGGCAGGCCCTCCTTGACATGTGCTCACATGCCGGCTTCCTTCAGCTAGCCTCACAGGTCCTCTCTCTCTCCGATATGTCTGTTGTTAAGGTCTTTGTGAACCTTCTGTTTTTTCTGAATTGGTTGAGACTTGTTCCTTGGTCTGGAAGATTAGGATCTATGAGTTTGGGACCAGCCTGATCTACAGAGCAAGTTCCAGGACAGCCTGGGCTACACAGAAAAACTGTCTCAACCCCCCATCCCACCTTACCCCACCCCCATAATAAAAGGAAATAATCTTGTCTTAGGTGTTTTGCCTCTTGTTTGCAGAATGATCGAGAGTTGCTCCAGGCATCCAAGGAGAAGCTGTCAGCCCAGGTTGAACACCTGCAAGCATGTGCTGCAGAAGCCCAGGCTCAGGCACGTGCAGCTGGTGTCCTGGAAGAAGATCTGCGGACAGCCCGCTCTGCACTGAAACTGAAAAATGAGGAGATAGAGAGTGAACGGGAGAGAGCCCAGGCTTTGCAAGAACAGGGTGAGCTGACGGTGGCCCAGGGGAAAGCTTTGCAGGAGAATCTAGCCCTGCTGGCACAGACCCTATCTAACAGAGAACGGGAGGTGGAGACATTGCAGGCTGAGGTTCGGGAACTGGAGAAGCAGCGGGAAATGCAGAAGGCTGCTCTGGAGTTGCTCTCCTTGGACCTGAAGAAGCGCAGTCGGGAGGTGGACCTGCAACAAGAACAGATTCAGGAGCTGGAGCAGTGCAGGTCCGTCTTAGAGCACCTGCCCATGGCCGTCCAGGAGCGAGAGCAGAAACTGAGTGTGCAGCGGGACCAGATCAGAGAACTGGAGAACCATCGGGAGGCGCAGAGGAGTGTCCTGGAACACCAGCTTCTGGACCTTGAGCAGAAGGCTCAAGTGATTGAGTCCCAGAGGGGACAGATTCAGGATCTGAAAAAGCAGCTGGGGACACTGGAATGCCTGGCCCTGGAACTGGAGGAAAGCCATCACAAAGTGGAGGGCCAACAGAAGGTGATCACAGAACTGGAAGGCCAGAGGGAAATGCAGAGGGTGGCTCTAACCCACCTCACACTGGACCTGGAAGAAAGGAGCCAGGAGCTGCAGGCGCAGAGCAGCCAGCTCCAGGAGCTGGAACTCCACAGCACCCGCCTGGCCAAAGAGCTGCAGGACAGGGACCAGGAGGTGACCGCCCAGCGCCAGCAGATTGATGAGCTGCAAAAGCAGAAGGAACAGCTGACTCAGGACCTGGAGAGGAGAGGCCAGGAGCTGGTGCTGCAGAAGGAAAGGATTCAGATTCTGGAAGACCAGAGGACGCTGCAGACCAAGATCTTAGAGGAGGACCTAGAGCAGATCAAGCATTCCTTGAGAGAACGCGGCCAGGAGCTGGCCTCTCAGCGGCCGCTGATGCAAGAGCGCGCAGACGACGGAAAGAGCCCGAGTAAAGCCCAGCGAGGGAGCCTGGAGCACTTGAAGCTGATCCTGCGTGATAAGGAGAAGGAGGTAGAATGCCAGCAGGAGCACATCCAGGAGCTTCAGGGCCACGTGGGCCAGCTGGAACAGCAGCTCCAGGGTCTGCACAGGAAGGTGGGTGAGACCAGCCTGCTCCTGACCCATCGAGAGCAGGAGACAGCAACCCTGCAGCAGCACCTCCAGGAAGCCAAGGAGCAAGGGGAACTGAGAGAGCAGGTGCTTCAGGGTCAGCTGGAGGAGGCCCAGAGGGCTCTGGCCCAGAGGGACCATGAACTAGAGACCCTTCAGCAAGAACAACAGCAGACCCGGGGCCAGGAGGAGAGCATGAAACAACAGACACGTGCTCTGCAGGCCGCTCTGGAGCAGGCCCGGGTGACACTGAAGGAGCGTCAGGCAGAGCTGGAAGAACAGAGGGAACGGGCGCAAAGACTCCAGGAAGAACTAGTAGTGGAGGGACGGCAGGTACGGGCCCTGGAGGAGGTGCTGGGAGACCTAAGGGCTGAGTCTCGGGAGCACGAGAAGGCTGTGCTGGCCCTTCAGCAACGGTGTGCTGAACAGGCCCAGGAACATGAGGCAGAAGCCAGGACCCTGCAGGACAGCTGGCTGCAGGCCCAGGCCACACTCACAGAACAAGAACAAGAGCTAGAGGCGCTGCGAGCAGAAAACCAGTATTCCCGCCAACAGGAGGAGGCTGCATTTGGCCAGGCAGAGGCTCTGCAGGAGGCCCTCAGCAAAGCCCAAGCTGCCCTGCAGGAGAAAGAGGAGAGTCTCCTTGAACAGGCTGAGTTGAGCTGTACCCTGGAGGCTAGCACTGCCACCTTGCAAGCTACCCTGGACACCTGCCAGGCACGTGCCCGGCAGCTGGAGGAGGCCCTGAGGATACGGGAAAGTGAGATCCAGGCCCAGGCTCTGCGACACCAGGAGGTTATGCAGCACCTCCAGCAGGAACTTTGCCAGAAGGAAGAAGAGCTGAGGCAGCAGGATGAGCAGAGGCAGCTACTAGAGAAGGCTGTGGCCCAGAGGAGCCAGGAAAATGGAATCCAAGAGAAGCAAAGTCTGGAGCAAGAGAGAGAGGAGGAAACGAGGGGGCTTCTTGAGAGCTTAAAGGAGCTACAGCTGACTGTAGCCCAAAAGGAAGAAGAGATTTTGATGCTGAGGGAGGCCCAGCAAAGGCAGAATCAGGAGGCCTCCTCCCCAAGCCACAGAGCCTTCCCAGCGGAGAAGCCATCTCTACAACTGTTCCCAGCACAACAGGAGTTGGAGCGCTTGCAGAATGCCCTAAGGCAAACAGAGGCCCGGGAGATTGAATGGAGGGAGAAGGCTCAGGACTTGGCTCTGTCCCTGGCTCAAAGCAAGGCCAGCATCAGCAGTCTGCAGGAGATAGCCATGTTCCTACAAGCCTCTGTCCTAGAGCGGGATTCGGAACAACAAAGACTGCAGGTGAGTCGCCATGTGGGGGTGGGAGGCCAGGGAACAGCTATTAGCTGAGTTCTAGGGCTGCTCAGAGAGCAAGAAAGCAGACAGTGAGTGCCGTACCCCAGAGCTAGCGGAGAACAAGAGCAACTATGGTCAGCATCGCCCAGGCCTGAGAGAGGAACCTCAATGTGCATGAGCATGCAGCAGGGACACCCGGCGGCCTCCAGGGGTGGGTACCAACAGCTTCCTGGGAAAGCGGTGTTTGTCAGGTTGGAAGGAACTGGTAGGGAATCCGCTAGGTAGCATGGGGGCAGGACTTTCTTGGAGAAAGGCAGAGGAAACATAAGAAGGGACAAATGGAAGACCCAAGGGAGGCTGAAGTCACCTGGGACACAGAGGGTGTTGGTAAGCGAAGAGGACAGCATAAGCCTGGGTCACTAGCAGGAAGTGGATGGAAGGTTTAGGACACGTTCAGAAAAACTGCTCTGGACAGCATGTGGAGCAACATCAGACTGGGGAAGACCAAGGGAGTGTGAATAAGGAAAGGACAGAGGCAGCACCTGGGTTTCCACCCACTGAGGTAAAGAAGAGTAGGCTTGCGGGGCAGTGGTGGCACACACCTTTAGTCCCAGCACTTGGGAGGCAGAGGCAGGCAGATTTCTGAGTTCGAGGCCAGCCTGGTCTACAGAGTGAGTTCCAGGACAGCCAGGACCACACAGAGAAACCCTGTCTCGAAAAACCAAAATAAATAAATAAATAAATAAACAAACAAACAAATAAATAAATAAATAAAAATAAAATAAAAAATTTTAAAAATGCCAGAGACCAAAGTCAGACATCTGGTTGAAGTGAGTTAGCTCTAACAGTCTGACTAGGGCTCTGATTAGACCACTTGCCTCATCCTTTCCCTGTGAGCCTGTGACACACCACACATATACATGCACACGCACAACATACCCCACAGCACACAACACACACACATACACAGTACACACTTGCAGACTTGCCTCCCTTCTTGAGCATGGCACACTAATGAAGAGGTAGAGGACGAGACAACTTTGGAATGGTTTGCCACAGTGGGACTTCTGTGCTCTCCCTTAGGAGGAGTTGGTACTCAGCAGACAGGCTCTGGAAGAGCAGCAGTCACACTCAACCAGCAGAGCAGACCGGGGACCCAAAGCTGGACAGGGCACACAGCCTGGAGAGGTGAGTGGGACCCAGTGGCATAGGAGGAGCCCTGTCAACCACTTGTCCTTTTGGAATGGGTCTCTGAACCCAAACTGCCAGCTTGGTCCTTTGCCCCCCAGCTCTTTTCGCTGTCCATAGGACTGCCCAGGTGAGCACCGTGGTCTCCCTTGTAGGTAGCAGAGGCTGAGCCTAGTCCTGGAGTGGAGGAGAAGGAACAGTTGACACAGAGGCTTGAACGTCTGCAGCAAGCCGTGGCAGAGCTGGAAGTTGACCGGAGCAAGCTGCAGTGCCACAATGCGCAGCTGCGGACCACCTTGGAGCAGGTCGGAAACTTCTGCAGTCTCCCCGGGGCCCGGGCCTGCAGCCCCACTCCTTCTGCTGTTTCTGAAACACTTCATTAAATTACAGCCGTGCGTTGTCTGTGGGTGCTTGCTCTCTGCTCCAGGGGGCGGAGCCGTTGTGACAGAGCTGAAACAGCCCACACAGCTAGCCTCTGCTTCCCAGGCCTGAGAGCTAACCACCTCCTCTGTGCCAGGAGCTCCTGCACCCTGCCTTAAGCCCTCCCAGGCCCTGGAGCCTTGCTCCCCATGGTGTCTAGCTCTTTATACTCATCCCTGCCCGCGTGATTTCTCCATTGCATATTGGCAGGTGGAGCGAGAACGGAGGAAGCTGAAGAGGGATTCCCTGCGTGCATCTCGGGCAGGGTCACTGGAGGCCAGAGAAACTGTGAATTCATCCCCCACACTGCAGGTTTCCCTGTTTTTCTTCCTGCCCTTTCCTTGCCTTAACTCCACCCTCTGTAGCGCATATATAGCACTCTTCTATATAGAGACAGCCACTCTACCTAATCCAGAGCCCGTCCTGGCTTGATACTGCCCTAGTCTGCCCTTACTTGCAAAGCAGCCCTACTTAGGTAAGTGTGTGCTCAGGAGAGTGGGCCTGCATTCTCAGTTCAGATCCACTCACTCCCAGACAAGGGCCTCAGGTTCACCTTGGGTCAGCCAGAGAACCCCCAGGAGTGGGGTCACCCCAGGAGTGGGATCACAGCGCTGCGGCTCTCTTAGAGACCTTAGTTTTGAGTTTACAAAGTTAGAGTTATTGATAGGTCCTGGCACAGAGGCCCGTTCTGAGGGAAGGTGTTTGGGGAGGTGTTTGTTCCCCTTAGCTGTCGCTGCCTTAAGTCTGCATGGAGAGAAAGACTGCTTCTGGGCCTGAACATCTCCAAACTTCACCCATATCCCAAGGCAGACACTGTTTTCCCCTTTATATCATTGGCTCATAGCCAAGGCCGCCACAAAACAGATCCATCCTGAACCTTTATGTTAAATACAAAAGTTCCTCCCGGGGGGATATTGCCCACGTGCTGCTCACACGTGGGTCCTCCTCAGCCTCCCCTAGCCCTGAGCCCTGCCCCACTGAGCTGCAGCCTGAGCTCAGGTACTTCTGACCTCAGATGTTGCCTAGACCCCAGGAGTGGCCTGGTAGGTAGACCCCGGGAGCCTAGCTGGCCTTGGAGCAGAGGTAGGGTGCTGTGGCTGCTAGAGCAGGGTAGCCCAGTTAACAGGATCCATATTTGTTTTCCTAGGATGGGAGAGGAAGTCGGAGGGGTTCCTCGGACAGCATGCTCATGGCTGAGCTTCAGAGAGAGGTATGTTCTGGAAGGATCCACTTTCTAGTCTCCTTTTCCCTCTCACTATGCAGGCAACAAGGTTTAGTGTCGTGTCTGTGCATTTCCCGCCAGAGAAGGAAAGTAGCTTTGGCATCAGAGAACTTCCATCTTCATGGGAGGCAAAGAGTGCTGCAGTTCCAGCTCCACTGAAGAGTGGGAACAAGTCCAGGCCAGCCTCCACCCATACTCACAAAGGGAAAGAAGCAGGGGCACCTAGAACAGATCGGACCAGGGAGCAGTGGCAGGCAGGACTTCCAACAGCACCTTAGACAGAGGACCCAGCCCCAGCCCCAGCAGGCTGCCCTCAGGGAAACATCAGTGCCTCCCTGCCTGCCCCAGGGTCTTACCTTAAGCTCCTACCCTGTTCTTTCCCCCACACCTTTCTCCCTTCCTCTCTCCACCCCACTTCTTTGACCTCTGAGCCTCTCTCAGAAGTCAGCAGTTGTTACTGTCAGGGCTAGCTCTCGCATTTTGCCTGTAGGTTTTAATTTTGTTAAGCTTATTATGAAGCAATCCTGACTCAGCCTGAGGCAAGAGAAGCCCTTTCTTTTCCTAGTGCCCGTGCAGATCTGCAGTCTGCTGCCTCTTCCCTGGGCTAGCTCTGTACAATCCTGACACTCAGTCACTTCCCTGTTTCTGTGTATCTCACTGTCTACCTGAAGAGTGGAAAGTTGAGTTGGTGATCTCAGCCTTAGCTATAGCTAGAGCCACCCAGGGAGGAACTTCGAAAAACAATACTGATACCTGGGCATCACACCATTCTAGTTAAGGCGGAATATTTTCTCCCAAAAGCTATGATGGGACTTTTACTGTGATTAAAATGTTCTGTCTTGATTAGATTGTGGTTATGCACAGACATATCCATTATCAAAATCATTAAAATTAAAATTCTGGGCATTTTATCACATGTAAAAAACAAACAAAAAAAAAAAGAACTTGGCTGGGTGGTGGTGGTGCACGCCTGCAATCCCAGCACTTGGGAGGCAGAGGCAGGCGGATTTCTGAGTTCCAGGATAGCTTGGTCTACAGAGTGAGTTCTAGGACAGCCAAGGCTATACAGAGAAACCCTGTCTTGAAAAAACAAAAAAAAGAAAAAAAGTAAATTTCCCTTTAATAAATTTGGTGATGGGCTGGAGGGAAAGCTCAGTGGTTAAGAGCACTCGTTGCTCTTGCAGAGGATCTAGGTCAGTTCCCATCACAATCATCCACCAACTCCAGTCCCAGGGATCTGATGCTCTCCTCTGACTCTGCAAGCACCAGGCACACCTGATGCACACATATACATGCAGACAAAACAGTCATACACTTTTTAAAAGTAAATTTTTTAAAAATTAAAAAACTTGTTGAGTTTTATTGCTGCTCCCTACATGTCACCTGTTGTCCTGTATGCGTTGATAAAATACGCTGACAAAAGCAATGTTCAGGAGAAAAGGGTTGTTTTAGCTGTAATTTCAGGTAACAGTCCGTCATAGCAGGGAGTTCACAGCTGCAGGAAGTTAAAGCAACTAGTCACACCAGTCAGCAGCCCAGAGAGTGAATGTGTGCATGCCCACTGTCAGCTCTGCAGTCCAGGACCCAGAGCCACGGAGTGGCACCACTGCCTGAGCTCTGTGCTCACATTATGTAGAAGAGATGACCCCTCCCTGAGATGCTTCCCAGGTGATTCTAGATTGTGATAAGCTGACAATTAAACCAGCCATCATAACTGGAGGCAGTGTTGAGAATCACTGGATTTGAGTCCATGGGGCCCTTTTCCCAACCCTAGAGCCTGATTCTGAGAGTCATATATGTAGCAGGGTGGATTCCCCAAGAGCACAGAACAGAAGGGCCAGGACAGCCTCAGCCCTCAACTGCCTCCTTGCTTTCCTGTCCACCAGGTAGCCCTGCTGCGAGCCCAGCTGGCCTTGGAGCGAAAGCAGAGGCAGGACTACATTGCGCGATCCGTGCAGACCAGCCGTGAGCTAGCAGGCCTGCATCACAGCCTGTCTCATTCCCTGCTCACTGTGGCCCAGGCCCCTGAGGCCACTGTTCTGGAGGCTGAGACCCGGAAGCTGGATGAGTCTCTGAATCAGAGTCTGACATCCCCAGGGCCATTCCTGATACATCCCAGTCTGGACACTACTCAAAATGCCCACAGGTAGTGACTATATGAAGGGCAGGACATAGGCGAGCCAGGTGGTACACACATCGGATGACTGCAGAGGGGCCACAGCCCCTCTACCCAGCTACAAGTTTTCCAAAGTCAAGACTGACCTGTTACCAACCTGGGAGACCCTAGCCAGCTGACAGTCCTGGGAAGAAAATGAGACCCTCTAGGCTGAAGAAGGGCCCAGCACACATGGGAATGAGGCAAATCACATTTGCTTGCTAGCCTGTCGCTACCCAAGAAGTGCCTTGCCCTGACCACAGGGCATCTGTTGTCTTTCTGCTGGATGAAGCAACTACAATCTACACTAAGCCTGAAGACTCAACAACATATGGGTCAATTCTGTCCTGGGCAGGAGCATCCTGAATGTATCAGGTACAGGGAGCGTCCCTCACTATCCCTTCAACAATAAATCCTAGGTCTTTGCATTAGTCCTTGGCTGCTGTCTCTGCTTATGTAGATGGGCAGAAGCAGGGCATCAAGGGAATTAAGGAAGATTTACTGATTCTTACATGGTGGCATGAACATACTACAGGGTATGTTGTCTAACTGGGAAGGTTAATTAGAAAATCCCCTCTGGTTCACACCTTTAATCATAGCACTTGGAGTGGCAGAAGCAGGATCTCTGAGTTTGAGGTCAGCCTGGTCTACAGAGTGAGTTCCAGGCCAGCCAAAACTCCACGAAGAAACCCTGTCTTGCAAAACCAAGGAAGGAAAAAAAAGCAAAAAGCCTAGGCCAACCTAAAGTGTGACTCATAAGAACCTCACAACAAGTCTAGTGAGATGACTCAGCAAATAAAGGTACTTCCTGCGAAGCCTGACAACCTGAGTTCTATCATCCCCCCCCCCAAGTGCCATCTGACCTCCACACATGGAATAGCACATACATGCCCATACACATGCATATATGCCATAAACAAAACAAGAACCAAGTAACACATTAATGAGTTAGAGACAGACTGAGTATGAACAGGACCATAGAGCAAAAATCACCCACTGACCTTGCGGGGATGGAGAAGCTGAGAGCGCTGCTAAGCACTGCTGGGGAACTGGTCTGTTGTAGCAAAGGCTGGGACCATGACTGGATTGTGGCAGGCCTCTGCCCAGCCCAGACACTAAGCCGCCACCTGCTGCAGGATGCTTGGTCACACTGTGAACCCTGAGATTGTGGTGGTTACTGAAGAAAAAACCTGTTTCTAGTTGTGGTGTGGCTCAACCCTTAGCACACACCTTAAGTCCGTCTGGCTGGAATACAGACATGCCAATAGTATTTACCTTTAATCCCAAACTGTGAAGGTAAAGTCAGTTTATAAAAGGAAGCACCCGTGTTTGAAAACACTCTCTAGTTGAGTGTCAGACAAAATGACGAACCACAGAAAAATTTGACAGAATAGGATCTGCCCAACTCTCATAAGAAGAGAGAAGAAAGGGAAGCTCCTTAAGGGGCAGTGCAGAGAGGGAGGAAGGGGAAGGGCAGTCTTACTGGGAGAATTTCACAGAGAGGTTGAAGAGAGAACAAGCTAGACTAGACCGGTAAAGACGGAGCCAGGAGATTAGAACATATTGTTAGAGTTAGTTTGAGGCCAAGCAGAGCAATTTAGGAGAAGGCCAGGGAAGCAAGTTTGAATCAGTCAGCATGGAGAGGAGTTTTGAACCAGAACAGCTGAGTTAACCAGCCTGTCAGAGTTCAGAAACAACTAGAAAGGGTGAGCTTATTCAGCAGTAAGTCTGAGGCTGAAAACACTGTAGGCGGAGATTAGATTGTATGGAGACTGGAAGCTTCCAGGACTAGACCCAGGTTAGCAGATAGAGTCAGTCAGCCTTGGAGACAATTACTACAGGAGAGTAAAAGGTACTATACAACCTCCAAATTTCTTCACTTTAAGCCAAGCTCTCTGACCTTTGCCTAAAGTCAAAGCCTTTATTTGAGAGGTCCATCAGGCTTTATTCCTAACATAGTCGTCTGCCCGATTACGCTTGTGTCCCTCCCTGGGCACATCAACTAGAAGTGACTCTGGCCCCAAAGTCCCACCATGTATCAAGCCAATCAACACAGACTGGCCATACCTGTCACAGATAGAGAGTAGAGCTCCCAGGCCTGAGACCATTGTTGGTGACTTCCTCAGAGCCTAAGAGCAGTCATGTCCACCTTTCTTCTTTTCCTTCAGTCTTGGGGATAGAACCCAAGGTGTCAGCGATGCTACTTAGGAGTTCTGCCACTAAGCCATGTCACCAGCCCCCAACAGTGTTGTTCCCAGTCTTCTATGCTGGGTCTGAGCATGCGTTGCTCATTCTTAGTACTCTTGAACTTTGTGCTTTTGACCGTTAAGTCCTTCACACACACAGATTGCATGTATTAGAATCCCGGTTTCTTTTTTTTTTTTTTTAAGATTTATTTATTATATATTAGTACACTGTAGCTGTCTTCAGACACACCAGAAGTGGGCATCAGATCTCATTACAGATGGTTGTGAGCCACCATGTGGTTGCTGGGATTTGAACTCAGGAAGAGTTCAGTTTCATTTTTTTGATTTTTATTTATTTATTTTTTTTGGAAGGAGGAATTCCCTGTACTGGAGTCCCCTCTGTAAACAATGGCACTAACTTGATGAGGTTGGGCCATGTTATTCAGTGGGAGTGAACAAATGCATTTGATTGGGGGGGGGGGGCAAAGACAGCTACATAACCAAAGGCCCACCCCACAAAGTGTGACACTGACAAATACTGCAAACTTGGATCCCATTGCACAACTTGTGGGCAGCTGCACAAGTTAGAGAGTCCTTTCCAGGCAATTCAATTGATCTCTGCTTCCTGCAAGGCATCAGGGTTTGTCTGGGAGTGACTCTGCAGGCCTCGTAGTTTATGTATAATAATAGAGTGAAGAGCCTAGTGAATCTGCTTAGTTTCTGGAACTTCCTGAAGTTTTTGAGTTGTTACTTGGGAGTTTTCCCTGTAGAATGAAATTTTTGCCTCCCCTTAGTACCTCCTAGGTCTTAAGGAGCTTTCCTCCAAAATGAAAAGTTTTTGTCTTGCAAAAAATGCTATATAAGCCGGGTGGTGGTGGCGCACGCCTTTAATCCCAGCACTTGGGAGGCAGAGGCAGGTGGATTTCTGAGTTCGAGGCCAGCCTGGTCTACAGAGTGAGTTCCAGGACAGCCAGGGCTATACAGAGAAACACTGTCTCGAAAAAACAAACAAACAAAAATGCTATATAACACTGGACCAGGCAGTGTACACCTGTAATGTCAGTCCTCAGAACTCAGAAACAGGAACATCATGAGTTCAAGGTCAGCCTAGTGCTACATTGTAAACTTCTGCCCAAGAAAAATTAAATAGATGATAACTAGATAAATGGATGCATAAATGACTAGGTAGATGGATGGAAGAGAGTGTCCCTGAGATCTGACGCTTCCTCCCCAGATACTATGTCTGTAGAGAATAGCAGACCAAGATTTTATTCAGAACCAGACTGCTGTCACACCATTTTCTCTTTACCCATAAATGTCTTCACAGTTACGTGGCTGTTGTGACACTAAAAATCCAGCACTCAGCTCATCACTTGTGAATTTCGGCTTTGTCTGCCCATCTTAGCTGACAAACAACTTCCATCTCTGCTTCTCTGGTCCATGTGGACAGATCCTTCTGGGGGCCTTTGGTCTGATTATCATTCTGTCAGTAATAAGACTTCTTTCTTTGCTGTTTTGATCCAAATCTAGAGAGGGCGGCCTAGCATATGAGCAAGGACGTTCGTGTCAGCAGGCCGGATCCTGTCCTTTAGCCCAAGCTCCCTCTGTCATCATCTAGTGATAGGCTGTCTCTAGAGCTGGAAGAGTGGAACTTCATGTCCCTAGGGTGGCGAACACCCTTATACACTGACCCTGGACCTCAAAAAGAGCATCACCTAGCTGATCCCTGCCATGCCCTGGGAGGGGATTCAAGGCCTTTAGTCTCACAAAAGAGGATTTCTGTGAGTTCAAAGCTAACCTGGGCTACAGAGCGACTTCCAGAACAGCCAGACCTACACAGAGAGACTTATCTCAAAACAAAGAGGCGGGGTGGGGGGGAGTGGGGGAACAAAAGGCAGCTCAAGAGCTAGAGTGCTGCAGAACTGCCTAAGAGCTAGAGATGTGCTCATTGGTTCAGAGCTTTGGTTGCTCTTGCAGAGAACCTGGGTTTGGTTCTCTACGCCCACATGATGGCTCAGAACCATCCATGACTCCATAGTCAAGCAATCCAGCCCTCTCCTGACCTCTGAGGGTACCAGACATGAACATGATGCACATGCATACATGCAAGCAAAATACTCATGCACATAAAGTAAGCTTTTTAAACATAAAGGGCAGAATAGGACGGAGGAAGGCAGGGAGGAGTGAGTGTAGACACACAACTTTGGCCTCTGTGCTGAAGATATCAAGTATGCACGGAGTCTGTGCTGACCATGCAGACCAGACTCTGAATTCCAGTACTGGCCCCCTCACCCCGCTTATCCAGCTAGTTGCCTGTGTTAATGTAGTACCTGAGCTAGCCTGAGCCCTTGCCCAGAGCAGATCAGAGCCACAACCTTCTTACCTCATCTTTACTATCTTGTGCTTCTAGAGAATTAGACCATCTTCCAAAATCTATGGAAGAATTGGAGATGGTGAAATTCTTGAAAGCTCCTGAGAGCTGAGAAAATCCCGCAGGTGCCCTCAGCAAGACTTCCCAGACTCCCCAGCACTCTTCCCATCTCCCCAGGGAGAACTCCTGCACTCCACACTGAGAATATCTCCATTACCGTGTCACTTGGGGCACCAGCTCAGCAAGCTGCAGTAACCAGTGCTGCCCCCAGGAGCCCTGGTGACTGGCGTTCCTGGGACAGGTGAAGGGTCCTCCGGTTTGGCTCATCTCTACCTTGGAGCTGTGACTGGAGGCCTGATTCATCCTGGGAACAAAAATGGAAACTGACTGAACCTGGGACAAGACCGACCCGGACCCTACTACCTTCTCAGTACCCACCTGAAAGCCATGTAGAATAATTGGTTGATATTGCTGAGGCCAGAATTCCCCAGCATGGCACAGGACACACAGTGCAAATCCAAGTGGTGCAGGAGGGAATTGGGAGTCACTTCTGATGGCTTCTTCCACACTGTCCCATGCTTGTTCACTGAGTTCATGCCCTGGTAACAGCACGAAGACGGGGTGGGGGTTCTGGCACCAGCCATCAGTTCTGGGAAGGAGGAGGAGGGACTAGGGGCCAAGCATGGGCATGGGAGAGGCACACGGCAGCCAAGAGCAAGGATTTGGGCCAGAGGATGGGAGAGGGACTGGGCCTGGGGAGTGAAGCCAATAGCACAGGGCCGGGTGCTAAGCACTGACCAGCCACCAGAGAGCTTTTGTCCTCCAGTCCCCCATGGTCCTCTCATAACATGCTTCTCCAGCTGTGTGGTGGCCGCGGGAGCAGTTGGGGGTTTTTGAAAGGCAGCCACGCTCCCCAACTTTGAAGCACAACCAGCTAAATTGTTGTGGCACCACGTGTGTCCACCCCTGCTGGGGTGCCAGTTCATGTGTCAGATCCAGGCAGGGGGCCATCAGCCACAAGACAAGCCCCCAGAAGACCCAGCGGTGCTCCATGTCTGCCCAGACAGTGGCTCATGTGGCAGGCAACAGACTGGCTTCTCCACCTGAAAGGACATGGGGCTAAGGCCGCGGCCTGCATGAGCACCCTCTCAGGCTGGCCTCTACGGCTCTCCAGCCTCCCCTCAGCTCCAACGCTTCCCTCCTGTCCTGTTTCTCACCCCCAGGGAGGATTCTGACTGGGCCTAGTGAAGACACTAGCACAGGCAGAGAGCATAAGTGTTGTCCTGAGTGCTCCCTGTAGAAGGAAAGACTGACTGTCAGCGCCACCCATTATAGCAGAGTCCACACTGTGACCACTGTCCTGCACCCTGCAGGGGACAGTTACCGGGATCATTACTACTGGAAGTGAGAGCCTGCACAGTGCCCTCATCTCTTTTCAATTGGATGTCTGAGATTGCTCACCAGAAGCCAAGCCTTCCAAGATGGTTCTGTCAGTCAGTGACCCCCACCATCCCCCACTGCTATGGTCTCACTGTGTTCCTCGAGGATTCTTTCTCTCTCCTTTAAATATTTTTAAATCAAAACAGAGTATTGGATATCATTGTGACTCTTTCTCTTTTTCATTTTTTCCTAGATTTATGTTATGACACCTCTCTGCAGTCACTAATATATATTTATGCACACACCCTGGTATCAAATCCACCTTCCTGACACCGGAAGCAACTAGAGAAAGCTTTCCAAATTGTATCGCATTTATTTTAATGTAGAGTGCCTGTGCATATGTCATGGTTCATGTGTGTGGTGGGCAGAGAGCCACCATGTAGGGTCTAGGAATTGTCCAGATAAGTTACCTAGTTACCTCATTAACCCTGCAGAACGTTCTCATTTGCTTAAAATAGATAAAAACAAAAGCAAGAAACCCTAACAACTCCCCTTTCAAAACCACTAGGCTAAACTTGATTTCAATTAGAATACAGTTATTTTTTCCCTGAGTAATTAAACAAACAAGATCCACATTTGATACATATGTATAAATACATATAAAAACAAAACTAGATGGGCAATGGTGACACATGCCTTTAATTTCAGCACTTGGGAGGCAGAGGCAAGAAAATTCCTTAAGTTTGAGGCCAGCCTGGTCTACAGAATGAGTTCTAGGACAACCAGGGCTACAGAGAGAAACCCTGTCTTGGTAAAAAAAACAACAACAAAAAAACCAATATACTTCATCTTGAGACAAGAATGATATATTCATCCCTATTAAAAACCAATTTCCAGCTAGGCAGTGGTGGCACACACCTTTAATCTCAGAGGCAGGCAGATTTCTGAGTCCGAGGCCAGCCTGGTCTGCAGAGAGAGTTCCAGGACAGCCAGGGCTACACAGAGAAACCCTGTCTCAAAAAAACCAAATCCAAAAAAAGAAAAAAAAATGTTAAAAAGTTACAAGGGTCAGTGAGATGGCTCAGTGGTAAGAGCCCTTGGCCCACCAGCTGATGACCTGAGCTTGACCCTGCAGCGTCCAGAGATTTGTCTTGACCCGCCAAGGGCTGCATCTTGTTTACATCCATCTGCACAGTTGCTGGGGAGCTGCTGGGAGTCATTCTGGTGCTGTGATTCGTGGGTCAGCTTCAGAGCCCCACACAGGCTGGTACGTATGGATGTGCTGTCTACATGTGTACATGTGCACTGTGTGCACGGAGCACAAGGCCAGACGCCGGTTCAGATTTTGTAGAACTGGAGTTACTGATGGGTGGGGGCCACCATGTGGGTTCCGGGGACTGATCCCTGAGTCCTCTGAAAGAGCAGCTATACTCTTAACTATTGAGTCACTTCTCAGGCTGCTGCACCCAGCTTTAAAATGTAGGTTCTGCCGGGCGATGGTGGTGCACACCTGTAATCCCAGCACTCTGGGAGGCAAAGGCAGGCAGATTTCTGAGTTCGAGGCCAGCCTGGTCTACAGAGTGAGTTCCAGGACAGCCAGGGCTACACAGAGAAACCCTGTCTTGAAAAAAAAAATCCAGGTTCTAAAAAATAGTTCTAAGATCAAATCCTTTTCAGCTCTAAGGTTTTAAGGTCAAAAGGTCTTGTATTCCATTTTTTTCTGGAAACCGGACAATTTCCCTCTACAGAGCCAATCCCTGTATACGGGCATGGACTTTGACTCCAGTGCTCTGCCTCTGAGCAATGTCATGAACTCACACATATTTTTTAACCACCTGGTACAATTTTGGTTTGTTGAGATGGGTTTTTGTAGCCCAGGCTGACCTTGAAATCTTAATCATCCTCCCTTTACCTCCTAAGTGTCAGGATTATAAGTATTAACATGACTTGATGGCATTTCATTTTTTTGTTTCGTTTTAAAAACAGGTTCTCCCTACATAGGCCCACATTGACCTCAAACTTAGAATCTGAATCAACCAAAATATAACTGCCTAGTAAATCTTAACAAAAAAATACAAAACCTTATCCCTCTGATGGTGTGGCTACAAGCTTTGGTCAGAGAAGGTGCTTGTGTGGCGCTCAAGGGGGACTGCTGACCAAGGTGCCCACAGGACTGGCTGTTGAGTACCAGCCATAAAGCAGACAACTCTGTTACCCCCGCCAGGGCTCAGGGAACCTTTCCGGGGATGGAGCTGAGAGAATGTCAGAGCTACAGGATGCAGGAGGAGCAGTATGGAATTCTGGATTCCAGGCAGGACCTGGGTATTGCACTATCGAACTCACAGCAGCTAAGGTTATCTGCAGAAAATCTCCACGAGATGGGCCAGTCAGCATCTGAGGAGTTTTACACTGATAATGGCTGATTGGAGAAGCAGGGAGATTGTCACAAGTGGTGAGTCACATGAGCACACACACAAGCAAACAAACAAAAAGACATGAACGTAGAAAGAAACTGAAGGGGGTTATGGGAGAAGAAGGGGGCTGAAGGAGGGTAACTGTGTGTGCGCGTGTGCGTGTGCGTGTGCGTGTGCGTGTGTGTGTGTGTGTGTGTGTGTGCATGTGAGTATGCGTGTGTGTGTGTGTGTGTGCATGTACATGATAGAAATACATTATGAATAAGTATGATGATAAACCCAGTATTGTGAATAATCAACATATCCTAATAAAAGCATTTAAGGACTAGGTGTGGTGGCACATGCCTTTAATTCCAGCTCCTGTGAGGCAGAGGCAAGCAGATCTCTGTGAATTCAAGGCCAGGCCTAGCTACATAGTGAGCCCCTGTCTAGAATAATACAAAATAAAATCTTAAAAACTCTTTAGGTTGAGGGGAAAACATTCAATATTAGGGTATGTAACCATTCAATAGCAAAACATAGATTCCTAAAGTGGGATTTATTACCAGCAGGATTTCTAAATTGAGACTTTGAAGCTCAGGGCTGGAGAAAGAGCGCAGCATGGTTGCTGGTGTCTCAGAGGGCCCCGGTTCAGTTCCCAGCACATGGGGTGACTCACAACTGCCCCTAAGTTCAGATTTTAGGGGACCTGGTACACAAACACATGTAGACACACATACACCTAAAAATAAATACGTCTTCAAAACAAAACCCTCCCATGAGATGCTAACAGGCTGAGGCAGGAGCCCAGGAGTTCCCGGTCAGCCAGGGCAGCATACACTTTTTCTCACAAGGAAACTAATGAGTATCTTGTTTAGTCTTCACAGTGGTTTTAAGCTGTCTAGAGACAATGGGTTACAACAGAAAGCAAATAAGGGTTTGTTTAATCTCCACTCCATAGCCTTGGCCTGGAGGGGTGGAGTCAGTGAACTGTCCAATTTTTTTATTGACCCACTGTGGGATTAGAACTGGGAAGCTGTTTGAGTTAAGAACCCAGGGTACTTTGAAGTCCAGAACTGGGTTCCACTATTGATCAGTTTGAGCTTGAAAAAAAAAATTAAAGATAACACCCACTCTCTTTTAAAAATAATTTATAGATTATGTTTATTTATTTGTGAGTGTGGCCAAGGGCACACCACAGCATTCATATGGAGGTCAGAGGACATTTTGCAAGAATCAGTTTTCTTCCACCATGTGGGGCCTGGGTAGAACTCAGAATTGGCAGCTAATGCCTTCACCCGCTGAGCCAACTTGCCAGCCAGTTAATTCCCACTTCCCCGGCGGAGATTCTCACGCATTGTGCCTATGAGTATCTGATTGTGAGTGGGAGTTGGACTCCTGGATTCTCACGCCTTAACCGCATTGGAAACACCTTTGAGCGACTTTTGGACTTTCTGATGAGGGAACCAATTATTTACTTGGAATCGATTCCCTATTTTCTTTTTTCTTTTGTAATTTTTCGAGACAGTGTTTCTCCAAACTCGAACTCATAGATATCTGCTTGCCTCTGTGTCCCGAGTGTTGTGATTCAAGGTGTGCGCCCACCCCGGTTTGGAACCAATTCTATCTATTGCTGCCGTGGCTATGGCAGGGTCATGTTGGAAGCGCTGTCCTAAGAGATCCAAAGGTCCAAGGAGAAGCGCTTACCACAGGTGCTGTCACTCCGCACTCAAGCACCGCCCTCTGTGCTCCCAGCCCGCCCCCCTCGTGCACCGCCCAATCCGCGCCAGGGGGCGTGACAATGTCCTCAGGCCAGACAGCCCTTGAGAAGGCAGGTGAGGGGTGGAGCCCCACTTACGCACTGCTACGCCTGCGCAAGACAGCGAGGGGCGTGACCCCAGCTCCAGGCCGGAAGCGAGAGGCTGGAGAGGCGGGCCGGCTGGTGTCCCCTTTCCGGCCGGTCCCCATGGAGGCGCTGGGGAAGCTGAAGCAGTTCGATGCCTACCCTAAGACTCTGGAGGACTTCCGGGTCAAGACCTGCGGGGGCGCCACGGGTAGGTCTCGGCACGGGCAGGGTTGCAAGGAGGGAGCTGTCCTCGCGTTTGGCCCGGGCTCCCGGACTCTCCTTGGCCTGCTAGGGGCTGAGGGGGTGGGATACAGGCCATTCCAAATCTCGCTCTCGCCCTGCAGTGACCATCGTCAGTGGCCTTCTCATGCTCCTGCTGTTCCTGTCTGAGTTGCAGTATTATCTCACTACCGAGGTAAGGGGCGTGGCCTAGAACGTGGGCGGGGCTTGACATTCTAAGGGTAGGATCCTTAAAGGTGGGAGAGGGGAGGAGAGGAGTAGGGGCAATCTGACTGAGGTAGTCACGCTCTAGGTGCATCCTGAGCTCTACGTGGACAAGTCTCGGGGGGATAAACTGAAGATCAACATCGATGTTCTTTTCCCACACATGCCTTGTGCCTGTGAGTACCTGATTGTGAGTGGGAGTTGGACTCTTGGATGTACCAGGTGGGCGTTCAGATTTACACATCTGGCCTTAGATCCCGGAGTGATGCCAGGTCATCCTCATTTCCCGAGTCCAGTTCTTCCTCGAGACATCTTTCCCATCAAGGCTCAGCTCTCCAGGTTAAAGCTAAGCATAATCCCTTAGCTTGCCTCTGTTTCCAGACCTGAGCATCGATGCCATGGATGTGGCTGGGGAGCAGCAGCTGGATGTGGAGCACAACCTGTTCAAGAAACGACTGGACAAGGATGGCGTCCCCGTGAGCTCAGAGGCCGAACGGCACGGTAACCAAGGGAGGGGGACGGGTCTCCAATCCTAGAGCTGGACATCTTGTCCTGCCTTCCACAAGTGGGCTGTTGCAGGCTCCAGGCCACACTAGACAGATGTCAGCTGGCTTGCCTGGGGTTCTGCAGCTATGAAAAGACAAGAGTCAGTTGAATCCATACTTGTGATATTGGAACATTGAGAAGAATACCTTAGGGGCTGGAGAGGTGGCTCAGTGGTTAAGAGCAAAGCACTTTACTTGGTTAGCATTCCTCAAACTTAAGCATGGGCCTTCCTTAGATAAAGGGAGCTTTCTTGCTCAACGCATTGGCTAGAGTACTTTTCCCCATTGCAGTGCACCAGTGCACATATCCTCAGACTACGAGGCAAGTTCTCAAGTCGAATTGCCCGGTCCGGGTCTAGCATTGTCTTGCCTACTGTGAGCATTAGCTGTAAACTGGTGGTAGGTGGTAGTAATCCGAACATGAGATGAAGGATTGGATGCAGTACAGACGGGTCTGGGCTTATGGATGCTTTGACTTTGAGATGGTTTGAAAGCACGCCTGCACAGCCATTCAGGTCTTTACTTTCAGTCAAAGAGTCAGTCAGTTAGTTGAGATACTGAGTGCTTTGTTAGGGAACAGTTTTCATGTTGGATGGTTTTGCCCGCTGTCGGCTGTGTAAGTATTCCGAGCATGTTTAAGGCAGTATAGATGCCGGCTGCTGGTGGTGGCAGCAACGCATGCCTGTAATCCCTGCACTCTGGGAGACAGAGGCAGGTGGATTTCTGAGTTCGAGGCCAGCCTAGTTTACAGAGTGAGCTCCAAGACAGCCAGGGCTATACAGAGAAACCCTGTCTAGAAAAAAACAAATCCAAAAAAAGCCAAAAACAAACAAACAAACAAAAAAAGCAGTATAAATTAAGCTATAATGTTCCGTATCGTAGATGGATTAAGTGCGTTCTAAAATATCAGAATATGATATTTTACTATCTGTAACCTCATCCTGAGTTGGGGATCAATAATACATAATCAGTAATACACAATCCATAAGTAATCTTTATAAAGGGCCTGGTGCTCACTTTCAGCCGTTTCCCTAAGTTGCTGTCTCTGTTACCCTCAGCCCATCTCACTATGTAGCTCTGACTGTCCTAGAACTCACGATGTAGACCGGGCCTGGAACTCACAGATCCTCCTGCCTCTATCTCCCAAGTGCTGGGATTAAAGGTAGGGGTCACTACTCCCTGCTCAGACCCAGTTTCAGAGTCTGATGAGATGAAACAGGGCAATATGAAGTTACCTTACTCAGAATGTACTGCTGTTTTCTAAGACTGAGTGTATGTCAGGCTCAACACCTGACCATCATGTGTGTTGCTGGTTTTCCCAGCCCAAGGATGCACGTGGGAGGACTGGTGGCCGTGGATGTCTCTGTGTCTGCTTCATGCTGTGCTTTTGCCTTTGCCCTGCCTAGAGCTCGGGAAAGTCGAGGTGACAGTGTTTGACCCCGACTCGCTAGACCCCAGTCGCTGTGAGAGCTGCTATGGCGCTGAGTCAGAAGATATCAAGTGAGCCACGCCTTGGGCACGGGGAGCTAGGCCTGAGAACTCAGAGGGGGATGTTCCTCATTCCTGGTCCTGATGCGGGGAGCTAGGCCTGAGAACTCAGAGGGGGATGTTCCTCATTCCTGGTCCTGATGCGGGGAGCTAGCCTGAGAACTCAGAGGGCGATGTTCCTCATTCCTGGTCCTGATGCGCGTGTTGGCAGTTAGTGAGCAGCCCACTGACAATTGCACACCTAGGGGTGAGGTGGAAGTGGCTCCTGCTCTTCAGTCTAGAGAGTCACCTGCCAGGCGGCCAGTCCTTGTCTTCAGTCT
The DNA here is from genome assembly GCF_947179515.1 of Apodemus sylvaticus. NCBI lineage: Eukaryota > Metazoa > Chordata > Mammalia > Rodentia > Muridae > Apodemus > Apodemus sylvaticus. The sequence goes on from NC_067476.1 coordinate 141,502,202, forward strand.
GAGCCACATCACTCCTCTGTGTATTAATAAAGGAGGCTAATAACTCCTCCTTGCGAAAGTTAAGTGTATGTTACATGTAAAGCCCTGATATACAAGGCCAAAGCTACATTTTTAAGCCTCCAGTGTATGCCAACCACTGAGTGATTTCACAGCCCCGACCCCTGAGAGACTGACTCAACAGGTCTAGAGAGATGTACAATTTAGAAAGAAGAAGGGGAGTAGTACTACTGTTACATGTGGTTTACGGTCTGCCGTTACAGTCGTGTATGTGTGCACAGTTAACTGCATTAAGGACATTCACACTGCCTTCCAGAGCAGGCGGAATAGCTTTGCTGTGCTCCCCAGGGCACCGTGGCTGCGCTCTCATCCCTTCGTGCCTTCTCAACAGGTGCTGTAACACTTGCGAAGACGTGCGGGAAGCATACCGCCGTCGGGGCTGGGCCTTCAAGAACCCAGACACCATTGAGCAGTGTCGGCGAGAGGGCTTCAGCCAGAAGATGCAGGAGCAGAAGAACGAGGGCTGCCAGGTGTACGGCTTCCTGGAGGTCAACAAGGTATCCGGCGGGAACTGGGTGAGCCAGGCTGGGAGCGCCTGTAGCTGACGTGGAGAATGAGAGGAAATGTCCCTACAGGTGGCCGGGAACTTCCACTTCGCCCCCGGGAAGAGCTTCCAACAGTCTCACGTGCATGGTGAGTGTCCAGGGTCACCAGAAGCCTTAGCTCTTGGATTCCCTCGCGGCAGGTTGGTGTGCCCCTTTCCAGGCCAGTGTTCTGTTAACATGGAGCCAGAGTAGGAGAGCGGTTTAGCACAGTCGTGGAAGCTATAGGCCAGGGATGTGGATGGCTCCATTAGTAGGGTGTTTACCTAGCGTGCAGGAAGTCCTGGCTTTGGTCCCGTCTGTGGTGCAGGAGTTAGGGGGGGTTATTGCACAGAGCCTGTTTAAGTGCTGCTTTGTTGAGTGCTAACCACCCCTCCCCACCCCGACATCAGGGAACTGTGTGTGTGAGGCTTTGGGCGAGCAAAGCTGGATTGGAACTCAGATTCTGTACCCTTAGCTGTGTCTATGTATCCATTCACTAGACATTACTCATCACCCACTGGGTGCCATGTGTTAGTCTAGATATGAAGATACGAAGTCAATAAAGTCCCTGCACTAAGAGTATCCAAGCAAACAGTTGGGCATGGTCCACATATCTACAATCCCAGCACTTGGAAGGTAGAAGGATCAGTTCATATAGCACGGTCTGAGACTAGCCTTAGCTACATGAGACCCTGCCTCAACACTGTCCTTGCACAAACGCACAAGCGCGATACATACATATACACACATACATACACACACACACAGACACACACAGACACACATACACAGACACACACATACACACACACACACAGACACACACAGACACACATACACAGACACACATATACATACACACATACACACATACACATACACACATACACATACATACACAGACACACACACACAGACACACACAGACACATACACAGACACACATACACACACACATACACATACACATACACACATACACAGACACATACATACACAGACACACACACACATACACACATACACACACAGACACACAGACACAGACACACACACACATATGCACACACATATATACACACACACACAAACAAGCAAACAGGCATAAAAAGTACTTGGTAGATCATCTACTGTTATGTAACGTGGGCCAAGCCAAAGACCAGCCTGGTCTACATGGTTGGTTTTGGGCTAGCCAGTACCATATAGTGAGACCTTGTCTCTAAATAAATAGATAACATAACAATAATGTAGACCCAAGCAAGGCAGAATAAAGATGGTGGAGGGGCACTGTGTCTGCTGTTTTAGTTACAGTGCTTTAGGAAGGACCTTGCGGTTACACTTGTCAAAAGCCCTGAGCAGAGTGAGGCAGCCAACGGTGTTATTGTTTCGGGAGCGCAGCAGGTAGAGTGCAGTGAAGTTGGCTGCTAGGCCTGCGTGTGCCTGGCGTGTCCCAGGGACAGTAAGACACAGAAGCGCATGCTTGACCACAGCTGAGGAGAAGAGCCGAGCAGGGCGGCAGGGCTCAGGCTTCTGTGCTGTGTGATCTGACTTCACCTTTGCAAACATGACGGCTCAGGCCTTTAATCCTAACACTCAGAGGGCAGAATCAGCGGGGTCTCCGTGAGTTCTAGGCCAGCCAGTGCTACATAGTGAGACCTTGTGCCCCCCCCCACCAAAAAAAACAAAAAAAAAAAACAAAAAATTAAACACATGGTAAACAGCACCTGGTGGTGTGTAGAAGGCGGGAGGAAGACAGGGCAGCATGGGAGGCTCAGGAAAGAAGGTCGCAGTGGCCTGACCTGACAAAGATGGTGGAACATAGGTCCGAGTGGTGGTGGTGAAGCGGAGGGTTCTGGATACATTAAAGGTAGAACTGAGAAGTCACCGGTGGATGCGACAGAGAAGGACAAAGGACAACTTGAGTTTTCTGAGTTATGCCTGAGTAGTGGCGAGGTTAGAACTAGCATGTAGATGACCTAGGAGGACTGGCTCTAGAGGGGTGGTTGTTTGTAGGTGTGGGTATAGATCAGATACTCAGCTCTGCCCCTACAGACCAGTAAGAGGTTCTGTGGTTACCAAGTAAGTGTTTACCAGGAGTTGGGGGAGAGAAGCTAGTGGGGAGACGCAAGTGTGGAACCCCAAACCCCGCACATGTGCAGAGTTCTCCTGAGGGGCAGTCTGTTGGAGAAGGGGCCTCAAAGGGTGGAGTCTCCAGGCTGTGGCATTAGAGGAGGCTAAGGGTGACTGGTGGGCCAGGGGAGCCGATGATAGAGTGTTGGGGCGTTGGTGGCCCTGACAGAACGTGGCTGTCACTAGGCCCTGCGGGGGGGAGCCTTCTAAGAGTGTGTTAAGGGCCGGGTGGTAGTGGCGCAGGCCTATAATCCCAGCACTCTGGGAGGTAGAGGCAGGCGAATTTCTGAGTTTGAGGCCAGCCTGGTCTACAGAGTGAGTTCCAGGGCAGCCTGGGCTATGCAGAGAAACCCTGTCTCGAAAAAAAAAAAAAATCCAAAAAAAAAAAAAAAAGGTTGTGTTAAGGGCACAAGTGCTTGAACTTGGGGCTGTGGACACATGCCATCATTGGCATTGTCAAAGTTTAGACGATGGTGAGGGCTGAGGGCTGGGAAGTGCAGAACGAGACTGAGAAGGAAGGAAAGACTCCCAGGAACTGGTGCACAGACCTCAGAGGCTCAGGGGAAGGCCTGGGCACGTGCAGGGCTGTGGGAAGTCATCATAACACGGCCAAAGTGAGGCTCAAAACGAGAGCAGCCGTGTGGCGGGCGGGTCTGGAGGGGAGACAGTCTAGTGCCTGAGCATGACCACAGATGTGCCAGCTGCGGCAGCCAGGAAAGCAGCCTCCAGGCCCAACAGGCAGAAGCACAGGCAGGGTCGCCCCTAGCTGCTGTTCTGGTGTCAGAAGCAAGGTCCTTAGCTGAAGGCTGAGGAGAGAGGGAAGGAGGTGGCGGAGATTTGAGAGAAAGGCCACAGTGGGCACCTCTGGTTTCCGGGCCAGCTGGTAGAGGTGAGAGCACGGGATTCTCTGGAGTTTGCGGATGCTCCATGCTGCCCAAACAAGGGATTCAAGAGCACATGAAGAGGCGATCACAGAGGTGAACCATGGGAAGAAGTGAGCACTCGGGTTGGGGTAGGAGCGGCAGCCAGGGAGGAGACAGGCAGCAGACTGTGGCAGGCATTCTTCCGTGTGGTGGCAGAGGGTGGTTGGTTTTGGGCCGGAAGGAACAGGAGGAAGTTAGTAGGCTGGTGGCCAGAGCATGGGGTGCTTGTGACTAAAACTAGAACGGGGTGTAGCTACTGCTAATGTCAGATTAGGGAATGACCAACAGCTACAGGTAGGAGTTGGGAGAGAGGAACAGGGAGGGAGCTGTCCAGGAACTGAGGACCCCGTGAGGAACTGAGTCCCATTGAGGACTCCCATGAAGCTGTGACTCAGCTGTCATCAAGGATGGACAGTTCTGGGGGTACCTAGTAGTATTTTGTGATCACACAAGTAAGGGATGTTTTGATCTGCACCAGAGCTGAGGCCTGAGAGTAGATCAGGGGACAGTGATCTGATAATGGCAGGAAGGAGCTAGAAAGGTCAGAGGGGATAGATAGAGGAGAGCACATAGTCATTGCGGAGGTAGACTAGAGCTGGTGCCTGTGGGGGACACAGAAGAGTGAAGGGTCTAGGGAGAGGCTGAAGACAGGAGTCTTTGCTCTCTGGTAGGGTGCAGCTGGGTGGGAGTTAAGACCACACTGGGAGATGGCTACCAGGTAAGAGGAATACAGGGAATGAGCAGAGCCTGCAGGCCTGAGCTACTCTTAAGTGACAAAGGTGAGTGTGTATGCAGTCCGCTACCATAGCCCTGCAGGTCTGCTGGATAGTCTGTGCCTGAATTGGGGAAAGGCAGGGGGAGCAGGTAGGTGGCTTGGAGGACCCTGCAGAGCTCTGGAATCCTGCATCCCCTTCCTCGTGAGGAGTAAAGTGGACTTGCTGAAACTATAGGAAGATACCAGTGTGACACTGTATCAAACTGTTGGCTGCAGGCCTCACAGACACTCAGGAGGTGGGGTGGGTATCACAGCAGCATGCCCAAGCCTCCTCTTAGGTATACATACCCTCAGAGTCCTGAACCCCAGGGAACTGACTCTGAGTACAGCAGTGCTCATACACAGAGCCCCAGTGCCTGTGGGAGTTCTCAGAATATTTTTTTATCATCCTTGTTGATCACAGGGTGAATGATAAGGCATGCTGTAATATCTTGTAAAGTTGACCAGGTATTGCCTCCCTTAGATCCTCCTGGTCCTCAGGACAACCCTCTGCAGAGAATAACTCAGACCAAGCACTTTGTCTGGGTCATGCAGCTGGAAGAGGGTTTTAAGGCTCTAGATCTTTGGTTCTTCCTAGACTGGCTATTTTTCTGTGTCTCTTTGGTCCCCGAAGAGGCCTTTTAGCTGGGGCTAGACCCTTGTGCTGAAGCAGGACTGTCAGTCCTCCCTCCTGCCATGGGTCTTGCTCTATAGATCTCACTGTGACGCTCTGAATCTGTTCTCTTCCCCCTCTCTCCTTCCCCCATGCTGCAGTCCATGCTGTGGAGAGTAAGTGGCCCTGCTCCCAGGGAGGCCAAGCCCCACTTCGGAGGCAGCCTGCCCTCCTGGAATGGGGAAGGTTTGCATGTGTCTGGGTGTGACTCGGAGGTGGGGTTCCTCACAGCATCTGTTGGGATTAGAAGATGGGATGAAGTTGTTGTTTCAGAACCCCCTTGAGATCCTTTTGAAGAATTTTGAGGGCACCAGAGTCCCTGTGATTTGGGCTTGGGGTCCAGTGATTTGCCATTAATTCTAGTTAGTGATCTAGTCAGTAGGTTTTGTTTCCTGAGCTAAAAGCCCCTCCTGGAGTCAGTTGTCTAGAGCTGCTTTGTCAGGGAAGAAAGATCTGTGTTCTTGCCTACCCCAGTGTGAGGGTATGGATTCTCACCCAGGTCCAGGGCAGGCTCTAGCCAGCTGTCTCTAAGCAGGGCCAGGTCTACCAGGGTGAGGGTGACTAGGAGTCTGAGAAGAGCCAGGTGTGTCACACCCCACAGGGGAGGAGGGCAGACTGAGAAGAGATTTGGGAGCAGCCAGGATCCTGCTCCTGCCTGCCTAATGACCCTTTCTTCTTCTCTCCTAGTTCATGACTTGCAGAGCTTTGGCCTTGACAATGTACGTACCAGGTGGAAACCATGGAGGTCGGGTGGCATGGAGGCTGGGCTGCTCATGTCTCCATTGTTCGCCTGATGCTTCAAACTCAGGGCAAAGATGGGGTCGTGGAGTGCATCCTTGAGAAGGAACCTCAGAGCAAAGCCAGGAGGGAGTGTGACATTTCTAGGAAGCCACCCGAGTGGGTATAGATGGCCAAGGCTGACAAAAGTTGGCAGGGCCAGAGTGCGTGGGACTGGCAGCCACGCTGAGGAATCTGCTCTTCCCTTTCCGGACAGGGCAGTTGTCCGCTCACCTTCCCCAGGGCATGGCATAGGCAGATCTGTATCTCTAAGCACCCCTCTCGAAAGCTGGCACTTAGGGGCTTCTGGCTTAGGCTTCATGCCTTGAGGGGTGGGCAGGACCAATGTCTACTATGTACTCCACAACTCTCCTTAACCCTGGAGCCCCAGGAATGTGTGGACTGAGAAGGGAATCCTTAAGTAGAAACAGGAGATGTCTGGTACAGCCAGTTCTTCATTAAAGTCATAGCCTCTCCCATCCAGGGGCTCCCCCTTCATCCCTCCCTTTCCCACCTGCGCTGACAGACTCGGGCACCCCTCTGCTGCTCTAGATAGTTTTGGGTGCCTTGGATCGTGTACTGTCAGGCCTCAGCCGTCTGCTTGCTTCCAGATCAACATGACCCACTACATCAAGCACCTGTCATTTGGAGAGGACTATCCAGGCATTGTCAACCCCCTGGACCACACCAACGTCACAGCACCCCAAGGTACCATCCTGGGAGTTAGCCCCTTTGCCCATCAAAACCCTGCCTGGCACCCATGCCCTATGCTTCCTTCTCCATACAGCCTCCATGATGTTCCAGTACTTTGTGAAGGTGGTGCCCACAGTGTACATGAAAGTGGACGGGGAGGTGAGTTAAGGGGGTACAGGCTTCAACTTGTCACCAAGCACTTGAAGTCCTTTGTGTAGTTCCTTCAGCCTGGGGAAGGGGGTACTGCTCTCTCCCCGTACAGTGGATGCAGTGCTGAGGCCCGAAGGGTAGAGGTCTGCCCTCACTGCAGTCACAGGCTCAACCATGTGGTCTTCCTGCCTCCCTCACTGCCTCCAGACATTCTTTGGATGCTTAGTGATTCTCACTGTCTGTTCTGAGCTGGGTTAGCCAGGCCGAGCATCTATGGTCTGTAGGGCAGCCAGACTGTGGAGTGCTGTGACAGGGCTCGGGGGGCAAGGGAGGGGGTGCCAGCCTTAGGGTGGCACTGCAGGAGGCCTTCTCACCCCAGGACCTTTAGCAAAAGTATCGACTAGATGTAGCTAGGGCAGGTCAGCTGTAAGGTGCTGACTAGTAGGCTAGCTGGCCATTTAGGTGACCAGGCAGGGGTCCACAGGAGCTTACAGTGCTAGTTACCAACATGAGATCTGCATTCTGTCTCTTCATATAGTCACAGCCTCACAGGGAGCAGGGCTCAGCTCAGAACACCCCTGAGCCAGGGTCTGAGCCTTACTCTGTCTCTGGGACCCTTCCTCCCTACCACAGGTGCTGAGGACAAACCAGTTCTCCGTGACCAGGCACGAGAAGGTTGCCAATGGGCTTCTGGGTGATCAGGGCCTGCCGGGAGTCTTCGTACTGTATGAGCTCTCACCAATGATGGTGAAGCTGACAGAGAAACACAGGTGAGGGTATGGAGTAGCAATAGTCGCCGCTCAGGGCCAATGAGAGCAGGTGCCCGCCGCGCCCTCCCTCCGTTCCCTGTGAGAGCGGGTGCCTGCCGCGCCCTCCCTCCTTATGAGAGCGGGTGCCTGCCTCGCCCTCCCTCCGTATGAGAACGGGTGCCTGCCGAGCCCCCCCTCCGTTCCCTGTGAGAGCGGGTGCCTGCCGCGCCCTCCCTCCGTTCCCTGTGAGAGCTGGTGCCCGCTGAGCCCTTCCATTGCCTCTGCAGGTCCTTCACCCACTTCCTGACAGGTGTGTGTGCCATCATTGGAGGCATGTTTACAGGTAAGAGATTCCGAGGCACTTTCTGGGGGAAGCATGCCCCAGGCTTCCCTATGCTGTAGATTTGAGGGCGTCTGCGTACTGGGCGGGTGCCAGCTGCTGAGTGACAGCCTCAGTAGTGCCCCAGGCCTTGGTTGGGGAAGAGGGCCAAGAAAAATGCTAGCTGGCCAGTTAGGTGCCAGGCGGGTCCGCGGGAGCCCCTGCCAGTCACTGTCTCTCCCTCAGTGGCCGGGCTCATCGACTCACTCATCTACCACTCCGCTCGGGCCATCCAGAAGAAAATTGACCTAGGGAAGACAACGTAGTTCTCTTCCTTCCCCACCCCTCGTCCTGCCCTCTCCTTCCTGTGAGATGACCCTCCAGCCTGTCAGCTACCCTTACTCCTCTCCTCCTCAGTCGGCCCAGCCCAGCCCAGGTGATAAATATGAATTGTGATAGAAATGATTGGTCTCAGTGTGGTTCTTGGGATCTGGCTGGAACCTTGGACCAGCCCCTTCATCACACATTGAAATCCATTGTGACCAACAGGCCAGGGTCGGCCCTTTGGAAGTCCCCTGTGCTTCCCTGTCTCATATGGCATTACCCCAGGCAGATTCCTGCTTCACAGCCGTGTCCTCAGTCCCTCTTCTGTGACTAGATAGAACTTTCTAGGTAAATATCTTAGAGTCACCACAGCTTATGGATAGATGACTCCAGAGCCACTAGCACAGAGCTCTGAGTCCAAGCTGGAATTGGTCACTTCTGCACTGACAGACAGAAAGCAGAGGCTGCGCCCCACAGCCTGGCCTCAGTCCTGTGCTCCTGCTCACTGTCCAGCCCCACAGTGTCTCTGCACAGAGTAAGCACGCAGATAGGCCTCTGCAGACTCCTGAATGGAAACAAAGCTAGAGCGCAAGGAGGTGGGAAGCCTCTAATATTCTAGAGCCCAGCCAGCACCAGACCACAGCCCGGAGTCAGGACAGCAGCTCATAAGGCCAGGGCAGGGAAACAGTGCAGTGATGACAGCAAGACCACTGGAGGGCACTGTGCGACAGACCACCCGAGAGCTATCTCCAGTGTCCCCTAGAAGTCGGGGGTAATGACTCTTTCCCTTGTTAACCTGGGGTTCTTCTGGTAACCCACCCATCCCTGTGGTTTGGTCTGCCCCAGGCTCTTAGGAAGGTCGCTCAGTGCTGGTAAAGTTAATGAAACAGAGTGCTTAGATATCACAGAAGGTAGAGCCAGGAGCGGATGAAGAGAGGGACCCAGCCACTGGCACTGGAAGGCTGGGGGCGGGGCACGGATGACACTGTCCACTCAGACTTTAGAGCTTGATCTTTCCGGGGAGGGCATGTGGGCAGTCTTCCATCCCTGTGCATTCTAGCCAATCCCCAGCTTCTGGTGCTACCTGAGAGCATTTATCCTTCACCACCTACAAAAACCAGCCCCTGGCCTGTGATAAAGTTTATTGAACCCAAGGACTGAACCTTTCCAGGTCATATTGGAAAGGACTTCCAGAGCAGGTTTGAAAGATTGTGACCCTGAGGTGTGTCCCTGGTCACTTGGATTAGTGTTTGTGGATGGGACTGAAGATGACCTCGCTGATCTGACCAGGGATGGTGTAGAAGACGAGGAGAAGGAAGACGGTGATTAGCGCCAGCAGCAGCAGCAGCACCAGGATGCGCCAGTACCGGCGCCAGATGAAGAAGACGAAAGTCTTGAGGGGGTTCACAAACCAGTTGAAGGAGGTTTTGGGGCGGCTGTTGGGGAGTTGGAGTTAGGAGGCTGGAGTCACAGTGGCCCCACCCACCTAAGCTTGGCTACTTACTTGGGCTTCTCCAAAGGCTCCGGCTCCTTTCGCCCCTTCCCAACCGGCCGCTTCTCTGCTTCCTCCACAGTTAGCAGTTCAAACTCCGCCTCAACCTTCCCCTGGAAAGAGATGGTGGGGCAGTCAGTGGACACAGCCAAGCCTGAGCCAACCCTTGGTCATTATGGGCTACGCACTGTGAGGATGTAGACATTGCCCCCTGTGTCTGTGAACTCCAGGTCTTCTGGCCGGCCCTTCCTTCTCTTCCTCTTCCTTTTCTTGCCAGCCTGAGCCTCTCTGGCCTCCCGCTCCACATCTTCCATGTCCTTCATCTTCACCACTGGCCACCAACCCCGCAACCGACGGCAGCGAAACAGATTGCACCTCGGCCCTGCCCCATCAAGGGCGAGTCGAACAGAGCAGTGCTCAGGGTCCCGGGCCCCCCTCACCATGTCTGGTAGCTGCAACTCCAGGGACCCTGTGAGAGCAGAACTCATGAGGTTAGGGCGAGGCGTTGAAGAGGCAGCACCCAGGGTTTCAGAGACCCCAGAGGGAAGACAGTGGCCAGGCCACAGCTATGGAGGTCTAGAATCAGTCTGCCAATCAAAGGTTACAGAGGGAGGCCAAAGCGACTTCAGGACAGTCTGGGAGGTCTGAAGCAGAGCCTTGGGAGACAGGCTCCTACGCCAAGCGCCCTGAACACTGATTAGGGTAACCCTGGGCTCTGAAGTCAACAGGGTTCAAAGTCGAGTCAGAGTTCAAACCAGGGACAAAGAGGGAAAGGCTGGTGCAAAGAGAACGGGGACAGATTGAGTGTGGGCTTGAAGTTCGGAAAGCTAAGCACCTAGAAAGTCGTTGGCAGAGATTCGGTCGTAGTCCCAGACCTGCAGGACCAGCACTGCCGGCTGTCGGAACTCGGCCTCCTCCAGGGCGAAGGGTCCAGGCTTACGCCGGACGCTCACCTCCCGCTCCGTAGGCAGGTAGTCAAAGCGGAACACAAAACGCCAGTTGAAGTTGCCCTCTCCAGTCAGGGAGTTGAAGTGGACATCCGTCTCCTGTCTGTCGTGCTCCAGACCCTTTACCCAGCTGGGTGCGGGAAGGAGACGGCCCAGGGCGAGATGGGTATCAGGGCTGGGGCCACAGCCAGGACTCAGCTGCCAGCACACAGAGGATGTGAACACAGAGTCCCCATTTGGCCAGCCTGGCCTGCAGGCCTACCTTTTAACATAGATGTCACTTGACATCTCTCCAGTGAGTGGGTTCACATCATCCAGAACCACATCGTCCGTGTTCCAGATGACAACTCTGAGCTCGTAGCTGGGGATGCAGTGGTTGTAGACTGTTAAGAAGGGTCCTAAGAGTGTGGCTCAGCTAACCCCACAGTCCCTGGTTTGACTACCCGGCAACTCTTAAACTGGGCTGGGGGTACACAGTCCTGTAATACCAGCTCCCCCCGGCCCCAGAGGTTTGGAGTTCATCCCTGGGGTTGTGTGAAACCCTGTCCTCAAACCACAGCAGCTGAAAAATCTTTCATCTTTGTTGAGTGCTTGCCTAGCTTTTGAGAGGCCCTAGGCTCTGTCTCCAGCACTATAGCAAGGTGTGGTGATACATGCCTGCAATCCCAGCACTGGAGAGGTAGAGGCAAGAGGGTTAAGAGAGTTCAAAGGTCATCCACAGCTGCATCCCTAGTTCAGGGCCAGCTGGAGCCATGTGAGACTTCCTCTCAAAAGACAAGAAAAGAGGGGGGCTGTGGGAACAGGAAGGAGCTAAGTCAGGTATCACCGACCACTTCCCACTACAATTGCAGCACCAGGAGTGTTCTGACCCAAGCAGCCAGTACGAGGTTTTTTACATTTGCGGTCAGAAGCCTGAGACTGTTGAGTAGCTCAGCACCTGCAGGTGCAGAGTTAGAGCCACAGCAAACCACGTGACAGATAACCCAAGTTCTGGGGTATAGAAGAGTGTGAGAAAAGACAGGCAGAGAAGGAAGAGGTGCGAACAGAGGAGCTGGAACATTCTGGTTCTTCCCAGGTATGGCATCACGACTGCCTAGATGACACTTCCCTTCATTTATTAATCTTCTCTGATTTTGTTTGGTTGAGACAGGATCTCGTGTAGCCTAGGCTAGCCTTGATCTCTGTGGAACTGAGGTTGGCTTTTGAACTCCCGATCCTCCTGCCTCTGCCTTCTGAGTACGAGGATGCACTGCTGTACCAGTTTTCCCTCTGACTCTGCCCAACCACACTGTCAGTCTGTGGTTCTGATGGGACTCCAGACTTTGGAGGACCACACAAACTGCCAATCCGCAGTACCAAAGCCCCTACCCACAGTGACAGCATCATCTAGACCAGCCAGTGGCTGGTGCAGGGAAGTGGCTTTGGGCTTTGTTGGCTCTAAAGGTATTTATTTCCACTAAAGAGACCTGGTTCTTTTTTTTTTTTTTTTTTTGGTTTGGTTTTTTGGATTTGGTTTTCTCGAGACAGGGTTTCTCTGTATAGCCCTGGCTGTCCTGGAACTCACTCTGTAGACCAGGTTGGCCTCGAACTCAGAAATCTGCCTGCCTCTGCCTCCCAGAGTGCTGGGATTACAGGCATGCGCCACCACCGCCCGGCGAGGCCTGGTTCTTTTTTTTTTTTTTTTTTTTTATTTATTATATGTGAGTACACTGTAACTGTCTTCAGACACCAGAAGAAAGCATCAGATGTCTTTTCTCTTTTCAGATGGTTGCGAACCACCATGTGGGTGCTAGGATTTGAACTCATGACCTATTGGAAGAACAGTCGGTGCTCTTAGCCACTGAGCCATCTCTCCAGCCCCGAGGCCTGGTTCTTAAGAGATAAGCCAACACTCTTAAACGCTATCTTGTCTCTAGGCTGCAAAAGGCTCTCTGGCGGTGTGTGTGTGTGTGTGTGTGTGTGTGTGTGGCGCTAAAGAGATGGCTTAGTGATTAAGAGCACTTATTGTCCTTCCAAAGGACTCAGGTTCAGTTCCCAGCATCCACAGCGCGGCTTACAGTCTTCTGTGGCTCAGGAGATTTGATGCCATCCTCCTTCTGGCCTCTGCAGGCCACAAGCGTGCTTGCAATACACAGACGAACATGTAGAGACAAAAGACAAATACACATTTTGGGGGCAGGGCTCCCTAAGAGGTATAGCAGAGCCTAGAAATAGAAGAGATATCCTCATAGAACTGCATTTGTGCTATCCCAGGCAGGAGCAGGGTTTACTGAAGGACATGTGGACACTATACAGACACACACTCATGGCTAAGGGGCAAGGGAGGGTTATGAAACTCAGCTACCCACAAGGGTCAGTCAGAAGTCTTGGCCTCATTTAGTGGTGGCTCCAGTTTTCAGAGAGTAGAGGGGCCCAAATTCTCTCACCTGATTGGCTGCCGAGGCTTGATGTCAACTGGGGGCGGGGCCGGCACATCACTGGGGAAGATGTCAATCCACATATGAAGGGATCCCTAAGAGCACAAAACCAGGATGCAGAGTCCTGCTAGAGAACTCCCTTTCTTCAGAGAATCCAGTGACTGCCCTGTCCCCAGTTGGGAAAGAGGAGGGTCAAGGACAGGAGTTACTGTGTAGACTTGGGGTATTAGGTAAAGATAGTGTCTGAAGTGAGGGCCCCAAGGTCAAGGCAAAGTTTGGGTCCAGGGTAAGGTTTCAGAGTAAGGAAATTGAAATCAAGAGTAGTATGTGGTGTTCTCGAGGCCCAGAAAACCCAGGAAGGAGCCCTGGGTCTGAACCTTGTTGGCTCAGGGTTGGGGATTCTATAGGACAAGAATGAGGGATGGGGTATACAGCCCGTGACCGACAGGTTCAAGACTCCAGGGCTGGGCAGGATGCTTACAGATGCCAGGAGCCAGGGCCAGTGGCAGAAGTATATGGGCAGAGGACTTGGGTAAAGGGTCGAGAGTCAGGTGGGAGTCTTGATGAATCTTAGGGGTGCCAAAGTCCCTTCACCTGCAGTAGCCCTGGGCTTCGGGGATGGTACAGAGGCCGTGTCTCCACATGCTCAGGGACCAGCTGGATCCCAAGTCCTAGCATCTCCTGCCAACGCCTCAACACAAGCAATGCTTGGGCCTCTTCAGAAGCCTCACTCGTCACCTTGGGATTTCTGCCATCTGAAACAAGGGGGTGTGGGCTTGGCTTCACAAAGCCTCCCACTACCCCTCCCCCACCCATCCTCCTCAGTAGCTTGACACTGAGACCAGTACTGTACGAGATAAAGCCTGTGGGCATGCTGTGCCAAGCATGGTAATTCACAGTTTTAATCCCAGCAGAGTCAGGAGGATCTCCATGAGTTTAAGGATAAGTTTCAGGACAGCCAGGCTACATAGAGACCTCCTCAATAGCTGCCCTCCACCAAACCAAACCAAACCAAACCAAACCAAACCAAACCAAACAAAAAGCCTGTGGCCTGGGAGAACAAGTCTATCATTTACAAAAAGCGGGGTGGGAGGAGGGGGTGCTGCTATAACTGCTGACTGAAGACTGTGGAAGAGCTATCCATCACCTTTGATCCAGCCCTGTTTAGAGGGTGCCCCACTAGCCATGTGAAGTGTGAATTACATACACACAGACTGTATAGATTTGGATCTGGTGCTCTGAGGGGTCTACCTGAGATCGTATCCAGGACTCCTGTCCTCACTCAGCCAAACTCACAGACATCCCTGTGTCTGCTGTACCAGGCACAGGAGCCTGACACCTGCTGTGTCCTGGGTCTTGGTCTGCTTCCCTCGTACCCGCCATGGTCTGTCTAACACACAGGGTCTGGTACCTGGAGGTGGGGCCTCAGATGGTGTCAGGAAGACTCTGCTGCCCACTTTGACAGCCCCAGCTCGGTATTCGGGGACTGGAAGGCCACAGCGCTGGCATAGCCCAGCCAGGATCTGTGAAGGACGGAAGGCATCCCGCCAGGCGTTGTACCCATCCCTGCGGGCAGAAGGGAACAATGTATCAGCTAGGGCTGTGTGTGAGTAAAATGTGACATAAAGGCAGCGATGAGGAATTGAGGTCAAAGAAGTCACATGACTTAGTACCAAGATCACACATGACTCAGTACCAAGATCATCCCAGTACCCAAGCTCAGGTCTTGAACACTAAACTAAGATGTCTTCCTAGAGGGTGGGAGAAGTTCCCCTTTTGGAGACAACGGGGCTGTGAGGGCTGGGGATATATCTGTTTGGAGATGTATCAAAGGACCTGTTGCATACACATGAGGCCCTGAATTCAAATCCCCAGAACCCACATACAGGTCAACAGTGCAAGTGTATAATCCCAGCACTCCGATGGGAGATGGAAGAGGAGACCGAGACTTGAACCTTATGAGCCAGGTAGCCTGGCTCACAACAGTGAGGAGACCCTGCCTCAAACAAGATGAAGGAGCAGACCAACACCAAGTCTGTCCTCAGACATTAGTGTGCATGTTGCATCACACACATGCCCAGATTCTCCCACGAGCACACTCACACGACACAAGACATTCTAAATATAATATTAAAGACATGTTCAGTGGGAATGTGAGCTTCGCATGCGCTTCTTTTGGGAAGGTCTTCCTGGAGCCCTGATGACTCACACGTCATACTGGGAGGCCAGCCCACAATTGGCTCTGTGGTGGCTATAGAATCTGTTTTCCAGGTCAATGTGGGTCTCCCCGATGAGGTCGTCAGAACCCACGAGGTCATGGTCAAATATGGCCACGGTCAGCTCTGGCTCAGCTGGGAGGGAGACACTCAGCTCCAGGACCCTGGGCAGGAAGGGACAGTGGCTAAGGACAGCCCTCAGAGGAGACCTGGAATGGCAGTGTCCAGCCCTCGCCACAGCTCCCCAGGCAAGAAGCTGTGGAGCCCATGACGCCCCCATTCCCAAGCCAAGGGCCCAGCCTCACTCTCCAAAGATGGGGTTGAGCTGCTTGGGGATATAGCGCTCCTTAGTGTCCCGCTGCTCCTTGCCAGTTCTCACCACCACGTAGGGGTCCGCCTTGCCATTGGGGTCCGCAGGAGCCAGGTTGGTGGCCTAGGGGGCAGAATCCAAATCCAGGGGTGTCAGGAGCTATAGCATCCTTGAGGCCCAAGCCCTTGTTGGACCTAATGTTGGGATTTTATGAGATGTTGGAGGTCAAACCCAGGGCCTCCTCCATGCTAGCCAAGGACTCTGTCAACTGCCACATCACAGCCCCTGGCTCTTCTTCATTACATTGTAAGAAATAAATTCTCTCAGCCCATTTGGGTAGGAGGTGTGTTTAGAACCCGAGAATGGCAGATAAACTGGAGACACCAGGCCCTGGTCCCCAGCAGCTGGTGTCTAACTCATGTTAACAGTTCAGCCTAGGTTTGAAAAGGTAGAAAAATCTACTATATGACTCAGTTATAGGATGAGCCCATAGGATGAGGCTAGGGGAGGGGACAATATTAGACACTAGGAAGATCGGACCTCTCTGAAGAGTTCGCCTGAGGTTAGGGGATAGGAACTATGATTAGGGATAGAAAACTCACTATTTTGTACAAAACTAGCATACCCGTCATTTTTGCTTTTTGTCCAGGTTGACATCTGGCTTCTGAACTGAAAATGTCTTGCTTTTGCTATACTGATTCTCCAGTACTTTTATTATGAAATGAGGATCAGTGTTGCTCACATACATAAAGAATACACTACCCATAGTCCTTTGCACTTTCCTATTTTCACCTTATGCCAGCTTCTGGAAATTGGTTTAATACTTGGTTTAAGGACACAGGTCATTCTCGCCCATTTTAAACAGTTCTATAATACTCTCTTTCCCCATTTTTACATACCCGGGCATTTGTTTTTATAGTGACTTCTCAGTTTTAGAAATATGTGGAGTTTTTTTTTTTTCCCAAACTGTTCAGCCAGCCTTTTTTTCAGGACTGGAGTTCGAACCCAGGACCTCCTTGCTTGGTAGGCAAATGTTCCACCACCCAGCTACGTCGTCAGCCAACTCCTTTAAAATCTTTTTCTGTGGCATTTGTATGGGGTGTATATGTGTGTGTGTGGTATGTATGTTGTGTGTGGTGTGTGTGTGTGTGTGTGTGTTGGCCTGGGAAGTTGACAATGAAGCTCCGGGCTTTTTTGTTTGTTTTTTTTTTTGTTTTGTTTTCCCCAAAAAGTAAGAGTTATGGGATCGAACTTGAATCCTTATGCTGATACAGTAAACCCTTTATGACCCCACATTCTTCTCAAGTCATTTCTGACAGCTGAGCTGTCTCTGCTTACAAAATACATGTAAGCTGCTATTTCAGAGTCTACTGACTGGCAGTTCTAACATCCAGAACAGTGTGATGTCTGATTGTCATTGTTGTGCAAGTCTTTTGGCATTTTTTTCCTGATATTGTTTTCTTATATAGTCTATAATTTTGTGTGGTGAGTCAACATTCGTTTTTAACCCTATGGAAACTTTGAGGTTGGGTTTAAAGATACTTTTCTTGCTTGGTTTTGTTTGCTGGTTTGTAATTTTTGATCTCCTAAGTCAGGGTCTCTAGTGGAACAGGCTAGCCTAAAGCTTAGCATGTAGCTGAGGCTAGCCTTGAGTTTCTGATCCTCATGCCTCCACTGCTACAGTTCTGGGATTATAGACAAGAGTGGACACAACTAGCTTGTTTGGGTTTTTGTTTGTTTGTTTGCTTGCTTACTTGGTTTTGGTTAGTTGGCTTCTTTGGTTTGGTAAGGGTTTTTGTTTCATCCTAATTTTATTTTATGTGTATGGGTATTTTACCTGCATGTCTGTTTATGTACCCACCAGGTACATCGTAACCAGGAGAGAGTGTCAGAGTCCCTGGAACTGAGGTTACAGATGTCAGTGAGCTGCCTTGTGGGTCCTGAATATTCGACTCTTAACTACTGAGCTACCTTTCAGATCCTGGTTTGGTATTTTGATTCTCCTGCTTCCACAAATGCTAGGATTACTGGTTTGCATGGCTACACTTAGTTATGGTTTTGGTTTTGGTTTAGGAGGGTTTGGGGGGGGGTTGGGTTAGTTTGGGTTGGGTTGGTTGGGCTGGGTGGGTTGGTTGGGCTGGATGGGTTGGTTGGATTGGTTGAATTGGTTGGGTGGGTTGGATTGGGTTGGGTTGGTTGTGTTGAGTTGATTGGGTTGGGTTGAGGTGGTTGAATGGGTTGGGTAGGGTTGGCTGGTTTGGTTGGGTTGGTTGAGTTAGGTTGGTTTGGGTTGGTTTAGTTGGGTTGGGTTTTGGTCTCACTATGTAGCCCAGGTTGGCCTGGAATTCACTGTAATCTTCCCATCTCAGCCTCCTGAGAGCTGGGATTACAGATATGATCCTAAGATTGCTGTGTCTTCTGCTGAGTCTCCATGGCTTTAAGCCTCTGAGCCAAATCTCAGCTCTCAGTTTTGAGGTTTTTTTTGGATTAAACAAAAAATGTAAATCCCACTCTTAAATCAATGTGGGGACACGTTAAACACATATTCCCCCAAAAGACAATTTCCTTGAAATAGACTCTTTTCCCGTGGGTGAGCCACCTCTTGGTCTGCCTTTCTTGAAGGTTCTGCAGAGGAGGTCTGCCTTTCTTGTTTCCAGCCCCTTCCCTTGAACCATGGAGCTCAGGTTCTAAGAAGCCAAGGTCAAAGTTCAGATGTGGACAAACCCTTTCGAGACAGCCTGAGCTCCAGGGCGCATCTGGAAGTACTCCAGCTGGCTCCTCACTCAGGGAAGGACAGGTGTCTTTCTTTAGAAGCTTATTATTAGAGTGCTCATTAAAAAGAATTTTGTCTAGCATGTCTAGATGTAATTTATCTCAGATCACCCTGTCTGCCCTGTTGCTAAAAGGGACAGTAAGAATGAGTTCTATTACCCAGCAGCTCCCTAAGAAGGTCAGGTGGTAACAGAATATCTCTTCCAATGATGCCGTAGATCGGTAAGTCAGACTGACGCATACTGTCTGCTCTGGTGACTGAGATGGGGGAGTTGGGGACATAGCCACCAGCAGAGCAACCTGCTCCTTCTCTGTTGCTCCCCAAGATTCCTTTAAGAAAATCCCGGGGCCCCACTAGTCTTGCATGACAGACAGGCACTGGGAGGAACTACAGGGTATTCTGGAGCTGGGAATCTGGCAGTACAGTCTTTGGCTTCCCGCACCCAAGACCAGAATATGAATAAAGTCCTGATTCCAGCAAGTTTTGTAAGGGAAGGGACGTCTAACCACACCCAGGATTTCTACCTAACCCCTGAAAGAATAAGCCTCCGAGATCTCTGAGGACCTTTGAGAGCCTTTGCTCTGTAGACTTCACGATAGTCTTTGCGCCATGGGGATGCACCAGCCCCTACCCACCTTCACTACATACACTCTGACCAGAAGCTTGACGGGCCGGTTCTGGGGAATCCCCCTGGAGATCTGAGGCTCAGAGAAGGATTTGGCCTCTGACTCGGGGTAGATTAGGAAGGAGCCCTGAGGTGGGGAGACAGAAGAAGGCTTGGTAAGAAAGGTAAGTTTTTAAAAATCAATTAGTTTAGATTTATTTATTTTGTTTTATGTGTGAATGTTTTCCCTGCAGGTATGTCAGTGTTCATGTGTATGTGTGGTTCCACAGGTCAGAGGAGGGTGTCAGATCCCCTGGACCTGGATTTAAGGATGGTTGTGACTATGGTACCTGGAATGGAATCCAGGTCCTCTGCAAGAGCAGCCAGTGTTCAGCTCTGAGTCATCTCTCCAGCGTGTGAGAAAGCTTTACTAGTCCTTTTCCATCTCCCTTTCTTCCCCCACATATACCTTGAACTTGCCCACAAAGTGTCCAGATGTTTCCTCTCCATCTCCATCCTGGCCGCCTTGTCCTCTGTACAGGGGGAACACACTCAGCCAGTCTTCAAAGTGGTTAAACTCTTCCTCCAGGGACCTGTTGTAGATCTGAAAGGCGAGGGGCTTTGGTGACAACTCTATACTCCAAATCCCAGGGACTGCCTTCTCCCCAACACCCTGTCACCTTCAGGGTAGCGATTGCTTTCTTCCGAGGCACAGAGGCTTTGATAGCAGTCTCCCCCTGCTCCTGGGCCTCCCTGTCCCCAGAAATGGGGTGGGTCCCATCTGGAAACAGCAGAATGGCCCAGGTAAGAAATGTGGGGGTGGGGTGGGTGGACAAATGGAACAAGAGCAGAGAGCCGGGACTCCCACCTGACTCACCAGCTTCCTCCATGTCGTCGTCATAGTCGGAGCTGGACTGAAATCAAAAGGCAGCTCAGAGATCCCTCCTGGCCACTCCCCTCCAGGTGTGGTCCACGCCCCTTCCATCTACACAGCCACTTCTTTTTCAGAAGTCGCCTTTATTGTCTAGTCCTGTGACCCCAGTCACCGCCACCCACATAAGGCCACTGAGTCCTTGACCTGAGGTTAGTCTGCACTCACAGAGAGAGGCTATGAGTTGGAACACACACCAGACTTACTATGAGAATGCAAAATAGCTTATTATTCATTGTTACCATAATTAGTACTTGAAATTATGTTTTATATATATTAGTAAAACATTATTAAAATTAACTTCATTTGTTCCCTTTTACATTTTTGTTTGTTTTTCAAGATAGGTTTTCTCTGTGTAATAGCCCTTGGTTTTTGTTTGTTTTTCAAGATAGGTTTTCTCTGTGTAATAGCCCTTGGCTGTCCTGGAACTTGCTTTGTAGACCAGGCTAGCCTCAAACTCACAGAGACCCACCTTCCTCTGCCTTCCAAGTACTGGGATTTAAAGGTATACACACACACACCTGGCTCCCTTTTTACTTTTTTAATAAAAATTAAAATAAAAAAAATTGATCCAGATAGTGGTGGCACATGCCTTTAATCCCACTGCCTGGCCTGTAACTGGTTATGTAGACCAGGCTGGCCTCAAACTCACAGGGCTGGAGGGCTGGGTTTAATGGGCTCATGTTCTATTTTTATTAGACAACAGAGTGGTAGCCAGCAGAAGTGCTGATGTCTGAGCACTAAAACTGAGCTGAGGGGGAGAAACGATGGCTGCAGTAAGGAGCTCTGGAACACACGGGGTCTGCTACGGGAGACCCCTCCTTGCCTTCCACCCCCAGTCCCGGCCCTGGGTCCTGCTTCTCATACCTGCCCCTGGAACTCCTGCAGGGAGGCATAGTACTTGGACCACCAGTCCATCTCTTCTGGATCTGGGATGTCTTCCTCCAGCTCAGGGCCTTGACCCAGGAGCCCCAAGGTGAGCTTCTTTAGAGGGGCCTGAGGCAGAGAGGACCTTGTGATTCTCAGCCAGTGCCATCACAAGCCCTGCACCCCTCTCCAGCCTATGCAACATCCCATCACCTTCAGAAGCTGTCTGGATATTCCTGCTTCAGCCAGAGACTTCTCTCCTGGGAGTAGGGAAGTGACACCATGAGGTTAGGCCAAACAGAAGCCAAACCCTGGACCCCATTAGACGTCCACTGGAACCATCTCTATCAGGATCTAGGGGGGCTTTTATCTGGTGGCCCCTGCAAAGAACATTGCTGACCTTGAGGCCCCTGTGGCACCAGGTCCCTTGTAGCCTCCTCTGTTTCTTCCTCCTCTTGGGGATCCTCGTGACCCTGGAGTGTGAACCTGAGCATGTGGGAGACAACATGGGAACCCACAAGAACAGTTCGGCCAAAGGCCCGGCGCTCTATCACCAGGATGCTCAGTGGGGGCTGCAGATACGGCTGTTCTGGCAAGTCCTAGAAACAGGGAAACAGGAAGTGAGTCCAAGCCCTGGGGAAGGAAGGAAGGAGAACAGAGCAGGCAGGCAAACAAGCCATTCTGTGCCCGTGTCTGCCGCACTGTCAGCCCCTTACGTCATCACGGCCTTCTGTCTCTGCTCAGGGAAAGAAGGGACGCAGCTTAGACTAATAGACTGTCCTAAATGTGGTGGCATAACTCATGCAAAGGGACTCTGGCACCTACAAAGTGTCCTCAGGAACTCAGGTTAGCGTTGCTCTTAAGTAGAAGACAATGCTCACCATGAAAATATGGAGTCTGAACCAGAAAATATTATGGGCTTTAGCCAGGAAATTCCCTAACTATCCCGGGATCTAGGAGGGAAAAGGTCAACGATTACACTTGATCACTGGCTTCATTTATCATGTACAAAGAGGAGAAAAATTAGAGCTGTACTGGAGAAAAGCATATACCTTCCCCCGGAATTAAATTATTATCAGTTTTTAAAAGGTTTTTAATAAGATGCTATATAGCCAGGCTTTATGCCTTTAATCCCGGCTTTCAGGAGGCAGAAGCAGGTGGCTCCGTGAGTTTGAGGCCAGCCTTGTTGATGGAGCAAGCCAAAGTTATATAGAGAAACCATGTCTCCAAAAAAGAACAACAACCAAGAAAAGAAAAGAAAAAAAAAAAACAACCAAACAAACCCAAAATGCTATGCATCCCTGGTTTGCCTAGAAGTTGCTATGCAGACAAGGGCAGCTTCAGATTTGCTGTGATTCTCCCGCTGCTGTCTCCTCAGTTCTAGGGTTACAGAAGCATGCCACCATGTCCTGGCAGCGAGTGAGAGTCGTAGCTAGGCATGGTGGCACATGCCTTTACTCCCAGCTCGGGAGATGGGATCAGCAGGTGATCTCTGGATCTCTGAGTTTGAGGCCATCCTGGTCTACATCCCGATTCCAGGACAGCCGGAGTTACATAGTGAGACTTTGTTTAAAAAAACAACAACAAATAAACAACAACCAAAAAAATGAGTAATATTCTGAAATAAATAGTGAAAAATCAGCATCCGTATTTGTGACACTTTGTCAGTTGGATACATCCTAGAGCTGCCTGTGAGGGGAGTCTCAGAGAGGGATTGTCTATATCAGGTTGTGGGAGGGGCTTTCCCAATTGTGTTAATTGTAAATTGGGAAGACCCAGAATACCCAGGAAGGCACCATCCCCTAGGCAGGGCATCCTGGACTATGTAAGTGTGTAAGTGTGTATGTGTTTGAGTGTATGAAGGACTGTGCAGGTACAGAGAGGATGCTGAGCACAGGTGGGCATATATGCATGGATTCTCTCTCTTGACCATGGATGTGATTTGACAGGCTATCTCAGGTTCCTATCACAGTGACTTCCCTGAAACCCCCAGGCCATGAACTCATGGAGAACCACCTGTCTTGGCTTCAGAAGTGCTGGAATTAAATGTATATACCACCACACCAAGATGAAAGAGTCTTTAGGGTCAAAGAAATATACAGGTTGAAGTCTGAGGATGTGGCTTTGTGGTAGATTGATTGCATAGCATGGCATGTTTGAGGCCCTGAGCTCAATACTCAGTATCACAAAAATAAATAACAAATCAAAAAGACATACATACATTCGAAGAACTGGAAAATAATCAGGCAAATAGCAATTGAAGTTAGACCATGAGTTAAAATAGACTGAGAAACAAACAAAAAAAATTGCTAGAGACACGGAGGGTTGTTCTGCATTGGTAAAGGAGTTGATTCATCAGGAAGCTAAGATGATTGTAAGCAAATATACACCTAACAACAGAATTCGGAATTCAGAAGGTAGGAAGCGATGGATGAGGATCGGCAGCAGAGTGCTGCGGCACATGTCTAGCATGTGTGGTTCCCAGGACCAATCAGTACTCAGCACTGAAAAAGAGAAGTGACAGAGCTGGAGAGACGTGAACAACAGCTTGAGCCATCAGGACCCTAATATTGATGATGGATAAAACTGGCTAGAAAACAACGCAGAGGGTTTCGAGAGGCAAGAGAAACACTAGGAAGCAACCTGAGCCAGTTGATCTGTCTGCGGACCATCAAACTCAGCAAGAGATGTTTTAGGCACACGATGGGAAAGGTGTGTGTGTTGCCTGATTTGAGCCTTGGAATG
Source organism: Apodemus sylvaticus (assembly GCF_947179515.1). NCBI lineage: Eukaryota > Metazoa > Chordata > Mammalia > Rodentia > Muridae > Apodemus > Apodemus sylvaticus. The sequence continues at coordinate 141,525,577 of NC_067476.1, forward strand.
AAAGGAAAGGTCTCAGTGTGTCTGAACGTATCTGTTCCTGGAACACATCCCTTGGAGAGAACATAAGAGTACAGTATTAAATTAGACTCCTTGATACCAAGATGTGGCGGCACACAGCTGAGACCCCAGTGTTTGGGGGTCTTGGGGTGCATGACAAGTGTGAGGTCAGCTTGAGCTACAGAGCAGGTCTTTGCCTCTAAAAAAACAAACAAACAACAAAAAAAAAACAAACAGAAGTATCCGCCGTCCGGGTGTCTCTGTTGTGTAAGCATTTAGTCTTTGCAGTTCCTTATATTTCCTAGGCATCAATCCCCATCTGAAATAGATAGCTGGCAAAAACTTTCTGTGATTCTACAAGTTTACAAAACAGTTTTCAAAAGAAGAAACAGGCCGGGCGGCGGTGGCACACGCCTTTAATCCCAGCACTCTGAGAGGCAGAGGCAGGCAGATTTCTGAGTTTGAGGCCAGCCTGGTCTACAGAGTGAGTTCCAGGACAGCCAGGGCTATACAGAGAAACCCTGTGGCGGGGGGGGGGGGGGGGGGGGGGGGGGGGGGGGGGGGAGGAAACCCAAATAAAACAAAAAGAAGGAGGAGGAGGAGGAAGAGGAGGAAGAGGAAGAAGAGGAGGAAGAAGAGGAAGAAGAGGAAGAGGAGGAGGAAGAGGAGGAAGAGGAGGAAGAGGAGGAAGAAGTCCTACATTTGCATAGGACAGCCTGGATAAAACAGAGAAACCCTGCCTGGAAAACAAAAACAAAAAATAAAAACAAAAATGCTGGCAGGGGTGTGGGGAAAGAGGAACCCTTATTTAATGCTGGTAGGAGTGTCATGGGCACAGCCTCCATGGAAGCCAGTAGGGAAATTTCTCGAAAAGTTAAAAAGTGCTGGCACGCTTGCTCAGTGGGTCAAGTGCCTGCGCACAGCTCGCTGACCCTAGCTTGATCCTGGAGGCAAATGTAAAGGTGGAAAGGAAAACTGACTCCTCAACCCTGTCCTCTGACCTCCAGGAGAGGGGAGGGGAGGGGAAAGGGAGGGGGAAGGGAGGGGAGGATCTCTGCCTGGAGAAGCAGGGGCTGGCTCTTAGTGGCTGAGCCATTCCTGAAGCCACTGTAGTACCTTTTTCTCCTCCTCCCCTGGGTTTCCCAGAGTGGAGAGATTCTCTAATGATTATTCTTCAGGACTCTGGCTAACCCCTTTATTCAACATCACCAAGAGAATGCCACCAAGCTAAAGATTAATCCAGTGTCATGGAACTACAGCCAAGATTCATGTCCCACCCACCGGCAGTTTTTTAACTAAAGTTTTATTAGAACACAGCCATATTAATTTCTACATTGTCTCTCGCTGTTTTCATCTGAAAGTAGCAAAGTTGAGGAGTTGCAGATGAGAGCCTAAAGTATTTAGTACTTGGCCTTTGGTGGGGAGGCTGCTACTGAATCAGCCTAACAGTCAGATGGAATTCACTGCCTCTGACGCCTACTCCTCCACACTACCACTGTCACATGTGGGACATACTCTGTGCCCGCTCTCACCACTGTCACATGTGGGACACGCCCTGTGCCGGCTCTCACCCCTGTCACACACAAGACATGCCCTGTGCCCGCTCTCACCACTGTCACATGCAGGACATGCCTCTGATCTCACCACTGTCATACACAGAACATGTTCTGTGCCCACTCTCACCACTGTCACACACACAGGACATGCCTCTGATCTCACCACTGTCACACACAGGACATGCCTCTGATCTCACCACTGTCATACACAGGACATGCCCTGTGCCCGCTCTCACCACTGTCACACACAGGACATGCCTTGTACCCACTCTCACCACTGTCACATGCAGGACATGCCTCTGCTCTCACCACGGTCACACATAGGACACGCCCTGTGCCCGCTCTCACCACGGTCACATGCTGGACAAGCTCTGTGAAGTTAGGGTTCTCACGGTAGTTGGCCAGAACTTCAGATTCCACGCGTCTCCCAGCCACTTCTAGAACAACCTGAGGCTTTTCCACCTCAAACAGGTGTACACGGCCCAAGCCTCGCAGACCCCAGAACAGCACCTAAGGTCAGGGAAAGGGAGTCAAGGGCTATGGCTGACATAGCCACCAGGTTGGGGGAAATGCAGAGGCTTCAGTGCTCGATGCTACCTCCACACGGAACTCTCTGAGCACGGGGCGCACACTGGGAGGCAGAGACAGGTGTCCAGAGGTCGGTTCAACCAGTGCAGCCAGATCCTGGGGCTCCACATCACTGGGGTACTGAGGGCTACGAGAAAAAATAAATGAGAAGTCACACCAAAACTCGGAAAACCGAGGCTTGGAGAAGGGTCGTGGGTGTCTGAGAAATGCCAATGCAGAGGACCCAGACAGGGCTGGGTTTGTAGGAAGGGCCTCCCTGAAGGCGGATGTGTGTGTGGAGAGTGGGGTGGGAGCCAGAGCCATTCAGGATGGGAAAACCCCAGGATGAACAGCCGCGTGGGTTCTCTAGAGGTAGAGACCTGACAAGGTGACCCTAGGATATATCCATCAGTAATCCTGGGGTCAGGGTGTCCAGTGAGGTCAACCCAGGAGAGGCTTGCAGCCAGCATTCCCTTGGGCAAGAGACGAGACGGTTATCCTTGGGACACCCCAAGATAGGTAAGTAAGAATGGAGATACAACCTGTCTGTCAGGCCAGGGTACCTAACCTCAAGATGGCCACTGTAAGTCCAGCTCAATAAGTTCAAAGGTAGCAATGACTTCTCCAGCAGCCTGAGGTCCCCTCCTCAGGGGGAAGAACTGCAGCTCAGGGCGCTGATATGGGTCCTCTATCAACTTGACCCTTGGGGCTGCAAATGCCCTGCCCAGGAACACAGCAGGGCCCTGTGGGAGGCAAAACAATAAGGAAACAAGAGAGATGCAGCCGGTTGTGGTGGCTGCATCTTTAACCCCAGCCCTTAGGAAACAGATGGTAGCCTCTATGAGTTCCAGGCTAGCTGGGTCTACACAGTGAGATCCAGGCCAGCAGGACTACATAGAGAGACATTCATAGATGCCCCAACCCCAGTATTACAGGGGCAAAGGAAGAATGCTCAGAAGCTAAAGGGAAGGCATCAAGACAGCGGGCAGGGAAGAGGCGGCCGGAAGTGGCATGGAGGAGGAGACACACTCACAAACTTATTGTAGTCAAAGACATTGATGACTACTAGTGGAGGCTCCTCCCGCAGATGTTCCCGCCTGCCGTCCACAATCAGCTGGTCAAATACCAAGAGTTCATCCCACAGGGGGCTCAGTGTCTGCTCCAAGACCTTGGGAACCATGAAGAGAGAGGCCAAAGACAGATGTCAGAAGGGAGACCCCTCACGGTGTCACATGGGCAGTCAACGTGATGCTTCGACTAGCTGTTTATCACCAGAGGCATGGCTGTCCAGTTCTGGTGTCTCTCTGTGACCATCTGCCTTCTCCTAGCCCTAAAGTCGACCCCAGGAAACAGTGGCTGACTGTTCTGCACCGGGCCAGAGTCCTATCTGGTACTCTGCCCTGAAAATCCAAAGTGGAGAGAGAAATGTGGGACCTTGGACAAGAGTTCACCTTGTCCCCTGCTCCCCCCGTGTCTGTGTCACAGCCTGGCTCTCACCCGTGTGGTCTGGCACTGGGTAGAGATGAGGACCCGTGCGAAAGGGTCGGAGAGGCCACTGTCATCTGCTGCCAGAACACCTCGGGCCTGGTACAGGTGAGCCCTCAGCTGGAAGTAGCTGAAATCTGAGATGACAGGAAAGAAGGAGCCATGCTTGCTTGGGGAACCGCTGGGGTTCCCTGACCCATGAACCCCTGCCTAGGACGAACAGCAAGGTGGGCTGACCCGGGCCCCAAACTCACCATCCCGGTAGAGGCTGTGGGGAAGCCCGGCAGAGGGTTCGGGGAGGAGATCGGTGGGCAGCTCAGAGGGGCAAGCCTTGGCTTGCTTGCCAAGCCCCAGCCACAGGAAGAGCTCCAACTTGGCAGAGAGCTCCCCAGGGGCTGCCCCGGGTGCCTGTGGGGGAAGAAGGAGGAATACTGGAGCCCCCTGCCCCACATCTCTGCCAAAGAGAGATGGTACCCAGGTTCCCCAGTGTAGGAGGTCTGCTCCCACCTCTGCCTCCTTCCCCGGGTCCTCCCTCCCACCCATGATCCTGCCCCATGCCCTCCGATGCCACTCCTATATCCACAACCCTAACCCCAAATGCATAGCCTGCCCTCTCTCGTTTGTCCCCTCCATCCTCAGCACATTTAGATTTTTCTGCCCTTTACCCCAAGGGTCACAGCCTCTCACCATTAAAAATCTGCTTTGGTATCTCTTTCAGAGACAGCTCATTTGGAAATTTTCTACTTGTAAACCAGCTCTGCTTGCAAGAAAGCTCATTCCCCTTTGTCATCACCTTGTCAGGACCTCATTCCCCTTTGTCATCACCTTGTCAGGACCACCGTAGGCCCAGGGCAGACAAGTTTGCTCTTGACTTCACTTCCAGGCTGACCTGGACAAAGCCACAACCCTCTTTTGGCTTTCTGGGAGAGTTTCTGGTTGGGAACCGTGGGCCACCAGCTCTGATGCCCTGCCCTGTCTGTGAACCTCACTGCACTCTCCCCAGCCCAGTCTCACTGTGAGTAGCAGACTCTGGATCTTCCCACAGTCTCGGCCTCGCTCCTCCTCAACCACGGAGAACAGCACATCCTGGGCAGGGACGCGGGCATAGGCCACACGGCGCTGACCACTGAACATCCAGACCAGCACATCAGGGAGGGGTGGCTGTGGCTGCAAGTGGAAGACAGGATTGCTTAGGGCGTTTGGAGCTACCACTACCTGATCCTGAAGCGTGATGGATACTTCAAATGCCCTGAACTTTTTCTGAACCACTGGCCACCTGCCCCCTGATCTCTCCTCCTGGATGCACCGTAGGACATCTCAGACTCGGGGTCCAACTTGAAGTCTTCACCCAGCACACAGCACTCTGTCCGTCTTTTCATCTAAAGTTGGGTGGTACTGAGCACACTCACAGTTGTGCTGAAAGCCATGCAGCCCCAGAACTCTTCCCACTAAGCACTGGGTCCCCATCTCCAACTGAGGATCCAGGTCCCATTAACACACAAAAGCAAAATAATGTAACACTTAAAAACAATATAACCAGGAAGAGAGAGCTGGCTCAGCGCTCAAACACACTTACTGCTCACTGTCTGAAACTCCAGTTCCAGGGGAACTGATGCCTCTTCTGACTACAGACACCAGGTATGAACATGGTGCAAACATCTACATGCAGACCAAGAATCTATACAGGCAAACTAAATAAACCTTAAAAAAAAAAAAAAAAAAAACCAAACCGATAAAGTCAGGCAGGGTAGGTTTCACTTTTAATCCCAACATTTGGGAGCCAAAGGCAGGCAAATCTTTAAGTTTGAGGCCAGCCTGGTCTATAGAGTGAGTTCTAGGACAGCTAGGGCTACAGAGAAACCCTGTCTCAAAAACAAACAAGCAAACAACAACAACAATGAAACTATATATGATACATATTTAGGTCATGAAATGTCCTTTGACAAAGGAAAGATTTCATTAAATACTTTTAAGACTTGGGTGTAACTCAGTGGTAAAACACATACTTATCATGGGCAAGGAAAGAAAGGAGGGGAGAGAGGGAGAGACAGAGGGAGAGGGGGAAGGAGGGAGGGAGAAAGGGTAGGATGGAGAGGGAAGGAGGGAGGAAGGAAGACGATTAAATTTGTTCTAAGGTTTAATTTAATGACATTCCTATCCTGCTCCTCCTCCCAACGCTGACTTCCGGCCGCCCAGGCCTCCCAGTTGTAGGCATTTGCCACACATCCCGCCTCTCTTGCGCACCAAACCCCAACTATCAAATGTGCTTGCAATTGCAGCCGCTACTTCACCGGGACCAACCACGATGGCTAGACTGCCAGCTTCCACTGTGTGCACAAGTTCTCCTCACACAGTCCAGTCAAAGGAGGCCATGCCCAAGGCTTGTCAGTCACCTGTCCTTCCAAACACATGTTGAATAATCTCTGGATCCCTGCCGGGCACCCTTAACTACGCCAAGGGAAGCGTGTGTCATCTAAAGGACTACAGTTACATCTGCCCAAAGGTCTCTGGAAGGGTCCAGAACTTCGGAAAGTATGCAGAGTAGGAAAATGGTAGGAAAGACATCATCACCTCCTGAGCCAGGAAGTGCAGCCTTGCCAGGAGCTTCTTAGCCAGTCCCACAGTCCTCTGCATGTTATTCTGCCTCAGGCTCCGTAAAAGCCGCAGGCCTTGCTTTGCCATCAGATTCTAGAAGGACAGGCAGAGGACATGAGTAGGACTCTGCCAGGCATCCCTGCTTCCTTCCCCTCTCAGCCTGTAGCAGGCTGTGTACCAGGCTGTGTGTCAGGAGTTTCACTCGGCAGCGATCCAGGGCATTGGGTCGGGTCATCGTCCTGCGCTCGGCACCGTGGCAAAACTGTCTGCAGAGAGAATCAAGGACAAGATCAGGACCCTGGACCTCTTCCTTCAGAAAGGCCTCCCACTTTCTGACTCTGACAGTCGTTCCTCAGAGCGTCCCATGCCCAAATGCAACAAGCAGCCCCCAATATTTAGCATCTCCTGCCCCAGCTACAGGGCCATAGACCAAGAGCCTGACTACCCTCTGCTCGCTAGATATGCCAGCCCCACCCAAGGCCTACAGCATCAAGGCCTACTTGTTTACACTCTGGGAGAGTCCTGTACCCACATTAATCAGAAAGGAATGCCTGCTTTAGTCTCCACCAGCCTGACTAAAAGATAGCTAGACTTCCAGGTAAGTCAGTACATGGCGCCTTTAATCTCAGTGCTTGGGAGGAAGAGGAAGGTGGAGCTCTGTGGGTCTGAGGTCAGCCTGCTCTACACAGGGAGTTCTGAGAAACCCAAGGCAATAAAGCGAGACCCTGTCTCAGAGAGAGAAAGAGAGAGGGAGAGAGGGAGAGAGAGAGAGAGAGAGAGAGAGAGAGAGAGAGAGAGAGAGAGAGAGAACTGGAATAGAACATGGCTAAACCAAATGCATGATTTTCTTTCTTTCTTTCTTTCTTTCTTTCTTTCTTTCTTTCTTTCTTTCTTTCTTTCTTTCTTTCTTTCTTTCTTTCTTTCTTTCTTTCTTTCTTTCTTTTTTGAGACAGGGTTTCTCTGTGTGGCCCTGGCTGTCCTGGAACTCACTCTGTAGACCAGGCTGGCCTCAAACTCAGAAATCCACCTGTCTCTGCCTCCCAGAGTGCTGGGATTATAGGCATGTGCCACCACCGCCTGGCAAATGCATGATTTTCAATAACCACTTCCAATCAATGCACATCAAATTTGTGCTGCTGAGATGGCCTCAGGGGATAGGCTGCAGGATGCCTAACAGCAATTTCAAGGACAGCTGGAGCTACACAGAGAGAAACTCTGCCTCAGAAAACAAAAACAAAAACCAACCAACCAAACAAACAAACAAAAACCTCACATAGACGCCAAAATTTCAGTTGTTACCTTTATCTTTCACCAAATTATTTACTTTCTTTCTTTAAAATCCAGAACCACAGAGGCAGGCAGATTTCTGAGTTCGAGGCCAGCCTGGTCTACAGAATGAGTTCCAGGACAACCAGGGCTACACAGAGAAACCCTGTCTTGAAAAAAAAAAATCCAGAACCAGGATGGGTACAAGACTCAGCAGTAGCACACATGCTTGTGTATGTGAGGCTAAGTTTAATGTCCAGCACATGCGTGCACGCACCAGCACCCAGCGCCTAGCCCCTTCTCCCACCTTTCCCCAGGATCACCCGTCTAAGTGTCTTTCTCACACAGGACCAAGGCAGACGCCTCCTCACCACACTGACTGAGATTCTCACCCTTGCTGCATAGAGCATTCCCAAAAGTACCCAGAAGGTTGCCGAAACTTTCCCGTCTATTTTGCTCCACCACAGTTGCCTATCTAAAGGTAAAATATAAAACTCTAAAAATGGATTAAAAGGCTCTGCACGTCTGGTCCATTGCCTCTAACCTCATCAAATGTACCTGTCCCCTCAAGGACAACCCTGTGTCCCACTGGCCTCTGCTCCTCCATAAATTATGTAGAAAGCAAAATGTCCTTGTGCACAGAGAAGCACTGGAGACACCAGGACAGTGAAACACACAGCTTGCCTCTTCCGAGGAGTGGGCTGCTTAGCTGGTCCTCTGGGAGGCCGGGGATGGGTGGATAGAGTTTAACAACCCAGTGCTCATTTGCTGCCTGGTGAGTGAGGAGTGAGGCTCTGCCCATATCTCCCAGAATTTATGTTTTACTTATCCCTTTCCCCCTAAAACCTTGAGCATTGCTTCTAGGCCATAAAACCCATCCTAACGAGAGACACCACTTGCTCTTTACAACAGCCTAAGTGACTCCTATGCCATCTTAGGCCCAGGACAGTCCTGTCACCCACAGGCATTATGTTTACCTGTCTCTGAGTCAACAATACCCATCTTTCTGAAAGAAGCCAGCTGTACTTTGCAAAAGTTCTCAATAGTGAACAAGTCTTAAATTTGCTGTCCACCTGGGACTGAGTTATCAGAAAATCTTTTCCCCCCAAAATTGTGCTGTGCTCAGAAATGGCTAAAGTAAAGGATCTGGGTCGGAATACAAAAGTCCTGGGTCAGCACCAGTGTCTGAAACTCAGGTACATCAAGTTTCATTCTTGTCTCCTCGTGGGTTGTTTCCCTCCTTGTAGGGAACATCTACAAATTTATACCACACACAGGTGTACGCTGAGGCCCTGTCTTTTGGGGGGGGGGTGGCAAAAGAGGCGAGCAGGTAGAAAGCTTGGAGTGTCGTCGAAGTCAACAGCAGTGTTTCTGGCAGGAGTGGGGTCTCCTGTGTCCCCAGGCCCAGACAGCAATGGAGGAGTGAGCATCGAGAGCCTGTGACTTTGATGCTCCTGTCCTGTTGTCATGGCTGAGTCTTTGCAGATTTTCAGAACTCTTTCTCTGCCCTCTAGAAATGTCCAGCCTTATCAACATAATGTAAACTTGTATTTCCTGTAAATAACTAGCCCCAGAATTCAGTTCATCTTGCTGCCTGTCTACTAGATATATGTCCACTTTCAAGGCTAGCTAACATCTCCAGAAATAAGCTTCCAACAGCCTTCCTTCCTTCATACCTTCTTATCTTCCACACTTAGCTAACAGCCCAGTCTACACAGCCAAGTCTACACATGTTGACCATCAACTGGACGGGTTCTACGGTTGCCAAGGAAACAAGCCCCCTCCCAAGCATCTTTGTGAGAGGTTTTCTAGACTGGGTTAATTTAACTGGGAAGATCCACCACAACTGTGGGTGGCCCTGTCTCATGGGCTGAGGCTCTGGGTTGAAAAAAATGGAGAGAGTGAGCTGAGGCCCCAGTGTTTGCCACTCCCTGCTTCCTGACTGTGGACACAGGGTGACCATCTGTGCCCGACTCTTGCTGGACTGCTTTTTCTGCTGTAATGGACTATAAGCCTAAGTGTAAGCCAAAATAAGCTTCTCCTTCCTTAAGTTGTTTTTGAGAGGTATCTTTTTACAGCAATGAGAAAAGTCACAGACACAATATCTAAAGTCTTTGAGGGCCTTTGTGATATCACACATTTTCCCCCTTTATATCACCTAGTCACACTGTGCTGTGCTGTGCTGTGCTGCACTGTGCTATGCTGGGTTGTACTGTGCTATGCTGGGCTGGGCTGGGCTGGGCTGGGCTGCACTGTGCTATGCTGGGCTGTGCTATGCTGGGCTGGGCTGGGCTGGGCTGCACTGCGCTGGACTGACCTACGCAACTACAAATTTTCTCTTGAATTTACTCCTCTGGCCTTTTATCACTGTTTTGGTTTGGTTTTTGAGACAGGGTTTCTCTGTGGAGCTCGTGATTGTCCTAGAAATCATTCTGTAGGCCAGGCTGCCCTTGAACTCAAAGATCCACCTACCTCTGTCTCCTGAGCATTGGGGTTAAAGGCATGTGCCACCCCTGCCACCCCTGCCAGGTTTGCATTTATTTATTTATTTATTTATTTATTTATTTATTTATAGATTTCTTTATTTAAAGATTTATTTATTTATTATATGTAAGTATACTGTAGCTGTCTTCTGACTCCACAAGAGGGAGTCAGATCTCATTACGGATAGTTGTGAACCACCATATTGTTGTAGGATTTGAACTCAAGACCTTCAGAAGAGCAAGCAGTCGGTGCTCTTAAGCACTGAGCCATCTCTCCAGCCCTATTTATTTATTTATAAACAATGATCTCATGTATGTTGTCACACTGGTTTCAAGCTAAGGTTGACCTTGAACTTCTGATCCTCCGGCCTCTACCTCCCAAGTGCTGGGATTACAAGCTTGCACCACCGTGCCTCATTGCAGTGCTGGAGGCTTTGTGCATGCTAGGCAATCACTGTATTAAATGAGCTGCATCCACAGCTCCTGAGCCCATTTCCCCCATTTCACTGACTGGCTCCGTTCATCTCCTATCACCTAAACATTACAAAGCCTTCCTTAGTTGTCCTGTCTTCTCTCTCACACCCTCTCTCTCCCAACTCATCCTTTCTAAAATTATAAATGAGAATTTCAAGATCTTCAGGGGCCCAGCCCATTGTGGGCGGTCCCATCCCTGGGCTGCTGGTCCTGGGTTCTATAGAGAAGCAGGCTGAGCAAGTCGGGGCCGCAAGCCAGTAAGCAGCACTCCATGGCCTCTGCAGCAGCTCCTGCCGCCAGGCTCCTGCCTTGGTTGAGTTCCCGTGCTGACTTCCTTCAATGATGAGCAGCGATGTGGAAGTGTAAGGTGAACAAGCCCTGTGGTGTCCAGTTTGCTTTCTGATCATCCTGTCTTGTGGCAGCAATAGAAATCGTAACTAGGAGGAGCTTCACTTTCCTTGTGAAGTAGGAGGGATTCTCTGTGAGTTCCCTTGATATGGGCACCTCTCCTTCTCACGCTTTTGTAGCTGCTGGACAAACCCAGCTCGGAACTACCCTTGGTCTAGACAGTCACCGTGAGCCCCTCTCCCCTCATGAAACTGGCCGCAGGTAGGCAGCTCTATGGCTGACCCTCGGCTCACCTGCTGCCAGCCACCAGCTCTTCCAGAGTCTGCTTGAGTCGCGTGCAGGCAGCCGGCCCTGACCTGCGTTGCATCTTCTCAACCTCCTGAAGGCCATGGTCCTGTGTATGTTCCAAGAGATGTCGGTCGTGAGAGTCCCTGGCCCACACCCCGCCCATGCTTGCCCGGCCCACACCCTGCCCATGCTCGCCTGGCCCACACCCCGCCCATGCTTGCTACTCTCCTGATGACCCCTCACTGGATTCTGGTTCTGAGTCCCCAGTCCCCTTCTGTCTCCACTCTACTGGCTCCCCACAACTTTGTCCCCCTCAGTTTGCCTAGAAACTTCGAGCTTTGTCCACCACTCCCCAGCCTTGCATCCCCAGGTTATCAGCCCCACCCCATCAGCCTCTACTTTGGAGCACAGTCAGCCGCCTGGGTCTCTTGCATCCTAGGCCTTTCCCTACAGGTGTGCGGTGCTCTCACCAGCCTCTCAGCTACTTTGCCCACGCTGTTGCTGCTATGCAGGCGCCAAGTGTAATCTTCCCAGCGGCTCCATACATGGATGCAGGGCTTTCGGTGACGCAGGGGCAAGCAGAGATATGGCCTGGCCAGAAAGAGAGAAGCGAGGGACTTGATTGCTCAAGGATCTCGTTAACCCCTCCTCAAGTGACACAGGTCACTCACCCATTGCCATCCATAGGTTCAGGCCACTGAGCAGGTGTCCCTGTCAACTCTTGCTCTTCTTGCCCTAATCCTCTGTCCTCAGATCCCAAGAGAGGCCGAGCTTCCAGTGCGCTGCCTTCAGACCCCTCATCAGCTCTTGGTCCTTGGCCCAGCTGCTCTTCCCGGCGGCCTGCGTGACCTGCACCCCAGTGAGGATCAGAGCACCAGGCTGAAGGTCAGGCTCTTCCCCCCACAGCCTCTCCCTCAGGAGAGCAGAACCCACCACTGTCCCTGAAGTGAACACCCCTTCCTAAGGCCTAATGTCTGAAACAAGGGACAGCTCCAGTCCTGTGGCTCTTTGGGCTCATCTTGGCCACACACCAATGGAAATCTCCAGGCTGATGGGCTTCTTGGCCAGTGAAGGGTCAATCATGGTGGCCTCAAAGAGCACCCCGAAAAGCAGGAAATCTTCGAAGGATGCCAGGGCATTCTGGGAAAGAGAGTGAGTCTGGGGTCAGCTCCCACCCTCCCTAGGAGCAGTCTGTTCTGCTTGGTCACAATGCCTTCATAAAGACATCAAAACAAGCTGGGCGGTGGTGGTGCACACCTGTAATCCCAGCACTCTGGGAGGCAGAGGCATGCGGATTTCTGAGTTCGAGGCCAGCCTGGTCTACAGAGTGAGTTCCAGGACAGCCAGGGTTATACAGAGAAACCCTGTCTCGAAAAAACCAAATCCAAAAAACAAACAAAAACAAAAAACCAAAGACATCAAAACTAAGGTCTAGGAGGCACTGCATCTTACCTCCCTTTCTGCCCCTGGTAGCTCCCCTGGGAACTTGCCCCTTCAATATATACCATGTTTAGATATAGCAGCATATATGTGCACATACACAGGATTCCTCATCCAAGTCCCCAAATTGAAAATAGCATCATGGGCTGGTGAGATGGCTCAGTGGGTAAGAGCACTGACTATTCTTCCCAAGGTCCTGAGTTCAAAAAATCCCAGCAACCACACGGTGGCTCACAACCATCTCTAATGAGATCTGACGCCCTCTTGTAGTGTGTCTGAAGACAGCTACAGTGTACTTACATATAATAATAAATCTTTAAAAAAGAAAAAGAAAACAAGAAAACAGCATCATGATGTCTGATGCCGAGGGTGACTCCAGCCCCTCCCTACCTCTGGCAGAGGCAGCAGCTCCTCAACTTCCACCTCCATTGCACTAGGAATCTCAGGCACGTCCTCGCCGGTGCTGGCATTGGCAGGCTGCAAACTGCCAGCTGGGGTCTGAGCCTGCCTGCCCTTCTCCTTCTTCTTTTTCTTCTTCCCAGTGAGCCGGGACAATCTGGACCCTTGTGTTGTCTGAGAGGATTTAGGTTCAACTCTGCCTTCGAACACCTCCATGGACACGGCTACCAGAAGTCGACCCCGGAACCAAATGCCTTCCCCAAGGCCTTCGTTGAGACTTTGAAGACCATCCCGGAACCTGCCGCTGGGGAGCGAGCCATAGAGGGGCACCCAGGCTGGACCGAAAGTGGGGTTAAACCCCGCTGTGGGGGAACAAGAACAGGATTTAGAGGGGAGCACAGAACAAGTGGGTTCTTGGTCGGAAGGCAGAGCCTGGTTTAGAATAATTTGTGCTGTGGGGTGATGGTCCTCCCTGGACCACCTGTGCTCAAAGGATAAGCTTTGCTCTGAGGAGCTGATGTGAGCCACGGCACACAGGGCCCCGCACGGACCAGACGTGCTCACCTGCCCGACCCGAGTTCGAGATCTGCCTCAGGTCCAGAACGTGTGTGGCGAGTGCCTCGTCCGCAAGAGGGGCATCGTCGCGCAGCTGCAGGCGAAGGCTGCGTGTTAGCGGCGGGAAGAGTTCCACGAAGCTCAACTGCTCGTTCCACTCGGGTGCTGTCTCCTCTCCCCGAACTGAAGTCTCACCCTGAAGGCCAAGTCAGGCGGAGGGGGTCAGTGCGGGTCCTAAAAGATGGCCCAGCGAGCCGGGCGGTGGTGGCGGGCGCACGCCTGTAATCCCAGCACTCTGGGAGGCAGAGGCAGGCAGATTTCTGAGTTCGTGGCCAGCCTGGTCTACAGAGTGAGTTCCAGGACAGCCAGGGCTACACAGAGAAACCCTGTCTCGAAAAAACCAAATCCAAAAAAAAAAAAAAGAAAAGATGGCCCAGCGAGTGATGGCGCTTGATATCAATCTGATGACCTAAGTTTGATCTCTAGGTCCTAGATCCTGTTGTCCCTCCTCTAGGGTGTCCTCTGACTTTCACCCATGTGCTGTGGCACTCAGAGCACCACATTCATACACAAAATAGCCGGAGAGAAGGCTCAAGAGTGAGTTCTACTCTTCCACAGAGGGAGTTTGGTTCCCCCTCCACACATCCAGCACCCCACAAACACTTAGGACTCCAGCTGTAGGTGATGCCTGACACCCTCTTCAGGCCCGTCCTCAGGTGCTCATAACTCCACAGAGATAGTCATGTATAGATAATTAAGAATAAAAATAGTCTTGGGAGGCAGAAGCAGGCAAATCTCTGAGTTCGAGGCCAGCCTGGTATACAAAGTGAGTTCCAGGACAGCTGAGGTTATACACAAAGAAACCCTATCTTGAAAAATCAAATAAACGACGACAACAACAACAACAACAACAAAAAGACAGTCATTGTGGTCTTCCCTAATCCTACCAAATGGGTCTATTAGTATCAGGGCTACATAGCAAAACCTTGTTGCTAAATGAATAAATGATGATTATCATTAAGAAATGCTTTTGAGGGGCTGGAGAGATGGCTCAGTGGGTAAGAGCACTGACTGCTCTTCAAAAGGTCATGAGTTCGAATCCCAGCATCCACATGGTGGCTCACAACCATCCATAAAGAGATCTGACACCTACAGTGTACTTACATATAATAAATAAATAAATATTAAAAAAAAAAAAAGAAATGCTTTTGAAAAGACTTGAGCTGCATGCAGCATGGGCCACACAAGTGACTTACCTGCTGCCCCAAGAAGCTCACCCGCACGTATGGGTCCAGGAGGACATGTTGGTCGTGCAGGGCTCGGGCCAGACTGCCCAGCAGCCCTGTGCGCACTGTGGGAAGCCCCTCTGCGCGGTACACACGGACTCGCAGCCGTGCCCACGGCCGCTCAGCCTGCACCCCGCGTGGCAAGAGTAGATTCCTAGGAAAGGCCAACGTGAGGAGGAAAGTTGGAGTCTGAGCCCCTCTGCTTCTCTGCCTTCAAGGCCACGCCTCTTCCAATTTCCTCTCCCCACACCCCGCTCACTTCTCTATGTCTGAACTGCTCCCTGGGCATGGGGGTGGCGGTGGAAGGGGGGGCTCCCCACGTGCCCTCACAGACAGGGTGATCTTGACGAAGCCCTTGGTTCCAGCGCGGGTGTCACGGGGGTCATGCAAAGGAGCCCACTTTTGGTGGAAGTGGCCATCTAAGGACAGAGGACAGAGAGTGAGGAGACATCTAAGGGACACAGATTCAGGACGTTGGACAATGACTGAGGTTGGGCCAACACATCCCTGTCTCGGCAGAGAGAACCACCGTACAAGAAGGGTCAGCATTCACAAGAGATGACTGTCTTCGAAGTTAGTACACCGCCCAGAACTCAGTTAACAAATAAGTTTCAGTGAGAGGAGGGGTTTAATACCTGGCTGGTCCAAGGCCATCCCCAAGTCCATCCTGAAGGTTCCTATCCTGGTGGCCATAAACGGGAGAGTCTGCGAGTGGGAAGCCTGAGGGAGAAAAGGGTTAGTTCTGGTTCTTTGGCATCTCTCACCCTGCCTGCCTTTGGCTCTCAGTCTATAGCCCTGGCTGGGCCTTGAACTCATGGCGATTTTTCTGCCTCAGTCACCCAAATGCCCAGCCGGCCACCTCCCTTTGCTAACATGAATCCACTTTCCCACTCACAGTTATCTCCAGCAGCAAGTCTTGAAGATGAACCCGGGTCACATGAAATTCGAACAAGAAGTACTGGGTGGTGGGATTAGAAAGGTTAGAGCAGCGGGAGATTAGGCATCAAAGGCTCATTCACTGGCCCGAATTCTTGCATAGCGAATGTGGTCCCCCTTTTGTAAAAAGGCATAAAAAGGCGCCTACACACTCCTCCCCCTTTCCCAGGATGACCCCCCAGACCCCTTGGCCTGGCTCAAAACGCAGAACCAAGAGCTTTGCATCCAGGCCCCGCCCTCTCTAGGGACAGGTCTCTCTGGATCCCTCCCATTCTCTCAGGCCCACCCTCTTCCTTGGTGAACCTCACCTCGTTGTAGAAGGGGCAATTGGTTCCACGAAGGGTTGCAGTCACTCGGCGCTGATCCCCGACACGAACAGCCACATAGGGGTTAATATTGACTCCCACCAGTTTCTGGGCCTCAAGTACTGTGACCCCCACCTAGGCAAGGAATGAAACAAAGAGAGGAAATAAAGTTAGGGCTGCCTGGGTAAGGGGAGAGACCCGTGAGACTCCACGAGGGTTAGAATATGGGCTGAGAGTCATGTCATACCTGGAAATCCTGGGTTTTGCACACCTTGAAGGGGTCTCCCCGGGGCAAGGCCAGGGCGCGGCTGTAAAGAAGCTTACGGTCAGCTCTGCTCGTCCCTCCCCACCCACACACACTGATACTTGGTGCTGGGAGGAGGAGTCGGATCACCTTGCCTTGCCTCCACCTCAGGCCTACATCCAGAACTCAACTCACTCTGAACAAAAGTTGGTTGAGACCTGTTCTGTGGCCACACTGTGCTTAGCACCGTACCACTGACGTGGACGACAGACACAACCCGTCCTTATCAAACTCCTTTAAAAATCAGTGTGAGCCTCTGTAAGTGACTTTGAACAGAGTCTGTACTGTAGGTGGATACCTTCTGTAAGTGGATGACCTTTGACGCCAAGGTATCCACCCTTCCCACGACCCTGGTGTGGATGGATGGGTGTGGCTTATGTGTGTGAGGAAAACTGACTCAGCCACAGGGTGTGAGACCAGGAACATGTGAGTACACTACCTTTTGAGGGGGCTGAACACCACCCCAGAAATCTCCACATCGGGTTCCTCGTCCTCCTCCAGCTCCAGCCCCAGCTCCGTCTCTTCATCGTCCTGTGTTCCCAGGCTTCGAGCCAGGCGGCGGCCCAGAGCCACTGCCCGCCGTTCCAGCTGGGCCTCCCCAGGCCTGAGAGGAAAGGCCCCGGGGGTCATGCATAGAACTGACCTTTAACCTTCAGATTGACCCCACTTATCCCAAGACTAACTCTTTTTTTGTTTTGGTTTGGTTTTTTGAGACAGGGTTTTACTTTGTAGCCGGGGTGGTCCAGAAGTTGATTTGTAGACCAGGCTGGCCTCAAACTTACAGTGATCCACCTGCCTCTGCCTTCCAAGTGCTGGAATTAAAGGGATGTGTTGCCACACCCAGCTTTGGACTAATTCTTCTTAATGTTAAGATCTGTCTAATTTCAGAACCTAGACTTGATGCAAGGATTGACCTCTGACCTTATAATTCAATCACCGGAATCTCAGACCCTAGAACTAAATCATGGCCCAGCTCCTCACCCCCAAACCGACCCTATTTGTTCCCTATCACCCCCATATACTTACTCCAGGTCCTGGAAGCCCACATTAGGGATGATCAACTCTAAGCTAGGAGGGAAAATAGAGAGGTTAAGACCCGACTATAGTGCTGAGATCAAAGCACCCAGCAGACCCCAGGTGGACATGAATGCTACATCTCTTTCTTTAGGGAGTTTCATCTGGGGACACCAGGCTTTGCAAAGGTTACTTGACTAATACCTGTCTTGAATGGGTGTCCCAAAGTCCTCCTCTGCCCAGGTTCCAGCGGCTCCCTCAGGGGGCTGATACTTTAGGTCAAGCTCTACTTGGATCTGAAACCAAATATGGCACCCGTCAGGCTAAGAAGTACCAACACCTTACACACTATCTGTAAATAGGGGTCCTCTCCATCTATGTCTGCTGTAGCATGTTCCTCTCCGATTATAATAACGTTAGCATTCACAGCCTGCTGCACTGCTGCTAGAAGAAGCTGAGGCAGCTTTCTTTAGTGATGACCCTGGTAGGCTGATTACACTCCAAGGCAGGCCCTGCCCCCAAGAGCAGCTGGATAACGCAAAATGACTTTTATCAAAGGGTGAAAAATAAAGAAAACTCACAGTCGGGTGGGTAGGGAGGTGAGGGTGGAGAGAAGACAGGGGAAGAGTGGGGGATGAATATGATCAAATACATCCTATTAAATTCTTGTAGAATTACTAAAGAACATCACGTTTTAGATACTCACAACCTTCTTGAGAACTAATGGCAAGAGGCTTAGGAGCTTAAAGGATATTTGCTGCCAAGCCTGACAACTTGAGATTGATGCCCAGAACCTACTCAACGGAGGAAGAGAGCCAACTCCCAGAAGGTGTCCTCTAACCTCTACACAAACGCTCATGTACACATAAGAAATGAAATGTATACAGGGCTGGAGGGATGGCTCAGCGGTTAAGAGCACTGGCTGCTTTTCCAGAGGACCCGAGTTCAATTCCCAGCAACCACATGGTGGCTCACAACCATCTCTAATGGGATTGATTCCCTCTCCTGGCATATAGATGTATATGCAATCAGGGCACATATGCATACATAAAACACATGAAAATAAATCTTTTTTTTTTTTTGGATTTGTTTTTTTCAAGACAGGGTTTCTCTGTATAGCTCTGGCTGTCCTGGAACTCACTCTGTAGATCAGGCTGGCCTTGAACTGAGAAATCTGCCTGCCTCTGCCTCCCAGAGTGCTGGGATTACAGGTGTGTGCCACCACTGCCCAGCGAAAAAATAAATCTTAACAAAAAAAAATAAATGTTTTAAATACTTTTTTGAGAAAGGATTTTATTATATAGCCATAGCTAGCTGTAAACTTACAGAGATCCACCTGCCTCTGCCTCTGCCCCCACCCCCGCCCCATCCCTGCCCCTGCCCCTGCCTCTGCTTGCATTAAAGATATGTGCTACCCACTAGCTACAAATAAAATGGAAATAGACCAAAGGACTTGAGGCTTTGGGGGTACAGCTCGGTTGGTAGAATGCTTGGCCAGCATTCAGAAAGGCTTGAGTTGGGCTCAGCAGCACTGAAAACAATCAAACCTAATCTAGGCATAGACAAAAGCAACTACTCATACAACAAACAAACAGCAACAGGGCTCAGCCCCAGTGTGCGTCACCTCCCCTCCTGCTCTCTCGCTGTCCTTGGCAGGTTTCTGCTCGACTCTGCATCCCAGCCTCTCCCAGCAGCACTCTGTCTGAACGCTCTCCCTTCTACTCAGCGCCTATCACCTTCAGTTCTGAGCACAGGCGTGGTTTCCTCAGGGAAGGTCTTCAGGCTCCCCATCAGGGTCACCACCTGTTATACACTCTCACAGCCTTGTGCCGGCTCTTTGGTAGCACTCATTACAAATGGCAAATTTACATTGTGTTGTGTGGATGCTTGCTTAGTGTTTGACCCCCTCTTGCAGCTAGTGGGCTTCAAGAAAGCAAATCTTGATCCGGTTTTGCTTACCACTGAGTCCTCGCTGCTCAACATCACCCTTTAACTTAGTCAATGATCGAATTTAAAAAAAGTCAATTGTAAATCTGACTTGCCATTATGTAAATGAGGAGACAGCTTAGAGATGCTAATAACTCTTTCAGGTACACCAGTGAGAAGTGGCATATCTATAATTTGAAGCCAGGTCCAACTCTTCTAAGGTTTTCCTCTCTATTAATTCAAACCCTCTGTCTGGAGGCACCGGGGTTGCTGACCGTAGGCTAGTAGCACTTACCGGGGTTACCCGGAGTCGCTCATCCACCAGAGCTTCCCTCAGCACCAAATGCCCAGCACCCTGCAGCTGCTGCAGAGAAATCACCAGGGTTCCCAGGGACCTAGAAGAATGGCATGGAGCAAAACAATGAACCAGATGGATGATATCAAGCCATCACCTGGCTTCCCTCAGTTCTCCTCACCTGGGGCTGAACACGCGGCTACAGTTGACCACCTGCACAGACAGACTCTCCCCAGCCAGTGGGGACCCATGGTGGGGCCAACGAAACAGCTAGAAACAGGAAGATGCTCATGATACCAGGTGCTGGGCTGACTGACCCTCACACCTAATCCAGAGTCTATATAGACCTGACGGTCCGAACATGAGGCTACCTCTAGGACTGATCTCGAAAGCCTAGAACAAACCCCTCCAACATAGGGTTGGTGTCAATCTAGGGCTGATTTGGGACTGATTGCGAATCAAGAAGAAATCCCACTGGTTTTGAGGATGACATCTCAAACCAGGTCTGAACTCTCCAACCTGAGATTCACACCTTCCAAGCCCAGGAATGAGCCCTTCTGCCCCAGGATGGACCCGGAAAACAACCAGCTCTACTGACCTCACCAATGTCTGCTTCTCGGCCACAGTGAATTTTCCTTGTTTTCTGGGTAAAGCCTGCTCAAAAATGAAACTAGTCATTTATCAGCCCTTACACATATACACAATCATTTGCCTTCCCCACGCTTGCCCTACTGCCCAGCTCCCCTCTCACACTTAAAGAAAAGTAGAAGATAGGAAACAAATAGATGCCAGGGAGAAGGCAGACAGGTTAGAGAGAGCTGACCGGGATTTAAGTTGGAGGTCTAGGGAATAAAGAGTGTTGGACTCTCCAATTCTAAAAGGACTTAGACCATCCACGCAAGTCTCACCTCGAAAGCAGAGCCTCACTTGCCGGTCATGGATGCCCGGCAGCCCTGTTATGTGCCTCACACACACAGTCAGAGCCATGGTCACAGTGCCACCAGCTCTTGGGCTGCCTGCTTGCCCTTCTGCCCACCTATGTTGGCTATGACTCACTGGACTCACCCAGCAGGTTTATCAATCCCTTCCCTTTAGTCAAACACACAGGGTGCAGGCCTGGAGGTCATGGTTGGAGAAGGATCAAGGCTGAGAGGTGTGGAGGTAAGGTCCTTGCAGTCAGCACAGGACTCTGCCTGTACCATCTGCAGGATGCCAAGATGCTTGAGCCCTAATAGGATGGGAGCTGGGACAGGTAGGGATGGAGAAGTCAGGATCTCAGTCTGGTCCACGCTACCTAGGAGACCTCTGGGGCATTGCTTTAGCTTTCTTTCTATCACAATGAAAAAAACACAATGGACCAGAAGTAACTTAGAGAGTTGTCTTAGGGTCACTATTACTGTAATGAAACACCATGATCAAAAAGCAGCTTGGGGTAGATAGTGCTTACTTCACCCACAGTCTCAAATTAAAAAGAATAGGAATTCATGCTGGGCAGAAAGCTCAATGCAGCATCTGATACAGAGGCCATGGAGTTCTGTTTACTGGCTTGTTCCTCATCGCTCTCTCAGCCTGCCTTTTTATTTTTAATAGAATCAAAGACTACTGCCCAGAATTGTCCCCGTCCACAAGGAGCCAGGCCCTCTCCCATCAATCACTAAGAAAATGCCCCATGGCCCATCCCTCCCCAGGCAAAGTTTCTCTGTGTAGTCCTGGCTGTCCTGGAACTCACTCTGTAGACCAGACTGGCCTTGAACTCAGAAATCAATCCGCCCACCTCTGCTTCCCAAGTGCTGGGATTAAAGGTTGTGTGCCACCACTGCCCAGCCCCCATGGATTTTTTCTCAAATGAGGTTCCCTCCCCTCAGAATACATCAGCTTCTTTCAAGATGACATAGAACTACCCAGAACAATTGACCCCTTGTCAATTTGACACACCAAGACAACAGTATTTAACAATAACCTGCCCATTTTTGTTCATCTCCAAGAGCTCATACTAATAAATAACACAATGTAAATCATATTGGAAATGTATGTCTCACAATCTTTACAAATTCAAACACTTTAAAATTTCAGTCTCTTCTAAAATATCAGTCTCTAAAAATTCCAAAATCTCTTTAAAGGTTCGAAGTCTCTCAATTGTAGGGTCCTGTAAAATCAAAATTACATCACACACTTTCTCACTGCAAGAAGGAAGAACCAGGTTGGAGAGATGGCTCAGCAGTTCGACTGCTCTTCTGAAGGTCTTGAGTTTAAATCCCAGAAACCACATGGTGGTTCACAACCATCTGTAAAGAGATCTGACACCCTCTTCTGGTGCATCTGAAGACAGCTACAGTGTGCT
Source organism: Apodemus sylvaticus (assembly GCF_947179515.1). NCBI lineage: Eukaryota > Metazoa > Chordata > Mammalia > Rodentia > Muridae > Apodemus > Apodemus sylvaticus. The sequence continues at coordinate 141,547,437 of NC_067476.1, forward strand.
TAGATATAATAATAAATAAATCTTAAAAAAGGAAGAACCAGGGCACAAACATAATCTAAACAAATCAAAAGCAGACTTCTGGGACTAACTCATAATCTTCTGGGCTCCTGCAAAGGGAAGGCCTCGCCACAGCACACAAAACTTGTCTCAAAGGCACAGCCCAATTCCACGCCAAGGTTGTTTCTGTCCTTGGTGGACATCCCATGGTACTGGCATCTCCAAAATGCATGGTCTCCTGCTGTAACTAGGCTGTACTTTCACCAATAGCCTCTCCTAGGCTGCCTTTACGGTGTTAACCCTTCAATCTTGGGCCTCCAACTGCTACTCAGGCTACATCTTGGCCATTTCCAGACCTCTCACAGTGCCAAGCCTCAGATGCTCTCCACGACTACTTCATGCCTTCAAAACCAGTACTACCAGTACTACCGGAGAGACTCTTAGAAATAACCAAGTTCAGCTGACAGCATGAGGTACAATGTAGGCTCCTCTAGAAAACAGTTACTACGGATTAACCCTGAAGAAACACTGCCCAGAAGACCTTACCCTAGTGACACTGGACTCTTTTTTTTTTTTTAAACTGTACACTGTAGCTGTCTTCAGAAACACCAGATCCCATTACCGATGGTTGTGAGCCATGTGGTTTCTGGGATTTGAACTCAGGACCTCTGGAAGTGCCGTCAGTGCTCTTAACCACTGAGCCATCTCTCCAGCCCCACATTGGACTCTTCTTAATCACCACTAATTTCTTAACTTGAGTTGACCAATGTCAATAGTCTCAAGAAAGAAAAGTTTTCACATTAAAGGTTTTGGTATCTTGTTAATCACAGCTAATTATTATTCAGCCCCCTAGCTGACTAGTCACCACGGACTCTTAATTCAAATATGCAACTGCCCCAACAGAGTCTTAGAGTGGCTCTCAAACTTCTCTCTGGAATGTCCCAAGCCAGGCCTCCATCATCTGCATTCTTATCTTCCACAAGACTCCTCACCAAGCTTTGAACACCCAATGGCTTGTCTAGCCCAAAGTTCCAAAGCTCTTCCATAGTCCTCCAAAAACATGTGGTCAGGTCTGCCCCAGTAAGATCCCTCTCCCAGGTACCAATTTCTGCCTTGGTTAAGGTTAACTACTGCTGTTTTGAAACACCTTGACCCAAAGTAACTTGGGGAAGAAAGGGTTAATTTGTTTAACATGTCTTTCGTCTCTCTCTCTCTCTCTCTCTCTCTCTTACACACACACACACACACACACACACACACACACAACCACAGTCCATCAAAGGAAGCCAAGGCAGGACCACAAACTGGGTGGGAATCTGGAGGCAGGAGTTGACCATGGAGGGGTGCTGATTACTGGATTGCTTAGCCTGCTTTTTTTTCTTTTTCTTTTCTTTTTCTTTCTTTCTTTCTTTCTTTCTTTCTTTCTTTCTTTCTTTCTTTCTTTCTTTCTTTCTTTCTTTCTTTCTTTCTTTCCTTTAACATGTAACCCAGGACTCCTAGGCACGGGGCTTCTTCACTCACAGTGGGCTGGTTTTTCCTCTGTCTTCATCAATCACTAATGAAGAAGAGCGCCTACAGACTTGCCTGCCTACCCCAGATCTTATAGAGGCATGTTCTCAGTTGAGGACTCTAGTATGACTTTAGCTTGTGTCAAATTGACATAAAACTAGCCAGGACAGGAGGGAAGGGTTTATTTGGCTTACTAGTAACAGTCCACCATCAAGGGAAGCAAAGACAGGAACCAAAGCTGACTTCATGGAGGACAGAGGTGTGCTGGCTTGCAGACATCATGGAGGACCACGGTGTGCTGGCTTGCTACTTCTGGCTTTCTCAGTTTTCTTTTTCATATAATTCCGGTCCACCTGCCTAGAGAAGGCACTGCCCACAGAAGATTGGGTTCTTCCAAATCAATCCTTATTAAGAAAATGCCCAGCCAGGCAATGGTGGCGCATGCCTTTAATCCCAGCACTTGGGAGGCAGAGGCAGGTGGATTTCTAAGTTCGAGGCCAGCCTGGTCTACAGAGTGAGTTCCAGGACAGCCAGGGCTACACAGAGAAACCCTGTCTCAAAAAAACCAAAAAAAAAGAAAGAGAAAGAAAGAAAGAAAGGAAGGAAGGAAGGAAGGAAGGAAGGAAGGAAGGAAGAAAGAAAGAAAGAAAGAAAGAAAGAAAGAAAGAAAGAAAGAAAGAAAGAAAGAAAGAAAGAAAAGAAAAGAAAAGAAAGAAAGAAAATGAAAAATGCCCCACAGACTCACTTACAGGCCAATCTGATTGGGACATTTCGTCAATTGAGATTTCTTCTTCTCAGATCATCCTAGTTTGTGTCAGGCTGATATAAATAAATACATCATTTTCTTTGATTTTCGAGACAGGGTTTCTCTGTGTAATCATTGTGTAGATCAGACTAGCCTCAAACATGCAAATCAACCTGCTCCTGCCTCCCTAGCAATAGAATTAAAAGCATATGCTACCCCTTCTAGCTCTAACCTTCCTTGTTCTGAGTTCTCAGGGTCCACTTTCAGATATACCACATACAGCAGACCCTGAAAGCACGGGCTGGGGCCAAGCACAGTAGCATGTGGTTGTAATTCCAATAGTTGGGAGGCTGAGGTAGAAGCATCTCTAGTTCAAGGTCAGCTTGAGCTATAAAGTGAGACTTAGACTCCAAACAAGAACTACACTGTCTGGATGAATAGACGGAGTAAAGATGGACTCCCTTGCCCCAGGATTAGCGCTGTCAGCACTCAACACACGTGTTGGATTAGCGAGTGGTCCAATGTATCCCTAGCTACATACAGTGCTTGTCCTTTGTGCTCCTTAGCCAGAGCCAGAGTCCTTAAACTCAGGGTACGAGGACTCCAGTGAAGCTCCAGATGGGCCTGGGGAGTCTGCAAACCTTTGATATAAATATACTGATATTGATATTTGATATAATAAATACATAATTTTTATTTACATGAAGTTGTATTTACATAAACTAAACTTTACTATACGTGCATTTTTCTGTATCTAAATGTCCTACTTAGTCATTAAAGATTTTGTTTTTATTATTTCTTTGTTGTTGTGTATGTGTGTACATAGGTTCAGATCCCTGGAGCCGGGGTTACAGGCGGTGGTGAACTGTCCAGATGTGAACACGGAGAGCAAACTCTGGTCCTCTGGAACAGCAGCACTCCTCACCTAAGACATTTCTCCAGCTCCCTACATTAGCTTTTCTTTTTTTTTTTTTTTTTTTTTTTAGCTTTTAATTTTTGAGTTACATTTATTCATTTGTTTGTTTTAGAGGGTGTGTATACATATCACAGCACATGTATGGAGACCAGAAGAAGACAACGTTTCAGGAGTGAGTTCTCTTTTTCCATCAAGTGGGTCCTGAGGATCAAACACAGGTCGCCAGACTTGACAGCAAATTTTTGTTTGTTGTTTATTGTTTGTTTCTCTGTAGACCAGGTTGGCCTTGAACTTACAGAGATCTGCTTGCTTCTGTCTCCTAAGTGCAGGGGGGGTGTTAAGGGTGTGCTCTCACAAAGAGATGCAGACAAGGAGAAGTGAAACAGAAGTGCTCTCTATCTCTCAGAAGTGTCAGAGGTGCCAATAATAACACAGCCAAAACCAATACACCACAGTTGCCTTCCCAGTAGATTAGAGTCACACCTGGGGTTCTCTGAGGAAGGACAGGGGCACTAGGTTGGAGAGGAAATCTTTAAAATGGGATTCTAAGATAGAAGCTGGGACAAGAAACCTGCATTCAGATACTTGGAATATGTTCTAGGACCAGAACACTCTTGTGTCCTGGGACTCAAAATTTGTTCAGCTTGGCTAAGTTACAGAGAATGTTCAGGGAGGCCTACACCCAAGGCTGGAGCCTCAGAAAACTGGGTCTTGTTACATAGTTTCAAGCTGTAGAACACAGTTATTCCTTGTGTCAGTTTCTCCATCTCAATACTGGCAGCAGGATGAACTAGAGAGGCAAATCATTTTGTAGAATACATGCCTAGCATTTAGGAGGCTACAGGTTTAGTCCCCAGCTCCCCATAAATTAGGCATAGTGAATGACCACAACCCAGAAGTCAGAGGCAGAAGGATGAAGAGGTTCAAGGCCATTGTCAGTTACATAGTGAGTTTGAAGCAAACCTGGGCTACAGGAGACCCTGTTTCTAAAACCTAAAAATCACACAAAACAAACAGAAAACAGATAACAAAACCCTACATCTGACAAGAAGGATCAGTTGCTTTTTAACTTAATTTTTTGAGAATTTAATAGATGGCATTTATAGGTGGTATTTTATATCATTTCTAACACCCCTGCCCCTCCAACTCCTCCAATGTTCTCTTATTCTCTCTCAAATTCATAACCTATTCTGTAATTATTATTGCAACATACACACACACACTCACACACACACTCACACACACACACACACACACACACCACTGAGCCCATTTAGTGTTGCTCTTATGTATACATGCTTATAGTTAACCCCTATTGGCACATTTGTCTCTGGAGAAAATTGCCTCTCCCTCCCTCGGCGCCATCGTTGGCTGTAGCTCTCCACCTAGCGTGGCACTCTCCATCCCGGTTAGCATGCCTGGTGCCATTATGCCGGCCTTGCTCAGGTGACCATACTGTTGACATTGCATGGAGGAAGCATCTCCAGCTCCTCCAATCCTCCCGCCCCTTCTTCCCAATGTTTCCTAAGGTATTGGAGGCTGCACTCTAGATATACAGAGGTCGCTGTGACCACCAGAGCCAGCACAGTGTGGATCTGAGGGAGGCAAGAAAGAAGTCTGGGTCAACATCACTCAGCGGCTAAGGTTGGTTCAAACTGTAGGGTCAGGCACAGGGAAGTTTATATGCAGCATATTTAAGTATAGCATAATTTTGGGAAAAAATCCCTGTTGATAATTAACTCAATCCCTGCATACAATAAAGCTTAAGGCATGACTACATTGAAACTCTTTGAAAAGTACATGTGACCTCTTTCCTAAAGATGGGTCTGATAGAATGACTACATGTGTCATCGCAAGGGTCTGAGGAGAGATGTGGCGTGCGCTTGGTCATACATATAGTGCAAAGGTCACTGGAAAGTACGTGTTACCTCTTCCATAGAGATAGGTTCTATTGACTGAGAAACAGTGCTCAGTAAGGATCTAGGGAGAGTGACTGAGATAAATAGAAGGGTCTGAGGGAGTCAGGCGTGATGGGGCCACACAGAGTGCAGAGGTCACCAGGATATAAACTACATCCTGTCCCAGCCTTCTGGGTGGAAAACAGGCTACACGACACTTTCTCTGAAAGATGATACTGTGATCAACATTCCTGCTTTCCTTAGTGCTTAGTGCTTCCCTTAATGCTGTGAGCACGAGGACCCCACGCCCTCTGCCCAAATGTGCCAAATGCGATGACAACTGTCACTTGTTCCCCGCATTTTAGCCAGTCTGGGATCTTTGTAGTAGCCTCTGTGTGCTGAAGAAGGAAGCACCTTTGATAAAGGGTGAGAGCTACCCTTCCCTGCCCACATAAGGATAAGTGTGTCGAATATGATTGGAAATTATACTGATTTAGGAAAATGATAGTAGTAGATTCTCCTCTAGAGTCTATGGCCACTTCAGCCACAGAGAGTTGGCCAGGTTTCCCATCCCAAGCATGAATTTCCCATTGAGCAGGCCTTCGGTCCAATTCTTGCAGAGGCAGGGGGATCTGTCTGAGTTCAAGGCCAGCCTGGTCTACATTGCACGTTCCAGGCCAGCCAAAGCTACACAGAGAAAATCTTGTCATGAACCCACCCCCCATAAAAAGATGTGTACTATATATGTTGTGTGTGTGTGTGTGTGTGTGTGTGTGTGTGTGAGAGAGAGAGAGAGAGAGAGAGAGAGAGAGAGAGAGAGAGAGAGAGAGAGGTGATAATGCTCCTTTCAAGGACCAAAGACTACCAAAATCTCTAGTACCAGGTATGGAAAACCTCCCTTTGTATTGTTGGTTTAGGAGTCCAAGGTTGCTTTTTTTTTATTTTAAAGATTTATTTCTTTTTATGTGCATTGGTGTTCTCCCTATATGTCTGTGAAAGGGTACCAGATCCTCAGGAAGTAGAGTTACAGATGGTTGTGAGCTGCCCTGTGGATGCTGGGAACTGAACTCGGTCCTCAGGACAGTGCTCTGAACCACTGAGCTGTCTCTCCTGCCCAGGTTGTTCTCTTCTCAAGTACGATCCAGGTTATGTGTCAAGGTACTTAAATGCTGAGGAGGCTTCACCTCCTTCTGTCAGAGAAACTGCAATCCAATGGAATGTTCCAACAGGACACAGGGCAGGGTCAGCTGGAGACTGAATGACTTGGATTGGAATTCCTGGTCTTCTTGTTTTACTTTCCTCCGGGGCTCTGTGGAATTTACTGAAACGCAATAATGTCACCTATCAAGAGCCTGGTGCAATACAAGAACCTCCTCTGGGCTGGAACACAGCTTAGCAGAACAGACTGTCTTTATACCTCAGCCTCTAAGAATTGCCACTTCCGCAAGTTGGTTAGCATTCTAAGTGAGATGTGATGTGACAAGAAAAATACCAGTTGGGTGCAGGATTTTGGTATTCTGTTTGTCGTTGTGGTTTTATAGAGCTCTAGCTGTCCTGGAACTCTTTATGGAGACTAGACTGGCCTTGAACTCAGAACTCAGAGATCCTCCTACATTGGCCTCCATGGTGTTAGGATTAAAGAAGTGTGCTACCACCATGCTGGGTCAGGACTCCCAAATTCTAACCTGTTGTGCAACATGATCTCAGAGAAATAAGTCCTTTTCCCTCTGGACCTGAAGACTGTGTAAAAAAATCTGGAGGTTGCACTACACTGCTGCCCCTGGTGTGGACATTAGGTACAAGCATGCAGTTATTCCAAATGTACGTTCTGGGATGCCAAGATGGCTCAGCAGGTAAAGGCACTTGCTGCTAAGCTTGAAGGTGTCAACTTGATTCCTAGGTCCCACCTGGTGAAAAGAGAAACTGATATATATTCTCTCTCTCCCTCTCCCTCCTACTCCCTCCCCCACCTTTCTCTCTCTCAGCTGGGAGTTGTGGTACATGCCTTTACCCCAGAGCTTGGGAGGTGGAGGCAGGTAGATCTGAGCTCCAGACCTGCTTTGGATGCATAGTGAAATTCTGTTTGTTTTGTTTTTTTGTTTTTTGCATTTGGTTTTTTCGAGACAGGGTTTCTCTGTATAGCCCTGGCTGTCCTGGAACTCATTCTGTAGACCAGGCTGGCCTCAAACTCAGAAATCTGCCTGCCTCTGCCTCCCAAGTGCTGGGAGAAACTATTTTATAAGTGAAGAACAGGAGGCTGGAGAAATGGCTCCCAGCCACCACGTGGTGGTTCACAACCATCTGTGCAGCTACAGTGTACTCATATACATATAATAAAATGAACAAATCTTAAAAAAATAAATAGACAGTGGTGGCACACACCTTTAATCCCAGCACTTGGGAGGCAGAGGCAAGAATTTTTCTGAGTTTGAGGCCAGCCTGGTCTACAGAGTGAGTTCCAGGACAGCCAGGGCTACAGAACCATCTGTACATCTGTTGTACATCTGTTGAGACACCCTGTCTCAAAAAAAAAAAACCAAACCCAAAATTAATTAATTATAAAATGAATAGCAGGGATGATTAAAACATAATAAGTGCTTTAATTTGTTGAATGATGCTCTGTTCCTTCCTGATACTTAACCGCTTCCCTAAATACGCAGGCACTTACTCTAGGCTAGACCTGTCTAGGTACTGCAGGATACAGAAGTGAACACAACCTAGTTGACATTGTAGCTGGTCATGATAAACATAATGAAGTGCCTGTAATCTCGAGAGTGGGAGACTGAATCAGCAGTGTGGTCCTGACCTGGGACCATATCTGGTACCAGGCAAGCAAGAGAATCATAGCAAAACCTCTTGTCTAAACTACATAGAAGACTGGGGCAATGCCACATTCAGTAAAATGTCTGTGTGGAAGCCTGGGGACACACGTGCAGATACCCAGCACTGTAGGTAAGGAGCTACAGCCAGAGCTCAGGGCACTGCAATCCCATCTCTGAAGAGGTAGAGATAGCACAATCCCTGGGACTCCCTGGTTAGCTCTCTAGTCAAACCTGTACGAGAGCGTGACTCAGAAAACAAAGAGAAGGGGTTGAGATGGCCCAGTGGATAAACCTCATTCTTGCTACTAAGCATGTGGCCCTGGTTGTAAAGCCCTGAATCCACTTGAACGAAGGGTGCTATGGTGCGTGCCTGTAACTGAAGCTCTGTGGGAGCAGAGACAATGAGACTATGGAGTCTGTCAGGCTCCAGTTCTCAAACTGCGGGTCGTGGCCCCCACTGCCAAACCTCTATCTCAAAAAAAATTTATGATTCATAACAGTAGCAAAATTAGTTTTTAAAAGACTTAGTTTATGTATTAAGTACACAATTGCTCTCTTCTGACCCACCAGAAGAGGGCATCGGATCCCATTACAGATGGTTGTGAGCCACCGTGTCGGACCGGGAACTGAACTGAAGCACCTCTGGAAGAGCAGTCAGTGCGCTTAACCGCTGGGCCATCTCTCCAGCCCAACAAAAATATAGTTACGAAATAGCAATGAAAATAATTATGGCGGGAGGTTACCCAGCATGAGGAACTGTACTAAAAGGTCGAAGCATTAGGAAGGTTAAGAACCGCTCGGGACTACTTAAAAAAAAACCACAGTGAGCCACAGGTTCAGAAAGAGACTCAAAAACTAATGTGGAGAGCAGTAGAAGACAGCAGCAGATATCAACACCTGAACACGGACACACACACACACACACAAAGTCAGGAACCAAAAATAAAAAAAAAAAAAAAAAAAAAATCAGGGAAGGGGGGTGGGCTGCTTGGCTCCCAGCGACGTCACGGGCGTTCTGTGACGCGCTCTTCTGTGACGGCGGCGGCAAGAGCACAGCAGCGGGAGGGTCGCAGACGCCAGGGCTGAGTCGGCCGCGCCGCCCGGGGCTCACGCAGGGTCCTACCCGGCGGCGCGAGGCAGCTGAGGGAGGGCCGAGGGCTTTGGCTGCGGCGACTTCGGCTTCCCAGAGGGGTAGCCCGGGTCAGGATGCGGCGGAGCCCCCGCCCAGGCTCGGCCGCATCCTCTCACAATCACACACCCAACTTCTACAGCGAGAACAGCAATAGTTCCCACAGCGAGACTACGGGGGACAGCAATGGGCGCCGGTCCGCTGGGCCGGAGCTCGGGGAGCCCGAGGGCAGAAGGGCCCGGGGCTCGAGCTGTGGTGAGCCCGCCTTAAGCCCAGGAGTGCCCGGAAGAGACACATGGGCAGGAAGCTCTCGGCCGAAGCTGGCGCCTCGGAGCCACAATGGGCAGACCGCCTGTGGCGCGGCAACCGTGAGGGGCGGGGCCTCGGGTGCGGGCGGGGTCGAACCCGGGGGCGAGAGGGCGGGGCGGGGCGGGGCGGGGCCCGGCGCGGACCCCGGGGCAGAACCGACCTGGCGCCTGAGGGGGCGTGTCCACCACGCGACCCTCAGGAGCGAGCTCGGTGCCATGGCCGGTCCCGGGAGGGGGCGGAGGAGATCCAGTGCCTGGGCGTGGCTGAGGAGGTGCCGCAGGGCCGGCGTGAGTGGCAGCCTGGACCCTGGTCCGGTCGCACCGGGGCTCAGACTGGGGCGGTTTCTAACTGATTGAGACTCTCCAGCTCCGGGTCTGGGGGTGTGCAGGGAGTGTGACATGGGGGTGCGGCAGGACCAAAGGCCTGTTTGAGGGGCTGCCCAGCTGTTTGGCACTAGGGTCAGGAGCCTGCGCCCGGGCCCCGAGGGGAAGAGCGGGCCTGCGGTGCACAAAACCTCAATGGAGCCCTGGGCTCTCGCAGAACCGTCTGGATCTCCTGTAGTCCTGGAGGAACAACTCAACCTTCTCCCGATCCTGGATCTGAGGCAGGAGATGCCTCCCCCGCGGGTGTCCAAGAGCTTCCTGAGTACGAGCCAGGCCAGCCCCATCCCCTCTGACCTTGGCACTCGGAACCCCAGTTCTGCTCCGAATCTGGCTCCGAGAATCCAGCCTGACCCCCTTGACCTCTGCTCTCGGACCCCTGCCCCCCGTCCCCAGTTCTCCTCCTCGAGCCCGCGTCCTAGTGTGCAACCTCAGCTCAGGTCGTTTCCCCGACCTACCCTTGCCTTCTGAGCCCCAGGCCCCTGTCCTCCGCACTCCCACCCCCAGCCCCCACCCCGGCTTCTCTCGAGCCCTTCTGAACCTGCACTACCTCACCTGCGCGGATCGCCCCCTCTGAGCTGCTTCTCCGGTCTCCGTCCCTAGGCCTCCTCTTTCAGGTGCTGAGCGTGTTGTTATCCCTGGTAGCCGACGGGCTGGTCTGTGTGTACAGGTCAGAGGGAGTGGCAGGGCTCAGGGGAGGGCAGCAGGGCTGGGCCACACCAAGGCCACAGCGGATCCAGAAGTGGTTGAGCTGTGATCCCAGAAACTGGGCGGGTCCAGGGTCCCCAACGCGGGACCCTGAGGTCGAGCCTTGAGAGGATTAGGCCCTGTAGGCATCAGCTTCCACCTTGGTTCTTCAGGGAAATCTGCTCCATCCGCTTCCTGTTCACTGCCTTGTCGCTCCTGAGCATCTTTCTGGCAGGTGATTCCCTGGGGCCCCAGCTCTGCAGATTTGCAGCCAAGCCCAGCTCCCCGCCCCCCACCATCGACACTCCCACTTGGTCTCCCACCTGCAGCCCCAGCTTCCCCCCACCCCCAACTCCCTGCTGTCTCCCTTGTCTTCTTATCTCAGAAGACACCTTTCCCCCTTTCTTTCTCCAGCACTCTGGTGGGGGCTCCTGTACCTGATTCCTCCTTTGGAGAATGTGAGTTGGGGAGACCTCTGTCCCCAGGTGGGATGGATGTTGTGTATGTGGGGGGCATCCCTGGACTGCTGGGAGGGGCAGTGTAGGAAGCCCTGAGTATAATCCCCCTGGGCCAAGGGGGGAGGGTACTCACTGATCCCTTCCTCCACAGGAACCTAAGGAGATGCTGACTCTAAGGTGAAAGGGCAGCTGGGGTGGGCCTGGGCAACGCTGACAATGCCTCTGTGGGTGCTTTCTGAGAGGAATGCACAGGGACAGGTAGCTAACCGCAGGGTACCTGCCTCCCAACTATAGCCAATACCACCACCGCGTGCACTCCCAGGGCCAGCAACTGCAGCAGCTCCAGGCAGAACTGAATAAACTCCACAAGGAGGTGTCCAGTGTTCGTGCAGCCCACAGTGAGGTGAGTTCCATACACAGGAGAGGCTGGGAGGGGAGGCTGGGGCCCAGCTGGGAGGCTCATGGGCCTAGCTGTGTTCACTTGGAAGGCTGCTCTGAAAAGATCTCATCCTGGGTCCCACCCTTAAGTTCTTACTTCAGAGTATCAAGTTAACTGAGGAACGGGCCTACCTGTACACTAGCTCACAATCCCCCTGCCTCTCTAGAGAGTGGCCAAGCTCGTGTTCCAGAGGTTGAATGAGGACTTCGTACGCAAACCTGACTATGCACTGAGCTCTGTGGGTAAGACAGATGTGTGGAAAGAGCTGGAGTGATGTCATAGACAGCCATTCTACCACACGGGTGAGAAGTCCCTGTAGGAACCCCTGAAAGTGACTTGTGCCCGTTGCAGGAGCCTCCATCGACCTGGAGAAGACGTCCAGTGACTACGAGGACAGGAATACTGCCTACTTCTGGAACCGCTTGAGTTTCTGGAACTATGCCCGCCCGCCCTCTGTCATATTGGAGGTGGGCCTGGAGCCAGAGTGCTTGGGGACGGTACCAAGGGGCAAGAGCTGGGGTAAAAACAAGAATCAGCTTGGTGCAGGGTGGAGTGGAGCCCAGGTCAGTTTGGCTTCAGGGGGTGCACCCCACTGGAAGCAGTCTGGCATAGTGTGATAGGGCACTAGCCAGGCAGAGTCGGGACTTAAAATGAAGAGAACTATAAGCATTGCCTCATCGGCTGGGCAAGAACCAGGGCAGAAGGCAGAGCTGTGGGCTGAGCAGTGGTCCTAAGACTGGTCTTCTGGGTTTGCCTTACGTTCTGACGGTACCCCTGCCCAAATCCTTGCAGCCAGATGTGTTCCCTGGAAATTGCTGGGCTTTTGAAGGTGATCAAGGCCAGGTGGTGATCCGACTGCCAGGCCATGTGCAGTTAAGTGACATCACCCTGCAGCACCCCCCACCTACTGTGGCACACACCGGAGGAGCCAGCAGTGCGCCTCGGGACTTTGCCGTCTATGTGAGTGGGGCTGAGGCCTGGAGGCAGGGGAATTCTGGCGAGAGAACACTGGGCAGTGGGGTTCTGTCTCTGTTTGCTCGTCTATAAACTGGACATACTTCCGTCTGCCTCACAGGCTGCTCTAAACATAAAAGAAACTTATTTTTTAAATGTATGTGTTTTTGCCTCTGTGCACCACATGTATGCTTAGTGCCTCAGGAAATCAGGTGTTAGACACTCTGGAAATGGAGTTAAGGATGGAGTTAAGGACAGTTGGAAGCCACCATGTGGGTGCTGGACGCCCATCCAGGATCCTCTGTAAGAGCAGTCTTTCTAGCCTTGCTTTGTTGCTTAAGACAGGCTTACTCTGTGAAGCTCAGGTTGACTTAAACTTAACAATCTTGGCTTAGCATCGCTGGTTCTAGGACATCCTGGCTACTGGTTTCTTTAAGCCTATGTCCCACACTACACACCTGACCATAAGAACATACACCAGAGCACGTGTAGCTGTTGAACAGCTGCTTTCTCTCCCCTCTCTCTGGCCCTCACTGTCCTCCCACACACTTCATCCACCAGGGGCTCCAAGCTGATGACGAGACTGAAGTGTTCTTGGGAAAATTCATCTTTGATGTGCAGAAATCTGAAATTCAGACTTTCCACCTCCAGGTGTGTTTATCTCTAGGGTGGGGGTTGGGGGGGAGGGTGACAGGGCTAAGATGTCTGGGCGGGATGGGGAGGACAATCCTGACAGAGCAGTTCCTGGCATGATCCATTTGTCTCCCCAGAATGACCCTCCATCTGCCTTCCCCAAGGTGAAGATCCAGATTCTAAGCAACTGGGGCCATCCGCGCTTCACATGCTTATATCGAGTCCGTGCCCATGGTGTGCGGACCTCAGAGTGGGCAGACGATAATGCCACGGGGGTCACAGGGGGACCCCATTAAAAATGCTGATGGTTGGAGTAGAATCGAGGTTTGTGCTGAAGAAGTGCATAGGCGCCGGGAGCTCATCTTTTGGGGAAAGGCCCTCCTGCCTGTGGTACCGCATTATGACAAGGGATGCCCCTCAACTTGCCTGGGCAAGTCCTGAGTCATTGTAGCATTGTTGGTTACAGAGAAGGTGCTGTGGAGAGTCTACACTGTAAATGACACAGCTTGATTCTCAGCACAGAAGGAAACCTGCTTCAGTCAAGTACTAGTGAAAAGTCTCACCAGAATGGGGCCTTCCTCAAGAGGCCCCTTCAACTGGCGCTGCCAGGCAGCTGAGGGCATACTTGTGCTTACTTCTTACCCGCAGTTCCTGGAAATGCCCTCAGTGCCTGCTAGCACAGAGTTCCTAAGGGTAGAAAGGAAGGACTGGGCGTCAGCAGGTGGCTCCATGGTTAAAAGGCCTGACTGCTCTTCCAGAGGACCTGAGTTTACTTCATAGCACTCGCACGGTGGCTCACAACCACCTGTAACTCCTGTTCTAAGGAGTCTGATGTCCCCTCCAGCCTCTCAGGCACTAGGCATACATGTGGTACATAAAGCCAAAACATCCAAACACATAAAACTCTTAACAAGACCTGAGGTTTGGGCTGGTGAGATATCCTGTCTCAGCAGGGGAAGGCCATTCAACCTGAGGGTTAGAATTTAATCCCTGGGATCCACATGGTGGAAGAAAACCAACTCCATAAAAGTTGTCCTCTGACCTCCGCACACTGTGGCACTTACACAAAATGTGATTTAAAAGGGGGGGAGGTCATTAAGATGACTCAAGTAGGCTAAAGGGGCTTGGCGTCAAGTCTTAGTGACCTGAGTTCAATCTCTGGGGCCCATACAACAGAGCTAACTCCCACAGGTCGTCTTTTGACCTCCATGTATATATACGGTGGAATATACTCCGGCTCACATACAAAATAAATGTGAGAACAAGTTTAAGATTAAAAAAATAGAACTAAAGTCTGGCATGGCAGTGCCCAGATGCCTGTACCCCTGGCACTCAGGAGGCAGAGGTAGGATTTCTGCAATGTTGTAGCCAGGAGAGGCAGGACTACATGGAACCTGTCTTCAAAAGCAGATGAAAGAAACAGAACTAAAGGCTGGGCCTGACAGGACACACCATTAATCGCAGCATTTGGGAGGCAGAGGCAGGCAGTACTAGGCCAGCCTGGTCTACATAGTAAAACCCTGTCTCCAAAAATATCAAGATGAAAAAAATAATTAAAAAGGACTAATGCTGGCAGTGTAGCCCGGTGATGGAGCAGGCAAAGCACACGTTTGCCTGGTGTGGAAGGGTCCATGTCCTGTATCTAGAGAGATGACTCAGTGGTTAAGAGCACAGGCTGCTCTTTCAGAGGACCAGGATACAATTCCCAGCAGCCACATGGCAGCTCACACTAACTCCAGTTGCAAGGGATCTGACACCCTTACATAGACATGCACATAAGCAAAACACCAATGCCCAGAAAATACAAGTAAACAATTTTAAAAAGTCCCTAGTTCACATACACAAAGGGCAGTTTTGCCATAGGAAACAAAATCTTTAAGACTTTTCATACATTATTTTTCACTCCCCTTCTAAGGCTGGCCTAGAATTCACTATGCAGCCCAGGTTTTTGTTTTTGTTTTGTTTTTCGAGACAATAGCCCAGGTTATTAAAGCTGAAGGTTGTACTCCTGCCTCAGCCACTTCAGTGCCAGGACTGCAGATATGAACCTCCTCGCTTGGCTTCTGTTCATACTTTAAACATGTATGATTGTGCACACCATTGCTAGAGTGGCGATCAGAGGACAGCTCTGCAGTTCAGTCTCTCCTCCTGCCTTAACATGGCTCCAAGGAGGAGGAGGATTCAGGTTGTTAGGCGTACACAGCAAACACTATACCCAGTGAGCAACTTGCAATGTCCTCTGTATGCTTTTGTAGCTCTGGCTATCAAACTACCTGTGTGGTAGAAGATGCCCCTAAACAGATTCAAAGATAAGCTAGCTACATGGTAAAGCCTGACTCCAGCATGCTTTAGGCCCTAGATATAATCCCCAGCCCCAAACACAAAACAAAAGCAGCCACTGAGGAGGTGTATATATTATTATTGATATATGAATACATTTTTTAAAAGGTTAATATATATAAAAAATAGATTTGTATATCGAGTATAAAATCATAAAAGATAAGAGCTGAGGGGAAAATACTTTCAACATGTCAAGAACAACAGAATAAATTTCTAACACATACAGATCACGAACAGGTTACTGAGAAATAAGGAATGTGTGTGAAATAAAAGAAGTGGAACCTAGAAATGAGATCTTGGGAAGAAGGTGAGCATAGGCCATCAGACGGGATGAACTAGACCACACCTCTCCACAGAGGCAGTCTATAATAACTGCAAACACTCCAAATATCACATGCAATCTAGCATTTGCACAATGAAAAACCAATTCCTCAAAAAGTGTCTAAGCACAGAAAGATGAATCTCTGTAAGGAAGGGAATTACTAAACTCTGGTATATTCTTACAAAAGAATAGATATGAAAAAGAGGAGGCAGTAAGTTCTGGTGGATAAGGCTTCCAAAATAAATGCAAACCAGATACAAACAGTGTATGTGTTAGCTTTTTAAAGTTGTTCTGTCTGACCTGAAACCCAGTGTACCTCAAGTCCATATCAGACTCTCAGCAATCATGTGTGGGACTTCTGAGTGTTAGGAATGCAACCATGAGCCACCAATCTTTGTTTCCATTTTCTATTTTTATATAATACCGATATCTGCAACAATGTTTCATTAAATTAGAGAATGAATTTTAAAATCCTCTGTGCCTCCTAGGAGCTGGGTTGCACGCACACTGTGCCCCTACCAGGACTGATGAGCAGGTTGTGTGAAATTTTAACTCTGCATTTAGGAGCTCCCTCCCTCCACCCTACAAACAAAACCAGTTTTGCTAAACAAGGCACTAAGTTAACCATAGTTCCAGCTACTCCAGGACCTTGAGCCCAGAGAGTCTAAGGCAGTCTGGACAAAGTGGTTAGGATGTGCAATGAATATGCATGTGAAATCTTCAATATAAAAAAGCCAGTTGAGGCATGGTTATAATCCTAGCACTTGGGAAGCTAGAGTAGGAAGAGCAGGAATTCAAGTTATGCTTGGCAATACAATGTAGGGCCAGCCTGGGCTATATGAGATTGTATATTAAAAAAGCAAATAAAAAAAAATCAGGACTATAATCCAGACATGGTAGCATATGCCTGTAATTCTAGCATCTAAAGTTGCCGCAGGATGGTAAACTGCAGGCCATCCTGAGCTACAAATGTTCCCAAGAAACAAAGGGACAGAGCTAACACAGGAAGTCTAACAGCCCTTACTCTGCTCTAAAACATCATTCTCTCCTGTTTGCTTTCTTATAAGGTAGCACGTTCTACCTTGTTCATGGCTGCAGCTCTGCTTGTCCCAGAGGGCAGGACAACCACATGCTTACTTTATATACAAACTTTGTCTTTTCAAAGTATGTGACGAGTGAATAGACTCAGGTTGCTTGAATGGGGTTATCAGACCAAAGGGATCTTTTACTCCACAAGGTCAAGGCAAGTGTGGCTTTCTGTAGCGGTCTACAACTCTGAGAGAAAGGGGTGATATCTTTACTAGTCTTTCTTTCCTGACTGAGAGGGAGCCAGGCAGGCATGTCAAAGAGCAGCCACAGCAGAAGCACATATGAAAGTATCAATTATGAAGTGGGAAGGACGTGCACGGATGGCCCGTGCCCAGAGGATGGAGCACTGCAGGAGGAGGACTGACTGTAGCCTCTTCCAAGGGAACCTAGGCCTGTGGGGCCTGGGCGGGGCCCTTGGCCGGGGTTGGAGGTGCCTTTAACGGGGCCCAACCGTGGGCTTTGAAGTAGGAAACCATCTGCGTAGGCACTTCTGCAAGCACAGTCTGCGCAAGTGTCTCCCGTGGAGCCTGCCAGGAGGGGAACGGCAAGATCAGTGAGGGTCTGTAAGGTCCCCAGGGTTTACATCCTACCCAAAACATCACCTCTCCCAGACGCTGATTAAAAAGGCTTTATCTACTGGCTCTCAACCCCATTACCACCCTGCAAACTCTTCCCCACTCACATTCTGAAATCGTCGATAAGGCACAAACTGCACTATGTCTCGGGCAGCTGCTTCTCCGGAGCGTGTGCGAAGAGGGCTGCCATCAGCATCCAGCTGTTCCATGACCTCAAAGTCGGCACCACCCACACCCACAATGATCACGGACATGGGCAGCTTTGAGGCTTCCACCACAGCTTTACACGTGGCCTCCACATCTGTCACAGCGCCATCAGTCAAAAGCAACAGTACGAAGTATTGCTAGAGACAAGTCGATTCACATACTAAGGCAGATTGTCTTTCCCAACCCCCTCCCAACAAACCAGGTGCACATTCCCACGGCCAGGACGCCCTTCTGCATAGTCCCTGCCAGCTCAGCATCACGCTGTGCACAGCTCTTACCGAGGCAGTCCTCTGCTGGGCAGCCTGGGCTGCAAACCTGGCCACGTGGTTGATGATGGGTGCAAAGTTGGTGGGGCCATAGAGACGGACTTGGGGCAGGGCTTGACGGTAGGCGTCTACGATACCCTGAATGCCTGCAGAGAGAAGCAGAAAATACTTACACCTCATGGGATTAAGTTAGACTTAAAAATCAGCCCATCTTAGCTCAGAAAGTTTAGAAACTCGGAAATGTCTTACACTTGTATCTCAGGATACAATTCTATCCAACAATAAGGGGCAGATGAGATAGGACTTGCTATATATAACATCCTGAATTAAAACCCAGAATAAGTTCACTTCTGCACTGGGGAGTCGTCGAGCCTGGTTAGCTCAGTCCTTTGGAAGCTGAAGAGGATTGCGTAGTCAAGAGAGCCTGGCATAGACTAAGACTCTTTTGTTTTGTTTTTTGGATTTGGTTTTTTGGAGACAGCTTCTCTGTGTGGCCCCGGCTGTCCTGGAACTCACTCTGTAGACCAGGCTGGCTTCGAACTCAGAAATCTGCCTGCCTTTGCCTCCCAGATTGCTGGGATTACAGGTGTGCGCCACCACCGCCCAGCTGAGTACGACTCTTTAAAAAGAGAATATGGCCCATGAGATGGTTCAGCAGGTAAGGCGCATGCTGCCCAAGCTCAGAAGCCTGGGCCCCATCCACAGACCTTGTGAAGATGGAGGGAGAGCACTGCCCCGGAAGACCCACCTGCCTTGGCCTCCCAAATGCAGGGATTAAAGGAGTGAACCACCACGCCAGGCCTGGGACACAAGTTTAAGGCTAGCCCACAAAGTTCTAGGCCACCCTAGCCAGGGTACAGAGAAAGACTGTCTCAAGAAAGCAAAAAAAATGGCCGGGCGGTGGTGGTGCACGCCTGTAATCCCAGCACTCTGGGAGGCAGAGGCAGGCGAATTTCTGAGTTTGAGGCCAGCCTGGTCTACAGAGTGAGTTCCAGGACAGCCAGGGCTACACAGAGAAACCCTGTCTCAAAGAAACAAAACAAACAAAACAAAACAAAAAATTGTAACCCTCCACACAAATATCCTTACCATGCAGTTCCAATGATTCTAGAATTCCTATGACTATTGTAACTTTTCTCTAAGTCTGATGTCTTGTTTTTTAAGACACACTCATGCTCTATAGCCTAGGCTAGCCTTGATTAATAATTTTTCTTCCTTTACAATGATTACATAAACACCTAAATATAATTTACATCAAAATATGAAGTGAAAGAAAAGTTTTAAAATGGAGACCAAATCCTCATGTGGCATCCCATTAGCTGTACACTTAGCATTTGTGGCTTTGGCAGGAAGGTTACTTGGTGTCCAAAGCCAGCTTTGGTTGAAGAGTGAGTTCTAGAACAGTCTGGCCAAGAGTGAGCTCTGTCTAAAACTGAAAGGAGATAGAAACTGTGGTTAAGAGCCTGAGCTGCTCTTGCAGAGGACCTGAGTTCCGTTCCCAGCACTCATGTCAGGGGCTCACAGCTATCTGTAACTCCAGCTCCAGAGATCTGATACGCGCGCGCGCACACACACACACACACACACACACACACACACACACACACACACGAATAAGATAAAGAGCAAGGCCAGAGAGCAGTTTCCACTTTAACTAGGCGTCCTGTGGAAGTGCTAGGAAGGTGCAAATCTTGGGACTTTACAAAGACAGCCTGGGAAGCTTCCACAGAGCATCTGCCTGCTCGGGCTGGGCTGGAGTCAATAAGAGAGTGCTGACCCATCTAGTGAAAAGCTCTGGATTTGATCCTTAGCGAGACGGTCGCTGGCCCAGCCCTTTTCCATGTTTTTATTTTGAGACCAAGGTGCCGGGCAGGCCTTGAACTATTGTCTCCCTTGCCTCAGGATGCCAAGTAGCTCTGCCACTAGGCCCAGGAAATGTTAGCTTTAATCTTGAAACCAAAGCACACAGAGGTAAGCAACTTGCCCCAAGACTTTCAGCAATAAAATGAATTCATCTTCATTGGGCTCTAACCTCCATTTCTCTGTACAAAGGGGCTGGATCCCCCTCCCAGTGGTCTGTACCCACAAACGCTCATTCCTCAGGTGTGGAAGTGTTCCACCCTGGAGAGTAAGGATTTACCTGCACAATACGGATTACTGGGATTGAAGTTCAAGGCAAACTCATGTGAGACCTGAGGGCAGGATGAGAGTGGAGTGAGCCAAGCTGGGGTGTGACCCTCTCACACTAGCACACAAGCTGGGGTGTGACCCTCTCACACTAGCACACCGGGACCAGGACTGGACGGCTGCAGTTTAAACCCAGCCTGAGCTATACAGTGAGCTGATCACGGCTGGGCAGAAGGGCACATTTTTAATGCCAGCACAGAGGGGCATTAGGATCACTGTATACCAAGGCCAGCCAAACAAACAAACAAAACCAAAAAAGGAAAAAAATGAGATCCTTCCCACATTCCCAGCCCCCTCGCCCCCAACACACACTTTCTGCCCCCACAACTCCTCAAACATGGTCTCTGCAGGCCAGGCTGGCCTTGAACTCAGAGAGATCCCCTTGCTGCTGCTTCCCAAGTGCTGGGATAAAGACACGCCTGAACTCACCAAAGAGTTTGGGTCTGTCTGTCTGTCTGCTTTGTTGTTTTGAGACAGGGTCTCATTATGTAGCTCTGGGTGTCCTAGAACTTACTATGTAGACCAGGCTGGCCTCAAACTCATAGATATTGGCCTGGCTCTGCCTTCCGAGTGCGGGGATTAACAGTGTGCATCACCATGCCTGGCTAAGGCTTTAATTTTTATTTATGTTGATGCCTTTTGTGTGCACACCCAAAGACATCAGAAGAACGCATTTGGTTCCCATTAGAGCAGGAGTTATAGGTAGCTAACCGCCCTATGTGGGTAATGGTAATTTGGTTATTTAGAAAAGAGGCAACTGCTAATTCCACTACTGAGACATCTGTGTAGAAACACCCCCAAGCCCTTTACAGGCCAAGACAAAGGGCACTCTCAGGGTCCAGGTGTAGCTGAGCAGAGTGCATGTTTAGCATTTTTAGGGCTCTGGGTTCAAGCCCAAAAGATACAAAATCAAACCATGGGCATTCTGATATACGCCAGGATTCCAACAGGAGCTGTTAGCCCTGAGCTTGCAGTATATACACTTGTAAGAATAGATCCCTGTATCTCTCCTTGAAGCTGGGTGCCAAGTGATAAATACATTTACCAGACTCTGGACTTAGGATCCTGACACCAAAAAGAGAATAGGGGGAGGGAAGAAGAGAGCTTACCTGCCAATCAGGGGGCACCTGGGCTCCAAATCCAAATGCTGGAAACAGCTTGTCTCTGTGGGGGACAAGGAACTGTAAAAGAGGCAGCGGGAGGATGGAGTCTAGAAGCTGAGCTGCATTAGGGAGTGGAGAGGCCTGGGCCTGGGACTCACGAGTCATAGTCTTGAACCACGCTGCCCACACTCCACAGTGCTGTCAGATATTCGTTGACTCCAGTAGGGCTCAGATAATGCAGGGAGTCAGGTGAGGATGGGTCGCCATTGGAGCCAGTGAAGTCCACACCCACCTGGGAAGAGAGCAAGCTTGGAGCTGAGGCTGTCTAGCCTGAGGCCTCTTCACCGGCCCCAGGAAGGCTCTCCCATTCAACTTACAGTAAAGTTGATCTGGCAGCCTCCCATCACATAGTCCAGGAAGGAATACTCTGTCTCCACCTGCAGATGAAACCAGGCTAACCAGGCTAACCAGGGTTAACAGGGCTAGCATCTCAGAGCCTAGAGCTCGGAGCCCAGAGCGCAGAGCCTGGGTCACATGGGTCCCCAGCTTACCCGGCAAGCCTTGACACGGATGGTTCCAGAGTTTCTGTAGCTTTTCTTTCTCTGCTGCTTCTCAGGGTGGACACATTCAAACTCAGCCTAGTGGGGCGAAAAATTAAAGAAAGCCGCCACAGCATTAGCGAGGACCTAAGCCACGCTCTCCGGACTTCCCTCTGGCAGCCGCTGAAGCACCATAGGCAGTCAACACCTACCGGGGCTGCTTGCAGTTGGGCCAAGGTAGTGTGGAAGGTACCAATGAGGTCATGTGACCCGTCACTGTCGTAGTCTGAGCAGCGTACCTGAGAGAGGGCGTGTGTATGTATAAAGGAGAGGCATGGCAGGCAAGGAGTCTCTTCCCAGGACCCCTTCCTTCCCTAGATCCGTCCACAGTTAACTCACCTGGATGGGTGTGCTGAGGTCCCCGCCGCAGAAATGCTGAAGAGAGACTGAGAAGCGCTTCCAGGTAGGGTTCAGGTTGTTCTTGACTACCTGGGGTGGAGAGGAGAGCTCTGGCCTGGCCTGTGAAGAGCTCCCCCTGTCTCCGCCCACCAACAGTCTTTTTCTCTCACTTCCCAAACTTGCTAATCACAAGCCCCATAGCCTCTCTCCTCTACCAAGCCAAGCAACACCAGGAGTCACCTCAGTTCTATATGCAAGCTGCCACTTCCCATCACCCTGCCGGAAGAACTCCAAGAATGGATCAGATTTTCCTAGGAAGTCCTGCAGAAGCCAAAGAGACCCGAGTTATAAGACTAAGGAAGACAGCCAGGGCAGCAGTCCGCTGGAATCCTTGAATCCTCAGGGTCTCCTTCCAGACACACCTTCTTATCCAGGTTTCTAGCTTCTACCTCCATGGTTACTACACGACTGTCCTTTAGCTCCTGAGCTGAAACCTAGGTAGAAAAGAATGTATCACCTCGGGAATTATCTACTCCACAGATGGCTTCCCTGCCCAGGGTTTCTTTCTTACTGTAATGGTACCCCGCCCTGCAGGTTTCCCAGGCCTCAACATCAAGGGTAGAGTCAGCGTCTGGCTGGATACAATCTGGGGAAAGCGAGGCAGGATCATGGTCAGCATCTTTCTCAGACAGGGTGGGGCCTTTAGGGGTCACCTGATTAACCCCAGCTGCTACTTACCTGACCGAGAGAGCACTCAGCTGCTCCTAGGAAGTCATCATCCCCCAGCTCTGGGGTCGTGTTGTCTATGTCATAGATCCCAAAGCGGAGCTTCTGGACCGTCTCAAAGTGGTATTCTATCTGCAGTGTCTTGGAGAATGCAGGGCTTGAACAATTACGAACACGTTCAGTCCGGCAAAGCTGTGGCGACAGGTCACTAGGAGTCAATGACAAACCTTCCACCCCAAACACAACACCACCCCCCTTGATGACCTTAACATTTAAGGTTCATCTCACCTCAGCCCAGGCCCCTCCCACATCCTGTAAAAGGACGCAGAGTGGGTCAGACTTGGAGCCGATGTCCTTGTCAATGAGATGGTCACAGGAAATGGACAGCTGAACCAAGGTCACACAGCGGGCCATCTGTGGGAAAAAGAGCTGGGTCAAGCACCAGGGCCTCTCTGTCATCTTTCACTGACTATAGTCCCCAGCCTGGGAACGCCGCAAACTTCACACCCCCAAATTCCAAATAAGCTCAACAGCACAGGTTGCAGTTGGGACACCAAACTCTGGCTCAAAATTAATCCTAACTCTGAAAGTGGCCTTAACCTCAGCAATACCTGGGGCTCTAGCCTTAGCCACTGCAGAGTAACTGATCTCACTCTGATCACTCACTGCTCCCCAACAGCCACTAATGATGCTCTCCAAACTCTGGGGCCTAAACCTTGCACGCTGGGCTCCCCCCACCCACTGATTCTTCTCATCTCCACTCTGCCGCTCGAGTGCACTTCTCACCATCTCCACGTCACGACCCAGCCCCAGCCACAATTGATGTTGCCTGGAAACAGCAACAGCCTCTCCAGCTGGTCTCTTAACTTGTGTCATCCTTACATCCGCCTGCGACCTCCACCCCACCAAACTATTAATATTGCAACCAAATTAATCCTGGTGAAAATATCCATGACACGCATGGCAGCCCAGCCTGAAATCACAGCACACAGGAAGCAGAAGCAGGACTGGTGTAAACGCATGGCCACCCTAGGTAACATATAGAACTGCACGCTACCCATGGCTACAAAGTGAGATCTTGTCTCAAAAAACAAAAACAAACAAACAAAAACCAGAAAATGTACTGTGGCTCACACCTGTAATTCTAGCTTGAGAGATAGCCCAGCAGTTAAGAGAATGTTTTGCTCTTGCAGAGGACCCGAGTACAATTCCCAGCACCTATGCTGGGTGGCTTACAAGTCTACAACTCTAGTTCCAGGAGATCTGATGCCTCCTGCTCATGCCTTTAGTCCACAGACATATATACATTAATTAAAAAATAAAACAACAGAGCCTCCCTGATGAACCTCACACTACTGGCCGTCACTTGTAGAAACCACACAAGCTGCACAGTGGTCTGATGTATGACCTGAATTCCCAGGTCCTGCTAACTCCATCTCCCGTCAATTCCCCGGCACACTCAAGCTAGCCTTCACCATTCCTCGAGCCCACCAGATTACTCTTCTAAAGACCTACAGCACCGGGTACTCTTGTTTTTACCACCCCCAGGACTGTCTCCTTTCTCGTAAAGTTCATTCATCATCACGTCTGTTACATTGGCTAAGTCTTGCCTGCCACTCCAAATTTCCAACCCTGGTACCACTAACACATCACAGACTGGACAGTGGCTCTCACACCAGTCTCTAACTTACTACATATATGCTGGTTACAGTCTCTAGCACTAGGATGAAAACTCCATGAGTGGAGAATGTATCTGTGCACGTTCTATCCCAAGCACCCAGATACGCATGTTACATAAAATCCGAAAGGCTACCTCTAGCCCAAACTCTCAGACAGACTGGCCTTCTGTCTCCAAATTCAAGCAGCAACAAACCTCTCCAATTCACCTGGTTCCTCTGTCAGAAACATCACCACCTTAGGAGAGTCACCAGAGTGACTACAATGTAGTTCCTCCTACAGTCCAGAATGATAGGCAGGCAACATGACCCACCCACATCAAGTGTACACAGAGACTCCGCGCTGTCCTTGCCTCAGCATCCAGCTTCTAGCAGTTCCTGGGATGCCTCCCAGCCCTCGGTCAACCCCTCCTCCTCCTCCCAGCCTACACCACCTTGCTTTGTCCCTACGGTTCCCTAGTTTTATGGAGTGTGAATTGAACCTAGAGCCTTGTGCATGCCAGACAGCCATCTGCCACTGACCCTCACCCTCAGTCCAGTCTCCCACCCAGATCAGTGCCCACAATATTTCTAGAGTCACCCTCAGCACTTGAGCCCCTGCACTAATGATTAAGGAAAACCTCACTACTCTTCATCCTAGAGTCTGTAGCCAAACTAAACCAGACATGTACGTGCTCATTCCCACCCAGGAAGCCTCCTGCTTCCCCAGGATCCAATTCCATCTGGGCATGGGAGATCACGGTCTGGAGGCAGTCAACAACCCAAGTAAACTATGACTGGCAGATGCAGGGTGAGTCTACAAGAGGCATGCAGACTTCCAACCTTCCGCATGGCTGGTCCCTTAGAGCTTCAGCAGAGACAGCTTTTGCCCCGTTGTAAGCAGATTCCATGTCTGTCCCACCTCATGTTCTTTGGGGCGGCGTTTGCCACTCTTTTCACTATGCTTTAACGACAGAGAGACCCAAAAAAGCCCAAGGTA
Organism: Apodemus sylvaticus; assembly: GCF_947179515.1. Taxonomy (NCBI): domain Eukaryota; kingdom Metazoa; phylum Chordata; class Mammalia; order Rodentia; family Muridae; genus Apodemus; species Apodemus sylvaticus. The sequence continues at coordinate 141,572,721 of NC_067476.1, forward strand.
ACGTGGAGGTCCATCAGCAGGGCGGGGCTGGGCTCCCTAGCAAACACACGAAGGAATACTCAGCGGCAGCTCAACAGGCAGAGCCGTGCACGTGGCCTCACTACCTGAAAGCTCTAGATTATAAGTCAGCCAGACTGTAACCCAGTTTTAAACGTGTTACTTAGGTAAGTATATATGCAACAGATCTCAACACTCACACACACACAAATATGTTCAGGGAACAGAAGCATGTCAATATTGTTTCTAGGGGTGTTGGAGAAATTAGAGAAAATCAACAATTTGTTCTCTACTATCCCCTTTTTATGTTTTGAGACTTTCCATCATCACTTTGCAGATGAGGATGACATCTGACCTTAGATTCTGGATCCTCTGACCTCTGTCTTTCCCCTACTAAGTGCTGGAATTACAGCTATGCAGCACCATGCCTGGGCTGTTACAATCTGTACACTTCTGCATTGTTTTCAACATTATACATTTGCAGGGTCTTCTTAGCTTCCTACTCAGTGCTAATCCACACATTTAATTACTGACTACTCAGTTCAAGAACAATCAAGATGTAACATTTCTGGCCCTTTTGGGTTTCTTAGTCTAAGTACTGCCTTACCTAGCCAATGTCCAGTTTCTAATCTAAAATTATTTATAACTGCCCAATTACCCTTACATTTAATACCAAACTCTATAGCAAGCTACTTTGATCTCCCCTAGGGAGAATTTCTGCAGCATTGAATAGTGGAATGTCGTGATTAACCTGTATTCGCTAGCTCAAATTGTAAGACCTTTCCTAGCCTGCCAGCTTCCTTAGCTCCTTCAGTTGGGATGGGCAGAATGTTAGAACCCACATCCTAGCTAGTGATTATCTTGTCATCCACAGCTCTGGTCTGACATGATTCCTCTTATGAATTCTTGCCTGGCAGGATTTCCTTATCTTTGGATAACTGGAGTGGTTTCCTTTGTCGGTCTGTTGTAACTATATAACAATTTCTGTGTTAACTAGCTAAATGAAGAGCAGAGCATGTCATTTCTGTTTAAAACCCTGGGATAGCTTCACAGTATATTCAATATAAAATCCCAAGTTCGAGAGCTGAAGAAGTGGCAGGAACCAGAGTTCAGCTTCCAGCACCCACGTCAGTGCTCCAGCTACAAAGAATCCAATGCCCTTTTCTGGTATCCACAGGCACTGTAACCACATGTACAAATCCATACACAAACCTACGTAAGTACACAAAAGTTAACACACACACACACACCCAACACACACACCCAAATAAACAAAATCCCACCAGAGTTCTGTGGCAGGCAAGATGGCTTAGTGGGTGAGGTTCCGTGCGATGCCACTGGGGCTCGATCCCTGGAGCCCACACAGTGGGATGAGAGACCTGCAAATTATCTGATTGTCACATGGACTCCACCTCCCCTCAATGTTCCCAACACTAGATATAATTTTAAAAATCCAGCCTGGAGAGATGGCTCAGAGGTTAAGGGCACAGTCTGCTCTTACAGAGGTCCTGAGTTCAATTCCCAGCAACTACATGGTGGCTCATAACCATCTAATAATGGGATCTGGTGCCCTCTTTTGGCCTGTAGGCAGAATGGTGTACATATAATAAATCATTTTTAAAAAAAAATTAAAAATTCACATAGCTCTTACAATTGTCTACAAAGTCTAAACCATATGTAAATAGTCACCCAGCCACTCAAGTGTGTTCCCACTGGGCTGTTTTTTTCTGATTCACATCCACAGTACCAAGTCCATTCCCCAGCTCAGGGTGTTTGTACCATGTCATCTCCCATGGATAGCAAGCTATGTTAAGAACAGGAATTCTGGGCTGGAGAGATGGCTCAGCAGTTAAGAGCACTGACTGTTCTGAAGGTCCTGAGTTCAAATCCCAGCATCTACATGGTGGCTCACAACCATCTGTAATGAGATCTAATGTTCTTTTCTGGAGTGTCTGGAGACAGCTACAGTGTACTTACATATAATAATAAATCTTTGAAAAAAAAAAAAAAGAACAGGAATCCTGTCTAGTTTGTCTGCTCCATTTAAATGTGGGTTCCTTAGAACTACCAGTAAGTATTCTCTAAATGCCCAGCACTCAGTGTGAGAAGCTGGGGCTCATAGCTATTTGATGAACTATTTGAATGAATAGTGTCAGGCCCTTTTCATTTGAATGAATGCATACCAATAAACCTTCCCTATCTTGCTTCTTTAATAATTGTACTGACCAATATTTATCCCAAGGGCTAAAATGTAGTATTTGCCTAGTTCCACACAGCTCTGGGTTCAACCCTCAACACCAAAAATTAATGAAAACAAAAATCAAACCATAAAATTTCAATGTAGACTCCTGTAATTCCCTATCAATGAGAACCAATTTAAATAAAGAGGCAAAAGAGTCAAAGACACTCCATAAAACATGAGTGAAGAGATAAGCTAACAAAAAAGATCCAAGGTGTAAGTGACCAGAGAAAGGCAAAAGAAAACTAAATAGAAGACCGGCAAGGCCAAATTTTGGCAAGAGTTCTAAGGACTAGTCAAACTGTGTACCTTGAAAAACAGCCTCGCCAAGTTGTGAGGAAGCCAAATTCACACAGAGCCACGTGTAACTCCCTGGCATACTTTAATCTAAATGAAAATATTATATCCACTAAGCTTTGTACAGAATGCTCACAGCACCTTTAGTCACTACAGCCCAAAGAACTCCTAGAGTCCATCAACAGAATGGACAGTTTTGTTTTGCTTTGTTTTTCCTGAGACAGGGTTTCTCTGTGTAGCTCTAGCTGTCCTGGAAATCACTCTGTAGACCAGGCCAGCCTTGAACTCAGAAATCTGTCTGCCTCTGCCTCCCAAGTGCTAGGATTAAAGGCATACACCACCACCGCCCGACAGTTATTTTTTTATAGAAAATCAATTAGCAACAAAAAAGATTAATACCTGAAATCCAAATAAATATCAAGGATAAAAATACTGATTCAATTTATCAGTTTTAGAATTGGCAAAAACTAATCTCTGGTGTCCTCTCCCCCAGGGAGAAGTTGGTATTGACTAAGTACAGAGCTCTAGGGAAGGATGACCAGATCCTTACCATGGTAGAACTTTGCCTCAGTCTAAGGGCATCTTCCAACCATACTACTGTGGGCCCACTGTGTGCAAAGTAGCATACAGGGCTCAACTGTCAGTGATAGGACGGAGTTGGCGTGGCTTCTAGCCTAAATGTTACAGGTTCCTGTGCAAAAAGGTTCCTATTTGTTTTTCTTCTCATAGACTCCTTTTTTTATTTGCAGTTTCACTGGCCACTAGGAATCATGTCTACAATCCCAGCATTTGGAGAGAAGCTATAGAAGCTCACAGCCAGCTTGAGCCACAAGACCCTGACTCAAGGATACAGAAACAAACCTGTAGTTTTCCTTTTCTGTGATGCAAAGTATCAAACTCAGATTCAGAGTAAAGTTCTAAGTCACCTTGTTAGGCTCTGACTGATGTGACTCATGGAGACCTTGCTGTCCTGAAGAACCAATTCGTCTTCATCTCAGGTGCTGGGATTATACCTACCTATAGCTAATTCTACTTTTTGGATTGTTTTCTTTAAATTACCTGTAATCTGTAGAACTATTAATTTTTCAAGTCTTTCTTAAAATCAACTTCTAAGCTTATCCCTGCTTGGAAATCCATGATTAAAACTCCTGATGCACTTCTGTTCGTCCTTTTATTATTCTAATCAGCTACATGCCACTTGTTTTGAGGCATCTCTTCAGATGGCTTAGGCTGACCTCAAATTCACTGTCTTCCTGTGCCCACCATGCACTGTCAACAGCTAAAGTCTGTTCCTATGGTGCTAGGAACATGAGGCTTTCATTTCAACTTCCTTGAGTATCACAGTAAGGTGATTCAGTAAGAAAAACTAAACTTTCTCATTTAAGAGGTCTTTATGTACAGAAGAATTCCTGCTCATTCAATTACAGAATGAGCCAAGGACCTTCAGAAGTAACTCAAGAAATGACCTGACCTAATGCTAAACTCATCATGAGAAAGGTGCGCTTTCTGGCATATTCTATTAACCCCTTTCCATTTGGGACTGGTACAGTTCCAGATGAAAATATCTAGGTTGAATTCTAACTTTTTCTGTCTTGTTCATGATCACATGGGTGTGGGAGGCTCATTCCCCTCCATTTTCCTTGTTTTCTGCCCTTCCTCCCACAGCCAACCTCAGAGCTTTCTAAGCCCCACACCATGTCAGAATAATATATATATATATATATATACACATACATACACACACACTCTTAAAGCAGAGACTCACAGCTGGGTATGGCTGGCGGTGCAGGTCTCCAGTCCCAGCTGAGGCAGAATTGAAGGCTTGATTCAACCATGAATTTACATAATGGAAATGTCTTAAACCAAGTGAAAAATCCCATCTCACTTTTATAGTTTGCAATATCATACATAAAATGGATTGAGTGATTATCTAACCCACATTCTGTGGTCGCAGGCGGAGGCAGGATTTGGATGTGACCATATGGTTAAGTGAAATTCATGTGAGAACACCAATATATCTGGACTAAGTCCTCCTTAGTATTTTGTTTTTTGAAACATCTCACCATGTGGCACTGGTGGGCCTGCAACTTGCTATATGGAACAGACTGGCCTAAAACTCACAGTCACCTGCCTGTCCTCCATTGGCTGGGATTAATGGCATGCGCCTTCATTCCTGGCCTAGAACTTTCTGAGTTATAAAAAACTCTCTTCTCTCCTGAAAATGTTTTATATTCACTATTTATCTGAAGAAGACAAAAGGATGGATTTCCCAATAGTTAATGGACACCAAATACTGCTCCTACTTCTTCCCAGCCACAAGATGTACCAGATGGTGTCCTGCCTATAAAATATGAGCAAAATAATTGTCTCAGATTCCTTGGCTTTCAGGGGGACATGGTTAGCTCTGAAAACTCACGTAGATAGTATGTGCAGGGCTTGTAGGTACCTAGGACCTGTGCTGGAATTATCAGCATGTTAGCCATCACTATCTCTTCAAGTCTTATACAAGCTCTCCCACAGCAGCACTCAACTTCTTTGGAGGCACTGCATTTAATCTACAATGGATAATTGCATCTTTTTGTGTTTCTCCTCCACCTAGCCTATTAAGAAATTCTGTAGCAGGGTCTCATAGAACATGCAATGCCCTCCAACTTTCACAAACGCCAATGCTGGTCCTTATCTTTCTACCTCCCAAATGCTTTATTGTAGGTCACAAACTCCAACACATCCCTAGCTATACATCACAGAGCTATACACACACCACAGAGCTATATACAATAAAAACTTCAGTTAAGCTGGCATCACTGTACTGAACCAGACTTAAATGAATCTAAAGGATTATGTGAGCATGTGGCCTTGGTATATTTAAGATTAAATGCTGCCCTCCCCTGGTTTTCCCTGGAAAAGGTTTCCAGCATAGCACTGTTGATAGGGACTCTTTTCAGTAAAAGAGTGCTCTTCATTTTTTTATGTTCTTTTTCCAGCACTAGCAGGTACTAACTGCTCTTCATAAATCCAAGGACAGTTCCCCCCCCCCCCCACCTCTGGGTTCAGTTGCATCTAGCTCAGAGCCAGATGGCCTAAAAATCCACTTACTGGTCCTTCAAGCTCATGAATCATGAGCCTTTTCATACTCAAGAGCTCACTCAGGCAACCCTGCAATCCCTACCTTCCTTCATCTATCCAAAGTCATGGTACAGAAGTGGCAGGGCCCACAAATAGGTCAGTCTCCATGTAGAAGCATCATCCCTTCGACAACTCATACATGCTCACACCTGGTGTTGCCTACCTTGGCAAAATGGAGCAGCTCACAGATGCTGGAAGGAGTCTTGGAGGCCAATCAGGAAATTCTCCAGAGGCTCCCAATTGAAGCCCGGCCACCCCCTGAATAGCCAGCCCCTCCCCCGTCACTGGAGCAGCCCAAGCAGTAGCACTTTTCTTCCCTTCTCACTTCCGCACAGGACATGGGGAAGGCAGTTGTTTTTCTTACCCCTTCATCTACCCAACTTTAGAATTCTCCAAATTTAAATCAGCAGCTCCAAAGACATTTCTCATAGTCAAAAACTGACCCAAATAATCCTGCTGAGACAGTCTATAAAGCAGGCTGGTCTATTACTCTACACCCCACCCCTTGCCTCAGTCTCTCAAGAGCTGTTATTAAAGGTACTGCTACAGCATGACTGAGTCCAGGTTCTTACTATAGTGGCATTCTTTATTCATACATGACTCAAATCTAATAAAAGGAATGCTCATAAATTAAAATTGCAAATAATGAAATTTATTTAGACCCATATACTTCTAAGCCCATCAGTCACACAGAATCTGGCAACACTGCAAAGCCTTAAGTGTGCACACAAGAACATAAATGGGAAATACATCAGATTCCCAATTTGTGGAGATGGTCAGAAAACTCAGAAAACCACTAATTCAATTCCAGGATCTCCAAAGATCTCGCCAAAGCCAAACACATTTCACCCTCTCTGAACCTTCATAGTAGAAAACTTAGTCCAGAGAGAACTAGATATGGAGTTGCTCCCCACCTAGGCACATCCTTTATCGAACTTCATTTGCCCACATCTGATCACTACCACACGTTGGTGGATGCTTGTTACTCCATGTTTACTTTAGTTGGGGAACTAAAATCATGGAGCACTGAGGCTCTTCTCTAATAGACTGGGGATCCACCATATGACCACTATTGTGAATTCAGCCCCACCTGACACCCCTCAGATGAGGGAGAAGCAGGAGACACTTGCTACCTATGAAGTATGAGCGCCTCCATGACAATTCTGTTTGTAGTTGTGTAGGTTCATAGCTCATACCTGAAGTTCCAACACTGTAGACTTCTCTATCAATAAAATGGGGGTGGCGAGAGCAACTCTGAGGGCTAAGGTTATACTAAGAGTGACCAACTGTTCCCTTCAGGGCTCCCAGGTAAGTAAATGTGCGTTTGGATGTTGGTGTGTGTAGCACTCCTCTGTACCCTTATGGGACACTTAGGACTTAAATGGCAGGATGGGCACAATAATAGAAAAGTGACTGATCTGAGGAGCAATGTGGGGGTTCTATTCTACCACACTCAAGAGAAGTCACCAAAGCAGCCAAGTCAAACACACTTAAGTTTCCCTTCAGGGCCAAACTCATACCAATTTCCAAAAGAAATGGAATAGCTGTGGTCATAGAACGATACACACCTACCACTGAATAATCTGAATCCTTTTACAGAACAACGCCCAAAAGACACAATAGCCATGGGTCACAAGAACTAAAGGAATCAAAAGGAATCTCCCTGTCCCATTCTATTCCTAGCTCCCATTTTATAGTTTAGTCCAGTCTCTGAGCTAAGTAGCCACTTAAGATAGTCCCCTGCTGTACTATGTACTTCTCTCCATGGCCTACACATACTAACTAGCCTTACATACAGATGTATGTATCATAATCTCCTTATCCCTGAGACAATAACGGAGCACTTACAGGACTCCAAACTTATGGGATTTCATCAAAGAAATAATTTTTAAACAAATGTATGGTAAAACTCATCTCAGAAAGTGGCTTATAGCAGCTACTTCAAGGGTAGTCAACTTCTGCTTCCATCCTCTTACAACATACATATCCAGTGTCTGTTAAACATGGAGGATGTGAGGAAATACCAGACCATCTTCCTGAGCATCACCAGGGACAGAACATTGTTAAAAACCATTGTCTCTCCAGTGTGCATGCTGCTTGATCAGCACAGTGGACCAGAGCCTCTGTTCATAATCAATGTTTTCCCTACTCACCAGTTTAATAACTCAGTTAGTTGGGATACATGGAGGATCTTAAGTATTAGCTTTTAAATTTTCTGGAAAACTATAGTATAGCCACAAACTTGTTCCCACATGAGTTAACTGTCTGACCAGCAATAAAGGCCAAGAGAGCCTTTATTCAGATTCTGTGGCATTTTTGCCTTCCCATCATTAAGTTCTGTTGTGCCCCACACATAAGACTGCCCCAAAATTTGTTAGCATGGCATATAGCTATGGCTAAGCTATAGTTACATGAAAACATACGTGTATGAAGACCAGCAAAGTTGAGTTCCACCATCAAAGAAGCCAAGTGGTTTATCTACTAAAATAGCCACCTGAGCAAGTTTACAGCCACTGGTCTCATAGATCACATGGCCAAAGGGAATTACAGATGCAGTCTCCATTTGCAACCTACCACGTGGAGTAGCAGACAGGCAGCACAGCAGCACAGGCTGGTATTTTGTCTAAGTGGCTAGGCTCTTTTAGACCTTCTTTTTCCCTCTTGAGACAAGGTCTCACTGTTTAGCCCTGGCTGGCCTGGAAGTCACCATGTAGACCAGGTCGACCCAGAGTGCTGGACATAGAAGTGTCACGGCCAGGGTGTAGCTGCACAATGTAGCTACTCTTTGTTATGAACCATACAACTTTCCTTTGCAATTTAAACTTAAGTAAACGACTCCTACTGTCAGGAGGCTACAGTTCACGCAGACTATTATCCTGGTTTCCAGCACATCTATTTACATGTGAGAAGGCAAAGGAGAAAACTGGTGGTGGCAGCAGAAACTTAAACACCAAGGAGCTGGTAGAAACCCATGGGATGAGTCAGGGTCTGCCAACATCCCAGGGTTTATGTCTTTCTTCCTTCCAATATAAAATAGGAGGTTGTCAGATTATTGACAAGGACTTAAATATAATTGTTCTCTAGGCCAGATTCTGTATGTCTGACACTGAATTGCCAATATGAATATTCTGTCCCATTCACTTCTCTGCAACTATTGGCTGAGTTTCATGTTCTAACCTCTAACATTTCATTAGACTAAGGCCCCCAAGGCTCAACAGATATCAAAGACCATGGTTAATGCCATTTTCCCCCTACTATATACAGCTTCAGTGCTTTTGAAGTGCTGACCTATAACCGGGACTGAAATGTTTACATCAGGGTCATTTGTCCCGGACTCTTCAGTTGCAGAATGGTATGCCGGAAAGCATGATACACTGCATTGGTTGCTTATTGTTGCTATGTTGATCCAGATAAGGAGTCATACTTAAATTTAAGGATGCTTGCGACTCAGACAGATAGAATGTAGCTCAAGCATCACAATCAAGTCCAGAAGAACATACAAAGAATTAATGAATAGAAGATGAACTTGCTTATGTTGTTGGACATGGGGCTTTTCCACAGAACTGTCACCACTGCAAATGTGCTGGCACAGCACTCTTCAAACTATTATACAGGAAGCTTTCATGCCCAATCAGATTTTATACTAAGTACCATTTTTTAGCTAAGAAATACTATACTACGTACCATTTAAAGGCAAAGTTTTAAGTTAGATTCTATCATATCCCCTTAAGAAAAATATACTCTGGGGAGGATGATGTGATAAATATGATACACTTTCTTGCATAAAATACTAAAGAGCAGAAAACAACAAATTGCAGAAGTGATCTCTCCCAAGTCCACCCCTGTCTATGTGTAGAGGGCTGCTGATGCTACTCTCCATTATTTTGTAAATGCTTCCTCAACACTGGTCAGATTTAAAAAGACTTAAAGTAGCCTGTGTCTCTTGTCCAGTTACTCCAAGGTGGGAAGAATTCTTGAATCCAGTTCTAAGTAGCCTGGGCAATACAATCAATAAAATCACTCAGTTGCTATGTGGAATTACGTCTAAGCTCTTCTAAAACAGGACATGCAGCTCAGTGGCAGACTGCCTGCTCGGACTTTCTAACACACTAGGATATTCAAATACAAGCTAAATTATAAGCATTTCCCGATAACTCTGATTGTAAAAACAGCCCACAAATCGTAGCAGCTCTAGCCCGGCCTTTAAAACCAGCAGGGTATAACAACTTCGTTTACTAAGTTCATTAAGTTAAACAAATGTGAAAGGGACAAAACCCAGAACACCAATGTCACAAAGCAGCGATTGTTTGGCTATCTTTTCCTCCCCACCTCAAACCCATCACATAGGATTGCAAAGACAAAGCTTTCGGTGAGTGAAATTAAGAACCTACTCCAAGCATTTTCCCCCTTTCCACTGCAACCAGTATTTGAAAATGAGAGTCCACTGACCCTTGGAGACTCCTGGTGAGGAGGAGTATGGTCCTCAGGTTCTTTCCAAATCCACATAATGAAGCCATTAGCTAACAAAGCACACACAATAAAATGAAATTCTGAAAACGAAGATACCACAGATTTGACCTAGAATCAAGTTTCCTCCCTGCTGTCCCAAGGCATCCTCTTCTTTCCACACTTCAGCATTAGAAGACAAGAATAAGCAACAATTGTTACCTCTAAGATCACCAAATCCACATTTCCAAAGGCACAAAATATTTTCTTGAGTTAAAAACAAAAACCCAAAACATGGTATTATAGCTCAAAGAAGTACTGTGCAGTTGAAGCATTAAAGCATCAGCCTTTATTTTGTGACAAGTTTATTGAACAGTATCCAAGACTTCTTCTTTATAAACAAAAATTGCTAAATGATGCCAAAGTAGGTTGTGCTGTGGTCACACTGTCAACAGCCCTTTGGCTGTGCTTGAATTCAAAATATTGGACTACAGGACTGCCAATAAAACAGCTGAAGTGAAATAACTTACACATGGAATTGAGCGCGACAAGCACTCAGTGATCACCACCACAAACGTCCCCAAAACATGGACTATGAGTCATTGTACATGTTATGTTCACTCATTTTTCCAACGCTTTCAAACTGAGTGCATTTTATTTTACACACTTCATCAATTCTGCAGAATCCAGCAAAATGGAGTTTGAGTTAGCTTTTGTTTCCTTATTTTTGTGCAAGGTGAGCATTTCCACCTAAAACCATGTGTGCGTGCTTACTCCATATATGTACGTACGCCTAGATTTCATCAAGCAGATCAGGACTGACCTTAGCTACCCTGAACGTTACTACCTATCTGTAAGGTTGACATTTCCTAATGCAGCTTTAATTGTCAATGCTTTGAGATGACTTAAAATAACGAGTCAGGAACTACATTTCACTTAACACTGTTGCATTAAAACAAAACCTACAACAGCCACTAATAATTGTACATCCAGACTAGTATAAACACAGAAAACGCCTCCAAATTATGCTTATGAGCTAAATCTGGCACTGGAGTTTTAAAAATTTACAATTTGCTTATTTATACAATACATTTGTAGATTTCTCTACTCCTATAAAACCAAAAGAAAAATAAACACTAATAAAAACTTAGGAGAAACAAATTAACCCTAAGGAAATATTCTTTTCCATGTCAAAGTCACCAAAAACAGACAATAAAATTTATACATGAAATTGAGAATACCTTGAACAGTGTTTACAAACACACTTTGAGCAAAGCTTTACAAAGCCTTCATACCATACAAATGAAAAAATTACGGAAACTCAAATCTATACCAAGTCTAGTTCTGGAAAAATTTTTCTGACGAGAGGTATAAATAGTTTGATAGAACACATTTTCATGGTTATTAAAATAAAAATAAAAACTGAAACTTCAATGCCCAAACAAGATAAAATATACTCAGCAATTAGGTCTGTCCCAAACATACAAGCTCAAATTCCAGAGGGCAAAGCTTTTAATTACATTTCACAACAAACTCTGTTGTGATTAAAGGGAATGCGGAACACAATTCTCTCTGATTTCCATACCAACACTATTTTCTTATTTAATGAACAGTGTGAACCAGGTTTTTCTTTTTAGCGTTTATCTAAGATGTAGAATAACAAAATAGTTGCAATTGAGTGTATGAAATATTTAATAATCATGTACGAAGATACAACCAAAATAAACTGTGAGAAAGGATAAAAGATTTTCACCTTCCAACAATCACTTTTTCTAAAATATAGTCAGTTTCCAGTGGGGAAAATAAACTGCAGTTGAAATAAGATGCCCAAAATAGTTCTGAAGTGTTCACACTCTGTCTTTGGAACGAGAAATGATTACTTAACAAATAACATCACATATAAACATATTGCTTTTTGAGGCAGTAGCTATCTGTCATGCAATCTATGTTTGTGAGTTATCAAGTGATTCACAATGCAGCCACTTTTCAAAGTCTGCACAACTCTTTCACTGAACAAAACAACCTCAAACTGTCTCTTCCTCCAAGACTATAGCAGTGAATAGGCTTTCAAACTTTCCGCCAAGAGACTGTTGCCACTCTTAACTCTAAAATTACACGACGAAACTTTACTTCAGTGTATCACTCGCTTAGAACACAAAAAAGGCACTACAGACATACATTTGTGTGTGCATATGTATATGTGTGTATACATGCATACATACATACATGTATATAAATAAATATATATATAATGTATGCAAGATATGCTTCCTTTAAATGTAGACTTCTCAATGTAGGTAAAGCCACATTATGTGAAAGATACTATTTATTTCCGTTATTATTCATCAGTCTCCAATTCTGTAAGTTATGTGAACTGTGAAACAGCTTTCAAGCATTTTAAATTCAGAACCTATCAGTGAACGAGATGTGATAAACCAAATGCTTTTTAAGGGAAAGGACATTTAGCCATCTGAAGAGTCCCTCCATCTTAGTATCCTGATAGCCAAAAGGAAGACTATAAAATGCACAGTGACCTCAATTCTCTCTTCTGACAGCTGTACTTAGACTCTGCATAAAGGATTTTTGTGAACAGGCTCATGATCAAACAACGGCACCACAAAGCCTCCAAATTAACAGAATTAAACACACATCAACCTATGATCCAACATAGGGATCTTTCATTCTACAATACTACTGCTAACAAAACTGCCACTTTCAACTTCAGTTTTATATTCCAAGATAGAATGCTCTTTCCTACGAATTCCTTTGTTCCAAAATTCACATAAATTGGGACAAAAACAATTTGCTAAATTAGTCCATCACAAAGATTTCAAATCAAACACCTAAACTAAACACTGATTACTAAGTGGTTTCTGGTTTTCATTGTCATCCAAACAATATGAACAAATTTTAAACTTCCTAAACTAAATAAAACTTGGCAGTCAAACCAAATAATGTCAGTAGAGGACTCCATTGTTTATTTTTATGGTAAAAGTCATTTCACACAATCATAAGTGTGACATTAGAAATCAAAGTTCAGGCTTATTTAGCAGAAACCACAAGTGTGGAATTTCTATATTAGAAATTAAAAACTAACAAAGTAGTTGTACTTATTACAAGTGAGTCAAATAGGCAAATAAAGCGGCAACACTGAAGTAGGACTGTCTATACAGCAAGAACCCTTAAGAAGCAATAAAGGTACATACAATGAATCTGGATACAGAGACTTTATTCAATTTTAAAAGAAAATGAAGGTTTCAGACAAAGCTTTGAGCCTATAACAAAGCAGGTATGTCCAGCTTTAAATCAAATTGCAAAAGTAGCCAACTTCTAATTGTCAGCACTGGCACAAGCCCCCTCCACGAGCTCTACTCACGTTTCTATTTTCTTCATCCCATGTGGTATAAAAGAAAACCAATCTAGATTCCTTGATACGCTTTATATGATCGAGTATTACAAATGGTCTCTACTGTATGCCAAAGTTATTTTTGTGTTCTCTCCAGATAGCTTTACTGTAACAAATTGCAATATTTATTCTGTGAGTTGTAAAACAGCCAACCAATGCTCTGTGTATAGAAACCAATCTATCTGCAATTGAAACAATCCACAGGTTCTAACCTGGAACTACTAGGAAAACAATCTGGATGCATTAATCACAGCAAAATAAAGATATACTCAATAAGAAACTGATGTGAACGGCTACCCTAAAACGAGTTTTACCTTTCTTGAACCTATAGGCCTATCATTTAAATCAATGACAGCAGCTGTGGCTTCATCCCGAGATTCAAAGGCCACCATGGCTTCACCTGTAGGCATACCTTTTTCATTGTATTTTAAACATACTGAACCCGGAATTACTTGATAACCATAAAAGAAATCTAAAATTTCATCAATAGATACAGTAAAAGGCATGTTCTGCACCTTAATTATTGTAGGTCCTGGTTTTCCAGAGCTAGCTCCAAAGCCAGGGGGACCCCCAATATGGATGGGGCCAGGCCCAGGCCCTGGCCCAAAGGCTGGTGGCCCACTCAAATGCCCAGGAACACTTCCAAGACCAGGGGGTCCACTTCCAAAACCAGGAGGAGCATTTAAACTACCTGGGCCATTTCCAAAGTTCTGAGGGATGCCCCCAAATCCTGATGGCCCACTTATATTATTTGGTGCACCTCCAAAACCTGGAACCTCCAGTCCTAGGCCAGGCAAACCACTATTTCCAACCGAAGGCATAACAGGCCTAACATCACCAAAGGCACCCCCTAATCCTGGAGGGGGGAGTGGTGGCCCAAAGGCATTGGGCCCACCAAAATTACCAGGGAAGTTAAATGGTGGCCCATTATTGGCCTCCTTTGATCCTACAGTCAAGAAGACATGCTCTTCTCCTCCTGCACTGGGGATGCCAGCACCAGGTATTGCAGGACCAGGTATTGCTGGGCCAGGTATTGCTGGACCGGGCATTGCGGGACCAGGTATTGCCGGACCGGGTATTGCGGGACCGGGCATTGCGGGACCGGGCATTGCAGGACCGGGCATTGTGGGACCGGGCATTGCAGGACCTGGCATTGCGGGACCGGGCATTGCGGGACCGGGCATTGCAGGACCTGGCATTGCAGGACCAGGTATTCCAGGACCGGGTATTCCGGCACTAGGTATTCCAGGACCAGGTATTCCAGGACCAGGTATTCCACCACCAGGCATTCCAGAGCCGGGCATCCCAGCACCAGGCATCCCAGCAGCAGGTATACCCGCACTAGGCATCGCAGCACCTGGTATTCCAGCACTGGGTATTCCAGCAGTGGGAATTCCAGCAGTGGGCATTCCTGCACTAGCTATCACCGGTACTGCAGGATTACCTGGAACAGGTATCTTTAAGCCCTTTTTTCCTTGGGCTGGGGGATTTTTCTCAATCTCTCTCATATCGTCTAGGGTAACTATATGAACAAAAGCTTCTCTCCCATTCAGCTTTTTACGGTGTAAGTGTTCAGATTTATGTGCGTCATCTTCAGTTTTAAACTGAACCAATGCTTGCCCTAGACCTTGCCCATTGTTATCAACAAGAACATGTACAGCATTCTCATCCACTGGGATTCCTTCTAGGAACTGAAGAACATCCATCTTGGTAATGCTGAATGGAATGTTTGTTATATGGGCACAGACTTTGGCAGAACTGACTTCCCCCTCCGGATTTAACACCATTTCCCTCTGGTCATAGGTGAAGTTCTGAAGTCGTTTTCGAATCATATCTATCTTTTCTAGCATACCTTTCTTAGTTATTGGATGAACTTGAATAAAGCGATTGCCCATGTACTGTTTATGACGACAGAGAGCAGCCTTATAGTCAGCATCATTCCTGAATTCTACAAAGCCTTCACCAGTTGCTTTCCCATTGGGTCCATAAGCTATATAAATACTATCTTCCACAATATCCAACTTCTTAAAAAAATCAATGACATGTTTGTTTTCTGCTTCAAATGGTAGCCCTTTTAAGTAAACACAAAATCCAGCCTCATGTGGTGATCTTGATCTTGACCTTTTCTGCTCACTGGGCGATTTTGACCTTGGAAGTGTCTGTGAAGGAGGGTGGGCTTGTCCAGAAGGCCCCATACTTTGCTTAAAAGTGATATGACCTCCAGCAGCTACCCACTGTCTCTCTGTGGCAGGACTGACTTCCACATAGCGTTGAATCATCAGCATTCTGTTTCGTTTCAAAGCTTCAAATGTATCTTGAGGAGAGAGAAACTTAACCAATCCATTCCCATTATTTCGACCTACATGATCTTTTAACAAATGCACTGCATCAACTCGGAGCCCATGGAAAAACTCTCTGACATCATTTTCCATTGCAGAAAAGGGCATTCCGTGCACACTCACATACAGATCATCAGGGTTGATAGGAATAGACTTCACGCTGCTTTGAGAATTCATCTGTATAGGGTTAACAGTATTTAATGGACCCAGAAACACAGGGTTCAGATTATTGTTCAGACCCATAGGCGCTCCAGAGCCATTCATTCCAGCAGGCAGAGGTGCCACAGGTGGTGGATTCAAGGGTGGCATGCCTGACATAGGAGGCAATGTGGTCATAGGTGGCACAGAAGGGACTGGGGGAATGGGAGGAACAGGTGGCACAGGAGGCAATGTTGGTACCGGAGGAGGAACTGGTATTGGGGGAATGGATGGCAGCGGTGGCAAAGATGGCATCGCTGGGATTGGAGGAATTGGTGGTGGCGGGACTGTGTTCATTGGAGAAGCTGTACTCGGAACCGCTGAGCTGAATGTTGGGCTCCCAAAGGAAGCCCCCACACTTGGAGGAGCAGTTCCTACGCTGGCTGTGGAAAACGTCTGTATGCTTTTGTTGCTCTCATGAACAGAAGTGGTAGCAGTTACTACACTTGGTGAAGGATTATTAAAGTTGGGTACTGTTGCTGGCAAGCTTACCCTGCTGCTCATCCCTGAGCTAGGTGGTGGTCCTGATCTACTAGCATTTGCTGGTGGAATATCTAAGTTGGCGGTTTCAAAACGCCTACGACTCAGTTCAATCATATTCTGCATTTCTGTTTTACTACTCAATAATAGTGTTACTTTTGACCCTTTAATTGTACCACCTGTGCGCATCATACCAAGCCTTGCATCTTCATCAGTGGCAAAAACGATGAAAGCCTCACCCAGTTCACCCCCTACAATATGCACGCCCCCATCGGGGATGGTCAATCCAGAGAAGAAGTGGCGGATGTCCATGGTCCCCGCCACAATTGGGAGACCTTGCAAACGGATGACCACAGCCATGCTGCGCTGAAACCACACACACCTGCAGATGAGAAAAGGCAACGGCCATGTCAGACTCCTTATAATTACACCAAGACTTTAGTTGCAAGAATGACCAGCTACCACATTAACCCACATTCCCTCAAGCTATTGCAATGTTTTTAATTTAGATAATTCAAAGATGTGAACAATTCCAAGTTCTAAAGGCTTTCATTTTGGCAATAGTTATAAAGCGGTTAGAAGTTCAGTCTAATACCTAAAAGATCCCAGAAAAACTAAGGACAGTAAAGTCACAATAAACATCATTTAGATCATTAAGTCTTCAGTAAGATTTAAAATAAATGTGCAAAAATCTATGGGAGGAATCATGCAAATGATGCATCAAAATTAATATTTAAAACTGATTTAGCACCTCCCATATAAACTTTATAATTTCATAGTTATCAGAGTGATACTTTTTAAGGCTCAATCTCAAAATGCAGAAGAAACAGAAAACAGGAATGTTCCTGCATTACATAAATATTAAATGATAAAGTAGGTTCAAATCTCAAAAGGAAGAGTGGCAGGTATTTGACTAGCATTCAAACACCAATCCCCAATTCAATTCTTTGCACAAGAAATCTCAAATGATAACAGACTCCATATTTCATAGTAAAACTTTTCAATATGTTTCATAGTTTTAGTAAAAGAAAGAACTATCTGAGGCTGCACAGATGATTAACTGGGTAAGAACTTGCTGTATGTGCAATCACAAGAACAGGAGTTCTATTCCCTGCATCCACATGGGTATGGCTACATATGTCTGAAACCCTAGCTAGAAGTCCCAACTGAAAGCCTAGTTCTAAGTACAATGAAGGGAGCACGATAATACGGCACAGAACAATAGACCTGACGTCCTCTTCCAGCCTCTGCCTGAGCACACGGGCTCATATGTGACCATGCACACACACTCTCTCCTTTTGTCTCTTTTTGGATTTACTTTAAAAAGGACAACTAGGGCCAGGCATAGTGGAATAGCCTTTAATTCCAGTACTTAGGAGGCCAATTTCTGTGAGCTTGAAGCCATTCTGCTCTATAGAGCTCCAGGCCACTGAGGGCTTCATTGTGAGACTCAGTCTCAAACAAATGAACAAAACAGGGGTTAGGAACATAAATCAGTTGGTAGAATGTTTGCCTAGCACTCATAAAGCTCAAGAGCCCATCCCCAACACCACAGATGCTCAGTATGGCAGTGAAGTTGAAGCAGGAGGAACTTGAAAGTTGAGGCAGGAAGAACTTGAATTCAAGACCAAGACCTGTTAGGTCTCCAAGCCAACTTAACTCCTGCTGATTCTCTGGTTGCTCGCTATCTCTTTATACAGCAAAATTTGTCTCAAAAAATAAATAAAAGGGGGAGAGGAAGGGGGACTCAATGAGATGGCTTAACTTGCTAATAAATGCTGAAGAGTTCCATCCCTGGGACCTATATACACTGAAGAGAATCCTCCCTGCACTCCCCCCCCCCACAAAACATACAAATAAGTAATTATAAAATTACAATGATGATAATAATAATAGGGTTCAGCTGGAAAAATGGCTGAACAGTTAAGAGTGCATCAGTGCCAGGCAGTGGTGGTGCACGCCTGTAATCCCAGTACTCTGGGAGGCAGAAGCTGGCAGAAGCTGGCGTATTTCTGAGTTTGAGGCCAGCCTGGTCTACAGAGTGAGTTCCAGGACAGTCAGGGCTACACAGAGAAACCCTGTCTCAAAAAAAACAAAAAACAAAAAAAAAAAAAAAAAAAAAAAAACACACCAAAATCAAAAAATAAATAAAAAATAAAAAAGAGTGCATCAGTTTGGGGCCAAGCACCCTCATAGTAGCTCACAACCACTTCTAATTCAGTTCCAAGAAATCTAATACCATTTCCTGTCCTCCATGGACAACAAGGCACATATATAGTACACATATATGCAGAGCAAAATACTCATATATATGTAAAATTAATAATAACAATAATAACAACAACAAAAGTAACAACAACAATAACGACAATAATAATAGCAGCAGCAGCACTTGGGAGGCAGAGGCAAGCAGCTATCTGTGAGTCTGAGGACAGCCTATAGTGAATTCAGGGGCAGCTAGAGTTATTGAGCTAGTGAAATACTATCTCAAAACACAAAAAGTAGCTGATACTTTGCGTGGTATCCACGAGGCTCTGAGTTTAATCCCAGCACCTCCTTAACTGGGTATGGAGACATATACTTGCAATCCTATCATTATTAGTTACAGGATTTTCAGTTCAGAGTCATGCTTGGCTACATAACCAATTTAAGGCCAGCCTGAGATACATGAGATTGTTTGAAAACTAATAAGAGCGTGGAGCAATGGTTCAGTGGTTAAGATCACCTGTTTCTACAGTGGACCCAGGTCAAGTTTCCAACATCCATGTAGTGGCTCAAAACCATCTATTACTCCACTTCTAGGGGCTCCAACACCTTCTTCTGGCCTTGCCAGCTACACACGTACACACTATACACACACACACACACACACACACACACACACGCGCGCACACACTACACACTACACACACACACAGGCAAGCACTCATACACATGAAATGAAAATAAAATAGCTCAGCAGTTAAAAGCTCAAACTGAGCCGGGCGGTGGTGGCGCATGCCTGTAATCCCAGCACTCTGGGAGGCAGAGGCAGGCAGATTTCTGAGTTCAAGGCCAGCCTGGTCTACAGAGTGAGTTCCAGGACAGCCAAGGCTTTACAGAGAAACCCTGTCTTGAAAAAACAAAAAACAAAACAACAAAAAAAATAAAATAAAAGCTCAAACTGCTCATCTAGGGAATTTGAGTTCAGTTCCAAGCACCATGTCAGAAGGCTTAAAGCTGCTATTTAATTCCAGCTCGGAGGATCTAACTCCTCTGGCTTGCACAAGTACCTGCACTCACACGCATATACTCACACAAAGACACGCAAGCACTCATAATCAAATCTTTTTTAAAAAATAATTTTAATATTTTAAAAGAAATCTTAAAGAAGTTTCTCCCAGGTCCAAATTTTCTTTCTTTTCTTTTTCTTTCTTTCTTTCTTTCTTTTTTTTTTTGGTTTTTCAAGATAGTGTTTCTCTGTATATCCCTGGCTATCCTGGAACTCACACTGTAGACCAGGCTGGCCTCAAACTCAGAATTCCACCTGCCCCTGCTTCCCAAGTGCTGGGATTAATGGCATGTACCACCACTGCCCGGCCAAATTTGATTTCAAGATTTCCATTTATTGGGCTGGAGAGTCAGCAGTTAAGAGCCCTGACTGTTCTTTCCAAGGTCCTGAGTTCAAATCCCAGCAACCACATGGTGGCTCACAGCCATCTGTAATGAGATCTGACACCCTCTTCTGGGGTGTCTGAAGACAGTTACAGTGTACTTGCATATAATAAATAAATAAATCTTTAAAAAAAAAAGATTCCCATTTATCTGTCTGCTTGTTTGTTGTTCCTGTTGCTGCTATTATACCTGGCAGCATTACCAACTGCAATTTTAATTGCTTCTATAACTTTTAAAAGAATGGGAATCAAAACTTGGGTATTGGAAAAATGGTCATTTGAAACTGATGTGATCAATCAAGTTTTAAATATAAACCTATTAAGTTGGTTCCAAGTGCTCAGAGAAATTTTAATTACTTGAGATCTGGTTTAATAATTTCTCAATTAAGAACATTAGAAGGAACAAGGTTTTCTACTATAAGCTCTAACACACAAATAAATGGAAGAAATTCTTCGTACATGTCAAATACTGTACGAACTCCAATTTCATGATATAAAATCTAGTATCAACAATATAATTACTATATACAAAATAGAAATATACTGTTTAGTTTTGATAGTTGTTTTGGTTTTCTTTTCTTTGTTTCCCTTATCTTTTGTTTATTCTGAAATATGTTCTTACTTTGTAGCTCTGGAACTCCCTAAAGAAAGTAGCCTGGCCTCCAACTCACAGAGAACCACCTGCCTCTGCTTCTGCCCCAAGTGCTGGAATTAAAGGTATGTATGTATCACCACTCCTGGCAGCCTAAAACATCAAAACTCATCTCATTGTTTAGTACACCTGAAAAATTTTCATAAATCAAACACAGCTAAGTTATATATTTAGAATCTTCTTCCTACCTCCCTAGCTCTGGGCTGTATCTAATTTGTGTTACACTGAAGACTGAACCAGAGCTTTGTGCTTGTTAAGCAAACACTACCATTGATTTCATATTCTTATAATTATATACAAAGATAAAAGCAATCTTCAAATTTAACCAAGAATGATGAACTAGCATTGGACATGGAGGTGGGGTGGCTGAGTAAAAGGTTTTAGGTATGGTCTGAAGAGTCAAACAATAGGCCTGGTAAGAAGGCTCAAGTAACCGGAGTTTGATCCCTGGAGTCCACCTGGGAGAAAGAAACAACTGACCTTCCCTATGACCTCCACACTGTGTTACTCCAAGTGCCAGTTCCTACACACACACACACACACACACACACACACACACACACACACACACCTATTTAAAAAAAACACAACAAAGATCATCACCAACAGACCTTCTCTATTCAGCATTGTAATATGAAACTATATCAGCACATTTCTAAATAACTGAGTCAAAATCACATTCCTTACTTAATCTGAAATATGTTTATGTGCAAATCATGATGGCACTATGGTCAATTTCAAAAAAATGTTTCATCACTTTCTATGGGTGTAATATCATTGGTAAGCCAGGTGTTGAAAACCTAAGGAAAAAATGCTTTAGTGTGAAACTTAAGAATAAGATGAGAACTTAAAATGGCCCCAAGAACACAAGCCTAAATTAGATTCATGTACGTTTCTAAGCCATATTGCTAAGAAATTTACTGAAAGTCGGTACAATGAACCCAATGAAAACATACCAATTGTTAATAACCTGCCTAAGATTGCCAGCTAGGAAAGGGCTGGAGGATTAAACCAAGCAGAGAACAGGATCTACTCCTAAACCCATCTGAAGCAGAAAAAGTTGCTAGGTTCGGAAAAATATAAAGAAATATCTGTTATTCTGCTACTAAATACTTGGTTAGAAGCAAAGCTTAACCTGTCTTGAGTCTAGCTTGGTCCCTCCAACAAAAGGTTAAATTCAATTGCTAAGGTCTAAAATTTGTGCTGTACAAACTATTACCTACTATCTACACCTGTATTTCTAGGACTATAAGTAACCATGCCAAGAAGCATTGGAATCTACCACCCATCACAATGCTGTAGGAGATGGCGCACACGGTAACTTCCAGGCAATAAGAAATGTATACATAAATAAAACAAGACTCTCAGGAAACAACTCTTCATCCCACTCTCATCCTTCAGTAAACACGTGCATACACACACGCACAGAGTTTACTACACTTGTTTTCATACTGTTTAAGGTATCGCATTTTATTTTGTATAAAAATGAACCTATTCAAAATCTCTTACCTTGTAAAACAAGAGATGTATTTTCTTAAGAAGCAGAGGCCAAGTCAATCCTGTGGGCAACCAATTAAAACCAACTTTTAGACTGCAACAGAGAATAAATGGAGGCAAAAATCAATGCAGGAAACAACACGCACAGGCCACACTGAACTGTACTTTATGAAGAAGAGTCTGAAACCAGCAGAGTATTTCAAAGAATGTATAGTTTTATTTTTTAAGGAAAGAGACACCAAAATCCCAAACATACTCTTAATTTGATGGTGCTTTCAAGTCTGAAAACCATTCTATCCAGAAAGTGCTATCAGGTAGGTTTTATCAAGAATATGCCACAAAATAGCCAAAAAATAAATTTAAAAACAGTACTAAAACTCAACTTCAGATAATTGCTTTATCACTTGACATTTATACAATCCAGAAGTTCTAGCAAGAAGTTCTCACCAAACTTCTGAGGAAGCACAATAACAATTCCTGGACAACTGTCATCAATGTTGAGACACTCAGACATCACTGCAATGACTCTTTCAAATAGATTACTTCTGCATCATAATTCTAGAGATCACAAAACACAACTGAAATGCAAGTTCAAAATCTAAGCACTAATTCTATTGGTATTCAATACATTAAGGGAGATTTCTCTGAATGTAATTCCCCAAAAAGAGAGACTTGTTTAAAGAGTATCTAAAGCACAACTGTAACCCCAGCACTCCAAAAGCAGAAGCTGATATACTACTATTAAGTCTAGGAATAGCCTGGGCTACATACTAGGTCTAGCCTGGGCTACATACTAAGTTCTAAGTCCAACCTAGGCCAACAACAAATCCGTCTCAAAAACAAAGTATTTTCCCAGCAAATGTCTTGATATATAATGATGCTTTCCAAAGCAAACACAGGTAACAGGGTACTTATCTTTCAGGGTAATTATTTCCAAACTAGTTATTAACAATTCACAAGCAACTTATATACCAAACAATTAACCATATTTATCTTTTAACCTTAATTTCTCTGTGTTCAGGTTTTTGCCTGTATTTATATCTGTGCACCATGTCCATGCCTGGCGCCCAGAAGCCAAAGAGAGCTTCTGATTCCCTGGGACTGCTATTACAGACAGCTGTAGGCCACCATGTAGGACTGAGAAACAAACTCAAATCCTCTACAAGAGCAGTCAATGCTCTTAACTGCTGAGCCCTCTCTCCTGCCCCATAATTATACTTAAAGGGTCATTTTAAAATGTCCTTTTACTTTTTAACTTTTCTGGGGGTGGTGTAGTGTAGTAACCCCAGATGGAACATAAACCTAGCACATTTTAGGCAAATCGTCTACTACTGAGCTCTACCCTAAGCTCAGTATTTTATTTTTAATTTATTGTATGTACATGCCACAGAATGCATGTGGAAGTTAGAAGACAACTCTGAAAAGTTGATTCTCACCCTCTACCATGTGGGCCATAGGGTTAAAACTCAGACCATATGGTTGGAACCAAGTAGTCATCTTATTAGCCATATTCTACTTTTTAAATCAGGCTGGTGATCCTGGCTTAAATATACTAGTTTGTTTCTGTTTTGGAGACAAGTCTCAAGCACCACAAGCCACAAACTTAGTAAGTAGATGAGGCTGGCCTTTATTGATCCTCCTGTCTCAAGGGCTAGGGTATAGGTATGTGCCACCATGATCCACTGAATGGTGTGATTTGTTTCAGGGGAAGGCCTCACATTCTGGCATTATAGGCCATGTGCCAACATTTTTAAAACCGGTGATTTAAAGAAAAAAAATCTGTGTGCTTGTGGAAGTCAGAGGAGAATCTTGGGTCTCAGTATTTGCATTCTCCACTTTAAGAAAGGGCTTTTGGGGGTGTGTGGTGCAATACACCAGGTTGGCTGGCCCGTGATCTCCCCAGAGGAGCACTAAGCTTACAGGTATGCACTTCTTTCTTCTTTATATAGATTCTGGGAATCCTCATGCCCCATTAAACCACTGCCTCAGTCAGTCATTTCTAAATTCTGAAAAAGAGAAAAAACCTGCCCCTGTCTGGTAACAAGATTAGCAAAAGAATTTATCTGAATGATATTCACTTTGTTACTATTCTTTGAGATCAAGTAAGCCACAGTGATAATTTTTGTCACCAAAAAGTATAACAAATTTTAAAAAATCCCAAGTGTTATTCTGAACTTGTCTAATGGACAAAGCAAAAATATTCTAAATAACTTAAAATATTACATAAAATTGAGTTTGCAACCAAAAATCAAGCCAGAGCACTATATTAATCCTTATCATGTTGTCCACAAATCATGTATGTGATGTGTATGTGCACACATGTGCCAGACAGCACTGTGTGGAGGTAAGAGAATAACTCTGTGGAGTTGAATCTTTCTTCCTTCCTTTATGTGGGATCCAGGGACCAAACTTAGGTGACTCAGACTCATGGCAAGAGCCTTTACTTCTGAACAACCTAGCCAGCTATTTTCTTAACTCTCCATTTAATTACATTTACATAATTAGTATATTTGTGTGTCACAGAAGCCACAGCATATGTGTGTGGAAGTCAGAGGACAACTTGGAGACAGTCCTCTCCTTCACCGTGTGGGTCCCAGGGACAGAAACAAGCTGGTCGAGCTTTATGGCAAGTCCCTCCACTCATGTGGAGCATCACACAGCCCAACCAAACTCTTGAGTTCTCTGAACCAGGAGTGGTGGCACTCACCTTTAATCCCAGCACTCACTGGGGCAGAGGCAGGTGGATCTGAGTCTGAGGCCAGCCTGGTCTATAATGAGTTCCAGGTCAGCTAGAGAGAACCTCTGATTCACAAAGAGCAAAACCTGAATCTAGCAGTTTCTATAACTAGTCACAAAGGGAAATATAAAACAGAAGGTTTGCTTCAAATAAAGTAACAAAAATAATTATTGCAAAACTTATCTCTAACTGCATAAAAGGTCAGCACTAGGTACTAAAAGCCAGGGCAATTTTCTAATTAATTTTTGTGCTAAACATCTGGAACCTATTGGAGATTCTAATTTGAAAGGTCTGGCATAGCAGGGTGCGGTAATATATTCCTATAACCTCACTGCTTCAGGAGGCAGGAGGCAGGAGGATCCTGGGTTCCAAGTCAGAATGAACTACATAGTGAGTTCAAGTCCAGCCAGGATGTACTATAATGAGAGCAGAAAAACCAAGTAGGAACAAAACACACAGTCTTGGCCTGGGCATGTCTCCCACACATTAGAGAACTGAATTTCCTAACTCTTTTTTTCCCTTTCAGACACAAGAAGATACCCCACATCCATCCTGAGAAAGACAAATTTAGGTTAGCCAGTCACACTCAAGAATTAACAGTAGAAAGTATTAACAGTAAGGAAAATTCTTACTACATTAAGAAATGAAGCCGGGCTGCGGTGGTGGCGCACGCCTATAATCCCAGCACTTAGGAGGCAGAGGCAGGCGGATTTCTGAGTTCGAAGCTAGCCTGGTCTACAAAGTGAGTTCTAGGACAGCCAGGGCTACACAGAGAAACCCTGTCTCAAGAAAAAAAAAAAAAGAAAGAAAGAAATGTTGAAAGTCCAGCTGATCTCAGCAAACATGTAGTTTAATTTTTGTGTTCAACTTACAGTACAGAATCAATCTACATACAAGAAACACCATCAGAAGCATTCCTGTACCAAGGAAAGTGTGTACATCAAGGCTGAATACCAGCACCTTTTGTTAACCACAGTTCTTCCTTCACAAATAAGTCAGATAAAAAC
Source organism: Apodemus sylvaticus (assembly GCF_947179515.1). NCBI lineage: Eukaryota > Metazoa > Chordata > Mammalia > Rodentia > Muridae > Apodemus > Apodemus sylvaticus. Next base: position 141,598,795 of record NC_067476.1, read on the forward strand.
TGAAAACAGCAGCATTTTTGTTTCAAAGCTCAAAAAAAATTATGTATTATTACACAGGTACGGATGTTCCACCTAGTTGCTGTGTATCTGCATCACAGGAACAGTAATGGCAGAGACCAGAAAGAGGGTATCATATCACCTGGAACTGGTCTTAGCTGTGGGCTGCCATGTAAGTGCCAGGTTTGAACCTTGGTCATTTCGAAGAGTACCCAGTGTTCTTAATTGCTGAGCCATCTCTCCAGCCCCAAGATCACAAATTAATAGCGGCAGCACTGCTTTCCCAGAGAATGTTTATTCCTATGTGTTAAAATGTGAGCTAGAGTCTAACTGAACACAGGATCCAAAATTTAAAAATCTATCCCACTCATCTGAGTTCTGGTAAACTTTGGAAGGACATGACTAAAATAATTCTATTAAAAAAAAAAAAGAAAGAAAGAAAGAAAGAAAGAAAGAAAGAAAGAAAGAAAGAAAGAAAGAAAGAAAGAAAGTGGCCTTGTTGGATATTAAAGGGAGGAGAGGCCCCTGGTCCTGGAAAGGCTCGATGCAGCAGTGTAGGGCAATAGCAGGACAGGGAAGTGGGAAGGGGTTGATTGGGGACTAGGGGTAGGGGGAGATGGCTTAAGGGACTTGGGGGAGGGGGGGACTAAGAAAGGGGAAATCATTTGAAATGTAAATAAAGAATATCTCTAATTAAAAATAAAAAGGAAAAAAAGGCGATGGGGAAAGGCCACACACCTTTAATCCCAGGACTCAAGGAGGCAGAGGCAGGCAGATCTCTAAATTCAAGGCCACCCTGATATACTACTGAGTACCAGGACATCAAGGGTTACCCAGGGAAACCCTGTCTCAAAAAACCAATACACGGGCTGGAGAAATGGCTCAGCCATTAAGAACACTGACTACTCTTTCAAAGGTCATGAGTTCAATTCCCAGCAACCACATGGTGGCTCACAGCCATCCATAATGAGATCTGATGCCCTCTTCTGGGGTGTCTGAAGACAGCTACAGTGTACGTACATATAATAAAATAAACAAATCTTTTTTTTTTATAAATAAATCTTTTAAAAAACAAAACAAAAACCCAATACAAAAAAGTACTGACTCAAATGTGGCTGTGTCTTTAAGTCCAAAGCAAGCACAAAGGCAGGGCAGGTAGATCTCTGGAGTTTGAGGCCAGCCTTGTTCCATGACAGACAGGGGACCCTGTCTCAAAAACAAAGAAACAAATATATAAAAAACAGATACTATTGCTAGACATGCTGCACATATAATGTTACCATTTAAGAGGCAGAGGGACAAAGAGTAAGAGTTTGAGGTTGGTCTGGACTACAACAGAATGTCTTATATTCTATCTACATATAAAATAAGGACAGGCAAGGAGAAAATTGGCCAGTGATCCACAGATTTAGTTCAGAAGACCTAACACAACAAGCGTGCTCGTTTAGCCTATTTTCGACTTCGTTTCCTAACAGACGTTGCTTCACCACAACAGAAACCAGATAAACATAGTTAAGTATTTGCATATTACCAAAAAGATAAACTTATTTTACTAGCCATTCCGATTATTTGAAAATTCCAAAGTAAAATGTCTGACAACAAACCTTTTAGTTACAAAGGAACAAACTAAAACTCCAGCATTCCCACTCTTTATCTGGCAATAAACACTGAAAAAGTAAATTTTCATTTTGTAAAATCAACCTTTACTTGACAAGAATCAGGGTGAAGCAGAACTATGCACTTAAGATCCAAAAGAAACAAAGTCCCAACAACCCCTTAAATGTTCACCTCAGAGACAAGAAACAAAGCCTCTATTACAATGGGCACAATGTCAGCAATGTAATCCCATCACCAAAGGAATCATGAAACCACAGCCTTGTCCCCTTGAATTTGCTCCCCCCACCCCATCACCAGATAAAACACACTTCCGATCCTGGGACCATCCTTATAAATACATTTTTCTGACACTGATAAAATGTATAATGCTGAATGTTCATGTTAATTTCTCATTTAGTACTCAGGCAGCAAATCAAGACATGTGTAAATATTTTCCTCCTGCCAAAAAATATTGTTATTATTGATACCAACAAAAATATCCTTTTTATTCATTTATACTTCAAAATAACAATCTTCTTTCTAGCCTAACTAACCACATCTTTCATTCTGGCTTTAAACTCAGAACTGCAAACCAAAGGTGCATAGGCTGTTGGCAGTAAAGCTGTTAGAACTGTAAGTGGAATCGCTCTGTTTCATCTGACTAAATCTGACTAATGTTTAGCGAACATTCATTTTAATAAGTATTTATTACAAATATGTAGACTAGAGGGCTGGAGAATCTGCTCGGTGGTTAAAATCACGGGCTGCTCTTCCAGAGGTTCCATGTTCAACTCCCAGCACCCACATGGCAGCTCACAACCTTCTTTAACTCCAGTTGCAGCAGATTTGATACCCTCTTCTGGGCTCTGAGGACACCAGGCATGAATACAGGCAAAATACCTATACACTCAAAAAAAATGTAGGCTAGGTTTTAGATTTTTAAAGTGGACTGTGCATTTTAAGGGGAGATTTAAAAATTAGTATACAATGTACAACTAATTACTAACAACATTTTCAGAAAAAAAAATCACTTATTCAAACTTAATATCAAAAGCCAACTGTTATTAGGGATCCCATCATCTTAAGAGTTCAATGTCAGCCTAAGCTACAAGATCCTATGGCCAATGAGGAACAAGCAACAACCAAACCTCCAAAAATCAAGCAGTGGAGCTGCTCTCTGCAAACTCAAGTGGGACTATCAAGACTAGCAGTGGGGTCTAGCATCTGGCCCACAGTATAAAACAGAAGTATGATATAATGAACTTTTACACCTAAAAACTGTACCAAGAAGTCCCAAATATTCAATATGCAGTCAATCAAAACATTCAACATGTCACAAAAGAGTAAAAGAAGCCTAAAGTATATTTCTAGTAGCCTAGAACAGTAACCACCACAGTGGTTTGATGTTCACATATCTGAACATAAAATTATGCATTACAATCCACAGTAACCAACATTTAACCAAGTGTAAGGCGATATAAAAATGTAACACGTTTTGATAAACTACCCAATACACACTAAGCACAAACTTATGAAGTCACCTAAACACAAACATTTCATTTCCTCCAAAAATTTTATTCGAAGTTATGCGAACAGTTCTTCCACAATCACTTTCTACTAATCCAAAAGTCTCCATCTCATCAAAAGCAACAAGTTTCAAAAACAAGTACATCAGTTTTATATATCTACTTTTTTTTTCAATAAAGATTTTTGTAAGGTTTTTTCCCAACTGCAAACGCACTTTAACAGTATACAGTGGTTAACAAGGTCCCGGACAATTTTTGTTTCTAAGACTGAAGTTGGCCAAATATTACACTTCAAACTATCCAAAAAACCTCTGGGATAAATAGTCTCTCCCTCCAGTTGCCATCCATCCTAGTTTTTTCCCACCAGGTTATATAATAAGATTCGCATCAACTTAAATCTTAAAGTACACAATAAAATGGTTCCTGCCGACTGCACACATTCAGTCATCTCTGAATCTAGGAGCCAAAAGGCTTTAGGACCCAGAATACTTCTGCAACACAGCCTGTAATTCTCAACTTTATCTACCAGAATGAATGAACCTTCAGCACTTGAATTAACCCTGAGTAGACGACATGGGACTCCTTATAACTTTCACTATAAAACATACACACTTGGGCACACTTACTAACACGGGCACCCCAACAAGCTACATTAGTCCATACCCCAATACTAACCTGTAGATCCTTAAATGCCTTCCCTTCTATTTCTGCAAAGTAGCGCCGCCAACCTTCAGACAGTAAGCTATCTAAGGCACCCACCCTCCTTCCTCCCTGTAACTCCCAAAGGTGCAGTAAAGGTGCTGCAGATAGCAGCCTCTTCCCTATTTGGGAATCAAGGACCAGACATCCTATCTACAATTCTCCAAGACTTCAAGCCTCGCCCACCTACAGGGTGGGTCCAATTACCTACACCTAGGAAGCCCTTCCTCAGCGCTGGACCTAGGAAGCACTTCGTAGCAACTCCCTGCACCTTCAGGCCCTAAGGGCCACCAGTTCCCAACCTCCCAGGACACCTTCCTCCCCCTAGGTGTGTCCCTAATGTAGTCCCCTTTTGCAGGTCATAGGCCACTAGGGCCTCTTCACTTCGGGGGCAAGAGGTGAGAGTTAAAACCTCGTTCTCGCTTAAAGTCAACGAAACCTTCCCCCATTCTGCCTGCAGGCGTTTCCATCGCAATCCCCCAACCCGGTAGTTCGCAGGCCGCGAGGCCACCCAATGCTGGCCGCTTCCCCTCTCAGGACCACCGGGGCGTCCCCGCTAAGGCCTCGCTCCCACTTCGGCACGCAGACTCCACCTCTCGCATCCTCGGAGGCCGCGGAGCGTGAGCGGCGCCCCAGGACCCCCGCAGCCCCGCCGCGACCCTTTGTGTAGGGCGCGCGCGGCCGCGGGCTCCGAGGCCTGGGAAGGCCCCGCCCCGAGGCACCAAGGAGGCGGCTCGAGCCCCGCACAGCCCCGCCCGTTCCGGGGCTGCGGGAGTCTTACCGGGGAGAGCTTGCGCGGCACCAGAACCCAGACCCGAGTTACCCCCCGCGCGAGTGCCTCAGCCCTGCGGCCGACAGCCCCAGCCCGAACGGCTTTCCCGGAGCCCACTGCAGCCAACACCTCCGCAGCCGCTTCACAAAATGGCCGCCCGCCCGCTCCGCCGCTCCGCGTTCCCGGGTGGGCGGAGCGCCGCTGCCGACGTCACCCGGTGGGAGACGCAGGCGCGCTGCGGATTTGGGGGTGGAGAGGAAAACCTCGGAAGTTGCGGTATTTGTTGTAAACCGGGCTTTTTAATCGCTCTTGACAAGGTCAGAGCGAAACCTTCCTGTTGTCCAAGGTTCGTTGGCTCTTGGAGACCCCGCGAAAGTAGGGGAACAGGGCGTACACTGCAGAACTGGCTTGAGGATTAAACGCACTACCAAGCAAAAGCTTGCTCCTTTTTTTTGACTATTGAAAATTTTAAACCAGGCAGTGGTGGCGCACGCCTGTAATCCCAGCACTCTGGGAGGCAGAGGCAGGCAGATTTCTGAGTTCGAGGCCAGCCTGATCTACAGAGTGAGTTCCGGGACAGCCAGGGCTATACAGAGAAACCCTGTCTCGAAAAAAACCAAATCCAAAAAACAAACAAAAAAAAAAAAAAAAAAAAGAAAAAGAAAATTTTCCGCCTTGGGGCTGGAGAGATGGCTGAAAGGTTAAAAGCCCACACTGCTCTTCCTGAGGTCTTGAATTCTATAAGCTCCTGTAACTCCAGTGTGCCTCTGGCCTCTAGAGACACCTTCACTCTTGTGCACAAACTCACACAGAGACATTAGTAATATTTAAAAAAAAAAAAAGTAAAATATTTTTCATCTCTCCTGGTGGCCCGTATAATCGCAGTATTTGATTATACAGGGAATCCTAGGCTGCACCAGACTCTGCCCCTTGATTTGTGTGTGTCTGTGTATGTGTGTGTCTACGAGAGAGAGAGAGAGAGAGAGAGAGAGAGAGAGAGAGAGAGAGAGAGAGAGAGAGAGACATGAAGAGAAAGATATCTCTTTGCCTCTATCTCCTGGAATTAAAGAATTGAAAGTGTGTACCTCCTTGCCTGGGCCTAAGCTTTTCATGGCCACTATGCCTTCAGATCAGGATCAAAAGCCCGTGTCTTCCATTTCTGGATTGTTGTTCATACCAGATTAAAAGTTCAAGTGAAGTCAACAACCCAGTACTAATAATGCCTAATATGATATAACTATTCTTTGTTCATGGCCAGCGAATAAACAATAGCTTAGCCAGGTGGGGTCTTGCCACAAAGTCACCAGTCCCTCAGTCTCCATCTACCTGAGCAGGATATAGCTGTTTCACTACCTGTGGCACTCTATTACTTGAACCACACATTTTTTTTTTTCCTTTCTAAGTTTGCTAGACTTGTTCAAAATCCTCTTCATGAGACTTACTCAGAGAACAAAGTCTCAGTGAGGCTTTTTTGAGACTTCTTCAATGTAATTAATTTTCATCTCTTTCCCTTAGCATTGGGTAGACTCTTCAGAAAAAGGCACAAAGTACCATATTCTCCACCAAAATGTGCCAAGAACAGTCTCTAAGTCACATACTGAAATCCTTCTCCACTGAAAACTCTTGGGCCATATTGACACAGTTCAAATCATCCTCAGCACCAGTGGTTTCCATATTCCTACTAGGATAGCCCATTAAGCCCCCACTTAAACCATTCCACTGCTATCCAAAGTCCCAAAATCCACATTCCTCCCATCCAAAGCATGGTCAGGCCTATCATAGTAATACCCCATACCTAATACCAACTTCTGCCTTAAGGTTTTACTGCTATGAACAGATGCCATGATCGAGGCAACTCTTTTTTGTTTTTGTTTTTTTTCGAGACAGGGTTTCTCTGTGTAGCCCTGGCTGTCCTGGAACTCACTCTGTAGACCAGGCTGTACTGGAAATCAGAAATCCGCCTGCCTCTGCCTCCCAAGTGCTGGGATTCAAGGCGTGCACCACCACCGCCCAGCCTGAGGCAACTCTTATAAGAACAACATTTAATTATGTCTGCCTTACATTTCCAGAAATTCCATCCATTAACATCATGGAAGGAAGCATGGTGCACATGGACAGACATGGCGCTGTAGAAAGAACTGAGTGTTCTACATCTTGTTCTGATGAGAGCCAGGAGAAGACTGACTCTTCCACATGGGCAGAGCTTCAATACCCAACCCTCTAGTGACACTTCTTCTTCCAACAGGGCCACACCTACTCCAACATGGCCACACATCCAAATAGTGCCACTCCCTGGACCAAGCATATACAAATCACCACATGACCCAAGTGGTAGAGCAGCCTGCACAGCAGCCTGGACCTGTTGAAGAGCCTTCTCCTGTTCCAGGTGCTACACAAAGCTGGTAGCTTTCTCAGTCACTTTGTATATGGGCCTGAGTAACCCGAATAGATCTACTAAACGTATTTCTTTCTTGGTGGTAGCCAGGGCCAGGTGTAGTAAGTTATCCTTCTCCTTAGAAGCAGTATCTCTGCATGCCCCACACCACTGAACTCCTAAAAATTTCAATGAAATAGATATGGTCCTTTAATTTTTGTTGGATTTATTTCCCATCTGATATGTATATGTGTTACAAATGAGTGCAAAGTGATTAAACACTATTTATTTATCCATTTTATGCATGAGTACACTGTGCTGGGATTAAAGGCATGCGCCATGCCGCTGACTAGCCGCCTTTTCTGGGTTTTCTAGCTCTGGCTCTTTCTGCTCCTTTCGATGTAGTTGAGCAAACATGGGCTCTTCACGGCGTGTTCACACACACCCTCAATGACTTCTCAAGAACACCCATCATCAAGGTTCTCCCTTCTATTTCCCTGAAACACTCTCATTTTCCGCAGCACTGTTCCACGTATGACAGTCTCTATTTCCAAGTTCCTATCCTATTATATAACTATTTCCTAGTTTGTTTTAAAGATTTACTTATTATATGTAAGTACACTGTAGCTCTCTTCACACACCACAGAAAGAAGGCAACAAATCTTGTGACAGATGGTTGTGAGCCACCATGTGGTTGCTGGGATTTGAACTCAGGACCTTCAGATGAGCAGTCAGTGCTCTTAACTGCTGAGCCATCTCTCTAGACCAACTATTTCCTAGCTATAAAAGCTCCCTGAGGACAGGGAGCCCTTCCTGGTCCTATGAACAGGTGCATCCCAATATCCATGATAAAATGTGTGTCCTGGAAATCCTTTGAATTGTTGGATGAAAAGCAAGTGGACTGAGTGGTCTGAGAAAGGCAAATGGAAGGAAGTCCCCACAGTTCTCTCTCAGACGCTCAAATACTCATGGAATAAGAGGGGAAATGGGAATTTATTTCTCCAATCTTCAAATTAACAAAGTTTAGTGAATTAAACAAGTTATGAGAATAATGGGCAGAGTCATGGATATTTCTACTTATATTAAGTCAAAGGAGAGGAAGGAAGATGAGCCCCCAAAGGAAAAGAGACTTTAATACAATTTGCTGTTCTTCAGCTGAAGTCGATACAAAAAGATGTCTTTAGAAGCCACAAAAAAGGCTAAAATAAAGTTTGTCTATCCCAGTCCGTAATGGCGCCAGTCCAGGTGAGCAGCAAAAGTAATGATTCAAATATGCACAGAGAAGCAGTCTTTGAACCTAGAGCCTTCTTCCCATTCCTCCATCTCCGCATGGGTAGGTACTCCCCCGAGGCAGCAGCAGGGCAGTGCCTACAGGCCCTCAGATAAAAAACGGCCACACTAGGGAAAAGAGCTCCTGAGGAAGAACAGGGAATATGTGCCTACAGAGTAGCCGAGGCTAGGAAAGACACTTCCTTCAATTTCTCACGAGAAAACATTGTGTGGAGTCACAGAGGACCACCTGTAGATCCTGAGGTTCCTGGCTGTGCATGGATCAGTGTGGCCGGAGCAGCCAGGCCAGCACAAAGGCACAGCCCACTCTTCTAATGCTGGGTCCACTTGATGCTCTTGAGGTCAATGCCATCCTGCACCATCTCCCAGAGAGGACTGCCAAAGAGAAAAGGCACTGCGTGGGTGACGGTCACACAGGAAGCAGCAGGCAACACTGCCTCTCAGCCCCGAGCAGTCATTTGCCTCCTGTCCTTGTTGCTTCTTTGCCTTTTGCCCTGGTGAACCCCAATACAAGAGACAAACATGTCTTTTCTAGCTTTTATAAATCCTGCTTGGTCCAAGGCTCTTCCTAACGTCCAGAACCAGGAAGACTTTCTATTATTGCTGTAACCTGGAAGGATGTCTTAGATCTCAGGCCCGAGTGCCCGCCCCTCTTATATAAGAAATGCTACTGAGAAGCTTGTGGGTGATGACCTTCGACCTGACCTACTTTGTGGTGGTGGGAGTGATGGGAGCTATGAAGAGTTCTTTGTTTGCTTCTGCCACTGAAGATGAGAGGTAGAGCCTCGCACACACAAGGCAGCTCTTCTGCTGAGCTTCGGTCTTCCGTGTCCTCAGTTAGTTTTCCTCAGTGTTACGAAATCACGACCTTGCTTTGTTCTTAGAAAAGGACACACAGCACTCTTCCTGCTGCATCCTGTGAGCTATAACGTCAGGAACGCATGCGCATGATCTGGTCTGAGCTTTTAGCCTTCTAGGTAGGTACTACCACTGACCTTTAACCTCAGCCTTGCATTGGTTTTTCAGGGCTGGGGAACAAACCCAGGGCCTTTACTGATGATAGAGATGCAACCTCTATGCTATAAATAGAAATCTAGTTTTTAAAACAAACTCTGAAGAACAAGTAGCCAAGGAGGTCTACTTCCTTGCTTTGTGGAATCTTTACATCCTACAATCCCTTTCCCCTTGAGTTTCTGGCAGTATGAGCAGAGTCTAGGCATCAGCGGAAAGGTGTAAGCAGTCCCGTGTCTTCCACGGAGCCTGCATGCAGTCACACATACCTCATTTCTCGAAGTCGCTTCACATGGTGGATGCACTTCTCCACAGTGTAGTCCACCTCCTCCTCAGTCGTGAAACGGCCGATGCCAAACCTGAGAGAACACAGAAGATCTCTACACCTGGCAGCAGGTTTGCTTTTTAGTTTTTTGACCAATACTCACTGAGAACATACTAAATAAAAGATCAAGAAAGGGTTGGGGATGGGGTTCAGTAGATGAAGTTCCTGCTTAGCACACATGAGGTCCTAAGTTTAATCTCTGTCTGAGTTGGTGGTGCATCTCCAGCCCTTGAGAGGCAGACACAGAGCAAGCAAGGGCATTCTCTGGCTACAGAGTCAGCTGGAAGCCAACCGCGCTGACAAGAGCTACCGGAGCAAAGGAGGAAAACAAGAGATGGGTGAGCCACCTCTCTGGGTAAAGGTTTCTGAGATCACAGCTCAGGACCAGAATCCAGGGTCAAGTTCCTCCATCTGCTCTAGACCTCACAGGCAGAGGAGCTGAGAACAGGACCCAGACATCTTCATCTTCACTGAGATTCAAGAAGGGGGCAGGGACATAGCTCAGCAGGAAGAGTGCTTGCCTATCATGCACGATTACCCCAAACTACATAAACTAGATATGGAGAGCACACTCCTGAAATCTCAGCACTCTGGAGTGAAGACAGGACAGAGTTCAAGACCAGCCTGAATTTCTTTTCTTTTTTTTTTTGGTTCTTTTGGATCTGGTTTTTTTTCAAGACAGGGTTTCTCTGTATAGCCCTGGCTGTCCTGGAACTCACTCGGTAGACCAGACTGGCGTCAAACTCAGAAATCCGCCTGCCTCTGCCTCCCAGAGTGCTGGGATTACAGGCGTGCGCCACCGCCTGGCCTGAATTTCTGAAGAAACCTTAACAAACCAGAAACATACCCACCCCCACATACACCTGCCACACACAAACGCAAACAGAAACACATACACTCTCATACACAAACACACACACACAAACCCCTAAACTCATACACAGATGCCCCCCCCACATACATATACACACACACACACACACACACACACACACACAAGAACATTCCCCATACACACACACTCACAAACACACATTCTTGCACCCATGCACTCTGTCTCTATTGTCTCTCTCTGTCTCTGTCTCTCTGCAGCTGAACTCACTGACCTGATAGAAGAGTGTGCTAAATCCTCATCGGTACCGATTGCTCTGAGGACATAAGAAGGCTCCAATGACGCAGAAGTGCAGGCACTAAGGATGGAGACAAAATTTTACTTTAGTCCATAGGACACACCCTGAAATCATACCACAAGGACAGAAGAAACACAGCCTGGAAATGTCATGGGGTTTGATGATGCCCGTACATCCTGGGATGTAAACCCAGCTTCTCTGGTTAGATAGATAACTTCGTGGACTAAGGACACTGCCAGCCAGAGAGTGAGAGAACAGAAGAACCCACACACTGGACCTGCCAAGCAGCCAGAGAACCTTCTGTGGCCAGGGCGAAAATACACTATGTAAGCCTGGAGGACAGACGAACCCTGGGTGGCTAACATCCAAACTGTTAGCTCAGCCCTACAAAAGACATTCTCAGTTAAGCACAGTGGTGAACACCTTTAATCCCAGCACTCAGGAGGCAGAGGAAGGAGGATCTTGGTCTGTTTAGAGCATTTCAGGATAGATGGCCAGGGCTACATAAGGAGATCTTGTCTCAAAAGGAAATAAAAAAGACACATCTAGGACCTACAAATCACCAATTTCTTTTTTTTTTTTTTTTTTCCAAGACAGGGTTTCTCTGTATAGCCCTGGCTGTCCTTGAACTCACTCTGTAGACCAGGCTGGCCTCGAACTCAGAAATCCACCTGCCTCTGCCTCCCAGAGTGCTGGGATTACAGGCGTGCGCCACCACTGCCCGGGTGCAAATCACCAATTTCTAAGGAGAGCCGCTAAAGGTCACATTAGCCATGGCCATCGCCTAACGCCGGAGCTTTACCGCTTTACCGTGATCAAGAGCTCTGTCCTATCCACAGCAGCAAGCTCAGTGACACATAGGTACCTGACAGGCAAGCTAATGGTACTGCCAGAGGGCCTGTCTAACTCACCTCCCTGAGGACAAGGCAACGTCCTTGAGTGCCATCAGCAGGCTCTCCCCTTCCACATATGCAAAGGAGAGGTTGATACAGCCTAAAGAAAAGAACACATAATGACGGTGCTCTGGGCTTCGGCGTCTGCCAGCATAGAGGCTGAGAGCTGGAGGCAGAGCTGGGGTACGGGGTGGCTACCATGAAGGAGACAGAGCTGGAGACGGGAGCTCAGGGGTACAGTGTACCTACCACGAAGGAGACAAGGACAGACAAAAATACTTTTTTAGCTACAAAATATATTTCAGAAATAAAAACAGAATGGTAGGGTAAGGAGGGGCACCAGGATAGATAGCTCTGTAGGTAAAGCCCTTGTTGCATGCGCCTGGTGACCTGAATTCTGTCTCTGAAACCAATGGGAGAGTGGAAGGAGAAAAGTGACTCCACAAGGGTGTCAAGGAGGGCATCCTCCAGCCTCACATAAATAAAATTTACAAAAAAAACCAGAGCTGGGTGTTGTGGTGCATGCCTTTACTCCCAGAACGTGGGAGGCAGAGGCAAGTGGATCTCTATGCGTTCAAGGCCAGCCTGGTCCACAGAGTGAGCTCTAGGACAGTCATGACTGTACAGAGAAACCCTGCCTCAAAACAACAAAATCAAATAAAGCAAAAAGGAAAGCAGTGGGGGACGGGAAGGATGAGCCGTACCAGGGTAGTGCTGCTTTGGGTCCCCATTCATCACCACATCTGGAAGGTTCTCCATTATCTTCCGGATCAGTCGCTCGGCTAACTTTGAGATCCGCTTATGGTCATACTAAGGAGCAGGCAGGGGAGAACGAAGTGCAGTGACCAGCATCAGCTCAGTATAACGGACTCCAGAAGCCCTTCCCCCTACCCAGGAGTGACGATGTATCATGCAGGCCCTGCTGTTGACCTGCTGTGAGCGGAGACCACTCTATCTCCAGCCCTGGGCTTACTGTCTGGAGTATAAACAGTGCTTAGGAGCTGAACACGGTGTGAACAGCATACAGAAAAATGGACTGTTAACTTCAAGCAGGGCATGCATGGGCTTTGGATCACATCTTTCAGAACAAGGGGCTGCGGTTCCTTGACAAAGCAGACTTTAATTTAATTTAGTGTGTATGCATGCCCATTTTATGTTAACTTACAAGGAACTGAACCCAAGGTCTTGCACATCCCAGGTAAGCACTCTACTACTGATTCAGCCCTTTACTTTCTATTTTGATCCAGAGTCTTGCTATATAGCCCAGGATGGCCTTGACCTGAAAATTATTCTCCTGTCTTAGCCTCCAAGACAACTAGGATTTCAAGCACAGGAGGCCAGCTGCTCAAAGGCAGGATTTCTGTAGACGTCCTCTTCCATCAGAGATCAGACTCATTTATGCTAATGTCACAAACCAGGGGGGGGGGAGTGCTGGGGGCAGGGTTACTGCTCTCCCCAATACTTACCTCCATTTCATGTTGTGCCAATTCACATGCAGCTCCCAGGCCTACCACCAAGGGTGTGGGCACTGTCCCAGACCGCATGCCCCGCTCCTGCCCGCCTCCACTCTGTAGGGCCTCCACACGTACCCGGGGCCTACGGCGGATATAGATAGCACCAACGCCTTGGGAAAGAAAAGTTGTTAGAACAAAAAGAGAAACATAATGAAACAAAAATACTACTTTATAAAAAAAAAAAAAACATTAAAATATTTCAAGTTCTATAGTTAACTTTTTCTAAATTAGAAAATGGAAGGAAAAGGAGAAATGGAAAAAGCATAATTTGTAGCAAAAGTACTCAGTACAATGACGTTACAGCAGGTATACCACATATTAATGACCAAAATAATTTCAAGCAGCTCCCTATACAGGACGACCTGACAGCCCACAACAGAGGACTACTCTTAAGAGCAAAGGACCAGAAATGAGGCAGAGATGGGCAATGGGAACAACTACTGCTCTTAAAGAGGACCCGTGCGTGGTTCTCAGCACCCACGTCACAGAGCTCACAACTATCTGGAACTAAAACTCAGGAGACCCAGGACCCTTCGCTTGGAGACTTTCCAGGCACCTGTCCTTGCTCCACATAATAAAAATAATCAGAAAACTCCCCAATAATAAAAAATAAGGCAGAAGAAGAAGAAGACAGGGAGGAGGAGGAGGGGGGAGGAGGAGGAAGAGGAGGAAGGAGGAGGAAAAAGAGGACGGGGAGGGGCAACAAAAGAAAGTGGGAAAACCCACTAGGGGCTATGGAGATGGCTCAATGGTTTGCTGCTCTTACAAAGGAACCAGGTTCAGTTCCCAGAACCCATGTGCAGCTCACACGGCTATAACTGCAGGCCAGGGGAGTCTGTGCCATCTTCTGGTCTTCATCATTGCCCTCAAACAGTATACTCAGATGCATGGAGGCAAAGCAGTCACACACCTAAAGTAATCTTAAAGAGAGACTGAAACAATGTAGGTGGCATCAAATACATTATGAAAGGTTCCTACGATAACACACCAAGCAACTGTAGAAGACATTGACACTCTTTAATGCTGTCATTGGAAAACTCTAAAATACACTGCTGGGAAACAGTGAGGTCAGGCTTGGTGGCCCAGGCTCACAGTGCAGCACGGGGGGGAGGGGGGGGGAGCCAGCCTTGGGGAAAGTACAAAATCCTAAAGAGAGAGAAAGGGAGGAGGAAGGGCCTCTGTACGTTTTCCTGTGTTTCAGCTTTCTTTTTAGAGTCTCCCGTATTCTAGGGAGACCTAGAACTCAGTATGTAATCAAGAGGAAATGTCTTTCTTTCTCTCCCTCCTTCCATCCCTTCCTTCCTTCTTTTCTTTCTCTTTTAAAGATAGGGACTGTGTAGACACAGAAGTCACTACAGAGACTAGGCTGGCCTTAGACTCACAGAGATATGCTTGTCTACAGAGCATTGGAATTAAAGAATATGGTCCCATGGCTGATATTGGGTTTTATTTTTCAGATGAAGTGCTAGATGAAAAGCAAGATCAGAACATATTTAGTTTAGGTAAAAAGGGGCAGAGGGCAAGTATGGCTGTCCTTATGCATGAATAGACAAACTGTAAAAGGCCACTCAGGCAAGGCCCAGCAGACATCTCTACGGCCCTGTCACCCGTGACTGAGGAGGGAGGAATACAAACCCAAAGGCAGGTGAGACTACGTCTCAGGACCCTCGGGAGTAGTCAACAGGGAGAAAAGAGGTCACACTCAAGTCACATTGTAGAGTCCAAGTTAAGAGCTATAGCAGCAGCTCACAAGACTTAATCACAGCCTGTGAGTAACCTTGGCAGACAGCATGGAGGAGCACATAAAAATATCAGCCTACTTAATGAAATCTGTTTTGTTCTTTGTTTTTATTTATGTCATATGCCTAGTGAGGACCTGAATTAAAAGAACTCTGTTCCCTCAGCCAAATCCATACCTATGTCCCTTTTAAGGACACTGTGAAGAGATCACGAAAGAATGTCAACTACATACACAGCAGCTGTTTGTATCTACAAGGAGGCAAGTGCTTTTGGCTGTTGTTGAATGATCCATCCACAGTCAGGACACTCTGAACGTACAGCCTTCTCAGAGAGCAGGCACAGGCGTCAGAGGTCGTGCTGAGCATGTGGAAGAACAGGCAGGGACTGGTACCTTTAGGGCCGTAGACTTTATGACCACTGATGCTCATGAGATCAATTTTCATGTCATTGACATCAAGTGGGATTTTCCCAACAGCTTGGGCTGCATCAGTATGGAAGTACACCTTTCTGGAACTGCAAATCTTCCCTAAGGAATGACAGAGAAGGAGACACATGGCACAGTGAAGGGAACCTGACATCAGTGTTGCTAGGCACCACAAATAATTTAAGTGACTGATAACATATATATCTATATATGTATATGTACACATACATACATATATGTGTGTATACCTATACATATATATGTATATATATACACATATATACATGTGTGTGCACATGTGTGTGTGTTTGTGTGTGCATGTGTCCTATCTTACTCTTTGGGTTTTTTTTGTTTTTTGTTTTTTGATTTTTTTTTCGAGACAGGGTTTCTCTGTGTAGCCCTGGCTGCCCTGGAACTCACTCTGTAAACCAGGCTGGCCTCGATCTCAGAAATCCACCTGCCTCTGCCTCCCAAGTGCTGGGATCAAAGGTGTGCGCCACCACTGCCCGGCTCCTCTCTTGCCTTTCTACTTTCCTCTTCCCTTCCCCCTCCTTCTCTACCTCCCTCCCAACTCCCAATCTCTTTTCTATTACTCTAAAGATCAAGGGTAGGGGGCTGGAGAGATGGCTCAGTGGGTAAGAGCATCAACTGCTCTTCTGAAGGTCATGAGTTAAAATCCCAGCACCCACATGGTGGCTCATAGCCATCCGTACTAAAGAGATCTGATGCCCTCCTTCAGGTGTCTGAAGACAGCTACAGTGTACTTACGTATAATAAATAAATAATTTAAAAAAAAAATAAAAATTCAAGGGTAAAACACCAAACCACAAATACACATGACATTTTGACTCCCAAGATTCTTCCCACACCTGATTAACTCTGGACTTTTGAATGTAACATCTCCTTTTAAATACTTTTTTATTTAAGAGAGAAAAAGGATATATGAGTTTTTCTTATTATTTTGTTGTCATTTGGAGCAAATGCTAAAATAAAACATAACAGTAGCAGCAGCAGCATGAGCCAGGAAGGGCTCGCAACCCTAAATTCTAAATTCTCAAGTAGGAGCCAGCCAGAAGGTGGGTCTGCAAGGCAGGGAGCTCCTCCCATTGGCCCTCTGGGCTTTTGTGTCAGAACTCTGTGTCCCTGCTCCTTCCATGGACCCCAGGTGACAGGGATCAGGTGAACCCATCATACTCACCTATCTCTGCAATCGGTTGCTTTACGCCAATCTCATTGTTCACAGTCATAATGGAGACCAGGCTGGTGTCTGGCTGGATGACAGCCTCTAGTTCCTAAGAATGTAGGAGTAAAGAGTCTCTATGATGCCAAGAGACAACCTGAGCCGGGCAGTGGTGGCACAAGCCTTTAATCCCAGCACTGGGATAATCCCAGATCACAGGAGATACAGGCAGGAAGAATGTGAATTCAATGCCAGCCTGGGCAACTTGAGATCCTCATAAAAATCCGCAGAGGCAGGCGGATTTCTGAGTTCAAGGCCAGCCTGGTCTACAGAGTGAGTTCCAGACAGCCAGGGCTACACAGAGAAACCCTGTCTTGAAAAACCAAAAAAAACCCAACCAACCAAACAAACAAACAAACAAAAAAAACCAAATAGTAACAGCGGACAAACATGACAACACAGGAGGCTGCGGGCATGGCTCGGCAGCTGTGGGCACGTCTGCTTACCTGGGACCCAGGTTTCATTCCTAGTACACCAAGAAGGATCACAGCTGTCTATAACTCCAGGTCCAGAGTATTGGACAGTTTTTGTTGTTGTTGTTGGTTTTTTTTTTTTTTTTTTTTTGGTTTTTGGTTTTTGGATTTTTTGAGACAGGGTTTCTCTGTGTAGCCCTGGCTGTCCTGAAATCACTTTGTAGACCAGGCCGGCCTCGAACTCAGAAATTCGCCTGCTTCTGCCTCCCAAGTGCTGGGATTAAAGGCGTGTGCCACCACCACTGGGCTGAACAGTTTTTTCTAGTCTCCAAGGGTGCCAGGCACAGACATGCATGCAGGCACAACACCCAAACACAAAAAATAAAAGTTATAGACAAGGCCAAGCCTGGTAGCACATGTGCATAATCCCAGATCACAGGAGATACAGGCAGGAAGAACGTGAATTCAATGCCAGCCTGGGCAACTTGAGACCCTCATAAAAATAAAAAAATGTGGGGGCTGAAGAGATGGCTCAGCTGTTAAAATCACTGGCTGCTCATCCAGAATCCCTGAGTTCAATTCCCAGCACCCACCATGTATAATGGGATCTGATGCCTTCTCTGTCATAGTCATTGTATGTCAACAGAGTATTCACATACATAAATAAGTAAATCTTTAGAAAAGAAAGA
Source organism: Apodemus sylvaticus (assembly GCF_947179515.1). Classification (NCBI taxonomy): domain Eukaryota; kingdom Metazoa; phylum Chordata; class Mammalia; order Rodentia; family Muridae; genus Apodemus; species Apodemus sylvaticus. Next base: position 141,616,428 of record NC_067476.1, read on the forward strand.
TGGGCTGAAGAGATGGCTCAGGGGTAGGTAGCAATTGCTGCTGCTGTAGAAGCCCTGAATTGGATTCCCAACACCATACTCATAACCACCTGTAACACCCAGGAACCCATGAAATAAATCTAAAAGGACAAAGAAAACCTCTGTGGGTAGGTATGGCAGCCCATGACCGCAAAACCAATACTTAATAGATTCAGTAAGGAGGATCAGGAGTTCACGGTCACTCAAGTCTATATAGCTACTTCAGGCCAGCCTGAGAGTCCTGAAACACTGTTGCAAAGACAAAAATATAAACCAAAACACAAAACATAAAACACAAAAAACGTATATGAGACCCTAACTAGACCAAATAAACAAAGGCTGATTCCAAGCTGCTACAAAGAGACAGCAATAAAAGCAGTGTAATCACATGAGGACAGACATGGACAAGTACAGAAACCTATACTCAAGCCTTTTCTTTTAGACAGGCACTCACTCTGTAGCCCAGGCTATCCCCAGACTCTGCTGATCCTCTTGTTTGAGTCTCCAGTGCATTGAGTTTAAGAGTGAATTCCCCATATATAGCCTATACTAACATGTTGGCTTTTGCAGTGATAAGAAACATCAATGCAGAGAAGAAAGAGGCCAGAGTTCTCCTGTAATATAAGTCCCTGACATCCTACACGCATGTCCAGTAGCTCTCATACAAACCAGAATCACCAAAAGCACCAAGAGGTGAGTTTTCCATGGAGAACAGTGCACACATAAACACTATCTTCTCTGGCAGGCCTGAGTCATGCTCCACTCTCCCCATTGATCAGCTCCACCAAAAGCTGAAGACTTACAGGATGGAGGCAGGCTCCGCCCATTCTGTCCCTCTGGCCTAGTGGCACTCCTACCTTTAAGTCAATGATCCCACTCTTCTGCACTGGGAGGTAAGTGACCCGAAAGCCCTCAGCTTCCAGAGACCGGCAGGAATCCAGCACACACTTGTGTTCTGTCTGGGTGGTGACCAAGTGTTTTTTCCTTGATCTGTAGAATCTGGCCACACCCTAAGAATTGATGACAATGGAAAAAAAGGGTAACATACTTAGAGGCAGCATTAACATGAATCCCATTTATAAACAGTCTTTCTGTGAGTGTAAGGTCAGGATTGAACCCAGAGCCTCGAATATGCTAAAGACATTTTATGTCAGACCAAGGCCCCACTTGTGTATGTGATACTTTTAACATGAGAAGAAATTATAAAGATAGGCTAATAAAGACTGAAATACCCAGAATTTCAAATGAACATTTATCTTATTAAAAGGAGAAACAAAAAATAGCCAAGTATAGCCCACATACCAATGGTCTCAGCACTAAGGGGCAAGAGGACACCTGCACACTGAGACCATCTTGGTCTACATAGTAAGTTCCAGGCTACTCAGGGCTACTTAGAAAGATCTTGTCTCCAAACAATCAAAGAAACAAAAGGAACCGAGAAAAGTAAGAAAGGAAATCAATGTAGCTGATTGCAATAGCCTGTATGTAGTCCTTGCTACTTTGGGGACTAAGGACAGAGGAACACTTGAACTTATTGACTCATAAACAAACAAACAAACAAATAAATAAATGATGAGCCTGACAACTCCATCCCTACGATGCTTGCTGCACACGCACGAGGACCTCTTGGAGTTGCGTGCTGTGAAGGCTCCTGGGGGCTCATCCGTTTAGAGCACTTGCTGCACTTACAAAGAACCTGGACTCTGGACTTAGCATACACTGGTAATGACAACTGCCATTGACAGGGGATATGACACCCTCTTCTGGCTCTGAGGGCACCTGGCACATAGGTGGCATCCACACATAGACATAGAATAAAAATAAATAAATCTTTTTTTTTTAAGTCTAAATAAATAGGCATAAGGATGGAGCTCTACCCAGAATCCATCTGCATCCCAGTACTGCAGAAGCAGAGGCAGGAGAATGCCAGGGACACCAGCCAGGGACACCAGCCAGGAAGACAGGCCCAGGCAGGGAGCTCCAGTGCCGAGAGGGGGCTGGTGTGGGTGAGCATAATGCCCGAGACTCTCCTGTGGCCTCCAATGTTGGTGGCCTTCACTAGTAAATTCTTTTTTTATATATATTTTCACATCTGGCTCCTGAACGGTTTCGTGCCGTTGATTCTGCAGTCGATGAATCATACTGCCTTACATTTCCATGTTGCTTTCATGTCTGCTTTGCACTACAAACACCGATTAGTTCGGACCTCTCTTCTGTTTTTATTTGAGGGGCGTTCTTTTGGAATAGCATATGCTTCAGGCTTCAGTCTCAATTACCATTCAGGGATTTAGTTTTTTGAGACAGTCTCACTATGTAGCTGAAGAGACAGGAGACACCTCGCATCAAATCCTACATTCTCCTGACCCTGCACGGAGCCGGAATAGTTACCACTCCTCCCCTCATGGGGGAGGGGGGAAGGGTGGCAGGCAGGGGGAGCAGCAACCGCCAGCCTTGGAAACAGACGAAAAGCAGCTTGCCCTAGCCACCACTGAAACTCTCACCCCCTCTTCTGATTAACAACTGACATTCTCCGGTGCAGATGGCTTCTGCCCTTGAAAGAAACAGAAGCCATGCCCTTGAAATGATAACAGCCCATTCTTGGACTATGAAAAAGAGGCAATTATGTGTTCTCAGACAGTTATGGCCAGTTGTAAAAATACACCAGCTTCTCATAGCACAAGTTACTTTCCCCAGGTCAGAAAAGGTCCCTTTCCACTGCATGGTTCATCCCCCTGTCTGAACAAACATTATCAGGTTTGAAGGACAGTATTCCTTTACACTCTCATGTTATGCCAAGGCTTGAAAACCCCACTTGAGGTTTGTCCCATTATAAACCCCCTTCACTTAGACCTGGGGGTTCTCTTCCCTGTCCCATCAGGAAAGTTGGTGGCCGGAGCTCAGGCTTGAATAAAGACCTTGAGCCGGGCGGTGGTAGCACACACTTTAATCCTAGCACTTGGGAGGCAGATGCAGATGGATTTCTGAGTTCGAGGCCAGCCTGGTCTACAGAGTGAGTTCCAGGACATCCAGGGCTATACAGAGAAATCTTGTCTCAAAAAAAATCAACAACAAGAACAAAAAAGAACAAAAAAGAATAAAGACCCTCATGCGATGACAACGGGTTGTGATTCCTCTTTGGGGTTTTTACAATCTGGGCACAACATAGCCATGGAACTCAGAGATCCACCTGCCTCTGCCTAGTGCTAAGATTAAAGCTATGCACCCACACCCAGCTTTGCTAACTATTTATAATAGCTAAGAAATAGAACCAGCTTAGATGTTCATCAACAGATGAATGGATAAAGAAAACACCTGGGCAGTGGTGGCGCATGCCTTTAATCCCAGCACTTGGGAAGCAGAGGCAAGCTGATTTCAGAGTTCGAGGCCAGCCTGGACTACAGGACAGCAAGGGCTATTCAGAGAAACCCAGTCTTGAAAAACCAAAAAAAAAAAAAAGAAGAAGAAGTTACATATACAACACAATTTAATTCATACAGAAAGAAAAATGAAATAATCACATTTGCAGAAAAATAAATGGAATCAGAAATCACTATGTTAAGTAAAATAAGATACAGAAACAAACACTGGGCTTGAATGCTGGCTTAGCACGTGAGGACACTTGCCACTAGCTGACTGCCTGAATCCAATCTTGGGAGCCAACTCACACCAGTTACTGCTGACCCCAACATGTGTGCTGTGCCGCATGCATGCACACATACAAGTTGATTAATTAAAAAACATAAATGCTATTTGCATGTGCATGTGAATATAGATATATGTGTGTTCATAAGTCAAAAAGGTAGAAAGGAGACCATGAGAGGGGAGAAAGATCTTTGTATGTATGTGTCTGTATGTTTGGAGGTCAGAGGACAACATCTGGTAGTCTAGTGTCCGTCTTCAGCGTCCACCTTATTTGGAGCAAGGTCTCTTTGTTGTTTGCTGACATGCAGGCTTCTGGAGAGTCTGCTGCCTCTGCCCCAGTGGGATTACAGATGCAAAGACACACTCTACTGGGCCTGCCTTTACCTGCACTCTGAGGATTTGAACTCTGGTCCTTGCACAGCAAGTGCACTATCCACTGAGCCACCTCCCTGTCTGGAAAGATAATCTTAATGAAGAGAAGGAGAGGCTAATGGACAGTATGTGCCATGAGAGAGTCTGGGGCTGAGCACAGAAGGGGGGCAGAACGGAGCAGGGCAGCTAAGTCAGGGCAAGGCAGAAGGCGAGTGAGTGAGGACCTCGGAGGGAGAGTGGGAGGCATGCGCAGAGTCCTTAATAAAAGCCATTGCTTTGCACACTGATTTTCAACATTTAAGTTTGCTGATCTTGGAAAGGACCTTGCTCAGTTCCCGGTACCTCCACGGCAGTTCACAACCATCTCTAACTCCAGCTCCGGGGGCTCCAACATTTTTCTTTGGCCTCTACAAGTAGCAGGCACACATGGACTGCACATCCTCGCATACAGACAAACACTAATATACACAGAAAAATAAAAATAGTGTCTGGAAGACAGGCATGGCGGCATACACTTTTAATGCCAGCACTCAGGAGGCAGAGGCAGGCAGATCTTCCAGTTCCTCGCATCCAGTTCCGCACATCCTCGCATACAGACAAACACTAATATACACAGAAAAATAAAAATAGTGTCTGGAAGACAGGCATGGCGGCACACACTTTTAATGCCAGCACTCAGGAGGCAGAGGCAGGCAGATCTTTGAGTTCCAGTTTAGCCTGGTCAACAAAGTGAGTTCCAGGACAGCCAGGGTTACACAGAAAGACCCTGTCTGTAAAAAAACAAACAAACAAAAAGATGGTGTGGTAGGGTTTGCGGGAGAGATACTCAACAGTTAAGAGAACAGACTGCTCTTCGGAGAACCTTCGTTCAGTTCCAAATACCCACATGGTAGCACACACCCATGTCTAACTCAAGGCCCAAGGGATCCAACACCCTCTTCTGATCTCCGCAAGCACTGCACACAGTTGGTACATAGACATATATGCAGGCAAAAGCACTCATACACATAAAATAAAAATATCTTAAAAGGATAAATAAAAGAGCTACAAAGTTGGCTTCATAGCTAAGAGCACTTGTTGCTCTTAAAGAAGACCCTGGTTCAATTTCCAGAATTCACATGGCAGCTCACAAAGGTCTAATCAGGTTATTCAACACACTTCTGGCCAGCTTCAGGCAGCAAGTATGCACGTGGTACACTGACATACATGTAAGAAAAATACACAGAAAATTGCAATAAAAATTTAAAGAACACATCCTTAAAACGAAATTGATATCCCATGTACACAAATTATTTTTTAAAAGAAAAAATTTGCCAGGCGGTGGTGGCACATGCCTTTAATCCTAGCACTTGGGAGGCAGAGGCAGGCATAATTCTGAGTTCGAGGTCAGCCTGGTCTACAGAGTGAGTTCAGGACAGCCAGGGCTACACAGACAAACCCTGTCTTTCGTTTTGTTTTGTTTTTGTTTTTTCAAGACAGGGTTTCTCTGTGTAGCCTTGGGTGTCCTGGAACTTACTCTGTAGACCAGGCTGGCTTTGAACTAAGAAATCCTCTGCCTCTGCCTCCCAGAGTGCTGGGATTACAGGTGTGCACCACCACTGCCCGGCTTGTTATTTACTTTTTAAAAAGACTAACATCCTAAAAAAAACCCCAGACTGTTAGAGGTCTAAGAGCCACCTTCCTTCCTAAGCGACGGCCACACTGAACTCAGACCTGAGTGCAGAAGGCTGCGGAAAGCACACCGGATGGCCTGGAGGCAAGGACACGTGCCTGCGGCCTTGAGCTTGACATTCAGAACCTAAGTTAAGGTAGAAGGTGATTTCAGACGCTACAGAGTTAGACGCCATACATTTTTTTTAAGGCAGAGGAAGCACTAGGGAGAAGTGAGTAACTGACTTACAACAACAGAGGGGCACTGATGGCTAAGTCCAAGAAGCCAGAGATAGTGCCTGGCTCCCTCCTGTGTGCTTCTGACCTCCATCTTACCACACGCCCTCCCACGCTAAGGAATATTCCACCACGCAGCAGCTCACCCTGTCTCTTACCTTAACTGCTATGTTGTTTGCTTCAGTGGCTCCACTAGTGAAAATGATCTCCCGAGGATCAGCTCCGATCAGAGATGCTACTTGCTGTAAGCCAAGAGACAGAGATACATCACATCAATGCCTGGGCAGTGAAGGGGCTGCAGATACAACCTGGACAGAGTTTTGGACCAAGAGAAGATCTCCTGCCTCCTACCAACCAACTGCCCACATGGGCACTCTGTGCCTACTAGCTATAACATTGTAGCCTGGCATGAGATAAAAAGGAACTGACAGTCGCAGCTCAGATATTCTATCCTCTCTCCATTCTAAGACAGGCTGACAGTGTCAAATGGAAGGTAGGCATAGTGCCAGACCACTTTAATCCCAGCACTCAGGAGTTTGAGGCCAGCCTGGTCTACACAGTAAGTTCTAAGACAGCCAGGGCTACACAGAGAAACATTGTCTCAAAAACCAAAACAAAACAAACAGAATGTCCAATGCAGTTCAGTTGGTGGAGTGCTTACCTAATATTTATGGAGCCCTGGGTATGATTTCCAGCTCTACACACATCAAGTGTGGAATACACCTGAAATACGTGCACTCAGGAGGCTGCCGTGAATCTAAGACCAGTGTGGGAGACATAGTAAGTTCCAAGCCATCTTAGATGAAAGTGGAAAGCTGGGGCTGGAGAGACCGCTCAGCAGTTAAGAGCAATGACTGTTCTTCCAGAGGTCCTGAGTTCAAATCCCAACAACCACATGGTAGCTCACAACCATCTGTAATGGATCTGATGCCCTCGTCTGGAGTCTCTGAAGACAGCTACAGTGTACTCATATAAATAAAATATGAGACAAAGAGGTTGGGGGCGGGGAACTGGCCTCAACCAGAATAGGGGCCAGTGAGAAGGATCAGTGCGTAAAGGCACTTGTTATAAAAACCTGATGACCTAGGATTTATTCCCTGAGACCCATATGGTAGAAGGAGAGAAACTGCTCAAGGTGCCCTGTGACCTCCACACTGAAAACTCTGGTACATATGTGTACACGTACATGAACACGCACAAACACACACACACACACACACACACATACACACACACACACACACACACGCATGCATGCATGCACACACACATTTGTAATTTTTAAAAATTATTTTTGCTGGGTGTAGTGGTGGACATCATTAATCCAAGCACCCTAGAGGCAGAGGCAGGTGGATCTCTGTGATTTGAGGCCAGCCTGGTCTACAAGGCAAGTTCCAGGAGAGCCAGGGCTATGCAGAGAAATCTTGTCTCATACAAGCAAACAAACAGGCAAGTAAGAAACTGGAAAGATGGCTCTGTGGTGAAGAGCACTTGCTGCTCTTGCAGAGGACCCAGTTTCAGTTCCTAGCACCCACATGGTAGCTCACAACCATCCTTAACTTCTAGTTCCAGGAAATCTGACAGCCTCTGCTAGCTCCACATATGGACGTGGTACCTGTGTCCATAATGATTCAAGTCATTATGTGAAGGTACCCATGAGGTACCCATGGAGGAATCCTGTTGACCCACAAAATGTATTTATTTATTTATTTATTTATTTATTTATTTATTTATTTATTGGTTTTTTTCGAGACAGGGTTTCTCTGTGTAGCCCTGGCTTCCTGGAACTCACTCTGAAGACCAGGCTGGCCTCGAACTCAGAAATCCGCCTGCCTCTGCCTCCCAAGTGCTGGGATTACAGGCGTGCGCCACCACCGCCTGGCCAAAATACATTTTTAAAAATGTATTTATTGGGCTAGAGAGATGGCTCAGTGGTTAAGAGCTCTGACTGCTCTTCCAGAGGGTCTGAGTTCAAATCCCAGCAACCACACATGGTGGCTCACAATCATCCATGATGCGATCTGATGCCCTCTTCTGGAATGTCTGAAGATAGCTATAGTGTACTCACATAATAAATAAATCTTTCCCAAAAAAAAAAGTATTTATTGAACTCTTCCTACATATGTTTTGAGTTATGTGCAAGTGTTAACCTTTACCAGCACTGCCTCATTTAATTCACCCAATGATCTTAAACAGCATGAGATATTTCGCTTTCCACTTGAATGAGGAGGAGTTTAGGCTTTGAGAAATGAGAGGATTTGTCAGAGGTAGTTTACCTAGGGAATATGGGAACTAACTAAAAACGTACAGTCAAACTCCAGAGCAGCTATCTGAGTCTCTTCTAGAAAAACAGCTATTTCCACCTCTAAAGAACGAAATGTCTCTCGGGGACCACTGAACGGATCTTCTCAGAGTGCTTTGCGCTAACCTGGCGAGCACGTTCCACAGCTGCCTCACTCTCCCAGCCATATGCGTGAGTCCGAGAATGTGGGTTCCCATAGTAGTTGACAAGGTATGGGAGCATGGCATCCAGCACCCTGGGATCCTGAACATGAGAAAATAGATTTTTTGAGCCCAAAGTCAATTCAGAACCTGCTCCATCTGCCGATACCTGCCCGCCTTGCTCAGTGTATCTCCAGCCTTTCAGATGCTGTCTGCTTTCTTCAACTTCTTCGAACACTAATCAAACAGCAACCTGAAATCCGCCCACTTCGAAACCACTGGGAATGACAACGTTCCGCCTTTCCCACAAGTAGTTTGTAAGCACTGTCTTTGATTTTTGCGAAAGATTAAGGTCTTATGTAGTTGAATCTGGCCTCAGATTTAGAAGCCTGCCAGGTGTGGTGGTACGTACTTTTAATCACCGCATTTGAGGGGCAGAGGCAGGCAAATCTCAGAGTTGGAGGCCGAGTCTACAGAGGTTGTTCTAGGACAGACAGGGCTCCAGGTATTGAGACCTGGTCTCAAAACACCCCACATAGTACCCAAAATATAAACCAACCAAATAATCCTCCTGCCAGCAAGACTATTTTTTTGGTTTTTTCGAGACAGGGTTTCTCTGTATAGCCCTGGCTGTCCTGGAACTCACTCTGTAGACCAGGCTGGCCTCAAACTCAGAAATCTGCCTGCCTCTGCCTCCCAAGTGCTGGGATTAAAGGTGTGCGCCACCACCCAGCTACCAGGCTCAATTTCTAACACTCACATGACAGCTCATAAAAGGCTATTTAAGTCCAGCCTCTTGCTTCCCCAGACAATGCACTAATCCGGTGCATAAACATCGAAGCAAATACTTGCAAGATAAAAGTAAATGAATAAAAAGGTCTCATATCCCTAGCTAGCCTTGAACTGACAAGTAGCCAAGGATGACCTTAAGATTCTGATTTTACTGCCTCTTTCAAGTATTGGGATTACAGGAGTTCAGATTTATGTGGCACTGGGGATTGAACTCAAGGCTTCCTATATTTCAGGAAAGTCCTCTGCTATTTGAGCTATATATCTGGCCCTAATAACTATTATTATTAGATGATTGTCAAATGCAGGACTTCTATGTCTTTCAGCCCATTTAACACTTTACCAAATTTATACAGTTAATAGAGTAGTCCTAGTAATTCCAGAGCCCATATATTGGATTATTCTTGGCATTTTCTTTTTAAAACACAGTTTTGAGGGTACTGATGAGATGGCTCAGCAGTTAAAGAACACTGACTGCTCTCCCAGAGGTCTTGAGTTCAATTCCCAGAAACCACACGGTGGCTCACAACCATCTGTAATGTGATCCAATGCCTGCTTCTGATATGTCTGAAGGCAGCTACAGTGTACTCATATACGAAAAAATTAAAAACAAAACAACAACATAGGTGTTGTGGCTATGTGGCTCAGGCTGGGCTTAAGCTCACTCAAACTCCCCCATGTCAAATGTCCAGCTCCAAGACCTGAGCATTTGATTTGCTATTAATTATAAAGCCTGCACTGGAAGGATCTGACAAGGTCAGTAGCTACAAAACTAACATCTAAGCCTCCTGATTCCTGGCAGCTCCTTTTTCTAGTACATTTAATGGTTCTCAAGTCTGCAGAAAGGTATACGTTTGGTAAAATTTGTCCTTTAACCTTGCCTCCGTACAAGGAACCCTTTATTCCTTACCAGAGGAGTTGTGGCCTGCAAGTCCATATAGAGAGGTCGCAGCACTGCCTCTGCCTCTGAGGGAACAGCCGAATGGGGGGCATGATCTACAACTGACAACAGAGTGTAGAGTCAAAGTGAGAAAAACCGTGGACCAACGGCACACAAGACAACAGATGGTCAAAGCTTCTTCGAGGCGAACTTAAGGAAGGCTGAGGTCCAGTATCAAAGTAAACAAACAACAACACGCACTGAAAGACATCGAGTTAAGTAATAGACACAGGGTTCTCGCAAGGGGCGCAGACAGCAGCAGGGAGCAATGTTCAAACAACACAGCACCGAGTGGGATGAGCTGTAAAAAGCAAAACCATTTAGAAAAAAAAAGTGAAAAGCGCAGGTCCCTTCAAAGGTTCACGGCTGGAGGAGGCTGGACTAGATAGCATCTTTAAGACTTGGCCAGCAGAGATCTGAAGGTTGAGACTCCGCCTCAAATGAAGTGCAGATGTAAGGTCCATCCTTAAAAAATATGAAACCAGGCGACCGGAAGAGTCTGGGCGATGGAACACGGGGGGGTGGGGGGGGAGGGATAGGATTCGCGACAATGCAGGGCTTAGCAGCACCGAAACAAGGGCTTAGCAGCACCGAAACAAGGGGTTCGTCGCTCCAGACGCCATGGGAGCGGAAAGGAAAGGGAACATACCGCGCAGGCGCAGTCCCCGGGTGGGCACTGAGGACCTTCGCGGGGCCACTGAGGTAGCCGCCAACGACGCCCGCCTCCAAGCGGCTCGGAGCAGCATGTTCCCAGCAACAGAGCACACCGTCCGCCAGGCTTGCAAGTCCTCAGCCCATGCTCCCGGAAGTAACTGCGCTGTGCTCCGGAAGCGATCCCGCAGACCGCGAGCGCCCTCCCCCTAGCTTTTGGTGTGAGACGTCGAGCTGAGCGATCGCGGGCGGAGAACGAGGTGAGGTGGGCACCGACGGTGCGCTGCGTCGCGCGTGCGGGGTCCTCTATCGCGAGGAGGGTGGTGGAGACGTGCTGCGGGCTGTCCTCTGTCCTAGGTCCTACGTAACCCTGCTGTGCGCCCCTGGCCGACGCCATGGCTGGCGCCCAGGCCCTCACTGTCCTAGCCCTCTCATCGCAGATGCCGGTGGCCGTGGGTCCCTACGGGCAGTCCCAGCCCAGCTGCTTCGATCGCGTGAAGATGGGCTTTGTCATGGGTTGCGCCGTGGGTATGGCAGCCGGGGCGCTGTTCGGCACCTTCTCCTGTCTCAGGTGAGCCGCGCGGATCGAACTTCCTGGCTTCCGAGGGCTTCGGAGTCCACTTAGAAGATGTTGAAAGCACAGGACGTACAGATCTGAGCTCTATAGTCAAAATGGCTTTCTGACTCCTTTGTAGTTCAGTGTCATTAGCCAGGTTAGAGGCTGAGTTACGGAACTGTAGTGGAGGACTGTACATTTACCTCCACTACACTTGGAGAGTCAGTCATATTAGTATGTTTTTACATTATTATCTAGCACATCGTAATTGCTTAGCGAAGGGTTATTATTGTTGCATGGCATTTTAACTCCCAATTGCATGTAGTGAAGCAAGCTGGATAAAGCGGTTTACTATACTGAGAATTAGGTGTAGTGAAATGTTCTACCTCTGAGATAAACTGCTTTACTAAAAGTCATCACCACATTTGGATATTGTACTTAATTGAAGTGCTAAGTACTGTAGTTAACCACCAAGCAGTAGTGGTGAGCAACTTAAATCCAGCCGCACTCTGGAGTGGCAGGAGGATCCCTGAGTTCGAGACTAGTCTGGTATAGAATGTGAGTTTCAAGACAGCCAGGACTGTTACATAGAGAAACCGTCTCCAAAAAATAAAATCATTAAAAAGTGTAGTTAAAAGCCAGGCGGTAGTGGTGCCAGCCTCTGGGAGGCAGAGGCAGGCGATTTCTGAGTTCAAGGCCAGCCTGGTCTACAGAATTGGTTCCAGGACAGATACGGCTATACCCTGTCTCAAAAAAAAAACAAAAAACAAAAAACAAAAAAACAAATCCAAAATAAAAGAAATCAAAAAAATAAAGTTTAGTTAGCAAGTCTGTAAATATGATGACCATTTTACACTTTATGCTGTTTATAAATTGCAGAGCTTGAGTTTTAACCTAGGTTAAACAAATTGAAACAAAACACTAAGGATGCATCCAGAAGAAAAATGGCTACTGGATAATGTGTACCATAGAAGCACAAACATAACTGCTTTCCCTGCCCATGTGCTTCATCCTTTATCTCTGCAACCTACAAACTAATTAATGCTGCATTTGGCATAGGTCAATCATAGGATTGTCAAGCTGTTGGTGCTTAACATATTTCAACAAATTATAAACAGGGTAGTTACTTCAAATCTCTGTTCCTGTATTTGTATTACCAAATGGCCCTTTCTTGCTTTATTCTTCAGGATCGGAATGCGGGGTCGGGAGCTGATGGGCGGCATTGGGAAAACCATGATGCAGAGTGGCGGCACATTTGGCACTTTCATGGCCATCGGGATGGGCATACGATGCTAATTAAGATTCAGATGCCCTGCTACACCTAAACTTCCCCATCCATTTCAACCCTTGTACAATAATTAAAGATTTTTTCTTCTCGTTATTAGTCTATTTTTACTTCAAAGACCTAGGTCTTATAGTTCCCACCTCAATGACCCAACACTGTGGGCATCTTTATGATCAACCTTTGCACACACATAGTACTCATAACTCTAGATCTCAGATCCCTGATACATGGAAGCATACAACTCATACTAAATCTCTACCCAGGCTTGTTGACACACATTTTATCCTAGCACTCTTGAGATAGAGAGACAGACCCCCCTGCCCAAATGCTAGTTCAGCATACCAATTATAAAATTTAAGAAGTTACTTTGTTCCTAACAGGTTCCTGTTCACAGTAGAACATTGTATGAGATTTTGCAATTCAGAAAGACATCAGGCTCAACAATGACCATTTTAATTATGTAGGGTAATACAATTCTTACTTGATAACCCTGTAATGAATGGCCAGGAATACAAACCTGATATGCCTTGGTTAATTTTTCTGATTATTCATCAACTATGACTTGTTCAGAACTTTGTAGCCAATAATTGACAATTCAAAGTGCTTTTCTGAGCATGATATTCAATAAACAAATTTTATTTTTTTTTTTTATCTAGGATACAAGATGGATTGGTTGGCAGGCTTTAGGCAACCAACCCTCAGTTCCCATGTTCTATACACAGCTTCCTACAGTTGACTCAACTGATCTGCTATTAAAGGTTAAATGGTCCATTAGAATGCAGATTGTGCCAATTGGTTGAAAAATAAAAAAAGGCAGAGGGCAATAATGGCATCAATTACTAGCACATAGTGTTTCCTACCATCTCTAAGCCCACTTCCAGAGGACCTCCACAAGTTCCAAGCTTGTATGCAGTAGACATTTATGCAGGAACGATAGACAAAACAATTTTATTAAAATGTATGGGGAAGTCAGCAGAGGAGGGAGCTCAGGACATCCTGTTTTGTCACAAGCTTTACAACAGTCAAGACTACAGGGAGCACCAATGTCCAAAAAATAAAAAAGCCAGACAGTGGTGGTACTAGAGTTCGAGACCAGTCTCGTATACAGAGTGAGTTACAGGACAGCCAGGCCTACACAGAGAAACCCTGTCTTGATAAACAAAAGGTAGGGTTAAAAAAAAAAAAAGGAGAAAAAGACTGTTCTAACATTAGAAGGAGTAGAGTAACTGGGGGCCAGGAAGTAATTTGAGGTGCTATTTCCACCGCATCAGGGATGTTAGTGCTTAAGTATATTTTTAATAGAGAAAGATCAAAGGTTTTTTAAAAAAAAAAAAAAGCCAGTGTGAAAGAGCTTGAGGCCACTTAGAAACAAAATGTTTGAACAGCACTTAGAAAAGGGCAGAAGTCAACTCTTTAGTAAAACATTTCTTCCTAGAGTGCTAAAGACACGCAGAACATTTCTAAGGGACTTGTTTTCAATTGACATGACACGCTTGTGTCAAGCAGCAAACACTGCATGTGACTTAGGATGGAAAAATATTCCCTAATACTAAGAATGAAGAAAGCTTATTGTGGGCATGTGGTTGGACACATACCTACCCTTTCCCAGCAGCCCAGATGGATTGAAGGAGTAACATTTTCAGTCTTTGGTAAATCTGACCTATATAATGCTGACACACTGACTTGAAAACAAGAAGGGGAAAAAAAAAAACCTAAAAGATGTCATAATATCTTATGCTTTAAGGTTGTAACATGAAAACATTTGAAAAACGAAAATTTTGTGGCCTTTTTCAGAGAATTTTATTTGAGTGGTTCTTACAAAGATTGTTGCCATATGAAAGTCATTTGTTTGATAGAAATATCAAGCTGTCTTGTCAAACACACTGAAGTAACCCAAAAATATATTTCAGAGCTCACAGAGCTTAAAAAGAGCAAAGATTATATGCAACCAGACAAAACCTATTTCTGCATTTCCTATCTCTTGCCCAAGACTGCTTTATTCAATCTGTTACACCAACAACCTTGAGGAAATGCAGGGATCATTTTGTTTGGAATCAAGACACACTAAAACATATAGTATTTACAAAGAAACTTTTACAGATACATTAATTGAAAAAATTACCATCAAATATTATTTTGAAATTCCATTCTTGCCAAATGATCAAGGTCATATGCTAAGCAATAACTTAGCCGCTTGGACTTTAACACACTGAAAGTGTGTCCTAGAAACCTTGGCTGAACCATGAGCCAAATACACAAATGTGAAATGTAACTGCTGTGTAAAAAGTTAGGGTTCTGAAACATTAAAACATTACCTGTCTGCCTTTATACAGAAAGCACATTTGTTCCCCTAGAGCTATTCTATAGATCCTTATTGTAATTTTCTACATGGACATTTAAAACAGCAGAACAAGAGAACAGCTTTGCATAAAGTAGGATTTGCTAGTTAGGGAGAATGAGCACACTGCATTCCTGTTAACATTTTTATTTTCAAGATAACAGGAGCTGTATACAAATGACAGTAGACCCTTGCCTCTTTATTTTTATCTAAATAAAAGATAACTCAAGATGAATTCTCAAGAGAAAAAAAGCTATATACATAAGGGACTGTATCTTCCTTCACCGCCTACTTGGAACCAGTAGTTGTGTTGCTGTCATAGAATCAGGGAAGAGGTTGTGGTAAGTTGGAAGAGGTACATATGCTGCTGTTATCATTTTACCTGTAGGGGGAAAAAAAAGCTGGGTAAGCCGTTTTTACTCAATCACTAGGTGTTTCAACATAAAGTTTTTGTAGCAGTTACTCACCTGCAAACCACCGACCATGCAATGCATTGACAGCAGCAATAGCTGCTGCAATAGATGGGCACTTCACATACACATTGCCCTAAAAGTATCAAAAAAAAAATTTTAATAAAATGACCACTGAACACATACTCTCAAATATACATCCAAGATGTTTACAGAAATGTAATCATTGATGGTTTATTCTAATAGGTTATGGTAAATACCTCGAAAATTTTTTGGCAACTATAGCATCCTCTTCTCACCCTATAGTGCCCGTGCCAACCCCAGTTCTATGTAAATAACCAAGTTGTAGAGTTCTGGGGTACATGATGCAAATTAGCTATCAGTTAACACTACTCTCATCAATTCTCATTATTTTTAACTTGCCTTAGTTTTGGAGCGTGTATTTAGCTAGCACACTAAAGTTCCTTTCAGGAAATAACCACTAGGCAAGTATAGTGATACAGGCCTATAATAAATCCCACAACATGGCATTAAAGAGCTAACTTCATTAAAGGGAATCAAAAATCAATGCATTAAAAAAAAAACAGACTGGCAGGTAGAATTTGATGTTAGCTTGGTCTACAGATATCCAGGACAGTGAGGACAACATAAAGAAACTCTGTCTCAAAAGAAAAAAACCAAATCCAAGACAAGCAAAAACAATTAAAAGCTCAGAGCTAATGCAGAAGTGATCACATGGCCTGACTGTATAAAAAGAGAATGGTGTACACATCAGTCCCAGCACTGAGAGAAGCATAAGCAGGCAGACCTGTAAGATCAGGCCAGCCTATTCTTTATTACACACATAAACACGGTCTTGAAAAGCAAATATCAAACTACCTGAGCTGAATTTTTGTCAACATAAATATGAATGACTCCTCCATGTTTATTACATTCTTCAATGACATCATCTTTAATCTCTGTATCCCATCCAACCTCTTCTTCTCTGTAAGAAAGTAACAAGAAATAATGAAATTATATTCACGTAATGATGTGTATATACAGGGATGTATGTGGACCATCAAATATGGAGTCTACTTCAGTTTGCACTTTTATCAGGAATGCAATTCTGGTCATCAGACTTGCAGGAAGCACCAAGTTGTCATTCATGCAAACATGACAAGCATCTGACATGCTCAGTCAACCACCCACACCTAAACATGTTCTTTAACTTTCAGATGTTGTTATAATACATAAAAAAAATGTTCAAGAGGCTCTGTAAAAGATCTCAGGTAGGAGCTAGAGAGATGGCTTAGCAGTTAAGAGCACTGAAGGTTCTTCCAAAGGTTCTGAGTTCAAATCCCATAACCACATGGAGGATCACAACCATCCATAATGAGATCTGGCGCCCTCTTCTGGGGGTGTGTGAAAACAGCTACAGTGTACTTACATATAATGAATAAATCTTAAAAAAAAAGTCTCAGTTAACATCAACCAGGCTACTTAAAACCTTTACTCCAATTATACAAAATTTAACACTTCAATTCTTGAGATATAGGGAAGCATGTAACATTCAGTCATGAAATCAAACACTGGTACACATAAAGAACAAAAACTTAAAAAAAAAAAAAAAAAAAAAAAAAACACCTGACAAACCAGAAGGTGTGGTTGCTATACAATTATAGTGACATAAAGCAACCAGCTAGCCCAGCAGCAGTGGCACATGCCTGTAAACCCAGCACTTGGGAGAGAGTGAGGCAGATTTCTGAGTTTGAGGCCA
This sequence comes from Apodemus sylvaticus, assembly GCF_947179515.1. Taxonomy (NCBI): domain Eukaryota; kingdom Metazoa; phylum Chordata; class Mammalia; order Rodentia; family Muridae; genus Apodemus; species Apodemus sylvaticus. Next base: position 141,633,517 of record NC_067476.1, read on the forward strand.
GCCTGGTCTACATAGTGAGTTCCAGGATAGCCACAACTACACAGAGAAAACCTGTCTGAATAACAACAACAAAAACCCCAACTACACCAACAACCCCCCCCAAACAACTAGCTAAATAATCTTAATAATCATGAGGAAGCAGATTGAAGAGGTCCACCGGCAATAAAAAGTATACACATGTAAATACAAGTCCTAGCTAGCTACTGTTCCAAAATAAAGAAAAATTTAAAACAAAAAAACAAAAACCCACAAAACTGGATGTTTCATTAAAGGAACCAAATGTTAATCTTTGAAATCTACATACTTAGGTACCCAAAGGCATGCATATAGAAAAATTATTTAATCATTGACATAATACATTACTAAAAAGAAAGAAGTAAACCAAGAGCAGACAAAGTCTCAGAGGTTCAAGCCTGCATGGACCACAGTCCCACTGCTAATCCATCACAAGGCCAGCCTTGACAACTGATGGAAAGACCAAGCTTGAACTTGAAAACAAACAAACAAAAAAAATCAGAACTGGTGATCATCATCAGTGGTATCATAACTGCCTGGCATGCAGGGCTCAAGGCAGAAAAAAATCCTAATAGTAGATGCTGAGTTGTTAGGAGGACATTTTACTTGTTATTCTCACAGAGTGCCAGCTTCAGTTCCCAGAACAAAAACACAATCTTGATGCCTCTTCTGACCTCCCGGGGGAAAAACTTATATTCTAATCCAATAAACAAAAAATTTCACGTCTACTATTAAATATGCCGACTAAAATATAAACCGGATTAAAGTAAAAAAACAAAGGTAAACATATCACTTTAATAATTTCAATTGTGAAATTTCTTAATGTCAAATTATCATATTGTACAAATATACTTACGTTTGAGGATTAAACATGTTAGATAGTTGGAAACACTGTGTTGCAAGAGGTTGAACAGATGCAGCTGCAGCTAAAGCTGAGGCTAAAAAAGGAAAAATAAGAATTAGTTTCATGGAAAATGTTTAAGTATTCGTGGACTAAAAATCAACCCTATGTATGTATGGATGACATGATTTACATATCTATCACCTTCATGAATCTGAAATAAGACACTAAACACAACTACCGTAAAACATCTTTAGCTCCACTTATAATAGGCAAAATAAAGTACAAATACTCAAGTATTATTTAGAGAACGAGAAGGAAGGAGTGCTCATACATTTTCATGCAGATACAAATATATTCCCATAAAACTTTCAGGAGCTGGGTTTGAAAAAAAGTTGTCCAGAGTCTCTGTCGAGTAGGAATGAAGTTCTGGGTTTTAGACAAACCACAGCACTAAATCAGTATTCTTAGAAGCAAGAAGAATAGAAAATCGAAGTCAGCCAGGTAGTGGTGGCGCATGCCTTTGATCCCAGCACTTGGGAGGCAGAGGCAGGCGGATTTCTGAGTTCAAGAAGAGCCTGGTCTATGGAGTGAGTTCCAGGACAGCCAGGGCTACACTGAGAAACCCTGTCTCAAAACAAAACAAAACAATACAAAACAAAACAAAAAAAACTCAAAAAGAAATTCGAAGTCATCCAGACCAACATACCAAGTTTTAGGCTAGGCTGCAATATAAAACCCTGTCTATTATAAAAATCATTTAAAAGGGACACGGTGCAAAATTCCTTTTAATCTTAGTACTTGAGAGGTAGAGGCAAACATCTCAGACCTCTTATGACAGCTTGGGATACAAAGTTCTAAGACAGCTAAAACTTCATGGAGAGACAATTTTTGTCTTTTTTTGGTGGGTGGAGAGGGCGTGGAGTTGAGACAGGGTTTCTCTCTGTTGGCCTGGTTAGCCTGGAACTCACTCTATAGACCAGGCTGGCCTCAGAAATCCGCCTGACTCAGCCTTCCAAGTGTGGGATTAAAGGTGTACACCCACCTCTGCCAGGTGAGAGACAATTTTCTTAAAGTGGAACCAAACTTATGAAGGGGGTTAAGGAAAGATATGCATTCTAAATCTATTAAGAACCAACAACAAAAATCTTCCAAAAAGGGCTGGAGAGATGGCTCAGCGGTTAAGAGCACTGACTGCTCTCCCAAATTCAGGCTAAGTTCAATTCCCAGAAACCACATGGTGGCTCACAACCATCTATAATGGGATTTGATGCTCTCTTCTGGTGTGTCTGAGAACAGTGACAGTGTACTCACATACAAAAAATAAAAAATTCTTTAAAAAAAAAAATCATCCAAAGAAATCATTCCAGAAATAAAAAAGGAAAACTAAAAGTTTGATTTTATCCTGAAAGATAGTAGTATACAAATACAGTTATTGGATACAGTTGTTGGAAAGCCTATTAAATAAAAATATTTCACTTCTTTTTGTCAGGAATATATAAATATAAAGGGCTGGGGAGATTGATCAGTATTTAAGAGTACTTGACTGTTCTTCCAGAGGTACTGAGTTCAATTCCCAGCAACCACATGGTGGCTTACAACCATCTGTAATGGGACCTGATGCCCTCCATCTTCTGGTGTGCCTGAAGAGAGCGACAATGTACTCAACAAATAAATATTAAAAAAACACCAAAAAATAAAACCAAAAAAAAAAAAAAAACAACAACTGTATAGAAACACACATATAAATATATTAAATTTTTGTAAAATTTGTAGTCTAAAAATTGTCCATTTTTTTTATTTACTTCTTCAAATCTTATATGTGTAAGAATTTTGCCTACATGAACAGACATCACAGGTATAGTTTCCCTCAGGGGCCAAAAATCCTGAAATTTGTTAAATATGATTGAAAGCTATGATATGGTTATTGAGAATCAAACCCTGATAATGAATCCGAAGTCTAAAAGTGCTTTAAACCAAAGACAACTCTCTCTGGTCAAACTTTCTTTTAAAAACATGAACCTAAATATATTTAACATTTAAAAGACTGAATAAAGTATACCAAGAAAATGTCCTAATAAAGTAACATTTTAAATGATTTCTGTCTTAGCAAAATGGAAAACTAGAAGCCCGGCAGTGGTGGCTCACACCTGTAATCCCAGCACTATGGGAGGCACAGGCAGGTGGATTTCTGAGTTCGAGGCCAGCCTGGTCTACAGAGTGAGTTCCAGGACAGTCAGGGCTATACAGAGAAACCCTGTCTCGAAAAAAACAAATCCAAAAAACCAATAAACCAATAAACCAATAAATAAACCAATAAATAAATAAATAAATAAATGGAAAACCAAAAAACAGCAGCTTATCTACAGTTTGACTATTATAATGTGAAAATTCTAGTCACAGAAACATTCAACCTTGAAGCACACAAGTCTAGAGTTAATCACATTTCTAAGAGATGTGATGAAATATTTTCTATTAGGTGTTCTTTAGGTTTGGTTTTTCTGTTCTTGAGACAGGATCTCACGTCACTCCAAATTTCAGAGTATTACCAATCTATTAAAGCAGGTGTTATAGAACTCACCGTAATCATATTATCTGACCAAATCCCATTCCAATGCATAAAAACAAACAGCTAAAGATAAAATAATGCATTAAGCAATTGAGATACTTGAAATGAATAAATCACCTAAGGAAGTATCAAGACAAATTTCCTGAACAAGACTATTGATGAAATACCACATTAAAAATTATTCTGAGTATTACAAGTGCTTTTCCTTCAATATTTTCTTCAAAGATAAAGGCATTTTTCTTTGAGAAATTTGAAAAGCCTTTTCCTTGCATTTCTTCCTAGAAGCAAGTATAGCCTGACATAACTAGACCTATTTAAATCCCAGTTAGCTACCTGGAATATAAGGTAGAACTCTTTAAGAAAAACAGCAATACATGAAGAACAGTATACATGAAGAACAAAGCAAAAACACCAACTCATATTATATAACTAAAGAGGGCCAGCAATAGGAGCCAGAGTAATGCTGAGGTGCATTCCACACCACAAGCTATACAGAATAGCCAAAGCTACACAGTGAATTTCCTGACTCAAATCAAAAGCAGAAAGAAGAATACTAACCTGCTTAAAAGTTTTAAGAAAAAAAACCAAGGGGAACCACTGACTGATTATGAGTACTAAAGACCAAACAAATAAGTAATGAAATCTTTCCCTTTCACATTTAATAATTCTGTTAGTCATTTACAAATAATGGTACAAATCTGGCAAATGCTTAAAAAAACTCAACACATTTAATTCTCACCTAAAATTGACATGTTTCACATAGGATTTTTAATATAAAAAAAAAAAGGGAAACCAATAAACAGTTTAAAGTTAGCAGCCAATTGAAGCAGAAATATGCTTTTTTCTTTCTTGGAAGTTATCAGAGAGACATTATATCATGACCTCATGGCCACGATTTCATGATGCATGTAATTAGTTAAAAACAATACATGACCATCTTTATAATATAGGCAAGTCATTAAACCAATCAGTAAAAAAATTATTATAAAATGTAATATACATATAATTCTAAACTCACATGACTGTGTGTATGTATACATACACACAGTTCCTGTACATAAAATACATAAAAATAAAATGAACAGGTCTTTATATAAAGACCTATTCATGTATTTGATGTTTATGAAGGCACTCTTTTCATATCAGAAGAAGGCCCACTGCAACTCATTCTGAGCCACCATGTGGATGCTGGAAACTGAAATCAGGCCCTTTCCACCTCTTTGAGCCATCTATCCAGTTCTTGAGTAATCGTAAACAGTCCTATATAGTGCTGTTGTAAATCTGATATGCTAAAAAATTTTACTTTTTTTTTTTATATACACCTTGCAGTCCGAGAAAAGCATTAAAGAAATACAAGACTAAGTTTCAAGGTTTTGTTTTTTCAAGTGTCAAGGACAGGACATTAAGCCAGTCCTTACCCGGAATCAAACTAAAGCTATGAATGAAAAATTCTAGCAATGCACAACAAACATAACCACAGACATCTTTATATTCTTTGACTATTACTGTACTATGGTTACAATACAGGGCAAAACTTTATGAATACGATAATTCACAAATTACATCTTTGTATTTCAAAAAATAAAATGGAGAGATCAAAATATAAGTAACTCACCTTCAGTCTGTTGGGAAAGTCGTGTTTGCAAATCTATAACAAAAGAGAATTCTACAGCTCAGTGCAGGAACAATGAAGAGCCTCAACTAACAGGGTAAATGTCAGGAAAGTATTAATAAAAGAGGACTTCAACAGCAGGGTTTTTTAAAATCAAATTAGTAACACCTGGCAGCAAAACCTCCTTCCCCATTCCTCATTTACAAGGCTTTGGGAACGTTTGTTTCCTATTATGCTAGAAAGTCATCACTGTATGCCTAATATAATCTTCCCTGTTATATTGATGTTCCACTAAAATACCATACCTAGGATTAATGGGAAATGGGGAAAAAGGAGCAAACCAGTCAGAAAATATGTGAAACACCCTGATTGAGAATTCAATTCCAAGTACTTGGAAAATTTTATAATTAATCTCAATAAAAATTCAGTATTTCAAAAGCTTGTATTAATATTGTAGGCATTAAAACCACAAACATTCTAGAGCTAGGATCATGTTCACTAGATTTCAACTCATAATTATCCACTGAGAAAGACACCATTCCAAATATTTGGAACATAGTATTAAGAGCTTCTCAGATTCAACTTGTCAATAACAGGTTCACAGTTTGGTAAATGTTAACTTTCTCACCTACTATGAAATTTAGTGTTTCTATTAAGGAATGCATGTCAAACACATCAGACATGTAAAGAAAATTTGCATGAGCTGGAAAACAAATTGTAGCACGAAATAGATGTGGTCCAAGCCTTTAATCCCAGCAAGAGCAGGACTGAGGCAAGAAATGATATTCATTGGAGGCCAATCTTTCTGCTCTATATAGGGAATTTAAGAAAAGACAGGGACATAGTAAGACCTTGTTTCAAACCAAAAAAACCAAAATCCTGTATTACTGCAAAGTGATTATACTTAATAAACATATTCAATATGGGACATGAATAAGAAAATCTGAACCTTGTACTTAATTTACTGGGTTCAAACAGTTGTTTGCGCCTAAGGGCTAAACTTGACATATCAATGAGGTGAACTGTTAATTTATGTATGGCAAATAGAACCATTACCAGCAACTTAAAATGCAGTATCCTTTCCTTATAAAATATGTAAATTGTATACATAACAGAGATTGATGCTATTAAGTACAAATCCCAATTTTACTTTTAAAAATAACTTTGGTTACTTCTACTATATATTAGGAACAAAATGCAATTCTACAAAAGGTGTTATTAGAAAAGTTCCTTCATCTGAGGGTGTTGTAGGAATGCTCAAATCCTAGCACTCAGAAAGGGGAGTAGAAGAATTAAGTTCAATGCCAGAGTCAGCTGCTGAAGGATAGTATCCCAAGAGCATTTAAGAATTACATAAGAATCTAAATCCCTACTCAACCTCAAAAAGATAGGGTATGTATGGGAAGTCCAGGAGATAAAAACTATGGGAAGAGGAAGGCTCTGAGTTAATAAATATAGAGCAAAGCTAAGAATGGCCAGTGATACATATCCTATACCATCCTGCCTCAGTAATGAGAATCTGGATATAATGCTAGTACATACACAGGCAGGCTGACATCGTACATATGATAAAAGGATACATCAACATAACAGGCATTAGCCTCTGACATCTACACAAGGGCTGAGGCATAAGAAGGTATTTCCTATCAAAAGAATAAAATGCATTTATTCCTTGGTGGTGGCGCTCGCCCTTAATGCCAGCACTTGGGAGGCAGAGGTAGGCGGATTTCTGAGTTCGAGGCCAGCCTGGTCTACAGAGTGAGTTCCAGGACAGCCAGGGCTATACAGAGAAACGCTGTCTCGAAAAAGAAAAAAAAAAAAAAAAAAAGGCATTTAAAACAGGTATCTCCAAACAAAGAACAACCTGGGATGCCTGCAAACACAGCCAGTACTCTAGCCCCATGAATCATCATTTACAGTTCTTTACTAAAGAATGGGAGCATCTACATCAATTTTTCTACATGAAATTTTGAACTTAAATGAAGAGAAGCAATAAGATAATGATCATTTTGAACAAAGTTTATGTACATAGTTCAGGATAGCCTGTAGCTCACCATATAGAACAGGCTGGCTACGTCCTAAACCCTTAAACCCCAAGTATTGTCATTAAATGTGTGCACTTCTATACTTAGACCCTTATAATTATGATTACCTTTTTATTGTTTTTCTGTGTCATCCTGGTTGTCCTAGAACTTGTTCTGTAGACCAGGCATGGTCACAAATTCAGAGATCATCCTGCCTCCCTCCAAATTGCTGGAATTAAAGGTGTGCACCAACAGAGCCTAGAACATTACTTTTCTTAAATATTTTAATCTTATCTTTATTAATGTGCAGGTATGAGTCTTGAGTCACATGTGTGATTGTCTGCAGAGGCCAATAGAGGGTGTCAGATTCCCTACAATTAGACTCTTGTGCTTGGGCTAACTGAACTGAAATCCTCTAGAAGCAACAACCCCGACTTTGCTATATCATCTTAACATTAAGTACTCCAGATTTTTTCTGAAATAATTTCACTTCAATTAAAAAAAAAAAGAGAATGTTGTGACTACTGCCTGATTTAAAGTAAAAAAACAAACCAATCCATATAGGAAATGTTTAAAAAACTGACAAGCAGAAACTCAGGAAACAAATACACATGTTGAGCTTAAGACATGTTATTTGCAGAAATATGTCAATGCCTTAACAAGAAAACATTCAGACTATTAACAGTCTAAAATCTCAGAAGGTCTCACATTCTAGAAACCCAAATTGTCATACTTAAGAACTTCTGGTCATTTGTGGGACTATATAAAAGTTTAAAAACTGGGTCTCACTCCATAGACCATCAAGTTAATGCTGCTTCTTCCCCCAAGGATAGGGTTAGGGTTAGTATTATGGGGTCCACACCCTGATACCTGGATAAAAATGAGTCCTTAATATATTATATATAATTCTAATCATGACGTGAATATCATATCAAACACAAACATAGATCACAGATTTAGGGCAGTTTGTATTAAGATTTTATTTCCATATAAGTCTGTGTATTGTGTGTATCTGTGGCTTGCAGAGTTTGGACATAGACATAGATGTACCAGCACTGGAGTTATTTGATGGTTCTAAGCACGTAAGTGCTAGGCTAAAATAGAGCTTTTTCCTTTAAGCTGCATCTTTCAAGGTATTGTAGCATAGAAATATGGAAAAAAAAACAGTAAGTTTTCTTTATATTACTGGTAATGCAAATGTTTAAGAAAGACTTGATTTTACCAAATGCTTGGTGTTTTATCTAACCATTAATAGTAAAAATTTAACAATACTTGAGATGTTTGTATAGTGCTCTGAATAGTTGTACACAAATATATGTACTAAACCTACTCTTCTTTGCAATCATTAAGATATTAGAAGTACTTAATGAATTGAATTCTCAGTTAGTCCTTTGAAATGCAAAAAAATTTGGCATATTTTCGAATTAGATGAAAATACAGTGATTTCAAATTAGAAAGGATTCAATTCCTACCTGCCACAGCACCAAATGCCAAAGAGCCACTCATTTGTAAAGCTTGTTGTGCTGCAGGTGGAATCTGCAAACCAGTACCTGCAAAAGAATAAATCGTCAAGTTATTATTACTATGTAAACAGGAGACATCAAGGGAATTCGGGAATTTATGCGGTATGCTGTTCCTGCAAAATGGTTCTGCACTAACAGACGTTCCTACCACCAAGGATAAGAACCTGTACTGTTTAGTACCTGTGTATGGTATAAGTATAAATTGTATTCCCCTCAAGTGGCACTCTGACCTCCCCAATCCATGTTGTGTCATTCCTATAACATCAACATAAATATACATCCCCACAAAATAAACTTTCCTTAAAAAATTATAAAAACCAAAGAAACCACACATTTCTATGTTTTCATATAACAAAATGAAGACATTATTATGTCATTAAAGATATGTATTACTATACATAAACAGTAACTCCAAAATATAATATTTTTTTCCATTTTGCAGTTTCCATGGCTAACTTTCCTTTCCACCAGTATGATAAGGCAGGAGCTCTACTGAAGACTTACCCTCCGCAAGTCTTGCCATTAACTGAAGACGTCCAGTTGTTCCCAAGTCAATTCCAGTCCTTTCTAGTTCATCACTGTCCAAAAATGAACTAGCACTAGAAGCATCAGTTCGTTCAGTAACATGGCCAACTTTCATTGGTCTTCCAGCTAACTCAAATCCATTGAGCTGTTCCAAAGCCTTCTTGGCACATTCTGAATCAGAAAACTAAAAGAGACAACAAGAATTTTAACTGATTAATAAGCATTTATCCCATCAGAAACAGACATAATGCATACTGAGAAAGTACAAAAAAAAAACCTGAAAAAAATATATGTATAAAATTAATTTTTACATTAATTTTACAAATAAAGATATCAAGACAACTTGATAAAGCCAGGCAGTGGTGGTGCATGCATTTGAGACGCAGAGGCAGGCAGGGAGCCCCGGAGCAGAGGGAAGGCCTAAGGAGAAGCAGCAGCAGGTATGGAGAATAGCACATAAGCATGACATTATGAATTGTCTCAGCATCCACAGGAAAAGCAAACGATGGCTTGGCACTGGTGCAGCACACCTTTAATCCCGGGCTATGGAGGCAAAGGCAGGCCGATTTCCTCCAGGTAAGCCTGGTCTACAGAAAATTCCAGGACAGCCTGGGCTATACAGAAGAATCCCTGTCTATAAAAACCGAAAAAAGGAAAAAAAAAAAGAAAAAAAAAAAAAGACAGCTTGATGAACATGGAGTTTTGAAGCCATTTTAATTGTTAGGCAATGTGTCATTTTGTAAATTTTGGCAAGGAAAAACAAGGTGGCCTTATGCCCCAGTTTCTGGGATTAAAGGTGTGACAACATGCCTGACTAAATCTGTAAGAGAATTTTAGTGTCCAGATAGGAAAAGGACATGGTCCTTCTAGACACTTCTAACATAACTGCCCACCCAATAATCGCAACAAAGTTATCTCTTCTTTCACATCTTCTTTCCTTCAATAGTCAGATTCACTTCTTGGCCCCTATACTCTAAGACTATCTTTTTTTTTTTTTTGGATTTATTTTTCGAGACAGGGTTTCTCTGTATAGTCCTGTCTACCCTGGACCCCACTTTGTAGACCAGGCTGGCCTTGAACTCAGAAATCCACCTGCCTCTGTATACCAGAGTGCTGGGATTACAGGAGTGCACCACCACCACCGCCTAGCTAAACGAAGCAATCTTTTTTTTTCTTTGATTTTTGGAGACAAGGTTTCTCTGTGTAGCTCTGGCTGTCCTGGAACTCACTTTGTAGACCATGCTGGCCTCAAACTCAGAAAACAGCCTGCCTCCCCATGTCCCTGGATTAAAAGCATGTACCACCAACCCCACGGCTAAGACTACATTTTATCTTTCACCCTAACTCTTCTGAACAGATTAAATCAGGTTTCATTATCTCTCCAGATCTCAATCGATTCAAGAAATATACCAATACCGTTCACCTACCTAGAAAATCTGACAGGACACATGGCTCAGTGTTTAAGGCTACCTGCTGCTCTTTTCCAGAGGACTAGTATTCAGTTTCAATCATATATACTGTGTTGCTTAAAACTCCCTATAACTGCAACTCCAGGGAACGTTATGCCCTCTTCTATTTCACTATACACCTAAACATACACACGTTGCACACCCATATGCACATCAATAAAAAAGAATTTAAGAAAAAAAAGACGATACAAAGCATCATGGCAGAGATCTTTTAATATCGGGAGGCAGATGTCTGAATTTATCCAGTCTAAGTTACATAATTGCATCCTGTTACAGGATTGGAGAATGGGAAGTTTTGGTGTCCTCTTGCATCTCCCTCATGTGTGTTGAGATTTAAGGTGAGCAGGCTGGAGAGATTGCTCAGCTGTTAAGAGCACTGACTGCTCTTCCAGAGGTTTAATACCAGAATTAACATGGTAGCTTACAGCTAAGGTGTGTCTGAAAGCAGCCACAGTGTACTTACATTATCTAAAGCAATGAATGATTCAAAAATAGCTGACGTGGCCAGGTGTAGCACCACACATCTTTAATCATTGCTTTCACTAGGCTAATATCATGTGTATCTAAGTTCAGGTACAGCTTATTTGTTTATATAGATATTTAGATATTTAAATATGAATATCAAGTACTACAAAATAGACTTCCCATGATGGGTCTGTGAACACATTAAGATCAGACTTGGCTGTAACAATGTCTGATGTGGGAGCTTATGCCTCAATTTTAAAACGGGCTATTACAGTAAAGAAGGCATGTGCTATTGAAAGGTTAGATATACGAATGTGTGTAAGAAGACTGGCATGGCAGTATGTGCCCTTAATCCTCACACTGAGAAGGCAGAAATGTCATTTCAGTTGGATTCCAGCCTGGCCTACATGGAGAGTTACAGCCATGATTAAACTGAGCAACAGTGACACAAAAATAAATACTCCAGATCCAGGTGGCTGTGACCCAGCTATATGAATACCAGCACTCACATGTACATATCAAATCAATACAAAAAATTAAAATGGAACGTAGCCATGTTTACAAATGAGATCACTTTAAAATACTAATTCTTCATTCCCAACTATCTGTAAACTGGACACAACACTTGTTGGATTTCGTAGAAGACAGCAGTACTTACTGTAATAAATCCATATCCCTTAGACCGACCAGTTTCACTATCCATCATGAGCTGAATACTTTCAATCTAGAATTAAAGGCATAAATTAGACAAACTTACTCCTTGAGATATAGCTTTGAAAAATTGTGAATATACATTTATCACCCAGGACTTGAGATTACAACAATGCTTTACATATAAAATCCCCACCTGTGGGAGGGAATTAACTATCTGGAAAGTCAGAAAAAAAATGTGTAAAATTTACCCTCCCAAAAGGTTCAAAGATCCCCCGAAGCATATCTTCAGTTATGTTAAAGTGTAATGAGCCCACGTAGAGCCTCATGGGTCCAGCACTTCCCTTTTGTAAATTGTTTGCCATTGCAGCAGCTCTGTTTTTTTCTGCCTATAAACAAGTAGAACACATGTCAAGCACTAATATAAAGCAGGTATACATTCAACAGGTGCAGAGTAAGACAGAAAATTATGTCATCAATTTACAAGTATCACTACAAATAAACAAGACTTAGAAAACATTTGGACTATACAAGTGAAAGAGAATTATGGATAGAATGGCTTATCTAGTCATATAGAATGCTTAGGGGAAGGAAAATGGTGATAGTTGTATATACTGAATGTCATTAATGGCACTAAATTCCACTGAATGACTTGTGTGCATGTTATGCAATCAATCCAACAGCAACTTATATATCCATGACCTTAAATTTTGCATATATTACTTGACTTGTTCTATTTTACCATTTTAATAAAGTTTTAAATACATACACAGTTCTATACAAAACTAAATATAGTTACATATAAAATTATATAAGTTTTATAAACAAATGGAATATGAAATAAACTAAAATAACTGCACTTCTGCTATCAAAAGATACAACAAATTAGACTAGTCACTTAATATTTGTAAATATATTCAGTACTAACAGACATACTCAAACATTGAGTGACTTAGAAGCCAACTGCAATTTAATAATAAGGGTATTAAGGAATCATATACATAAAATAATCACCTGAATAAATCAGGGCTATTTTTTTCTACATTAAGAATGTGATGAGAGCTGGAGAAACTGCTCAGTGGTTATTAGCAGTGTGCTCTTCTTTGTGCTGCTCTTCCAGCGGTACTGAGTTCAATTCCCTGCAACCATAGGGTGGCTCACAACCATCTGTAATGGCATCTGATGCCCTCTTCTGGTGTGTCTGAAGACAGCTATAGTGTACTCATATACATAATATTTAAAAAAAAAAAAAAAAGACTGTCACGTGCCTGTAGGTTAAGAGCATTGCACTGTCTGGCTTACAGAAGTTCTGAGCTCAATCCCCAGCAACTACATGGTGGCTAACAAAACATTAATAATGGGATTTGCGGTCGTCTTGTATGAACCTGAACATGTAGAGCAGTTATATACATAAATCATTAAAATAAAAAAAAACTGTGTGGATGTTTGCCCATATGTATATATGTGAACCATGTGTTTTGTCTGTGTTTGTGAGAAGTGGGTCCAAACCACTATTCACAATCATACTTACCACCACTCACCACAAGATTTTGTTTCTACATCATTTACAATGATATAAACAACAGACTCCCTGCTTTTATTTAGTTTTCCAAATCAATTTAACTATTTTATCTATCATCCTAATGATCTCAACCAAACTGATAGCAATCCTCCTGCATAATCCTCCTAAGGGCTGATAATCAGCATAAGTGGTAGTCACAGCATCCAGCTGTAGGACAAACCTCTAAAGTTACCTGGGATGCCTGGACTATGATTGGTACTCCTAAAACTCGTTGACCAGTTAATCCAATTGCTAGAGGCACTGAACTGACATCAACAAATTCCACGTAGGCAATTCCTTTGGAACGTCTTGAATTTCTATCGGAAATCATTCTCACATCTCGAACCTAAGATGAAAAGAAATTTAATTACTATTCTGTAGTCAAATAATCCAGTACAAATAAATTTCCTCAATGAGAAATACTGAACACACGAGTATTTTCAAGACAGGATTTCTCTGTGTAGCCCTGGCTTGTACTGAAAGTAACTCACTGTTGACGAAGCTGCCCTGGAACTCAAGAAATCAGCTTGCCTCTGCCTCCCAAATGCTGGGATTATAGGAATGCACCACCAACTGCCAGGCAGAAACACTATCTTAATACATGTCCCCATTGCTTAAACTTTATTGTGTAGACCAAACTGTTCTTAAAGTCACATGAATCTTGAAAGCTCTACCTTCAGAGTAGTGAAAACTAAATTACAGAACCAGAGTTATGGTATTGGCACAAGTTTTAATAAAGCCTGCCCCACACAGTGAGACTCAATAATCAGTAATATTCGAACATGGTAGTGCATTCCTGTAGTCCTAAGCATAGTCCAGCCAGGTTTACAAGGACTAGCTCTCTTAGTACAGGAAGTGTATCACTACTACCTGGCTCCTAGCTAGTTTTCTAATACTAACTGGTCATGTATAAAATACATATGAACAAGACCAATAATGAACTAAGCCAATTATATTTCTATATATGACTATGAGAAAGGGAAGTAAGGTTTTTAATCTGTAACACTACTATGCCAAATACACAGTGTTTGGTTTTCTGTTTTACCTTACTTTTTTTTTTTTTTGAGACAGGGTTTCTCTTTATAGACTCTGATGTCCTAGAACTGTGGATGAGAGATAAGTCTGCCTCTGCCTGAGAACTTGGGCTGAAAGGCTTCTGAAAGCAGTGCCTACTTTTTGGACACAAATCTATAATGCCCTGGTTGTCCTTTGAAATCACAGCAATAAGCTGGGCGGTGGTTGTTCACGCCTTTAATCCCAGCACTTGGGAGGCAGAGGCAGGCTACACAGAGAAATCCTGTCTTCAAATAACAATCACACCAATATACAATTTTATGGGATTTTCGGTGCTTATCACCACAGCCAAACATTGTTGACAATTACTGAAAACCAATTTGCAGATTTGAGAAGTTACCTTTCCTACTGTAGAGAAAAATTCTTCCAAATCTCTTGGTCGAATTCTTGCTGCCAGTTGCATGCAGAAAACTGTCCTTGCATCCCTTTCCTCAGGAGTCAGATTATCAATAGGTTCCCTGACAAAAGAAAACCCATAAAATTAACTTTGATTTTTGATTTGGACACAGGGAATAATGTATCAAGGTTGTACTCAAATACCGAGGTAATTTTTTTTTTGCCAAAAATGTTTTTACGTGTAACCCTGGCTGTACTGGAATTCTCTTTGTAGACCAGGCAAGCATCAAATTCAGAGATCCACCTACTTCTTTCAAACCAATAGGTGGGTAAGTCGCTGGCTGAAATTCCTTTCTAAAACACGAAGGTTTTTGGACATTCATGTGTATATATACATACATTCATGATATGTATATATACACACAATCACTTAATGTATACACACACATATATTTAGGTGACATGTTTCTAATGTATTCCTGAGCGAACACCACTGTACTCAATCATTCGGACCTCTTGAAGATCAGAGTTCTCAAAATAGAATCACAGATGACTGAAATGCCATGTAGTGCTGACAATTAAACACAGGCTTTTTCAACAGTCAAGTGCTTATAATCACCAAGTCATTTCTAAAGCCCTTATCTTGAACTTTTCATTGCGGTTTCTACTTCTCAGATTCTGGAATTATAGACTTGTATCATTCTATGCAGTTGTAGGCAGTAAACCCAAACTTTAAACCAGTGAGGCAAGCACATTTACATCAGTGCTACACATATTTGTCAAATTTGTACTCTTCTAGTGATTGAGCCGCACACTGCACACATTAGGCAAATGATCTACAGTGATGTTTGTTTACAGTCCAGAAGTAATTTTTAATGTATACACTTCAGTAAACAGGGGCTAGAAAAAGAAATCAGCATTTAAGAGCATTTGCTGCCATGCAGAGTCTATGCTCTATCCCCAGCAAGCAAATAGTGAATCATAATTCCAGTTCTAGTTCTGTTTTCATCTCTAGAAACCATCATTTCATATAATGCACATAGTTCATATAATGCATACATGTTGGAAAAACATTACGAGTAAGTTTCAATTAGTTGTCTTTTTTTTTTCTTTTTTTTGGATTTGGTTTTTTTTTGAGACAGGGTTTCTCTGTGTAGCCCTGGCTGTCCTGGAACTCACTCTGTAGACCAGGCAGGCCTCGAACTCAGAAATCCGCCTGCTTCTGCCTCCCAGAGTGCTGGGATTTCAGGTGTGCGCCACCACTGCCTGGCAGTTGTCAATTTTTTCAAGTAAACTTATAGTTCAATCTATATAAAATGTCCTCAATACAAAGTCTATTTCCTTTGATAGAAAAAAGTATTTCTGCTAGTCAGAATACCAACTGTCCTTAAATCACCAATGTGATTATTTCTCCACATGAAGTATAATCAGAAGAACCTTCACAAGTGAAAGACAAATTCAGCGTGAACAAAATCACATAATGGATACTCCACCACAAGAAATTCAGAAAACAAAATTTCACATGATCAATGTGAGAATGAAACCTAAAAATAAGTTTGTGAGATTGGAATTCATTTGGCATTGTTTCAATGACTAAAACTAATACACAGAGCTTGGGAATTTGGTTATGTAGAAAAGCATCTGCTTATCATGTACAAGATTACATGTTCCATATACTGAATGGGGAAATCAAATAAATAAAGGGAGTGAGCAACTTTAGTTACAAACTGTAGTAGCAGATGAGAAGGAGCCAAGAAAGAAAAAGGCACATGCTCATGCTTTCTATGTGTTACTTCCATAATGGAATATATCTCCTACCAAAAGAATGAAATACATTTAAGCCTTGGTGGTGGCGCATGCCTTTTATCCCAGAAAAAAACAAAAAAAAAATTAATAATAATAATAAAAAAAACAAAAACCAGGAGACAGGAAGGAGTGAACCACGCTCAGCTATGTGAACCAGCCTCATTTTAACTGAGCGCAACACTCATTGCTCAACCTGGAATTGTTAGAATAAAGGATCAAGTTACTGTGCTCAACACTTTTCACACACACGCAAAAAAATTAATCTATTAACATTATTCATTGTTCATAAATATCACTGTAAAGAGCTAAATAGATGGGTCAGCATTTAAGGGCCATGCATTGCTCTTCCAGATGACCTGACTTCAGTTAACAGCACGATGTTGGGTGACTCACAACCACATATAACTCCTTAGTGCTAGTAGCTAATGTACCTTAGAGCACCAACTCTCATAACCAATACATTACCTTAAATCAATAGTCATACATATAGATATATTGTTGATATATATAAAAGTAGAAGAATGCTCTTTTGTGTAAGAAAGCACTTCCTCAGTCGGGTGGTGGTGGTGCATTCCTGTAATCCCAGCACTCTGGGAGTCAGAGGCAGTCGGATTTCTGAGTTCGAGGCCAGCCTGGTCTACGGAGTGAGTTCCAGGACAGCCTGGTCTATGGAGTGAGTTCCAGGACAGCCAGGGCTACAAAGAGAAACCCTGTCTCAAAAAACCAAATCCAAAAATAAAAGAAAAGAAAAAGAAAGCACTTCTTAAGAAAAAAAAAAGGAAACGCACCACTGAGAAGTGCACAATTGTTTATAATTCCAACATGTTAGAGTCAGATTCTGAGAATAAGTGGTTTTCCTTAAAAGTAAACCACATATTCACAAGAAATCATTATCTGTCCAATTTCATAAACACATAAGATTTTTATCAAATCCAAGAAATTTATGATTAGAATACATACAGTAACAAGTTTAACAATCAAGAGAACTGGCTACTCTAACCAAAGACCAGGGTTTCATTTTCCAGCACCCTAATGCTGCTCAGATATATCTGTAACTCCAGTTCCAGGAAATCTAACCCTTCTAATGGCCTTAGAGGGCACCAGGCATGATATACTGCATAAATATGCATAAAATCAAACACTCCTACACATGAAATAGTCTTTAAATAAAAAAGTGGGGTATGGTGGCCCACACTGCTATCCCAGCGCTTAAGTGGTACAGGCAAACACAATGAAGGCCTAGACCACACAATGTCCTGAATTACCTATCCTACAAAGCGATACACTGACTAAAAAAAATAAATTCACTGGACTGGAAAAATGGCTCAGTGGTTAATAATACGGACTGTTCTTCCACAGGTCCTGAGTTCAATTCCCAACAACCACATGATGGCTGACACCCATCTGTAATGAGATCTGTTGCCCTCCTCTGGTATGTCTGAAGATGGCTTCAGTGTTCTCATATATATAAATTAATGAAAATAAATTTAACATATTTTACTTAAGGTCAGTCAACCAGGTTAGTGAAACATGCATGATACCATAAAACAAAATGTACTCTGAAGCAAAATTATGCATTATACAGTTGGAAACTTATTGAAGAAGTAATTTAGAAACCTTAATGAACAGATACAACCATTCAATTTTGTAAGAATTGAATGTACTTTTTCATGCCAACAGCGCCAAAGCCATAAAACTTGTTTTATTTTACTATGAGAGTATTTCTAATGTTAGAACTTATGAAACGAAGCCTACTTAAAATTACCAGGATAACTGCCAATACAAACCTCTTTTGTATAATAAGATGATCTATAATATCTGTACTTTAAAATACTTAAGATAAGATGAACAAAATTACTAAAAAGGCATAATCATAATCACTGTTTCAAAGGTGCAAACAGGCAAAAAGGCAGTAAGGACTTAATCTGATCATTTTCATTACTTAAGCTTAATAAACATTGTTTGTAGAACTAACTTTACTAGAACAAATTGAAAAGGAGGGAAAATGCTAATAGTTACCTCACAGGACTCTTGTCTTTCCTGAATGGACTTTTGCTTCGGGAACGTCTTCTGCTGCAAGGTTAAAAAGTTTCACAAGTTACAGAAATAGGTACAATCAGTACTTCCTTAAAATACAATTTAAACAATTCAGAAGTATGTTTAAAAACCTTAATTTGATGCTATGAGGCAACCCAATCTTTCCTCGGATGGCACTGTTAAATTTTGGTCCGGAGCTAAAAAGAAAACACAAAATTACACTAGTTACAGGCTTAGGGTGTGTTGGTAAGGTAAGTTCATGGGTTCGCCAACAAGTCTAACACTGTTTAGACTGCTTTTCTTTTTCCCTACCCTCAATTAAACAGAGGAAACAACAGAACTTAGAAAATTCATAACTTTATACCAGACCTATAGCCCTTGTTTTTCTATCCTGGACCAGGTTCAAGGTGCCAAGAACAAAAGTTGCAGCCTCAAAACTTTTTGATTCTCAAAAAACAAAACAAAAAAACACAAAACAAAAACCAAAAAATAAAACCCATATATTTTCAATCATAAAATTGTGAACATGATTTTTTAAAATTACAAATAGAGTAAAAACAATTTCCTCTGTACTCTCATCCCAACATTCACTATTTTTGGTAATTTTTATAAAGTGTGCACTGAACATGTATATGCACACACTATCCTTGTTTTTTTTCCGATTTCTGTCTTTTTTTTGGGGGGGGGGAGGGTTCAAGACAGGGTTTCTCTATGTAGCCCTGGCTGTTCTGGAACTCACTCTGTAGACCAGGATGCCTGCCCCTACCTACCAGAGTGCTGCTATTACAGGCGTGCGCCACCACTGCCCAGCTTAAGTGCTTTCTTATAGTATACACACAAAAGAGGACTTTTCTATTTATATATATATAAAATAATAATATATATGTATAAGGCTTTACTGTTTTAAGGTAATCTAATGTACCACCACAGCCCAGGGACTCTAGTCTTCTGAGTACTGGGATTAAAGGTGTGTGTTACCACCAGCACCAGCTCTTTTATTTTGTCTTTTAATTAATCACAGATGTCTTCCTTATCTGGCCTGTCTAGTGCTGGAATCAAATGTGTTTGCTACCTTGCCTAACTTCCATGCAGTAATTCTTGAGCGAGTATCAGAACATTCAAGGTACTGTATTGCATATTGTGGAAGATATCATAGAAATGTAAAATACACTAAGAAAAAAACTGAGACATTTATGATTCAAAGAAAAGTTTCAGTACTGGAATATACCTGACCCATAACACAACACCAATGTTGCAAAAAATAATAAAAGAGGGGTTTTCACAATCAATTCTAATACAAATAATTTTTGTCTCTTTTTAAAGATAAAGGTTAAAGGATCATAAGAAATAAGTCCCATAGTGTTCAATCATAGTCATTAAAGAGGGCTAGCTCAGTAGATAAGAGCACTGGCTGCTCTTCCAGAGGTCCTCAGTTCAATTCCCAGTAACCACTTGGTGGCTTTTGTCCTTCTAATAGGATCTGAAGCTCTTCTGTCATACAGAAACACGTGGAAAATTGAGCACTCATGTATAAATTAAAGAAAAAAAAAAGCTGAATGGTGGTGGCATATGCCTGTAATCCCAGCACTCTGGGAGGCAGAGGCAGGCAGGTTTCTGAACTCGAGGCGAGCCTGGTCTACAGAGTGAGTTCCAGGACATCCAGGGCTACACAGAGAAACCCTATCTCAGAAAAAACAAATCCAAAAAACCAAAATCAGAAAAAAAGTTTTAGAAAAACTATCTCGGAGCTCGAGAGATGGCTCAACAGTTATGAGAACTGACTGTTCTTTCAAAGTTCCTGAGTTCAAATTCCAGCAACCACATGGTGGCTCACAAATATCTTTAATGAGATCTGATGCCCTCTTCTGGTGTGTCTAAATACAGCTACAAGTATACTTACAGTGTACTTACATATAATAAAAAACTGTCAACTTATAATGACGTTGTTTCAAATAAAACTCTAATGTCCCTTCTAACACAGACTTTAAAATACATTTTATAAAAATAGGATACATATGCCTGACCTTGCTTGCAATTTACTTTGTTCATCAATGTGGGCTGAAACTTAGCAGTGATCCTCTTACTTTGCCTTACTAATCTATAAGAGTAAGACAATTACTGGACAGATTAATTCCCATTCAAGTACATATAAATATAATTTAACAAACTATTTTTTTCCTTCTGTTATGCATAATACAAAATAGGACTTTGGAGACAGGGTGTAACCATGTACCCCTGGCAGGCCTGAAAATGTCCTCGGTAAACCAGGCTGGCCTTGAATTCACAAAGATCTACATCTGCCAGCCCCACTATATTTCTCCTTTGGGTATTAAACCGCCTAGCTAATAACCACCAGAGTTCAATTCAAACCAAAACAAGAAATATTTAAATCAAGGTAGACTTGCATAAGAGGCAGCCATTAATAATACTTTCTCAAAAAAAAAAATATTCTAAAACCCTGTGTTGAAAAACCAAAAAAAAAAATAAAATAAAATTAATTTCTGGTGCTGTAGAGATGGCTCAGCAGTTAAGACTGTTCTTCCGGAGGTTCAATTCCCAGCAACCACATGGTGACTCACAACCATCTGTAATGGGATCTGATATCCTCATCTGGTATGTCCAAAGGTAGAGACAATGTACTCATATACTTGAAATAAATAAATCGTTTAAAAAAACATGGTATTCTGATTTCTAAATATATCTGTCATCTACTTAGTTCAAAGAATAGGATTGAAAATCTTTGCAGTAAGAAAATTTACAATCATAAAGAATGTAAATCTTGAGGAAATGAACAAAAAATTTGTAATATATAATTCAGAATAGGGATTGGGGATTTAGCGCAGTGGTATTGCACTTGCCTACCAAGAGCAAAGCCCTGGGAGCAGTCCTCAGCTCCAGGGAAGAAAAAAATCATGGTGGTACCACCAGCATGTGAGCAACTAACAAACACAAAAACACACACAAAGGGGGCATCCAGACTCAGGTTCACACACTAAACTATAAATCCTTCAGAATCCAAACTCTAATACCTTCAGTTAATACCAGCATATAATGAGCTCAGGGACTGATTCAGTTGCCCTTCTTTAAATTCAACTCTGAACTACTTAAGTTTTATAAATTAAATATATTGGTTAAGGGAAATTTGGCCTAGCTGAAATCTCTACTAACTTAGTGGCACCTGGCACAAGCATAAATACTTTCAATTGTCGTTTTTTAAAAGGAATTAAGGACTTAAACATTAAGGAAGGATTGCACTTGCTTTAATCCTTGCTTAGAAATGCAGTTTCTTCGCAAAGCTGTTAATACAGGTTAAAAGTATTTTTTGCATTTTTAGATATTATTTCTGTGTGGCCCATCCTTGAACTTACAGATCTGAGGGCCAGAACTAAAAGTATGAGCCACCCTATTCCTGCCAGGTGCACCTTTTTCTTAACAGCTATAATGAATTAATTCTACACTTATTTAAATAATGCATATAAATTCCAGCAACTTTACCCACAAAGCACTTTCAGTTTACTCTAAAACCTTATACAGAATGGGAGTAATGAGCTTAAAAACTGAATTTCAGCTAGATTTTCTTGTAACTGATTAAGCTACTTGTACTTTACAGTTCACAAACTTTAGGCTTTCTCCAAACACTCAAGTGCTTTGGTTTAATTTGGACTGTCATACAATTTCTAGTTTGTGAAGAAAAAAAAGCTAAGTCTGGTAGATAGTAAAATTTATGTATGAGTCCACATACTTTGTTTTTTTCCCATAGTAGCACAATCTCATTATCCTTAGTTTAATTAAGGATTTATTTATTCCTATTCCTCCAGTTAAATTGCTATCTAAACACATGAAACAACAGTCCTAAAAACAATTACATACTAGGGACTTCTGTAGCGGCCTCGAAATCTTCTATCCCGACTTCGGGAGCGGCTCCGTCTCCTTTCTTTGCTTCTACTTCGTTTCCGCTCTCGGCTTTTGCTCTTTTTCCTTTCTCTATCTCGACTTCGCTTCCGTTCTTTGCTTTTGCTCCTTTTTCTCTCATGACTACGACTTCTGCTCTTGCTTTTTTTTCTCCTGAGGGGGAAAAAGTACCATTACATGCTGGTTTAAATACCAACCAATACAATACTTCCTTCTATGGTCAAAATGTTTATTCTTTTGTTAATATATTTTTACCACTGCACAATGGTACAAAAATCCTAATTTAGGGAAAACAATTCCTAAGTATGAGACTTAACACCCCAGCCTTTGCTTCAAATTAACTGAAGATAGTTAAAAGAATTGAGAGACAGGATTAAGAGGAAGAATTTGCAATCATCTCCTGAGGCAGCTACAGCTTGAAAGAAGAAACAGGACTTGCTGGTAAGTAGAAAACCAAGCCTGAACTTTAAAAAAACTCAAATTTAACTGCCATTCACATAACATACCAACTCGTATTATAGTAATCTATAGGTTATAGGTTAATTTACAGCATGTTCACAAACAAGAAATGACTGTCATGTAGAATTTTTCCATTAACAATTTAGTTTAAGTCAATTTTGATACTGTATACATGTAAGAATGTTTTATACTTTTCAAAACACAATATACATATCATTTTACTTTTCATGGGCAAAATTACAAGAATAAAGGATCCTAAGAATGCAGTAAAAATTCACTTTCACAACCCAAGATTTTACTGTAACCACTTAAATCTATTATGAAATAGAAAATGCCCTTTTTAAGCTCGTTTATATAAGTCTGTGGGACGCAATTAAACCAACTTGACCTTCCTTGGAAAGTAAAAAATGCCCGTCAGTTATCTTTCCACTCATTTCTGGGTTCCTCACAGTTTTTCATCCACCGGTTTAACAATTAAACCTTGAAATCTGTACCTCTGTAATCACCCAAATTAGAGGTGCCTTCAGATATTTCAATGTAAATTGAAAGACATTCCAAAATATGTTTTACTCCACCAAAATGTCCATTTTGTAAGAGGTTTGAGGTCTGAACATTTTGACAACTCTACATCATAAGGAAAATTAATAAGCTATTTAATTTGTATGAAAGCAAAGTTAGCACAAGAACAACTGAGGTGTGCCTCAGAGAACCTGTAAGCAGGTCATCTTAGAGTGCATTGAAAATAGAAAATGAAGACACCCACCTTCTGAAATCTTGAAACCCACACTCCAATCACAAGGAGATGTAGAGCTTTCCAAGGAGGCAGAAACTTTGTCTAAAATTTCAAGATAATCCACCTGACTGTCAGAAATATGCTAGGTAGCACATGACAGAAAATTAGGCTACACTCATTACTTATATAGTAGTCACAGCAACTCCAATGCTCAGGAAGGGCAACAATTAACATTCCAACTTTGATGATCCAAACCCTGACACTACTTTACAGGACTAAAGAATTTTGAGATGGCTAAATCCTTATGTCCTACCTACATTACTTCAAATTAGGGGTTAAGGTTAAAATTTATTCCATTCCCCAGAAAAAAAGTACAGTAAGCGTTGCTCTGATCAAAGATGGGCAATAGCAGAGATGATCTGCCAATATTTACCTCTCGTAGGCCCCCAGTCCTATTCTTCCAAAAGTTAAAAAAAAACAAAAACTAACTAATTTTAAGGCAACGTCTTGCCACTTTTTATAAGCAAATGCCCACCCACATCTGAAGGCAACCCAAGATAGGTAAATAGACAACATCCTTTGATATCAGAAAATACAATCTTCAATATAAAAGCCCAGACAAGATTGTTACAAGAAACCAATGTACTTTTTAGAACAGATTCCAGCATTAGAAAACATTTTTTAACTAAAGAAATGGTCATAAATTCCATCCTAATAGTCAAATCCTGTTACAACTTAAATGGGACTTTCCCAAGTCTTTAGTGGCAGTGGAATTTTGTACTGAACATCATTGAAGTAAATGGTCCACTGGGCCTTTGGACTTTTTGGTTATATGGCCTCTGCTGTAAAGGTGTTTTGCTATAACTGGATTTGACCTCTTCCATGTAAGAAGATCTAAATTTTAAATGCAAAGTATTCTGGAAAATAAGAAAAAAAATAGAAAAGTCATTTATTCCAAAATTTGATAATCGACACCACAGTAGCCATTATATTTTTAACTGTGCCATTTTACTGTTATCCTTTTCTGATTCTTTAAAGACTAAACAAAATGAAGTTTGATTTGAGACTGCAAAACTGAAGTAACAAATACTTCCATGAGGGGTAACCTTAGATACTTAGAGGCCTTGACAAACTCAGGGTTAAAATTTTAAAACTCTTCAGAAAATAGGCTAAAAGGTTACATTAAACTGATTCCTTTACTACTGGGATACAATACAGTGTACTACAAATCACAATTACAGTTTCTTAGTTCATATACTTAGCTATCTTTGTCAGAATGTCCTTTCCTATTCTTACTACCTTACCAGCAATAGTTATCTCCAACATTCAATAGCTTTTAATCCAATAGTACTAGCATGAACCACACAAAAATGACATCTACCTTAAGTTAAAATATCTTAGAACACGAGCAGATATTTGTTTCCTTTCATCTACCCCAAAGTTAAAGTTTTCTTCTACATTATGTTCATTACTTTTAATGGCATGTTCTTTCAAATCACCAGATTAAAAATTTTGTGACTAAATCAAGCAATCACCTAATTTATATCAGCTGTAGCTTAAGTCAGATGGAAATATTTTGGAAATTTTATAGATATCAAAAATGAAGAATGTAGGAAAGCTCCGCAGAAAGCACTTTTATATTAAACTGCCCACTGAGTCTCCAGCAGAAACCATCTCATCGCGCACTTACTGCTCTCATCCCTCCTCAAAGCTCGGGATCTTGAATGAGGTTAGATACAGGACTAAGTACAATCTGAAGATATTAGTGGGAACAAGTGATATTAGAAAAATACTGCAGAATTTGCATTCTAGTTTATCCTCATCCTTTTGAACTAAAAAATCTTTTCTAAGTCAACAGGTCAGAGTCTAAAGTGAGTAATTTTTATAAACTGGTAGATACCTGTTCCTGGGTTTTCTTTGGCTATAAAATGATGAAACTAAAACTTTAGGAAACTCAATTCAAAAAATACTAGAAATGCATGTTATGAACCCTGTCAACTATTCCCAATATCCACTTTGGATATGTAAGAAACTATTAGTGATTCCCACCAAAGTTTGTACAAGGAAAAAAAAATTCCATAAATTATACCTTTCTTCTGTCTTAACATCATTGTTTTAACACATGGTATAAGAAACAAAGCGGTAATTTATGATCATCTTGGCTCATCTTAAGTGAGAAAATTGTAAGTCTGAACAACACCCAAACCACATTTTAAAATTAATTCCTTACCACCTTAACATTATAAAAAACCTTAGCTTGGCAAAACCTAAGTAACCCACATCAAACAATTTTCTCATCTATTTTATGAAATTATATCAACCTACCTAACAAAGTTGTTGTGAGGATGACTGAGGTAGTTATTATGAAGCACTTTGAGCTCTTAGGAGGAAAAGAGCCAAAAAAGAATCAAATAAGTGGCTATTTTATTATTGTTTCTCATTAAGTATTACGCGGTCATGATATGACATGTTTCAGTATGGCATTATAAACGTAGGCTAGGAGATCTTAATGCACATGACCATTATGTCAAGAATTAATAATCTTGTAATTGAGATTAATAGTAATTTCACAACAGCCGATAGGCCCCAAACTTGTTAATTGGATCCTGTTTATTCTGTACTAAGTCTGTAGCATGTAGTTCTTATGTCAACTTAATCATCTATCTCAAATATATTATTCTTAATGGTCTCCTTGGATACACTAGAGATAAAAGCCCAAGAAAAGAAAGAAAAAAAATACCATCAGAAACTATTAAGTATGCTTTCATTACTATCAAAAAAGCCTTTAAACAGCAACAAACACAAACAACTCATAGCTGGTTCCTTTAGTAAAGGAATTCAGTACTTTCCATGGCCTTGGCATTGTTTTTTTTTCTATAACATCCTCTAATTCGTCTCATCACATCTCCAAAATTTAAGCCAAAGTTACCAAATTTAAAGCTCAAGAGAATCATGGGAGATTGGAGGGCAAAGTATCAAGAAGATCTTTGAAATCATATCCTGAAGTCTATATACCACAAAGCTTTAAATCCTGAAGGACTTTCTCATCTCAAGAGTTATGAGCAGTTTTCTAAGAGATGAAGAAAACCATGGTTTGCTGCTTTAGCCACAAGAACAGATTCCCACAAGGTTAGCTCCCGCCCCCAGGTTTCTTAGTCAAACTTACTTTTTGCTACGTTCTTCATGGCCGTTGGCACTGTTCAACTTGTTCTCATCCTAAGCAAGGTTGATAGAAGAACATCATGAGGACGAAGTGGTAACATTTCAAGTTGTCAAAGGGTAAAGGGAATAGGAATAAGAAAATACAAGACAATTTTAAAACTAATTACTTATTTAGTTTAACATGGAAGGCTATAAAAAAATTTAGATGGTATACATTTAACCACTTTGTTGCTAATAATTAAGTCATCAAGAAACAGAAATTAAAATCTTTCCACATTTAATGTTATATTTTACTTTCTTACATTGCTTAGATATTAAACAAGTCATCCAGAATTACAATGTTGAAGTGGTTAAAGATTTCTATGAAACATGAAGTCATTTTGAGTTTTATTCCATGTGCTATTGTCCCTTTTGTCGGTACCATGGCTCTATTTCTGCCTAAGCCCCAAGTGGCCATGCTAGCAGCCAGCCACTATCGATTTCCTGTGACCGATGCCATTCCTGAGATCTTCGCCCATTTCCGTTGGAGGGTTGGGACTGTAAGAGCTTGATGCCACCTCTGTCACACATCTCGCCCTGAAGCAAACAGGGATTCACACTGCTTTAGTAATGTTGACTCCCAAGAACCCAAGAAAAGTTAATTAATAATCCACCAGTCCAGCCTAAACATTTTCTACTTCCATACCTGTTTACATGGAATTATATCCAAGTTAAACTAAGACAAGAAACATTAAAACAGAAAGTATGGCTTCAAGAGTCTAGCATTACAAATTACACTATTTAACGCTATCAGATTTCATCCAAAAGGCACCACATGGACGTGCTACACTTCAAGACAAATGTATTATTTTTAAACGGTTTAAGCGCAATGTTTATTTCAGTTTGAACACATCACCAATAGTAGGATATCTAAGTTACAAGGCTTAAGGTCTGTGACACCAGTGATAATGCATGCATGCACACTGCTATTTTCACCACCAACTGGTCAAAGAATGAAGAGTGCTTACTTTTACTGTGATACTGAAATGGGTCATTGTATTACTAGCCAAAATATTTCCTTTCTAGTTTTTAGTGTGAAAACTATGGCAGGACCTAATTAAAAACAAAATACTATGGAGAACAGTAAAACAGTCACCAAGTGACTCTAAGCTGTGATACTGTCTCTTGCCTATTTTTTCCTTTTCTTTCTTCTTTTCTTTTTCTTGGTTTTTTTTTTCTTTTTTGCTAATTTCTATTCAGGGATCCAAGAATCTTAGTAATTATTAACTGAAAGCAGATCAATACCTGCCTGTTTTAAGGTTTACTATCACCAGCCTTACATCTATTTATAAAATAAATTTTAAATCTCACCCATTTCTTCTTTCAAGACTTGTAAGATTTACTTGCCAGAGACTGGTTATAATTTAGTATTCTTGGACCCCTGCAATTTCCCAAACCACTACATTCACCTTTTTGCTATACCAAACTGGAGCTGGTAATTCTTAGTTGAGTCATTTTACCTAGGGGACCACGGTACAGCGATAAGTCACTCAATTACTACCTTATGATTGACAGTTCACACTGGAATCAAAGGTGAATTCATGGGAGTAGAGGTGAGATATCGTTAGGCAAGTCTACAAAGAGAGATAGATGGGCATTTATTCATCACGCTGAAGTGAAACTACTGCACAATATTATTACATCAATAGCATATATTTTACTTTTGTAAGTTACACGTAATGCATCTCTGATAAGATAATCAAGAGGGCTCCGGGAAGGTTAGTTTACATTTCAGCAGTAGTTTCGTGAATAATGCTAAATTAAGAAATATATTAAAGCTCACTAGCATGTTTTCTCACCTTCTTGTAAGGGGCCTCAAGCATTGCTTCAATATCAATATCGTCTGCCATTTTCTCTACTCGCCTGGGGAAGAACAAGACAGTCTTGTAAGTAAATCTACAATTCTGCTTAAAAAGAAAAAAAAGTCTCCTTGACCTACAACACTCAAAGCTTGAGAAAAATCCTTTAAAAGCACCACGGTGACTAAAATTGTGCGATGCATGTCATACAAGCCTGATCTGGAAATGTATAATGTTCCTTCCCTCTAACACAGGAGCAGAACTCAATGTCTGATTACAAAATCCCGCCCGCAAACCGCTAAAACTGAACCTGGGAGTGTGAACCAGAGCGCTTCCCGTTCGCACAAAACCCGCGCTGCCATTTTAGCGGCAGAGGGAAACTCCCTCTGCTGGGAGGGGTTGTGTACCAAGGTAGCGTTCGACAGGCGCCATGTTGGGAGGTCGCGACCAGCCCCGGCCTGGAAAGGACAGATCTTTTATCTGTCCGAGGTCCCCACGGAGGTCCTTGCCGCTACCAAAATCTCCACAATGTCCTTGCCGGAAATGAAGGGCACAGGGAGGGAGAGTGACCCACCCCGCCGAGAAGGCCCCCTCCCCCTCTGCGCGCTGATAAAAGCGGCTAAAAGCCTCGGCAGCGCGGACCCCCGACCTAAGGGGCGCTGATCACCACTAGCAGTCCGCGACGCCCCGTACCTGTGCGGGTTTTCGCGCGCCTGTGCTCGACTCGGAAAGTCGGCTGCCGCCGCCGCCGCTGCTGTTGCTACTGTTAAGCCACTAGGCCCAGGCCGCGGTACCGCCCAACCCGAATATCGGGCCCCGAGGGCGTCTAGGCCCAAGCGA
This sequence comes from Apodemus sylvaticus, assembly GCF_947179515.1. Lineage (NCBI taxonomy): Eukaryota > Metazoa > Chordata > Mammalia > Rodentia > Muridae > Apodemus > Apodemus sylvaticus. Next base: position 141,662,969 of record NC_067476.1, read on the forward strand.
ATCTAAAAGAAACAATGGGATTAAAGGAGCCCGCGACGGAGAGCAGGGCAGCGGCTTCGGCAGCTCAGGATCCACCCCTGCGACAGCGTCGGCTAGCTCCCTGAAATGGCGGCCGCTGCTCCTCCGTACTCACATTCACCAACACATACACACACACAAACACCCGGGGTCTCCCGGAGACTCAGCACGGGCTCTCGCGAGAAACTGCCCGTGTTCCAGACTGGAAAGCACGAAATATCGCGAGATCTCACTACGGCTCCGGCTACTGTGGCCCAATCTCGTGCAATGATTGCGCCACAGATGATCCCATTCTCCCTTCCCCCAATTCGGAAAGGCTTCTCGGACTCCTCCTCCAGCGATACACCCAAATCTCGCGAGGCTACGTCGTCTCCTGGGCAAAGGCAGTTGGTGCACTGACTGTCAATCTTTGGGAGAATACCTTGCTGAGTGGATCCTTGCTGTCATCCCCGGCTGGTGTCATCATGTCGCTGGGTGTGAAGGTTTCCCCCCTCAGAGCCGACCCGCCACCCCACCCTCCCGCCACCCGCCCTCCCACACTGATGGCTGTCAAGGTCGCCATAAGGCAACCTATTATAGTACATATGGCTGTAGGGGAAGGCATTCGTGTAAGGAGTCACGGATGGTGAAAACGCATGCAGACAAGAATTAGCTGTACACTGGGCAATGGGAATAAAAAGTACGATTTTCTTGTCATTTGGTGTCACCAGTTAGTTGCGGTCTCGATAGAGAAGCTTCGAGAAATACCCTTGAAAACCGGAGGCGGTGGACGGGGTGGGAGGAAACTGCAGTTTGCAGCTTTCTAACCCCTGAATTTAGTCGGGCTATGAATCGGGGGTTTTTGTTACTTTACCAGATACCCTCACTTTTCCCTGGGATTTTGACCGTCTCCATGCGACTTTACCGCTTTTGTTTTATTTTTTTGTTGGATTTTATTATGTTTGCTTTTTTGCGTATTTGGGAGTGGTTCTGTGTCAGATAAGCTGAGTGATCGTTGATAGATTTTTTTCTCTTTTACATAACAGAAAACGTTTTGAAATAAAATTAAATATCAAACCAGTCTGAAGCCTATCAGCAGCTTAATAATTGAGGGTATAAAAGATTCAAAATGTCACACCTTGCTTGGTGTAACTGCACCAATACTGTGTGACCTTGGGCAACACAATTAAGCTCTCCATATATTCCATTTCCTCCTCAAGGGGGGAATAGGATAATTAGTAGCAAGCATAAGCTTGACACTAACCAAAATTGCCAATGTCCACAAGTGAGTTCCCAGGTTTCGCAGGGCATGTCTGTCCAGGTGGACTCTCCAAGGAATGCATGAAGGCTCGTGAGGAGCGGGAAGATGCAGTGGTATGATGAGGAGTGGAAACCTCTTGGGACTGGCAATGCAATACAGTTGGCAGGTGGCTTTTCTAGCATGCCTGGTAGAGCTTGTCTATAGTTCCAGCACTCAGAAAGCAGAAGCAGGGGGATCTCTGGGTTTTTGGTTTTTTTGTTTTTTGTTTTTGTTTGTTTGTTTGTTTTGGTTTTTTGGATTTGGTTTTGTTGAGACCGGGTTTCTCTGTGTAACCCTGGCTGTCCTGGAACTCACTCTGTAGACCAGGCTGGCCTCGAACTCAGAAATCTGCCTGCCTCTGCCTCCCAGAGTGCTGGGATTACAGGCGTGCGCCGCCACCACCGCCCGGCTACAGGGGGATCTCTGAATTTGAAGTCAGCCTAGTTCATATGAGGAGTTCCAAGCCAGCCAGAATTAGGTAGCAAGACCCTATCATGTTAAAAAAAAATAGATGATATGGATTTCTCTCTCCGATGTGGCACACTGCCTGAAATCACTGATAGTTTCCTGCTGAAGGATTAGACTTTCCAACTTCCCTTGAGGACTAACAAAACTTCTCTGCCCCTATAAGGGGCTACGTCCCTCTTCCTCTATAGGAAGGGTGACCATAGGGTGAGGGGTGACAGAGATGCCCCTTCACCCTGAATAAGCAATAGTCTTGCCTAACTAAGGTTGGACCAAGACCCTCTCTGTCTCCTATCTCTCTATAGCTGCCCTGCTCTGGGCTGCCAAGTCAAGGCCAAACGGTGCCACACAGTGAAAGGCAATGAAAAAGACAGAAGGAGGACTGAAGAGAGAACTCAGCAGTGAAGAGGACCAGGGTTCAATTCTCATCCATCACACAATAGTGGCTCACAAGTGTAACTCTAGTTCCAGAGGATCCTGCACCTTCAAGACACAGACATACATGCAAGCAAAACACCAATGCATATAAAATAAAAGCAAATCATTAAAATATTACTACTAATAAAGTTGAGAATGAGGCCAGGTATGGTGACACATGACTTTAATCCCAGCATTTGGAGGACAGAGGCAGGCAGAGCTCTGAGTTCAAGCCAGTCTGATCTGCAGAGAGAATTCCAAGATAGCCAGGTCTCACTCAAAAAATGGAAAAGTTATGGCTGGGTGGTGGCAGATCTCTGAATTCAAAGCTAGCTTATCTATAGAATTTATACAAAGCCCTAGGTTTAATCTTTTGTTTTTGTTTTTTTGTTTTTGTTTTTGTTTGGATTTGGTTTTTTTGAGACAGGGTTTCTCTGTGTAGCCCTGGCTGTTCTGGAACTCACTCTGTAGACCAGGCTGGCCTTGAACTCAGAAATCTGCCTGCCTCTGCCTCCCAGAGTGCAGGGATTACAGGTGAGCGCCGCCACCACCACCCGGCTCCTAGGTTTAATCTTAACACCTAATAAAACCAGATTCTAGGGTGCAAGCCTGGATCCTAGCATTCGGCAAAGAGAGACAGGAGGATCAAGAGTTCGAGGTCACCTTACTAACATTGTTCAATATATAGCCTGGGCTATTGAGCTAGGTAAGACCCTGTCTCAAACAAAAACCAAAAATGAGGGTGGCAGTAGAGGAGGAATCAAGGGCCAAGGCACATGATTGCTGAAGGTCCCTGCAATTGTTTTATGAAGTTCAAGGATAATGGTGTATACCTTTAGTCTCAGTGCTTGGGAGGCAGAGGCAGGGGCCACCCTGGTTTAAACGTAATGTTCCAGTTACAACCTGAGCTACTTAGTGCAATCCTGTCTCCAAAGGGAGAGAGAGAGAGAGAGAGAGAGAGAGAGAGAGAGAGAGAGAGAGAGAGAGAAGAAGACAATAAAACATTCATTCACTTCTTAGTAGAGAACTAGAGGGGATACAAAATTTCTGAACAACTGGCATATATAAAATATCAAGCCGAGCAGTGGTGGCACACGCCTGTAATCCCAGCACTCTGGGAGGCAGAGGCAGGTGGATTTCTGAGTTCGAGGCCAGCCTGGTCTACAGAGTGCGTTCCAGGACAGCCAGGACTACACAGAGAAACCCTGTCTCAATAAAACCAAATCCAAAAAACCAAAAAAAATAATAAAATAAAAAAATAAAATAAAATAAATCAAAAACATCACACTTGGGGCCTGGAGAGATGGCTCAGCGGTTAAGAGCACTGACTGCTCTTCCAGAGGTCCTGAGTTCAAATCCCAGCAACCACACAGTGGCTCACAACCATCTGTAATGGGATCCGATGTCCTCTTCTGGGCTGTCTGAAGACAACTACAGTATACTCATATACATAAATTAATTCTTCTTAAAAATCACATTATTTTCTTTTATTTTGATGTGTTTTTAATTTGTTGTTTTATATTTGTTGATTTTTTGGGTTTTTTTTTTTGTTGTTGTTTTTTGTTTTTTTAGGTCTTAGTGTGCATGCCAGACATGCCTCAAATACTTGGTAGTCTTCCTTCCCTACCCCTCTAAAGCTAAAAGTATAAACACAAACCACCCGGTGCCATCTTCTAAAATCATTTGCTGTAAAACTCATTGGTCACCATAATAAACATCATTCTGAATGGGAAGGAAGCCTGCTGGCCTAGCTCTTGGAAAAGCAACAATCTGAGTATTTAAGCATGACCTAGCTATGTAGTGAGCTCCAGGCAGCCTTGCCCTTGTTGGAGGATCGTGGGTGTGTTAGTCAGGGTTCTCTAGAGTCACAGAACTTTTGGGTAGTCTGTATATAGTAAGGGAATTTGTTGATTGCTTACAATCTGTAGTCCAACTCCCCAACAATGGTCAGCAGGAGCTATGAATGGAAGTCCTAGGATCTAGCAGTTGCTCAATCCCCCAAGGCAAGCAGGCAAAGGAGAGAACTCTTTCTTCTTCCAGTGTCCTTATGTAGGTCTCCAGAAGAAGGTGTGGCCCACATTAAAGGTGTGTATCACTCTGCCTGGATCTGGGACTTGCTTTGTCCCAGATGGCTTTGAACTCAGAGATCTCTTTGCCTTGGTCTCCTGGGATTCATAGCCACTATGCCTCAAGATCTCCAAGTCAAAATCGAGGCCAGAAATTTGTATCTCCTAGCCTCAAGATCAGGATCACAGGTGAGCATTCCAATTCTGGATTATAGTTCATTCTAGATATAGTCAAGTTGACAAGCTATCCCTTGTCAACTTGACACATAACATCTCATGTCCACATGAAAAAATAACAAGATAACTATTCCTCAAACAATGGCAAATGCATTTGTAAATTTACAATGGGAAAATGTCCATTGGGAACATTCTTTTAGTATCTCAACTTAAATACCAATTGATGTTAAAGATGTTGGAAAAAAGATGAATGTCTTCTTAACAAAATAAAATTCCCAGCAACCACATAGTGGCTCGCAACCATCTGTAATGGGATCTAATGCCCTCTTCTGGTGCGTCTGAAGACAGCTACAGTGTACTCATATATATAAAATAAATAAATAAATCTTTAAAAATAAATAAAACAGAAGCATTCATATTACATTATAATCCTCTTTTCTGCTACTGGTTACATGGCCTTAGCTGGTATTTATAACTACCTTCCTCTTCTACCCATTCTGTATTTCCCCACCCTCTGCAAGCACCTCAGCAGGTCTTGGCTCTGTTCCTGGGGGGAGTGACCCATACCCTCTTCCCTTATAGGTCTGTGTCCTTTGTCATTCTGCTTAGATTAGGCTGTTGTAGTTTCCCATTGACTTGAATCACAGGATATGGTAGTACTAAGAGATATCCTGCACTCCAGACATAATCCTTCTTACTTCTGTCAGGAGAGGCAATCCAATTTCCCCATGGTAATCTGGATCTATCACCCATTCTAACATTGTTATTCTTTTCTTAACCTGTTGGTTTAAGGGCATAGAAGCATTCTCTCCAGCCCTATAAAATGCTTTTTTAAAGTTAAAAAATAGTCACCACTCTTGCTATACAAGTGATCTCATGAGATGTGACTTCTAGTACACATCAGGGACTACCCATTATCCTCTTGCCTCTATTGCCACCAAAAAGAAAAGGTTCTTTTTAAAATAGCACTTATCGAGCTGGAGAGATGACTCAGTGGTTAAGAGCACTGACTGCTCTTCTAGAGGTCCTGAGTTCAATCCCCAGCCACCATATGGTGCCTCACAACCATCTGTAATGGAATCTGATGCCCTATTCTGGTATGTATGAAGAGATTTTTTTTTTGTTGTTTTTTTTTGTTTTTTGTTTTTCGAGACAAGGTTTCTCTGTATAGCCCTGGCTGTCCTGGAACTCACTCTGTAGACCAGGCTGGCCTCAAACTCAGAAATCCACGTGCCTTTGCCTCCCAAGTGGTGGGATTAAAGATGTGCGCCACCACTACCCACAAGAGATCTTTAAAAAAAAAAAAAAGAAAGAAAGAAAAGAAGAGAAGAGAAGAGAAGAGAAAAGAAAAGAAAAGAAAAGTTAACTAGGTAGTGGTAGCTCACATCTTTAATGCCATAACCCAGGAAGGAGAGGCAGGTGAATCTGTGAGTTTGAGGCCAGCCAGGTTTATATGGTGAGCTCCAGGACAGCTGGAACTACATAATAGAGATTCTTTTCTTAAAAAAAAAATGTTAGGGACTGAAAATATATGTACTACGGGTAAAACATTCAAACACATAAAATAAAAATAAATCTCACACACACACAAAAAGAAACATTATAAATGATCATCATAGTCCTGTGTTGGTGGCACATGCATTTAACCTCCAGAGGTCCAGGCAGGCCTCTGTGAGTCACCCTGGTCTACAGAGTGAGTTCCAGGACAGCTCAGGATACACAGAGAAACCGCGTTTTTTCTTTTCTTTTCTTTCTTTTTAAACAAAGATTTATTTTTTGTATATGAGTACACTTAGCTCTCCTCAGACACACCAGAAGAGGGTATCAGATCCCATTACAAATGGTTTGAGCCACCATGTGGTTGCTGGGAATTGAACTCAGGATCTCTAGAAGAGCAGTCAGTGCTCTTTTTATTTTATTTATTTATTTATTTATTTATTTATTTATTTATTTATTTATTTTTTACCCCCCAAGACAGGGTTTCTCTGTATAGCCCTGGCTGTCCTGGAACTCACTCTGTAGACCAGGCTGGCCTCGAACTCAGAAATCTGCCTGCCTCTGCCTCCCAAGAGGTGGGATTAAAGTCATGTGCCACCACTGCCCAACAAGCAGTCAGTGCTCTTAACCACTGAGCCATCTCTCTAGCCCAAGAAACTCTGTTTCAAAAAAATAAAAAAGAAAGAAAAAAGGTCATCATTAGTGGAATTATTTATTGCATCATTGTTCAATATCTGAAATACACTGAACGGCCCTTCTTTGCCACCTTTTCTTTTAATTCTGTTGTACCTGTTTGTTTGTTCTGATCTCAGTCTCTCTACATAATCCCAGCTCTCCTGAAACTCACCATGTAGACCAGGCTAGCCTTGAACTTACAGAGACTCACCTGACTCTGCCTTCACCTCCTGAGTGCTAGACTTATGCTACCACACCCAGTTTTTTTTTTTGTTTGTTTGTTTTGTTTTGTTTTGTTTTTGTTTTTTGGATTTGGTTTTTCCGAGACAGGGTTTCTCTGTATAGCCCTGGCTGTCCTGGAGCTCACTCTGTAGACCAGGCTGCCCTCGAACTCAGAAATCCGCCTGCCTCTGCCTCCCAGAGTGCTGGGATTACAGGCGTGCGGTGCACCACCACCGCCCGGCTCCACACCCAGCTTTAATATTTAAAAAAAAAAAAAGATTCAATTTATTTTATGTGTATGAATGTTTGCCTGCGTGCATGCCCATCCCAGCGTGAGGGACAATCTGGAAGCAGAGTTAAGAGGCTTCTGAGTCAGCTCTGTGTGTGCTGGGAACTAGCCCGGACCTCCTGCACGAGCAGCAAGTACTCTTAGGCACGGAGCCATCTTTTCAACTACCACCCCCCCTTCCACACTCCCACCCTCCCACTCCCCGCTGCCCCATGCCTTTTTCTTTAGCACCGGTTCTTTGTCTCGTTTACTGTTAGGCCTGGCCCCACGGTTGGTTGGTTTACTGTACTTCTTCATTTTGTTTCCTGTTTGCTTTTCATGTGTGTGTCTGTTTGGTCTACATGCATATCTGTACTTCACAGGCCTGCCTGGTACCTTCATTGGTCAAAATGAGACTTGGGATTCCCAGGGTCTGGAATTACAGATAGTTGTGGACCTTCAAGTGGGTTCTAGAAATAGAACTCAGGTCCTAAGAGCAGCAGCCAGGTCTCTTAATCACCACTAAGCTGGGGCCAGAGAGAAGGCTCAGCAGCTGAGAGCACCGATTGCTCTTCCAGAGGATGCAGGTTTAATTCCCAGCACCCACATGGCAGCTCACAATTGCCTGCAACTCTAAGATCTTACATAGACGTACATGCAGGCAAAACACCAATGCAAGTAAGATAAAACTAAGTAATTTTTTTTAAAGTCACCACTGAGCTGTATCTCCAACCCCATGGTTTTTTGTTTTGTTTTTGTTTTTTGTTTTTGTTTTTGTTTTTATCGTTTTGATGACAGGATCTCTCCATGTAGCTCTGGCTGGCCTGGAACTCACTACAAACACCATCCTCGCTTTGGGCAGAGCTCGATTGATTTGTCTCTACTTCCTTAGTGATGGGATTACAGGCCTGTGATGCTGTACCCTGCCTTAGGTACATCATGGCTGTGCCCTTGAAGTAGTCCGCGTAGATATTCTCTTTTTAGGGCCTAGGACTAGGCACTAACACTTGCTACTTCCTTCCGCTTGCCAAAAGCTGGAGATAAGACCTTCTGCGAAGTTCTCCTCCTCCTCCTCTTCTTCCTCCTTCTCACTTAGGGAGGCGTTAAGACCTGAAGAGTTCGGGAACTTTCCATCAAACCAGCCTGGGAAGAGCACAGGGTAGGGCCAAGACTGAGGTTGCTGGGCGCTGGGATCTGTAGTGCTGCTGGGCTCGGTTGCGCTGCCGGGCTCCTGGAGCTCTCATCCTGTGTCTGTGGTTCTAGCTTCCTGAGTTCTCACACTGATTGCAGAGCTCTCTTCCGCAGGGACTGACACAAGATGTTCTGTTCATCATGGCTGTGAGAGATAAGGAGCTTGCTTCTTTATTTTGATTCTCATTCCCCCCGCCCCCCCACACACACAGCCTGTTTTTAAAACGGAATTCATTGTAAATGGCCCGAGGTTGTGTATTAAGGCTTGGCCAGACAGGTTGCAGAAAGAACAGTTTCCTAGTTTAGTATCTTTTTTTGTTTCCCCACGCAGAATGTCTTTGTGTAGCCTTGACTGGTCCTGGAACTTGCTCTGACAACTGGGCTAGTCTTGAACTCAGAGATCTGCCGGCCTCTACCTTCTAAGTGTTGTGATTAAAGCAGTCTGTTACCATGCCAGGCTCCTAATTCAGTATCTTATGTTTGGTCTTTATTATTTTTAAGTTTATTTATTTGTAATAATTTTTATTTTACACACATCAGTATTCTGCCTGCATGCATGTTCTGCATGGGAGATGTCAGATCTCCTGGAGCTAAAGTCACAGTTGTGAGCTTCAGCATGCATGCTGGGAACTGAACCAGAGTCTTTTTGAAGAAAAGCCAGTGCTACTCTTAACCCTTGAGCACCTTTTATTTTTGAAAGAATTTCACTGTGTGATTCTGCCTGGCGTTGAACAGGCTATGTCACTGGCTGGCCTGACTGCCTCCTGAGTTCTAAGATTAAATATATGAATTACTGCTGGGCAGAGGTAATCCCAGCACTCTGGGAGGCAGAGGCAGGCAGATTTCTGAGTTCGAGGCCAGGCTGGTCTACAGAGTGAGTTCCAGGACAGCCAGGGCTACACAGAGAAACCCTGTCTCGGAAAAAAAAAATTATCCAAAAAACCAAAAAAAAAAAAAAATGAATTATCATGCCCATCTCCTTTGCCCTTTGGATAGATTTTTTTTAAAGATTTATTTATTTTATTTAAATGAGTACACAGTAGATTTCTTCAGACACACTGGAAGACGGCATCAGATCCCATTTCAGATGGTTGTGAGCCACTATGTTATTGCTGGGATTTGGACTCAGGACCACTGGAAGAGCAGCCAGTGCTCTTAACTGCTGAGCCATCTTAAATATGCTATACTCAGAATCAAGTAGAAAAACAAAAAATCATTTGTGTACTAATATGCATGGGGCTGGAGAGGTGGCTCAGTGGTTAGGAGAACTTGGTACTCTTCCAGAGGACCTGAGTTCAATTCCCAACCCCCACATGGGGCTAATAGACACCTGCTACTCCAGTTCAAGGGAATCTGACACCCTTTTCTGGTCTCTCCTAGCACAGCACCAACAAGGCAAATATACATGCAAAACATCAACAGATATTAAATCAAAATAAACAAATCTTTTTTTAAAATCTGAGAATAACCTGTAATTTTTGGGTGGTAGTGGTGGTGGTATCGGAGGTGGTGGTGATGGTGATGATGGTGGTATATGAGTGTTGTGTGATTGTAGGGTCAGGACCTGCATAGAGAAGCCAGGAGACAGTTTTCCAGGTTGTTCTGTCTTTCCTCTGAGGGTTCCAGGCTCAAACTCGGGTTACCAGGTTCACAAGACAAGCTCTTCTACCCAGTGAAGCACCTTCCTCTTCTTTTGTTGAGAATCTCATTATGTAGCCAAGGCTGACCTAGAACTCACCAACCCGGCCAGCATGGATTATCTCCACCCCACCCACCCACCCACCCACCCCACTAAAAACAATCAAAGTCCAGCTCTAAGAATACTTTATTCATATCACTATCAGGTTGCTTGCGTGGCCAAAGCCTTTCTCCTACCCTACCATCCCCTTCTGTATTTAAAAAACTTATAGGGCAGACCATTGCCCTCACCCCTGGTGGCCAGCCCCGCCACATGACCTGAAACTGGCTGATCAACAGTGGCTGCTGGTCAAGTTTTACTCAAAGACAAAGAATGAATTGAAGTGCTGGCAACAGCTGCAGCTGCTGCTTCTGGCTCGACTTACCCTTGGGCGTCCTTGTTTTCTAATCCTGTTGCTGTTCAGGACTCCCAATATCCTTCTAATAAAGCTCCTTTTTGCTTATAATTGCAGCAGTGAAAATGCTTATAACAAATGAATATTATATATTTATATATATATATATATATATATATATATATATATATATATATATATATATATATATTTCCCCGACAAGGTTTCTCTGTGTAGTCCTGGCTGTCCTGGTTGAGAACCACTAACTAGATTGTAATGTAATATCATCACAGCAGGGTGAGGTGGGTGGTCCAGAACTTAGGAGGTTGAGGCTACATAGCAAATCTCAGACTAGGCAGAGCTACCTAAAAGACCTCCATTCAAAAAACATAAACTAAAACAGCAGAAAGTAGAACGAATTAGATCAGGTTGCATCAAGTGGCCCATAGCTGTAAACTCAAGACTGGGCTGGCTGGTGGAGGAGTTTTATGTCCTTCACTTTAAGGTATATGTAGTTCAGGGTCAACCTGGGCTACATGAGACCTTGTCCCAAAACAACCAAAACAGACTGGACAGATGATAGCTCAGTGGCTAAGAGCACGTTTTGCTCTTGCAAAGGACCAGGGTTCAGATTACAGTACCCACATAGTTGCTCACAATCATCTGTAACTCCAGTTTTAGGGCTTCCAATGGCTGCTTCTGGTCTCCATAGGCACCGGTCACACAATGTGTACATATACACATACAGGCCAAATACTCTTTCACATAAAATAAAAACAACCTTTTAAAAAACTCTTAAGGACTGGAAAGATGACTCAGCGGTTAAGAGTACTGACTGCTCTTCCAGAGATTCTGAGTTCAAATCCCAGCAACCACATGGTGGCTCACAACCATCTGTAATGAGATCTGATCTTTTTTAAAAATATCTTTAAAACAATGTGGCTGGAGAGATGGCTCAGTGTTTAAGAGAACTGGCTGCTCTTCCAGACAACCAGTTTCAAATCTGTGAGCCCACATGGCAGCTGACAACCATTTGTAACTCTAGTTTCAGGGGATTTGATGGCCCTCAGCCAGTACCAGGCTCACATGTGGTGCACAGAGACATGCAGGCAAAACATCCATACATGTAAAATAATTCTTTTTGTTTGTTTGTTTGTTTTGTTTGTTTTTTTGGATTTGGTTTTTTCGAAACAGGGTTTCTCTGTATAGCCCTGGCTGTCCTGGAACTCACTCTGTAGACCAGGCTGGCCTGGAACTCAGAAATCTGCCTGCCTCTGCCTCCCAGAGTGCTGGGGATTACAGGCGTGCGCCACAACCGCCCGGCAAAATAATTCATTTTTATTTTTAATTTTTTTTTTGGTTTTGTTTTCTGCTTTTTGAGACAGGGTTTCTTTGTATAACCTTGGCTGTCCTGGAACTAAAACCAGGCTAGCCTCAAACTCATGGAGATCTGCTTGCCTCTGCCTCTAGGAGTGCTAGGATTAAAATCGTATGCTGCTTCCAGTGCTGATCCCAACACACCACCACCCAACTATTTTGCTGTGTAGGCATACTATGTCTAAATTACTTAGAAACATTTTGTCACCAGAGAAGACTAGTGACTAGGACACAGGTTTAAGTCTTTATTAGCTGGGTGCTGGTGGGAACATCTTTAATCCCAGCACTTGGGAGGCAGAGGCAGGTGATCTCTGAGTTGAAGTCCACTTGGTCTACATAGTGAATTCCAGGACAGCCAGGGCTATACAGAGAAGCCCTGTCTCAGAAAACCAAAACCAAACCAAACAAACAAGAAAGAAAGTCTTGGTCTGGAGAGATAGTTCTGTGGTTAAGAGCACTGACTGCTCTTCCAGAGGTCCTGAGTTCAATTCCCAGCATGGTGGCTCACAATCATATGTAATTGGCATCCAATGCCATCTTCTGGTGTGTCTGAAGACAGTGACAGTGTACCCATATACATGAAATAAATCTCTCTCTCTCTCTCTCTCTCTCTCTCTCTCTCTCTCTCTCTCTGGATTTAGTTTTTTTGAGACAGGGTTTCTCTGTATAGCCCTGGCTGTCCTGGAGCTCACTCTGTAGACCAGGCTGGCCTCGAACTCAGAAATTCACCTGCCTCTGCTTCCCAGAGTGCTGGGATTACAGGCGCCACCACTGCCCAACTAATACAGTTTTAATAAAGAAAGAAGGAAAGTCTTTATTAGCTGGCTGGTGACTACACAGGGTGGTCAAGATCCCAGTGTAGCCCTGACACTTTCTCAAACAGAGATTTTTTGTTTGTTTGTTTTTGTTTTTTGAGTCAGGGTTTCTCTGTGTAGTCCTGGCTGTCCTGGAACTCACTTTGTACACCAGGCTGGCCTCAAACTCAGAAATCTGCCTGCCTCTGCCTCCCAAGTGCTGGGATTAAAGGCGTGTGCCACCACTGCCCAGCTCAGACAGAGATTTTAAGCACAAAAGTCATCTCTTGGGTTGACACACTTCACAGTATCCCCCAGGTCAGGTGGGAGAACAGGTCGGGAGTTTTTTCTGTTCTCCCAGGATCTGTCTAGCCTGAAACCTGGCCAGTTTAGAAACATCTAACTGAACTCTACGGTCAAAACCGTAGGAAAGAAGCCCCCACGCTCTCTAAAGCTTGGGCGTTCTTATTACAGCAAGAAAGGTATTGGATTTCTTTTTCTTAGAATTACATCTCCATGGACCATTTCTGCTCTCTGTAGCTTTTCTGCTCTTGTCAAAGGTTATATATAAACAATTTCCACTGGGATTTACTGATTATTTATTTATTTATTTATTTATTTATTTATTTATTTTACTTTAGGTAGTAGGGCTTGAATCCAGGTTCTCCTGTATGCCAGGATTGTGCTTTACCACCAAGTTATATTTCCAGGTTTGTTTTGAAAATTTTTTAAGGGTTGGGAAAATGGCTGAGCAGGTAAAGAAACTCACCACTAAGCCTGAAGACCTGAGTTCAATTTCTAGGACCCTAATGGTTGGAGGGAAAAAAACCTGACTCCCAGGAAAGCCTCTGACCTCCACACATGAAGTAGGGTGTGGCCCCTCGACTTGCCTTCCAAAAAATTTTTTTTAACTTATTTTGTGTGTTTGCATGCATACATGTCCCGGTGTTCCTGTGGAAGGTGGGGTAGATTCTCCAGACTCAGACCTCTCCTTTTGCTTTTCTTGTTTTGGGGCTTGATCTCAGGTCACCAGGCTTTTCAGGGTACATGCCCTTTGTTTTAGCGTTTTTTATTGCTGTGAGGAAAAACCATGAGCAACAAATTGGGGAGGAAAGGGTTTATTTGGCTTATACTTCCATATCTCCTTTTGTCTTTAGAGGAAGTCAGGCCGGGAACTCAAGCGGGGCTGGAACCAAGAGCAGGAACTGATACAGAAGTCACAAAGGAGTGCTTATCAAGGCTTACTCAGCCTGCTTTCTGGTAGAACCCAGGACCACCAGCTCAGGGACGGCACCACCCACCATAGGCTGGACCCTCCCTTCTCGATTACTAATTGAGAGACTGCCTTGCTGCTGATCTCTTGGAGGCATTTCCTCGAAGTGTGGCTCCCTCTCTGAAGACTCTAGTTTGTGTGAAGTTGACACACAATTAGCCAGTACACCTTTACTTGGTGAGCCATCTTGCTAGCCCTGTTTTTACTTATTATTTATTTATTTAAGATAAGGTTATGCTATGTAGCACTGGCTGGCCTGGGATTTTTTTGTGTGGCTGAGGCTGGTCTCAAACTCTCAGAGATCTACCTGCTTGTGGAGTGCTGGGATTAAAGTCCTGTGCCATAATGCCCAGATTAGTTTTTATTTTGGGACAAGGTATCTATCATTAAGTTGCCCAGGATCATCTTGAAATTTGTGATCCTGTTTTTTGAGTATTTTGGAGGACAAGGTTGAACCACTAGGACTGGCCTCACAGTGTCATTTCCCTGGTAATCACTTCATTATGCTAGAACAGAGCCTAAACAATGAAGTAGCATATATATACATATATATGTGTGTATATATATATATGTGTGTTTATGTATATGTGTATATGTATGTGTATATATATATACATATATGCACACACATATATCAACTAATATATCTTTCTTTGTATTGCTAAGAGCTACAAATCCATCCATGTTCCTCATCTAAATGTCCTTTTATGTCGAATTTGACATTAAAATCCTGTAGACTAGTGGAGCACTGCTAGATAAGGTGGACAATGAGAATCTTACTGGAATTTGTGTGTGTGGTTTTTTGGTATTTTTTGAGACAGGGTTTCTCTGTGTAGCCCTGGCTGTCCTGGAACTAACTCTGTAGACCAGGCTGGCCTCGAACTCAGAAATCTGCCTGCCTCTGCCTCCCAGAGTGCTGGGATTACAGGCGTGTGCCACCACTGCCAGGCCCTTACTGGAATTTGAAACTGAGACTAGTAACATGAGGTCAGCCTTGTAATCCCTCCCCCTTAAAAAAATGCCACCCAGCCAGGCAGTGGTGGCACTGGCCTTTAATTCCAGCACTTGAGAGGCAGAGGCAAGCAGATTTCTGAGTTCAAGGCCAGCCTGGTCTACACAAAGAAACCCCCACCTGTCTTGACAAATGAACAAATAAAAAAAAAATGCCAGTCTTCCCCCCCTACCCCCCAGACAGGGTTTCTCTGTATAGCTCCAGCTGTCCTGGAACTCACTCTGTAGACCAGGCTGGCCTCGAACTCAGAAATCTGCCTGCCTCTGCCTCCCAAGTGCTGGGAAAAGTGCCAGTCTTATAAAAAAAAAAATTAGTAACAGCTAGGAAAGCATGGTGGCACGTGCCTGAAATCCATGAGGAAACCCAAATACACAAATATAACCATTACAGCAGAGGTCCTTTCAAAGGCCCAGAGGACAAAAAGAACCACAGAAAATGACAGAGGAGGGGCTGGTGAGATGGCTCAGAGGTTAAGAGCACTGGCCACTGTTCCAGAGGTGCTGGTTCAATCCCCAGCACCTACAGGGCATCTCACAAACATCTGTAACTCCATTCCCAAGGGTCTCGGCCCTTTTCTGGCTCTGTAGGCACCATGCATGCATGTAGTACACAGACATCTATAAATACCAGTATACACACAAACAAAAATACTAGTGCGTAATTGGAGTACTTAACTGGGCATTTAATGCCTCTTTGGAGCAGAGGCAGGCAGATCTCTGAGTTCTAGGACAGCTAGAACTACACAGGAAAACCTTGTTCTAAGACACCTAAATAAATAAATACAGAAAGACCCTAGCATCCAGAAGATGGAGAGAACCGATTCATACAACTTGTATTCTGACTTCCACTTATGAGTTTTCCAAGTATGCCTATGTGTATACACACATGCACACACATTAAAATAAACAAATAAGTGTAAGAAGAGAGAGGGTCTCTCTGTGTAGCCCTGGCTGGACTGGGACTACTGTATAGAACAGATTGGCCTGGATATCATAGAAATAATGTCTGCCTCTGCCTGCAGAGTATTCTTTTGAAGACCTGTGTCATCACATCCAGCCAATTAAAGACAATTTGGGAAAGAGAAACTCACAGAAAAGAGCTCGGCATGGTTGCTTAGGCTTGCAAGTCCAGCAATTGGAAGGCCACGGGACAGCCTGTGCTCCTGAGACATTGTTTAAAAAAGAAAGGGGTCAGGGTGGTGTCCTGTGAATCACTCTGAAGAATTCCTGATAACAAAACCAACTAGGCCTCCAGAGCCAGATTGCTGAAAACAGTGACTGTGGAGGGTTTGGAATGTTGCAGGTCTCAGAGCTGGTTTCTCTTGGGCTAAGGAGCCCATCTGTGGGTCAGATGTAGGAGCCTGATAAAAGATAAACCTTGAACTGTATAGTTAACAAAGCCCTTTTCTCGGCCAATGGAAGAGCCAAGAATGCTGCCACATGGCTTCTAAGCCCCCAGCTGAGATTACTCCATTTTACTGTAACTACTTACTTAATGTTTCTACTAATGTGTTTTTTTGTTTTGTGCTTTTGTTTTGTTTGTTCTGACTCGTTTGGAGAGGGTTTCTCTACATAACCTAGCTGTCCTAGAATTTATTATATATGGGATTAAAGGAGCCACTACACCTGGGCTCTACTAATGAAATGTTTAAACTGCCTTGGTTTATAGCTTTCTTTGTTTTGTTTCTATAAAACTCCAGGAAACTACTTCCATGAAGTAGGGTCATTTAAATCTGTATTTTTCCAGGGTATGATAATTTACACTTTGGTTCCACAAACTATCTCTTAATCCTTTTGCTTGGAGAGCTATGCTTTTGGGTGGGCAATGACTTTAATCTCAATATGTCAGGGGCAGAAATGTGGATCACTGTGAATTAAAACTAATCTTGTCTATGTACTGAGACCCAGAGTAGCCAAGTCTACATATTGAGACTGTTTCAAAAAACAAAAACCAACAACAAGAAAAACAGCTGAAAGTGTGGATAAGCAAAGGCACAGGATGCAGACAGATTGATTGACCAGATTGATTGACGAGTTAAGTAGTGTAGGTATATGATGTGAGTAGACTTTTTTTTTTTTTTTTGGTTTTGGTTTTTAGAGACAGGGTTTCTCTGTATTGCCCAGGCTGTCCTGAAACTCACTCTGTAGACCAGGCTGGCCTCGAACTCAGAAATCTGCCTGCCTTGCCTCCCAAGTGGTGGAATTAAAGACGTGTATGCCCACTGTCTGGCTGTGATTAGATTTATAATTTAAGATGTGCAAATTTAAGCCGGGTGGTGGTGGCACACGCCTGTAATCCCAGCACTGGGAGGCAGAGGCAGGCGGATTTCTGAGTTTGAGGCCAGGCTGGTCTACCAAGTGAGTTCCAGGACAGCCAAGGCTATACAGAGAAACCCTGTCTCGAAAAAAACCAAATCCAAAAAAAAAAAAAAAGAAAGCCGCCTGCCTCTGCCTCCCAAATGTAAACTGCAATTTTACCACCTCTGGTTGGCACGTGCAAAGTCCCACTGGGAAAACCTCTCTTTTGTTGTGGCGGCATCTTGGACCTTGCTCCCTAGAGAGAAAGTATGGCTCTTTTTCTTTTCAGCCTCCGTTGGAATCCTTTTTTAGGGATGAGAGCAAAGGCAGAGGTGAGAAGGTTCAGATGAGGACTTGAAAGGGGCAGAGCACAGAGGGCGGACTGGATGTGTGAGAAAGCCTGGTGACAATCGATCTTGAAGACTTAGCTCTTCATCTGGAGAAGGGACAAGTCGTTTTGATAAGCTCTTGCGTGTGAAGAGCGGATTGGAAGAGGGAAAGTAATGAGCTGTAAAGACTACGATCTTCGAGGAGAGTGGTGACAGACGGGGTAGAGGGAAGTGGGTGACTTCCAGACGCTTTTAGATGGAGAATTAAGAGGGCAGATGGGCAGCACCCAGGCCGCTGCTTCTGGTGACCTCAGCGGTCACGGGAGTGCGGACTTGGTGTTCCCGCGTCAGGGAGGTAGGCGTGGCCTCTCGCGCTGTCGTCCTGGTGACCGGGTGGGGCGGGGCTGTCGGGCGGCTGCGTCACTCGGTGGTGGAGATGGTGCGTGTGTGTGGGGGGCGGGGGATACGCTGGGCGCGTCCCCGGGGTCACGTGGTGCGCAGCGCGCACAGTCCTTCGGTCGGTTGGTCTGGAGCGGCGCAGCAGGAGCGGGGCCGTGAGGTGAGCTCGTGGCGAGGCGCGGCGACGCGAAGCCAGCTGGTTGGGGCCGTGTCGGGGGCAGGCCCCGTGCCGCGCGCGCGCTGTGCGGGCGGGACCGGGGACGGACGCCCCGGCCACTGCGGGACCCTGGCTCTGTCCTGTTCCCCGGCTGGCCCCCGGATCACCCAGCCCCGGAGGGAGGCCCGGGGACCGCTGCTGAGAGCGTGGCGGTCGTGCGAGCGCCGCCCAATCACTGCGGTTACCCGCGGGAATGACGGCCGCCCAGGCCAATCAGCGGGGCCCGAGGGGGCTGGGCCGCGAGGTGCGGGCCCGGGGCGCGGAACGGGGCAGTGGGGGTGGGGAGGGGTGCCGAGGCTGCACCCCCTGCTTAGTCCAGCCCGCGAGATCGGGGGAGGCCTAAGCTGCTGCCTCTGCCGCGGGGACGGGTTTTTCGTATAGTGCCTTTCTTATCCTGATCTGGGAAGCACACCCTTTCCTCAAGACCCTGTATATGGGAGTGTCCTCTTTCTCTGTAGTTTGGAAAATCTGGGCGTCCCTTCCTTAAGCTCTAGCCTTGGGATTTTCTCTCAATTTCTAACCGTCCCTAAAAACGGACTGAAGTCATACTCTGTTTTCTTTGCTCCCCCAATTCTGAGGGAACACTCCCATATTCAAGCCTAATTAACAGTTCTCCCATTTCAGTTTGGGGTTCAGTCCGTTAATAGGTTCCTCAGAAATCAGGTCACTAACCAAAGTTGTAGAATACTTTATTACATCCCGCAACTCCGAGGAGGAATTCTTTCCAGGCCTCAGATCTAGTATGTTTTCAGAAGTTAGTGAATTTGGGGGTTAGTTCTTTTTTCTTAGTCCTTCAGTCTGGAATGTGCATCCCTTTCAAGTTCTCCAAATCCTGATGTTTGTGGCACATAGTTTTCAGTTTCATCTTTAAGGGGGTTCACTAACTTGTCCTTAAGTCTGTCCTTGGAGCTGCACCTTTTCTTGTGTTCTCCAAGTTAACTTGTTTCTCGGGGGGGGGGGGGGGAGACTTGTTTTCCTATCTGAGCGTATCTTTGCTTTCTGTGTCCCTTTAAGGTTTGAGATGAACCTCTTTTAGCAGGAAACATACCAACCTTTGGGGTGCAGCAAGTGCTTCTGGGCACACCTTTCTTCTGAATCTTTTAATTCCTAGAGGTGGTGCATCCTCCCCACCCACCCATTTTCCCACAGCTTCTTTTTTTTTTCCTAGTTGAAAGCCATATTTATTTGGCGTGTACTATAACATGCATGTGGTGATCCCAGGACAAGTTGCAGGAAGTTATTCCTCTGCTTCCAGTTAGTGGGTCTTAGGGATCAAACTCAGATGGTCTTTCTTGGCTTCAAGTGCTGACCCATCTAACTAGCCAGTCTTCCTTTTTTTGAGACCAGGTTTTGCTGTGTGTCTGTCTTGGAACTTACTCTGCACCCTGCTTGGGTATGAGTCTCCTGCCTCGCTGCTCTGAGGGCTGAGATTACAGGTGCCCTTTCCTCTCCTTCCCTCCCCCGCCCCCTCCTTTCTGTCTTCTTTCTTTCTTTTTTTCTTTCTTTCTCCCTCCTTCCCTCCCTCCCTTTTTGTTTTTTTGTTTTTCTGCCATCAAGATAGTTTCAGTCTTGAGTTTCCTTCCCTCTCTGGCTCCCTGGCTCTTGGGTCTTCTTCCTTCCTCTGATGAGTGCATATCTGCAAAACACTCTCTGTTGCCTCCTCTTCTTTTTTTTCCCCTCGGGGCAGTTCTTGTAGTTACCCCACCCTGAGCCTTTCTTCCCAGATAGGTTGCCCTCTCATGCACGTGCCTTTCCTTTGCTGTTTGTGAGGTGTTGTCTCACTGGGTAGTTCAACTTATCCTGGAACTTAGTAGGTAGCTCAGGTTGACTTTGAACGCCTCCTGTCTCTGCCTAGGGCACAGGCAAGAACTTCCAGGCCTGTAATATATGACTTTGGTTTTTCGAGTCAGGGTTTCTCTGTGTAGCCCTGGCTGTCCTGGAACTCACTCTGTAGACCAGGCTGGCCTCCAACTCAGAAATCCCCCTGCTGCTGCCTCCCAAGTGGTGGGATTAAAGGTGTGCACCACCACTGCCTGGTTTTTCATGACTTATTTTATATGTAGTTTATTTTTCTGCAAACAGGAATTCTTTTTTGGTTCACAGTCTGTCCAGACATTTTTCTGGTTTCTGGTTCCTGTTGGTCAGTGTTCTGTTTCTCTAGTGATGATAATGACTCTCTTCCTCTTATCCTTGATCATTAGTTGGAGGTGTCCACAAGACCAGGACTCCTGACTTGTTCTGGAGTCAAATGGAAAGGAATCCTCTAGTAATTTTTGGTTACTCTTAGAACTCTTAATCCTCTGGTGCTTTGCTTTCTGTAAGTTTCTGGTGAAGTCCTCTGTAGTTTTTGTGGGTCTGATCCCAGCAATTGTGGCAGGATTTGCAATTGTTGCAAATTTGAGGACTGCCTGATCAACAGGTTGAGTTCTAGGCTAGCTAGGGATGCATCTCAAACAGTCTGCGTAGGCTCTTAGGTTTTGCTCTTCCCCACATATCCTCCTTCCCCTCCTTTTCCTTTTTCCTGTTTATGTTTTTATTTCTTTTTATTTTTTGAGTCAGGATTTCTCTGTATAGCCCTGGCACCCTGGCAGTCCTGGATCTAGCTCTGTAGACCAGGCTGGCCTCAAACTCAACAGAGATCTGGCTTCCTCTGCCTTCTGAGTGCTGAGATTAAAGGTTCACCACTGCTGGATGATCCCTTTGAATCTCCCTGTTCTCTGGGTGAGGGCTTCAGAGACTTTTCTAGTAATTCAGCTTTCTAGGCCATAAACTACTTTCCATTAGTTCTTTTGATCAAGAAAAGAAGTCATTTGGGCTGAAAGATGTAGCTCAGTGAGTGACTTGGACTAGACTTGGCCTAGCACTTGTGGAGGGCGGGCCTGGGCTTGGTCCTCAGCAGGAAACCCAGTACATTGCAGCCAGGTGTGGTGGAGCACAATTGTCTCTCTGGAGCCTACCTCAGTAGGTCCTCTAATTTCTCTCCCCTCTAGAGTTTTGCATAGTGCCCCTGATTCCTTTCTCCACAGCTGGAGTTTCTAATGCTTAGGGGATAATGACTCCTCTGACCTTTCTTCCTTTTGGGAAGTACTTGAATGCTGCAGCTGCTAGAGGCATGAGGGAGGGGGAGGGAGTTTGGATCTGGGAAGCCATACCAGTAGGACAGGGCAGGAATACAGTATCCCGAGACCAAGTTCTGAATCTCATTTAGAAACTGGACATTTGCCAGGCACTTGCTTCCTTGGGATGCTGGGGGATTTAATGGTACCCCTGGGAGTCTGTAGGAATTAATGGGACTTGTGGGGAAGTGCTCCCAACTTAGTGTGAAAACTTGAATAAAATTGTCCATATTGTGTTTGTGGAACAGCTAAGATACTTCACATTTTTTGTTCACTAAAGCTCTAGAACTTAGTTATGTTATTTCAAAGGGAAATAAGTCCCATGTTCATTATTAGTAAGTACTACATTTCTTTAAAAAGAGTGCAGGTCTGTCCAAGTAGTACCTAATCAGCTATAGTCTGCTGAAGTGGACAGGTACTTGTCTCTTTATGTGGCCGTTTCTGCTTCGTCTGTATAGTGCTCTAAGTACCCTTTGAAGGACCCTACACTATGTTCTCATCCTGGAACTCGAATTCCAGTTTCCAGCCTGTCTTGTTAAAATGCTCACTCTGATTCGGTAGGTGGAAGATGGTGTCTGAGTTTTTGGGTGGTGTTAAGGGACTATACATCAAGAGATTAAGGGAGTACACACCAGATTTCCATAGACAGCTGGAGAGTGCTAGTGAAAACAGAAAACCAATCGTTAACCAAATGCTAGGGTATTGTTTCTCATTTTCCCTTTGTTCACCCCCCTCCCCCTTTTTTTTTCCTTCCTTGAGACAGGGTTCTATAGCTCCAGCTGGCCTGGAAATCACTCTATATAGATCCAGGTTGGCCTTGAGGCTTTGCATTGCCAGCCACACATATATCTCTCTTTTTTTATAAAAAGGTTTATTTATTTAGTGACACTGTAGCTATCACACCAGAAGAAGGTATCAGATCCCATTACAGATGGTTGTGAGCCACCATGTGGTTGCAGGGAATTGAACTCAGGATCTCCGGAAGAGCGATCAGTGCTCTTAACTGTTGAGCCTTCTCTCTCCAGCCCCAGACCATCTCTTAAAGCTTGTACAAGTCCATTGTTTTCAGATGCACGCTTGTCTTCAATTTTCTATGTAGCCCAGGCTATGCTTGAACATAGACTTTTTGTGCTTCAGTCCTTTGAGTACTGAAGTGCTGGGATTACAGGTTTGTACCACCATGCCCAATTTCTTTTTTCCCTCCCTCTTTTATTTGGAAAAAAAAAAAGAGAGGAATAAAGGACATTCATTTTTTTGTTTGTTTGTTTGTTTGCCTGTATGAATGTAGCTGCATCACATGCATACCTGATGCCCACAGAGGTCAGAAGAGGAAGTTGGAGTCCCTGGAACTGAAGTTACAGTCCATTATGAGTTATTCTGTGGGTGCTGGGAATTGAACTGGGGTCCTCTGCAGGGATAGCCAGTACTCTTAACCCATGAGCCATTTCTCCAGACTTGCTCAAATCCTCCCTCCCCCATGTTCTGGTGCATAGATAGTTGCCACTGTTCCTAGCTAATCTTTAGCTTTTAAACTGTCTACAAAATATACTGTTTTTTTTTGTTATATATTCCTAGATTTAACTGCTTAAATATGTATGCTTTTTAAAAAAGATTTATTTATTTATTTTGCATATATGAAGACACCATTACTCTCTTCAAACACACTGGAAGAGGGCATCAGATCCCATTTCAGATGGCTGTGAGCCACCATGTGGTTGCTGGGAATTGAACTCAGGACCTCTGGAAGATCAGTCAGTGCTCTTAACCACTGAGCCATCTCTCCAGCCCCAATATGTATGCTTTTAATGTGAACTTTTTTTTTTTTTTTGACCTGGGGTGTTAAGGTTTGAACCAGGGTATTGTAGGTTCAAGAAGAATGTTTATCTTCTGAGCTTCTATATCTTAAGCTCTGATGGATAATTTTTTTGGCATAGAGTCATTCCAGTAAATACTGCTTAGCCAGCACTTTCTGATTCCTCTTGTTATTGTAAGAAGGCAGTCAAGATCACATGAAGCCACTGGAGTTTTTAGAGTTCTTCAAATAGACCTGATAAAGGCCAGGCTGAAGCTGGGTGCTTGTTCTTGAATGGAAGCTGAATGGTTCAGTTTGGTTCATCAGTGCTCCTGAAGGCTGTCCTGCTGAGCTGTCGGCACCCTCCCGTGAGGTCTTAAGTCTGTAGTAATCGCTTCTTGTAGTTTAGTGAATATTTCTTTCCTTTATTTTTATTTTATTTTATTTATTTAATTTTTTGGTTTTTCGAGACAGGGTTTCTCTGTGTAGTC
Source organism: Apodemus sylvaticus (assembly GCF_947179515.1). Classification (NCBI taxonomy): domain Eukaryota; kingdom Metazoa; phylum Chordata; class Mammalia; order Rodentia; family Muridae; genus Apodemus; species Apodemus sylvaticus. The sequence goes on from NC_067476.1 coordinate 141,686,374, forward strand.
CTGGCTGTCCTGGAACTCACTCTGTAGACCAGGCTGGCCTCGAACTCAGATATCCGCCTGCCTCTGCCTCCCAAGTGCTGGGATTACAGACGTGCGCCACCACGCTCGGCTTTTCCTTTATATTTTAAAGCTAGGTTCTTTTACTGATCCTTCTGCCCCTTCCTCCCTTGTGCTAGGATTCTAGGCATGTGCTACTAAAGCTCAGCTCTCAGTGGGGTTTTTCCATTCTGAATCTCTTAAATCATTAGTATCTGTTTCCCTGTTAGCTTTCCTGGCCCTTTTCCAATGTGATCCTGTTCCAGGCTCTGATCAGGACCAACCTGAATGACCAGACTGTTCTGTGTCCCTGATCTTCCCCCAGCCCCTCCACTTCTCACAGGAATGTCAGATTATCTTCAGTGACAGATTTGATCTGGATTTGGCTGTGGTCCCAGCTCTTACACTCACGTGTGACCTCAGGCGAATCACTTCCTGCTCTTAGGAGCTCATTCTCTGAAGCTTAATGCTGAGCAGTTGATTATTTCAAAGTCCACCCCTCATGGAATCTGTAGGGACCTTGTTTAGAAGCCCAGTTGCTTGCAGAGCGCCTAGTCGCAGGTCTGATTCCCTTCACAGGTTTTAGTGGGCAGATGGCCAGTGGGTGCCTTGTCCCAAGTCACTTCTGCTGGCACTGTCTCCTTTCTAGCCAAGTAGCTACCTTGTCTTCACACCCAGAATCAACATTCTTCTACTCACTGTGCTTTGACAGTCTTGGGCCGTGTTCATTCAGAAATCCGTGAAGGTAGAAGTCGGACTTGAGTTCCCTATTCGGTGTTAGCTGCCTCTGCATTACTAAGGTCACTCAGCCATTTGGTTGTAGGCTGTATTTTGTATATAACCATATTTTTTTATATAACCATATTTTCTTGTAAATGCTTTTTTTTGTTTGGTTTTTTTTGTTTGTTTGTTTGTTTGTTTCGAAACAGAGTTTCTCTGTGTAGTTTGGGATGTCCTGAACTCACTCTGTAGACCAGGCTGGCCTCAAACTCAAAAATCCGCCTGCCTCTGCCTCCCAAGTGCTGAGATTAAAGGCATGTGCCACCACTGTCGGGCTGTAAATGCTTTTAACTAATGCATATTTTAAGTGTTTTCCTTCCACAGTCAGACTTTTTTTTTTAAAGATTTATTTATTTATTTATGAATATGAGTACACTGTAGCTATACAGATGGTTGTGAGCCACCATGTGGTTGCTGGGATTTGAACTCAGGACCTTCGGAAGAGCAGTCAGTGCTCTTAACCGCTGAGCCATCTCTCCAGCCCCCACACAGTCAGACTTTTAATTTATTATTATTAGTGTGTGTGTGTGTGTGTATGTGTGTATGTGTGTTTGTATGTATATAAGACAGACAGAGAGAGAGAGAGACAAGTTTGCATTTTTGGAAGCCAAGATTCTTCCTCAATACCTTAACCCCTTTATATTCATATATTTGTTCATTTTTAAACAAATGTTTACTATGGAGCCCAGGCTGGCCTGAGAGTCACAGAGATCTGTCCCATCTTATACGGTAATTCCCTCCCTCCTTTTTTTGAGACAGTCTCACTATGTAGCGCTTGCTGATCTGGAACTTGGCTATATGAGATCTAGCTGGCTTGGAACTCACTGAGATCAACTGCCTCCACCTCCTGTGCTGGGACTAAAGGCGTGTGCCACCACGCCTAGTTCCAGTTCCACCTTTAAAAAAATTACATACTTAAATTTTTCTTCTCTTTTTCCCTGTCTTCTTTTTGCTTCTTCTTCCTCCTCCTCCTCCTCCTCTCTCTTCCCCTTCTCTCCTTCCTCCTTCTCTTCTTTTCCTCCTCCTCCTGCCTCTTTCTTCTTTCTTCTTCTGTTTCTTTCAAGACAGGGTTTCTCTGTGTAACCTTGGCTGTCCTGGAACTCACTCTATAGACCAGGCTGGCCTCGAACTCAGAAATCCTCCTGCCTCTGCATCCCAAATGCTGGGATTAAAGGCATGCGCCACTACTGCCTGGCTTTGTTTATTCTTTATTTTTCAATTTTTTAAATTTATTTATTTTATGCATATGTAGCTGTCTTCAACACCCCAGCAGAGGGCATCAGATCCCATTACAGATGGTTGTGAGCCACCATGTGGTTGCTGGGATTTCAACTCAGGACCTCTGGAAGAGCAGTTGGTGTCTTAGCCTCTGAGCCATCTCTCCAGCCCCTTTATTTTTCAACTTTACTTAATTAAAAAACGCCAGGCAGTGGTGGCGCACGCCTGTAATCCCTGTAATCTGGGAGGCAGAGGCAGGCAGATTTCTGAGTTCGAGGCCAGCCTGGTCTACAGAGTGAGTTCCAGGACAGCCAGGGCTATACAGAGAAACCCTGTCTCAAAAAAACCAAATCCAAAAAAAACCCCAAAAAACCAAAAAAAAAAAAAAACAAGAAAACAAAAAAAAAAAACTTGTTTTGCCTTGATGTATGTGTACTTCCTGCATGAAGTGTCCTATGAGGCCAGAAGAGGGCGCTGGATCCCCTGGAACTGGAGTTACAGACAGTTGTGAGCTGTTATGTGGGTGCAGGATTGAACCTGGGTCCTTTGGAAGAGCAGCTGGTGCTATTAACCACTGAGCCACTGCTCCAGCTACCTCCATCTCTCGCTGAACCCTGATCTCTCCATTTTGGTTAGATGGGTTGGCCGGAGAGCCTGTCTCTTGGGCTGTGCTGGGGTTGGGTTACAGGTGAGCTCTCCTGTCTTTCTGCTTGTGCAGCAAGCATTTTATCCACTGAGCAATCTCCCCTCCCTTTTTTTCTTCTCTTTCTTTTTTTTTTTTGTTTTGTTTTTGTTGTTGTTGCTGTTTTTTTTTTTTTTTTTTTTTTTTGAGACACGCTCTTCCTGTGTAGATCAGGTTGTTCTCAGACATGTGAAAATCATCTCATCTCTGCCTCCTGAGTACTGAGATTGCAGGCATATACTCTCATGCCTGGGTACCTACCTCCTCCCTGCCCTTTTTCCCTCATTTTAATTAGCAGGGCAAGTAGCATGACATTTTAAAGGTGGAAGGCAGTTTGTAGTCAGATGGAGTGGAGTATGCTTAAGGCTTAGAATTCTAGCACTTGGATGGTGAAAAACAGGTGAGGTCATCCTTGGCTGCCTGGTGAGGTCAGCCTAGGTTAGGGGACTCTCTGTCTCCAGCTACACAAAAAGCAGTTTGCTTTGTTTTAAGACTTGGGGTAGCCGGGTGCTGGTGGCGCACACCTGTAATTCCAGCACTTGGGAGGCAGAGGCAGGTGGATTTCTGAGTTCGAGGCCAACCTGGTCTGCAGAGTGAGTTCCAGGACAGGCAGGGCTACACAGAGAAACCCTGTCTCAGAAAAAAAAAACCAAAAAAAACCCCCAAAAAACCTTGGGGTAAGTGGGGGGTGGTGGCTCATGGCTTAAATTCCAGCACTCAGGAGGCAGAGGCAGGTGGATCTCTGTGAGTTCACCAGCCTGGTCTATAGAGCAGTGTGTTTTGCCCGCAAGGGCACTGTGTGTGTGTGTGTGTGTGTGTGTGTGTGTGTGTGTGTGTGTGTGTGTGTTATGTATGCAGTGCCCATAGAGGCCAGAGAAGAGTGTTGAGTTCTCAGAACTGCAGTTACAGAGCGAGTGCTGGGACTTTACCCCAGGTCCTCTGGAAGGGCACTGGAAGGAGCTGGCTGCTGGCTCTCTGCTCTTTTTTCTTATTTTGTTTGTTTGAAATGGGTTTTGCTGTGTAACTGGCTGCTGTGTGATCTTCCTGCCTCAGCCTTCAGAGCGCTGGGATTCCAGGTGTGTTTGTTTGAGTTGCTCAACTTTGATGGATTCCTAGTTTAGAGAAGGGGAGGGAGCTGCCTTGGATGGCTTTTCAGGGACTGCCCCTATAGGTTGCCAACTAACAGTGAGGTACCAATCAAAATCAAAACGTTGACTTGTAATGATGCTAATGGCTTTGTTGGGGCATTGCCTAGGTCTCTTCAGTTGGACCATGGTTATTTGGCCAAACAATGGAACTAATGAACTTTCAGAAATCTTGTAAAAACTTTTAAGAGTCTGGGATTAGTCACCAAGTGTATATAGGATGGCTATGGGAAAGGGAGGTGTGCTCTAGTCAGTGGTCTGGGGAGACAGCTGGGGTGCAGTTGGGGAAAGGGTTTAAAATGAGGCCTTTCTTCCGTGAAGGACATAACCTGAGGTATCAGACCAGCTGCTAGGTCTTAGGTGAAGGGGTTTTTACCTCTTTCCCAGTAGAATCCTGTGATTTCTGAGGTTTCTTTTCCACTTAAAGAAGGTCTACATCCTTAATCCCACCACACCTTTAATCCTAGCACTCAGGAGGAGGCAGGAACATCTCTGAGTTTGAGGCCAGTCTATACTTCATATCAAGTTCCATGCCAGCTAGGACTGCATGCACAGATACAGAAATACTGTGGAAGACAGAAAGGCTGTGGAAATGTGGGTACTTAAAACCCTGGTGTCCCTCCTAGAAGCTGGGGTTACAGACAGGCCAGCATGCCTGACCCTCCATTTTCAAAAAAGAAAACATAGCAGCCTCTTTCTATCTTTAGTATCACAACTATCCCAAAGACCATTTTTGAGGGGTTTGGTTTTTATTTTTTTATTTTATTTTATTTTACATATGCTTTTCTTTTCTTTCTTTTTTTTTTTTATTATTATATGTGAGTACACTGTACCTGTCTTCAGGCATACCAGAAGAAGGTGTCAGATCTCATTACGGATGGTTGTGAGCCACTATGTGGTTGCTGGGATTTGAACTCAGGACCTTTGAAAGAACAGTCGGTGCTCTTAACCGCTGAGCCATCTCTCCAGCCCTGGTTTTTATTTTTATGATACAGGAAGCTAGCCTCAAATTTCCTGTTGTAACTGAGGATGACCTTGAACTTGTAATCCTCCTGTTTGCCTCCGCCTCCTGAATGTTTGGCTCTTAGGCATGTACTGCCAAGCCCTGCCACTAGGCCTTTTTAATTTTAAATTTTAATTATTACATTTTTGGTTACTTTCTTTCTTCCTTTTTTTTACAAGATTTATTTATTTCTATTATATGTGAGTACACTGTAGCTGTCTTCAGACATCCCAGAAGAGGGCATCAGCTATCATTACAAATGGTTGTGAGCCACCATGTGGTTGCTGGGATTTGAACTCTGGACCTTCGGAAGAGCAGTCAGTGCTCTTAACCACTGAGCCATCTCTTCAGCCCAATTATTACATTTTTATTTGTGTATGTAGGAGGGCAAGGACAGACATAGCTTGGGGTGTGAAGGGTCAGGTAGCATCCTTTCCTTTTGTCATGTGGGTCTCTAAATTGAACCTAGGTCCTCTAGACAAGCAGCCAGTGCCCTTGGCTTTCCAGTCATCTTTCCAGCTCCTAGCTCTGATGTTTTCAGATATAGTATTTTATGTATTCCAGGTGTGTAGCCTTGCATTTGTGCTGCTGCTGCTTTAGCTTCCAGAGTAGCTGGTATTATGGTTGTTTACCACCATACCCTGCTCAGATCTTATGTATGCACACATTGATATCCATAATATACATGTGTATGGTGCGGTATTGGGTTTTTTTGTTTTTTGTTTTTGTTGTTCTTGTTTGTTTTTTTCCAGACAGGGTTTCTCTGTAGCCCCTGGCTATCCTGGAACTCACTCGGTAGACCAGGCTGGCACTGAACTCAGAAATCCACCTGCCTCTGCCTCCCAAGTACTAGGGTGTACAGTGCCTTTTGATCATAGATCATATCTGTCCTAATTCCCACCCCCAGTCCCTCCTGGCTTCAACTCGTTTTCTTCTTTTAAATAACTCTTAATTAGAATTAGTGCCATCCATACTTGCATTGGCATGGCACCATCCGCTATAGCATGGGCACATCTTTCAAAGTGACTCTCCCTCTTCCTGTGACCATCAGCTAGCTATCCATAGCCCCTCAGCTATGGGTAAGGACTCCTGAAATCCCTGTCTGTTCTTGAGTTCTGTCTGGTTTGATCTGTGCAAGTCTCCTGTAGGTAACCACAGCTGTTGTGGCTTCAGGTGTGCAGTAGCCATATCTGTCCATAGGATAGCAGCTCCCAGTAGCCCTCCCTAGCCTCTGGCTCTTATTCTTTCCACCCTTCTTCCAAGATGTTCCACCCCCTTGAGAGCAGGGAGGTTGCTAACGATGACCCATGTATGGGTAGACACTGTCATTGACTTGCTGGGCTTTATCTGTACTGAATCAGACACTTCAGTACTGTACTGTCTCTGAATCAGCAGTGCCAAGGAGAAGCTTGCCTGCAGGGTTGAAAACAGCACAGATCTGTGGGTAGAAACATAAACATCTAGGAGCTGTTTAACCACATATATGACCATTTAGCGGAACACTAAACACTAGGTACCCCCAGGCCCATAACTGCTCAGCCATGGGCTTTTGGCCTGGTTTCTAGTATCACAAGCCCTTGTTTATAAAAGCTCTGTAGATAGAGTTGCTTGAAGCCATGCTTCTCAAGATTTCAGCTTTTCTATGTAGCCAGGAGCCAGAGCTAGGTTTCTTGGTTTTGGCCTTTTCTTCTCTTGTGGGTCACTGGTGGTGCCTGTTTCTCTGCATTGTTGGGAATGAAATATTTCTCAAGGATTTGGTATATGGTAAAACTGACCAAATGTTAGCTATTTCTTGGAATTACTAGTTAAGGAAGGTCAGAAATAAAAGTATTTAAAACATAAGAGAATTAGTTGTCTATTAAATAATGTGTTTTTAACATTCTATAAACAACAAAAAGGCTTTTTGGGGAGGGCGAACTTAGTTTAGCTGTGTTTTTCTAAGACTTTCAGAAAGAACATAGGTAACCAGGTTATGGTGGCTCATTCCCATAATCCTAATACTTAGGAGGTTGACTCAGGAGGCTTCAGAAGCTAACTTTGGCTACAGAGTGAGGAAATGGGGTAGGAGTGGGGAATCTACACAGAACTGATTCCCAGCTGGTGGCTCATGCCTAGAGTATAGAGGCCAGAGGCAGGTAGATTTCTGTGTGTTTAAGACCAGCTAGGGGCATATAGCGAGCCCTGTCCGGAAAAAAACAAAACAAAAGACACCCGTCTCCCCTGAACCCCCTCAACTCCCCCCAAACCAAAACCACAACAACTCAAGCTTTCCTCCAGACCTCCAAACTGTAGAGTGTCTGAACAATGTGGATACTTGGAGGCTGAAGCCCCTAGGGTCTGAGAAAAGTAGTTAAAAATTTTGTCAGACTCCAGGGACGAAATAATGTCCCATCTTCGGGTTCTGGATTCCTTAGGGCCATCATCTGTTGTCCCCAAGGGGTATTCATCGTGTGTTTTTTGAGCCTTTCAAGGTTTTAGCACAATGAAGTCCTTTCATCCTACATAGGATGCTACTGACCTTGTTTTTAGTTCCACTTTCCTAGTGAAGAAGCTGAGGTTACCTGGAAACAAGTGTGTTTTATGTAAGTTCAGTGCTTGTTTGATGCTGGGGTGTCCATCAGAGTTCCTTACCTTCTGGGAGAGGTCAGCTGAAACCAGTATTGAGCTGTCACTGGGCAGGTCAGATGTCAGGGGAGGATACAGAACTGACCCCCTGGGGGGAGATTCTTTCTGATGGCTGTACCTAGGCCTAACCCTGGTGGATGAGGCAGATTTTCCGCAGAGGTTCTTGGGGTTGAAACTATAAGAAGTCTGGATTGATAGGGCTAAGGGCTATAAGAGGAATAGCCTTGGCAGCTTCTATGAGCCAGACTCTTTGAAACACATGTGTGAAGGTATGTGCCAGGTGCTGTTATTCCACATTATAAGGGAGGCGCCTGAGGCTCAGGGAGGAAATGACCTGCTGGACATTATGTGATCCTAACTCAGGCCATCCTACCAGAGTCGTGGCTCCTAACTGCCTCGACAGACTTCCTGCTTCTCTCCTTTCCAGCTCCCATCTTCAGAGACCAGAGTTTGGCTTGGCAGTGCAGTGTTTTTGGTTTTGTTTTTTGAGATAGGGTTTCTCTCTGTAGCCTTGGCTGTTCTGGAACTTGCTCCATAGACAACACTGGCCTCACAGAGACCTGCCTGCCTCTCTGCCTCCTGAGTGAGTGCTGGGAATAAAGGCCTGTGCCATTACCACCCAGCTAGCAGTGTGGGTGTTAACTGGAGTCAGACTACCTACTTGGGTAATCCGTAGTCCTTATTCTCATGTAGCCCAGAGTGACTTCCAGATACTGTCCCTGTGTACTTAAACTGAATCTCCTGCCCCCACTTTCCAAGTTCCCATGTGTTGGGATTTTAGGTGTATACCACCATGTCCTCCCCGCTAGTGTATATGTGGGTTCTGTATATATGCTGTGTTTATGTAGAGGCCAGAAGTTTACATTGGCTGCCTTTCTTTTTCCACCTTATTTTTTTACTTTATTATTTTTTGTGTTTGTCTATTTTTGTATTTTGTTTGTTTGTTTGTTTGTTTATTTGCCCAAGCAAAAACCAGACTCTTAGATGTTAGTTACTGAGATAGTATTGATTTGGGTGGGGTATGTATGTGTGTGTCTGGAGATTTAGAGTTTGGTTGAGAGTTTAATGATTGAGGTTGGAAAGGAGGATGTTGGTAGAGGGCTTGCTTTAAACTTGTGGTTGGTGATAGAGTTAGAGGAAGAAGGAAGGTCAGGTTCAATATCATTCTCAGCTACATGAGATCCCATCTCAAAATTTAAAAAAAATTATCTGGGTGGTGGTGGCACACCCACTCGCAAGGCAGAGGTAGGCAGATCAGTGAGTGTGAGTTTGACTTCAGGTCATCCTGGTCTACTGAGTTAATTCTTTGTTTTGTTTTTCTGAGACAGGGTTTCTCTGCATAGCCCTGGCTGTCCTGGAGCTCACTCTGTAGACCAGGCTGGCCTCGAACTCAGAAATCCATCTGCCTCTGCCTCCCAGAGTGCTGGGATTACAGGCGTGTGCCACCACCCCCCGGCTGAGCTAATTCTTTGATTGGATACCCCCTTGGCAATGAGAAACTTTGAAGTAGGGTCTGCAGGACCTTGGGCTGAAATGAAATCCTGCTGATGTGTTGTCTTGGCTGCTTGAAAGGCAGGAGTTTGGCTACAGAATAAGATCTTATTTCAAAAAAAGAAAGAAAAACACAAATGTCTTTACATTCTCACTGTAAAGACAGTGGGACTGGAGCTGAGAGAAAGAGATGTTGAGGGCATGGCTGGGCTAGCCGCCTTACATTGTGATGGGAGGAAGTGAGGGACCGAGGGGAAGCTCTCCCCTCAGGGATGCTGAGTAATAGGCCAGAGGTCATAGACAAGTATTCTAGGGAAAAACCTGGGCACTGGGCTGTCCCTCTGATTCAGCCACCTCATTCTCAGTAACATGGAATGAATAAACTCAGCCTGTTTAATTACAGGCGGAAAAGCTTGGGTCCTCGGAGAAAGTTCTTGTTATTTTGAAAACAGTGTTAAAGCCAGAAATGGTGACTCAGGCCTTTAATCCCAGCACTCTGGAGGCAAGAGACAGGCAGATCTTTGTGGGTTCCAGGCCATGCTGGTCTACAAAGGGAGTTCTGGAGAGTCAGGGCTACACAGAACCCTCCTGATCCCTCAGAAAACAAAACAAAACAAAAACAGTGTTTCATTATGTAGCTCAGGTTACCTCAACCTTGGGGCAACCTCTTTGTGTCAGGATATACACTTACTATTGTGTTGGTGGGATGCATGGGGTGGGATGGGCTGTGTGCGGTACAGTGTGATGGAGATCAGAGGATCTCTTCTGTGGCCAGCTCTCTCCTCCCAGCTCTACATAGATCCCAGGGATAGAACCCAGGCTTGCATTAGCCATCAAACACCTTACCTAACACTTATCCCAAAGGCCCCTAGAAAGCATTTTAAGATGTTTTTCTGTTCAGGGCTTAAGAGATGGCCCAAAGGTTAAGAGCACCTACCACTCTTGCAGAGACCTCGGGCTCAGTTTTCAGCACCCATGTCAGAGGGCTCACAATCATCTTTAAATCTAGCTCCAGGGTTTCCAAGGCCTCTGTGGGCACTGCACACAAATGATACACACATATGTACAGGCAAAATACTCATGTTTAAAAAAATCTTCTATAAAAGCTCTACAGTTCTCTTGGGTCTGGAGAGATGGTTGAGTGGTTAGAGCATTGGCTGCTCTTGCAGAGGTCTGGGTTCATCTCTCAGCACTCAATAGAGTTCACAAGAGTCAGTTCCAGGGGGATCCAACACCTTCTGAATTTCTATAGGTACTCTTCTGGCTTCCACATGTACCAGGCATGAACATGGTTCACAGACTACATTTACACGCATGCAAAACACCCATACAAATAGAACAAATCTTAAAAAAAAAAAAAAAAAAACCCTTTAATAAAAAAACCCACAAGGGGCTGGAGAGATGGCTCAGCAGTTAAGATCACTGACTGCTCTTCCGAAGGTCCCAAGTTCAAATCCCAGCAACCACATGGTGGCTCACAGCCATCTGTAATGGGATCTGATGCCCTCTTCTGGTGTGTCTGAAGATAGCTATAGTGTACTTACATATAAAAATAAGTAAATCTTTAAAAAACAAAAAACAACAACAAAAAAAGCCACCCCACACAAAACCAAACCACGTTCTCTCTACTGGCCTGTCTTTGGCTCTCCTGTTGTCTGTTGTCTGTCCTGTCAAGTATAATAGATTGATTGCACTCTTTTTTAGTGTGAGCTGGAAAAGGGCCCTGCTTGAGATGGGGGTCTACAAACAGATTTATTTGTAGCACAAACATGCTACATAGTAGATGATGATTTCAACTCCATTTCCGCCTCTCAGACTTGCTTCCTGCAGGGTGGTGTTCATGTTAATTATTTTAAAGTTCTGGGAATAGCATTCATGGCCCCTGCATGCGAAAGCATTCATCTTATATCTGAGCCATATCCCGCAGTACCATGCTATACATTCTAATAGGACTTTTTGATAGCCTAATAGGACTTTCTAGGGCTTTCTTCACCTGATCCTCATTGCACCCAAGATAGAGGACATTATCCCTGTCTAATAACAGGAAGTAAAGACTGACGGCACTAACTCATGAGCAAATTTGTAATCTGGACAGTTGTGCCCACTTGAATCTCAGTGCTTGGGAGGCAGAGGTGTAAGCAGTTTGCAAAGTGAGTCCCAGGCCAGCCAGGGCTGCATAGGAAGATCTTGCCTAAGAAAAGACTTAACTCTGTGACCAGCCCCTTAACTGAGTATCCTAGAATGTCCCCAGTTTTCCTTTGTTCCTTATCTTTAAAAGGAAACTTGTAAGAAGAAAACTCCTACTAGTTGCCTTCTGTCCTCCACAGGGACACAGTGATACACAGGCCCCCACACGGACATACAGAATAAATAAAAATGTAATAAAACTTGTTCAATGAAAATTTTTTTCTGTTGTTTCTAAATTTGAGCATTATTTCTAGATTTCTCTAGAATTGAGTATAAGAGGCTCCTGCTTTTTTGTCACAAATGATTTCTTTATAGTATGGGCTATAGTCTTTAGATGGGAATAACAAGATTCCAAGATTCTTTTTTTTTCTTTTCTTTCTTTTTTCTTTTTCTAAAGATTTCTTTATGTAAGTACACTGTCGCTGTTTTCAGACACCCCAGAAGAGGGCGCCGATCTCATTATGGATGGTTGTGAGCCACCATGTGGTTGCTGGGATTTGAACTCAGGACCTTTGGAAGAGCAGTCAGTGCTCTTAACTGTTGAGCCATCTCTCCAGCCCCAAGATTCCAAGATTCTAAGCTGCTTCACGGCTTACCCATTAAGGTTTAAAAGATTGCCAGGTTTAGAACCTGAGCTAGAGCCTGGGCAGTGTTTCACTTTCTCTTCTGCAGGACTCCATTTGCTCTGGTCCTTTTTGGAAAGTATTTCTGTGTGTTGTAAATGGTGTGATAATGCTGGCACAGCATTCAGAAGGCGTCAGTGGCTTTATTGTCCATCTGAAGGTTTGACTGTGAGCACAGGCATGTATGTCTGCTTCTGGGGCAATCCTGCTACTTTTCATAATAGAGATTTCATGTAGATTCCTGTTAATTTTTTTTTTATGGCTATGTGTATGTGCCATATGTATAGATACCCACAGAGGCTAGAAGAAGGCATCAGATAGCTTGGAGCTGGAGTTATAGGCTGCTGTGTACTGCCCACTATGTCAGTGCTGGGAACTGAACTCAGATCCTCTGGAAGAGCAGTGAGTGCTCTTTGCTGACCCATCTCTCCAACTCTGCCGTGAATAATCTTACATAACCTTGTATAAGCTGTTAGCTCATGAGTGGTTCAGCTTTTTTGTACTTATATATCATTTCAGTATCATGGGAACAAAAAAAATTTAGTCTTAATTACATACAGTACCTGCTTTTGAAAGTTCAGTAGCATAGTATAAGTATCAAATTCTTTTAAAATGTTTGCTATCTATGTGGAGGTCAGTGGAAAGCTTGTGGGAGTTTGTTCTACTGTGTTACTAACTGTGTCTAACTGTTTTGGAGAGTGAACTCAGGTCTTCAGGCTTACTGGCAAGTTTGCTATGGGGCTGTCTTTCCAGTCCACAAATAAGAAATTTTTGAGTTCAAAACAGCCAAAGCTATACCGGAAAACTCTTGAAAAACCAAAACCAACTAACCAAATATTTTGTATATAGTTTTAGTCATTGCCTGTCATCTCAGCACTTGAGGTTGAGCAGATTGCTGAGTTTGAGATGGCTACAGAGTGAGGCCCTGCTCCTGAAAGCAGAAGTTGGTTGTTTTGATTCGCATTTCCTTTCTGGAGCTCAGGGTGCCTTTGTGGGCACACATCACACACTTCTTGGGCCTTTTTGTCTCCTGCCACTCCCTGTGATCTGCCAGTACTTGCAATTTGTCAATTTTTGGCATCTTTGATCCTTGTTCCTGTGCAGTGCAGTCTTTGTTAATGAAGGAAGCTATGGGCTGTAGTTACTTTCTCCTGTGAACCATGCGCCACAGTGTGTATTAAAGCGCTCTTTATTGGTGAAGCAATGAAGCTCTGGGCTAAGGCAGGCTCTCCGTCTCCTTTGGAGCAGTGGGTTCTTTAGAGAGTTGGAATATAAAGGAATATTTTGAAGTTCTCCAGTCTTGACAGTAGAATTCTACAGATTGTATCAGGTATTTTTTCCTTGGGAAACTTCCGGGTATTTCATATGAAATACTCACATTGAACATAACACTCTCTTCATCTCCTTTGTTTTTGTGTTTTTAAAGTATGTAATTTTTAAAAATTTATTTACATCCTAAATGATGCCCCCTTCCTGGTCTTCCTTCACAGATTCCTACCCCCTTTCCCTCCCCTTTTCTGAGAGGGTAAGGCCCCTCTGGGTTTTCCCCCCTGCCCTGGTACATCAAGTCTATACAGGGCTAGGCACATCCTCTCCTGAGGCCAGACAGGGTAGCCCTGTTGAGGAATGGATACCACAGTCAGGCTACAGCTTTAGGGGAGCACCTCAGCTTCAGTTTTGGGGGGACCCGCATGGAGACTGAGCTGTACATCTACCTGTGTGCAGGGGGTCTCAGTCCAGCCGGTGTATGCTCTTTGGGTGATTGATGGCTCAGTCTCAGAGCTACCAGAGGTTCAGGTTAGTTGACTCTGGGTCTTCCTGTGGGGTTTCCATCCCCTTCGGGGACTTCAATCTTTTCCCCATCTCTTCTATAAGAAAAAGTTCCCTGTCCTCTGTTCAACAGTTGGTTATGTGTCTCAGTGTCTGTACCAGTCAGTTGCTGGGTAGAGCCTCTCAGAGGACAGTTATGTTAGGCCCTTGTATGCGCTCCTTTCATCTTTGTAAACTGAAGATTTTTGAAAGAAAATTACCAGGCCCCAAACAGATAAAAATTATTTGTATTTAAAAGCTAAATGTAAAAGTAAAATATATACTTTAAAATAATATTTTATAGAGTCTCACTGTGTAGTCCCGGCTGCCCTAGAACCCTCGATATAGGCCAGGCTAGCCTTAGACTTACAGAAATCTTCTGCCTCTCAAGTATTGCAATTAAGGGCATGTGCCACCATACTTAAAAAAAAATCCTATACTGAACTGATTATGAATATTGTTTTTAGTGGAAGAAAGTATGAGTATTTAAAATCTTTTATTTTCTGTTAAATTTTTGTTGTTCTTTTCTATTTTTTATTTATTTATTTTTTTTTGTTTTTTTACGAGACAGGGTTTCTCTGTGTAGCCCTGGCTGTCCTGGAACTCAATCTGTAGACTAGGCTGGCCTCCAACTCAGAAATCTGTCTGCCTCTGCCTCCCAGGTGCTGGGATTAAAGGCGTGCACCACCACTGCTGGGCTGTAAATGCTTTTAAATAATGCATATTTAAATGTATTTAAATAAATAAATAAAATTAAACGCCCGGCCTTGTTGTTCTTTTCAAGACAGGGCTTCTCTGTGTAGCCCTTGCTGTTCTGGTACTCTCTGCAGACGAGGCTGGTCAGAGGTCTGCCTGTGTCTGCCTCCCAAGTGCTGAGCTCAAGAGGCATGCATTGTCACCACAACCTGGCCTATTGTTTCACATTTATTTCTTTTTATATTTTATATGTGTTCCTGTATGTATGTGCTATAGCACAAATGTGAATGTCAGATGATGACTTTGGGAATGTGCTCTCCTCTCACCATCTGTGTGGGAACTCATCCTCAGGCTTGGCAGTAACCGCCTTTATGTCTGAGCCATCTGACTATCTCATGTGAGACTTTTTTAAGATTAAAACTTAATTTAATATTTCCTGAGATAAGACCTTGCTCTGTAGCCCTGGCTGCCCTGGAACTTGATATGTAGACCAGGTGGGCCTGGAGCTCACAGTGATCCTTTGCTGCCTCCCCAGTGCTGGATCACAGTGATCCCCATGCTTTCTCCCCAGTGCTAGATAACAGTGATCCCTTGCTGTCTCCCCAGTGCTGGATCACAGTAATCCCATGCTGTCTCCCCAGTGCTGGATCACAGTGATCCCTTGCTGTCTCCCAGTGCTGGATCACAGTGATCCCATGCTGTCTCCCCAGTGCTGGATCACAGTAATCCCATGCTGTCTCCCCAGTGCTGGATCACAGTGATCCCTTGCTGTCTCCCAGTGCTGGATCACAGTGATCCCTTGCTGTCTCCCAGTGCTGGATCACAGTGATCCCTTGCTGCCTCCCAAGTGCTGGGATTAAAGGCATGTACCACTACGCCTGGCTAGGTACTTTTTTCTTTCTTTCTTTTTCTTTTTTTTTTTTTAAAGAATTATTTATTTTAGGTATATGAGTACATTGTAGCTGTCTTCAGACACACCAGAAGAGGTTATCAGATCCCATTACAGATGCTTACGAGTCACCGTGTGGTTGCTGGAATTGAACTCAGGACCTCTGGAAGAGCAGTCAGTGCTCTCACTGAGCCATCTCTCCAGCCCCCAACTTTTTTTCAAGCAGAGAACAGATAAAATTATTTTATCTGAATCCATGTATGTCGGCACGTATGTCTGTGTACCGTGTGTGCGTTTGGTTTCTGCAGAGGCCAGGGCAGTGTGTTGGATCCTCTAAGGGCTGAGTTACAGAAAGTGTGAGCTGCCATATGGGTGCTGGAAATTGAACTCAGAGCCTCTGAAACAACAGCCAGTCTCCTTAACCACTGAGCCATGGTTCCAGCCCCTAAAGGGAACAGACTTATTTAAGAAAGCCCCCTGCCTCTGCTTACTTCAGTTATAGGGATGGCCACCGAGCTTGACTTTATTTGGTGCTGGGGATCCACCAGGGCCTTGTGCCCCCCTAGGCAAGCTGTTGCCCTCAGCCCTACAACTTGTTGTCTACTCTTTTAAAAGTAGGGTCAGGTACTTTTTTTTTTTTTTTGTCTTGCTTTGTTGTTCAGAGTTGGCACTGACCCCTGAACCCAGGGATCTCTCTTGTCTCAGCCGTCCATGTGGCTGGCACTACATTCTTGCCTATCTGAGCTTTTATTTGTTTCCTTTTTTTTTTTTTTTTTTTGGGTTTTTGGGTTTTTGGGTTTGGTTTTTCGAGACAGGGTTTCTCTGTATAGCCCTGGCTATCCTGTAACTCACTCTATAGACCAGGCTGGCCTCAAACTGAGAAATCCGCCTGCCTCTGTATCCCAGAGTGCTGGGATTACAGGCGTGCGCCACCACCGCCTGGCTATTTGTTTCCTTTCTAGCACTTAAATTTTATAGCAATTGTATTTTGAACTGTTTATTGGCTATTCTTCTGTTTATTGGCTGTGTTATATTTGGAGGCTCCTTGAGGGTGAGAACTGTGTGTCTCTTTGTGTCATGACTAAATAGTCTCTGAACAAATATTTGTTGAATGTATTGGCGAGAGGTTGAACTTAATCACAAGGCTAGCTTTTCTTTGGAGTTCTGAAGGATGTACTTCATAAATGAGCCCTTGGTAAAACTTGCTGAGAGGGTCCTCCACACTTTCAGCATTCACACAGGCTGTGGCAAGGTTGGGAAGTACTGTTAGTGGGGACACCCGATAAGAGGAGAGGTATCAGACAGGGTGCTGACAGGGTCATAGACCTGGGTCTTTTGAATACCTGCTTGGATTTTTAATGTGAGGTGGTGATGCTACACCCTGGGCAAACTTTCCTAAGTTTCATGAATATTTAATTGGCTTTTTCAGGAGAATAAAAGCAGCCCGGTTGATGACTGAAAATGACCAAGCACCCACCTAACAGACGAGGAATCAGCTTTGAAGTGGGAGCCCAGTTGGAAGCTCGGGACCGTTTAAAAAACTGGTACTTTTATATTTTTTTCCTGCTATTTAAAGCACCTTAGGGAGGGAGTCTCACCAGTGTTGATAAAATGGGGTGCCGCTGTGGTGTTTCCCAGCTTTCTCTGGTCACATCCATCCCACATTCATCCCAGCGTCCCTGGGTCACACTTATTCCCCTTTCCTGTTTGATGGGGGAGTTATGCAAAAGCAGAGCAGGAGTTATCACTGGAAAGGAAAGCCTCCTCACTCTCACCTTTCAGGTGAGATTCTAAGCAGCCTGCTTAGAATGGAGCTGAGGGACTGGGTGGGCTCAGCCCCTCCTGCTGTCCAGGCGTGGTAAAGGGTGGCCAAGAGTTGTTAATACCCAGGGTTGCTCTTCAGAGTAATCGGATTAAAAAGCCTTCTTCTGCCTTGCTGAATATTGTTTGTTTTGTGTGACAAGGTTTCTGATAATTGAGGCTGACCTTGAATTGATAGACCAGCCTTGTAAGAACTGGGATTATAGATAGAACCCTGCCACCATGGCTGCCTTCTGTCCTCTGCCTGTCAGATACTTAGAACATTCCTGTGAATGTGGTCACAGTTACTGGTAAAATTGGCAACACGGGATTCTGAGAGTCGTATATTGAATATTTGGAGACAGTCTTAAAAACTAAACATAACTGGTGTGGAGACACATATCTGTCTGTACTCTGAGCAGCCAGGAGGTTAAGGTAGGGGTTACTGAGAACTGGAGCAAAGCCTGGGATAGACCAGCGTAATCTGCAGAGTAAATTCCTGACCCCCGAAGATGAATTAGCCATTGGAAATTCAGGTTCAGTTGGTAGTGTTTATCTAGATGCACGAAGCCCTGGGTTGGATTCTC
The DNA here is from genome assembly GCF_947179515.1 of Apodemus sylvaticus. Lineage (NCBI taxonomy): Eukaryota > Metazoa > Chordata > Mammalia > Rodentia > Muridae > Apodemus > Apodemus sylvaticus. The sequence goes on from NC_067476.1 coordinate 141,703,945, forward strand.
AGCACTGGATTAAACCGAGGTTTGCAGAGGTAGAGGCAGGTGTATTGGAGGTTTAAGGTTATCTTATCTGATACATAGTGAATATGAGGCCTGCTATGGATACGTGAGACCTTGCCTAAAAAGAAGAAGAAAAGGAAAAACAAAACAGCTACAAAGATTGCTGTATCTGTGAACGTTTTAGAATTTGATTCTTGGTGCTCAAAACATAGAGGTTTCAGAACACAAACCTTTTGAATTTTTCTAAGGAAGAGCTTAACTGTTGTAATAGTTATCTCAGAATAGATTGACTGGTTTCTGGGGTGTAGGCTGAGGGCTGGGAAATGCTGTCCGGCAGGAAACTGTCCATGCTATTAGAAATAAAGACAAACCAGAAAGTGAGTTAGTGGTAAAATGTTGTCTGACATGGGTGAGGCTCTGCGATCAGTCCCTACCACCTTTGCGTTTGTATTGGTTGTGGACAGAATTACTGAAAGTAGACACTTTTTAGGTCATTTGCATTAATTATCTATTATTACTTCATATATTGGTTTCAGCTATTTGTATATTTGTGTGTGTGTGTGTGTGTAAGTGTATGCATGTATGTACGTGTTTTCAAATGCATTTGCCTATGTATGCATGTATGGTGGTCATGTCCCTGTGTATGCATGTGGAAGGCAGCATAAAATGGATATCTCTGTATCACTCTCCCTTATTTTTTAAGGCTTGTCACTCACTGAACCTGGAATTTGCTCTTTTGGCTGGCCTGGGAGGCACTGTGACCGGCCTGTCTCTTTCCCCTCCCCAGGCGAAGGGCGCTATGCCCAGCTTCTCCACGAATGCCAGGGATTCAAATGCAGGTCCTTGTGTTGGCATATGAAGCCCTTTTCTAGCCTTGTCAGTCTATTTTCCCTGCACCCCTCCTGGCTGCCAAGGGGAAATGGATCGAACCCAGGGCTTTGTGCACATTAGATAATTGATCCTTCTGCATTCCTAGCCCGTTTCTGTTTGAGTTTGTTTTCTATTCTGTGATAAACACCATGACCAAAAACAACTCAGGAAGGAAAGGCTTACAAGCCTGGATCATAGTTCATCCCTGAGGGGAAGCCAGGGCAGGAACTTCAGCCAGACAGGGACCTGGAGTCCCTGAGGAACTGAGGAAGTAGAGACCATGGAGGAGTGCTGCTCACTGGCTTGCTCCTAGAGGCTTGCTCAGTTTCTTCTCTTGTATGCCCTAGGACCACCTGCCCAGGAATGGTATGGCCAAAGTGGGTGCATCTCCCCAAATTAATTGTTCATCAAGAAAATGTCCTTACAGTCTTGCCTACAGGCCCATCTGATGGAGACATTTTCTCATTTTTCAGATGACCCAGCCTGAGCCAAGTTGACAGAAAGCTAGTCAGTACAATTTTTAAATTTTATTTTTTATTGTTCTTGTGTGTGTGTGTATACATGCATGCAGGTCTATGTGCATTGTTACATTTGTGGATGTCAGAGGACAACTTATGGGTTTCTCCTTTTACTGTAGGATCTGAGAATGGAGCTCAGGTTGTAAGGGATGTGTAGCAAGTTTTTTTATATACTAAACCATCTTGCTGACCATTTTTTTGACATTTTTGTTTATTTTTTTACTTGCTTGAGATAGAATTTCTCCTTGTAGACCAAGAACAGATCCTGGAATTTTATATATTTAAAAATGTAAAGGTATTATGTGTATGAGTTTTTTGCCTGCATGTCTCATGTCTGTAGTGTACCTCACATGTGCCTGGTGCCCACAGAGGTCACTGGAGTTAAGAGTTGTGAGCCACTGTGCGGGCTGGGAGTCCCCAGGTCTTTCAGAAAAACAGCCAGCACTCTTACCTGCCAAGCCAACTTTCATTTTTATGTGTATATGTACATGCCTGAGTGTATATGTGCTACACATGTGTGTGCAGGAACCTGTTGAAGTCAAAAGAGTTGTTTTAAGGCCAGGTGGTGTTACATACTTTTAATCAGAGAGTTTCTGATTCTCATGTTTCCATTTAAGTGCTGGGATTATAAGCATGCAATCAAGCCTGGTTTATGCCACATGGAGGATCTAACCTAGAGCTTTGTGCCTACAAGGCAAGCACTTTACCAACTGAGCTAATCCCCAGTCCTGTTTGTTTGTTTGTTTATATTTCTTTACCACCACCACCATCATTCTTTGGGGGGGGGGTAATACAGGGTTTCTCCGTGGCCCTGACTGTCTTGGAACTCACTGTGTAGACTAAATTGGCCTTCCACTCACAGAGATTCACCTACCTCTGTCTTTCAGATGCTGGGATTAAAGGCATGAGTCACTGCTGCTCAGCCCCAGTCACATTTATTTTTTTTTAATTTTTTTTTTAATATTTATTTATTTATTATATGTAAGTACACTGTAGGTGTCAGATCTCTTTATGGATGGTTGTGAGCCACCATGTGGATGCTGGGATTTGAACTCATGACCTTTCGAAGAGCAGTCAGTGCTCTTACCCGCTGAGCCATCTCTCCAGCCCTACATTTATTTGTTTTTAGTTTAGCAATGAATAAAATTCTCTCCTGCATGGTTTGGATCTTGTCTAGGAGATGAAGGGGCCGTTGGTGGTTGGAGTGGTCTTTTAGTGGATGTTAAGAGATGGTGTAAGGTCTTAGGAAAGGGCCCAAGGGAGCCAGGAGTGAAACTTCATTGAACACAAAGCCACAAAGCACCATAGGGCACAAACAGTCTGGGGGGTGGGGAGGGGGAAGGCAATATGCTGTCCCTGGTGTCTGTTGGTTGGCTAGGTTCCTTGGGTGCGGGTGATGACTTGTATCATGTATCATGCCCAGATACGTTTATTGTTTTGATTTCCCTTCCAAATGTAAATAACAAGTCAATCCTATAAACTTTAGATGGTGGATTAAAAACCCGTATCTGGAACAGTAAGAAATGGATGTAGTTTATAGCTAGGTGCTCTGGATTCAGGTCTAAAGTGCTCTCATTACTAGCTGAGTTTCCTTGGTTCAATTACTTTACCTCCCTAGCCTCATGTTTCCATAAAGGCAGAATGAAGAGATATTGTCGATTGTTCCATGGATTAGATAGAACCATGCCCCAGTCAGTGTTCCATTTTTATATCAAAGGAAATAGAACCATAAGTATTCTTCTTGTTAGAAGGCAGGGCCTTGCACTCTAGTGCAAGCCAGCCTCCAACTCATGGTGGTCTTCTTGCTTCTGGTGGTGGGGTTGTGCTTACTGTTGCTAGTTTTTTGTTTGTTTTGTTTTTTGTTTTTCGAGAAAGGGTTTCTCTGTATAGCCCTGGCTGTCCTGGAACTCACTATGTAGAAAACCAGGCTGGCCTCAGAATTCCACCTGTCTCTGCTTCCCTGGGATTAAATTCCGCCTGCCTCTGGGATTAAAGGCATGTGCCACCACTGCCCTGCTGCTGTTGCGGTTTTAGAAATAAGATTCCATTGGAGTTCTGACTACCCTGGAACTCACTGATCTGCTGGTCTCTGTCCTCCAAGGGCTGGGATGAAAGGCATATGCCACCACACATAACAGCTGTTTTACTGTTTTTTTAAAAATATTATTATTATTATTATTATTAATTTTAATTTTAATTTTTTGCCTTTTTATTTATCTTGTGTGTGGTCAGGGGACAATTTATAGGAGTCAGTTCTCACCTCCCATCATGTGTGTTCCAGAGATTGAATTTAGGTTGTCAGGCCTGGTAGTAGTTGTGGTCAGCCTCATAGGTTGGATTTTTGCTTTTTGACCTATGTGTAAGAATGAATTCTCACTGGCCTGAGCATTTGTTTATGCAAATTGTGGTTTCTGAACGTTTTGGTTTAGATAGAACTGGTTGTGCTGTGAGCATCTCATCAGTGTTTCTGCCAGGTGTCCATCAAGACATCACTGTGTTTCCATGGAAACAAAGTGTGCTCTAGGATGTAAGGCTCAACTCATCTCTTCATTAGCTGACTGCTTTGAATCTTCACTACTCGGTCCATGGGCCATTTCTTCTTGTTTAGGGGGGTGTCGATATCTTGAAACTCACTCTGTAGGCCAGGCTGGTCTTGAACTCAGAGATCTACCTGCCTCTGCCTCAAAAGTGCCACTACTGCCAGGCTGGCCGAATGTATACATGTGGGGGTTGGGAAGTATCTTAAGATATATAGTTTTTCTTAGGGTTTACATCATTGTGAAGAGACACCATGGCCAAGGCAACTCTTATAAAAGGACAACATTTAATTGGGACTGACTGACAGGTTCAGAGGTTCAGTCCATTATCATCAAGGCAGGAGCATGGTAGCATTTAAGCTGGCATGGTACAGGAGGAGCTGAGAGTTCTACATCTTCATCCAAAGGAAACCAGGAGCAGACTGTTTTCCAGGTGGCTAGGAGGAAGGTCTCAAAGCCCACACCTACCATGACACCCTTCCTCCAACAAGGTCACATCTCCTAATATTGCCACTCCCTAGGCCAAGCATATTCAAGCCGGCACATAGTTTTTCGTTTGTTTTCTCCTTTCTTCCTATGCCATCCAGGCTGGACTAGGCTAGTTACCGTTCGACTCAGTTTCCCACCTGCTGGGATTAGTCCTGAACTACCATAACTTGACAACCTATTAGTGTTAACACAGATAGCACTTCCACCTTTTATTTCCTCAGGAACATTTGACATAACAAGCTCTTCTGGAGCCAAGTGGGAAGTTGGGAGTTCAATGCTGACAGACTACACAGGCAGCTCAGGCTAGCCGGGCTGCTTAGCAAGAGCCTTCCTAGAAAGCAACAACCACCAAACCAAAGCAAACAAAGGCAGAAGAGGGCTCAGTGGTAGAGATTTTTTTGTCTAGAGTGAGCCATTGGTTTAATCCCCTGTACAGAAACAAACAAACAAACAAATAAATAAATAATAAGGAAAGAAAGAAAGATAGATTGCTAGAAATTACAAATTTACTTGAAACTTTTTTGTTGTTTGTTTAGCTATGGGTGGCCTGGAGTGTGTAGAATCAGCTGGCTTCTTCTTGAGTGCAAGGACTGAAGGGGTGAGCCATACCTGGGTTCATTTCCCAGGCGACCCAGGGAGATGGAACAGTAAAACAATCACTGATCCGTGGCAATGAACTTCATCTTAAGATCTTTTTCTTAGGACTAAGGCTTTTAGAACTTCATCATCCCAGTTGATATTGATTGGCCTGTGTGGGGAACCTGACTTTTACTATCCCAATCTTGCTTTCTTAGATCTAGATTGGTGACCTGCAACTTTCCTGGGAATGATTCTTTTGATGTGTGTGTGTCAGGGTGTTGGGGCCTCATGTTAGGCTAAAACAGGTTAGTCTAAAACAATGGTAACTTCCTATAACTTTTTTAGCAGATTGTTTTGCCTGAGTAGATAGGGAGTTTGCAAAACAAATTTACCACCAGAAGTGTCTCCTCTTCCAGAAGTCTCGCTTCTTCTGTTCATTCGGCTCTCTCGGGGAGAGCTCTGTTGGGTCCGAGGGACCCGTGGATTCATACTGTGACTAGGTCAGTTACTAGCCAGAAACTGAGAATTAGATAGGTATGTTTTTAAGTCACCTACACAGAAACCATCTGCTTTGCTCACTGACGTCTCAGAGCTGTGCTATCTTGGAACCTCCTCTATAGAGAGGCTGGACTCCAACTCAGAGATCTGCCTGCTTCTGCCTCCCGAGTGCTGGGATTGAAGGCAAAGGCGTGTGCCGCCACCACCTGGCTTAATCATATTTTTCTGTCTGTGTGACAGTAGAGCACACAGAACACTCAGAGCAGGAATGTGGGCGGATGCTTCTTATTGCTTCCATTTAATTTATCTGGGTTGCTTATGCTGAGGCCTGGTTCTCCCTCACCTTAGTATGCTGTGAATTAGACAAACAGCACTGACAGGGACCATCTTGCGGATTTGTTCTGACAGGTGTGAGGCTTATCGTCCCTATGGTTTTCTATGGGCTGTCTTACTTAGTTCTTTCCAGAAATGCTCATCTGTGCATCAGAGGTTTACAGCTCAGCAGTAGAGCACATACATAGAAACCAGGCCCTGGTTCCAATCCCTAGCACTGAAATAAAGGCCTATTTGGAATTGAGTGACTTGAAAGACTGTTGGGTGTAAGGCTCACTTTGCTTGGCTTGGCAGCAGTGCTTCAGAGAGCCTCATGGATTTATTTGTAAATCACCCAGGAGAAATTTATTTTCAAAATTTTAGGTCCTAAAGAAGTAATACAATTTGGATTTTTACTTCTTGGGCTGGTGGTGGTGGGGTAGTGGTGCTAGCCATAAATTTACTGAGATCCTTATGTCTCGGCCTCCTAAATGCTGGGATTAAAGGAAAACATTTGGCTTGGAGTTAATACAAATCCACTTGGCAATCCCAATCCCCAAGACACAATCCTGGCCTACCTATGAGACCTGGTCTCAAACAAAAGGAAGCATGACCAACTAACTGGTGGATAGAGGTGTAGCTTAGTGACAGAGCCCTTGGCTGGCATGCAAGAAACTGAGATTCTCAGTGGCCTGCAGTGGAAATAAAACAGCAACAAATACTAAGCTGGATGTGGTGAGTCACTCCTGACACCCCAGCGCTAGGACTTAGGGCAGGAGGATTATCAAAGTTCAATGCCAGCTTGGGTTGCATAGTAATATCTAGGCTGCCTAACAAAAAACAAAGCTCAAACCAAAAATGATTCTAATTTTGGAGCTATTGCTTCTGGGCACATGCCTCTATAGAGGGCACTGCCTACCCCACTCACTTCCAGACCTGTCAGATAAGCTGGCTGAGATGACAGGCTTGGGTTTCCTACTCTAGATGCTGGGTGGATGGAATAAAAAGTGCCTGCTCTGCTTGATGTTCCTGCCTTCTTCCTGTCAGCAGGGTACCATCTGTCCCAAGTAGCAGTGAGCACAGTGAAGTAGCTTCTGTCTGCTGGCTTCCAGATCCTTCTGCCACATTCTCCCTACTGTATTTCTAGTTAAGTGCTCATAGTTTATTTCATGTACAAAGAATTAAAAAATCTGATTTGCAATGCCCTTTATTTTTGGTTTTTTTTTTATTTATTATTTGTGTGTGTGTGTATGTGTGTGTGTGTCTGTCTGTGTACACAGTATCACAATGTGCTCATGGAGGTCAGAACAGATTACAGGTGACTTTGAGTAGTCAGCTTTCTCCTATAGTGTTGGAACAGGGTCTCCGCATGCTGCAGACTAGCTGGCCTGAGAGCTGTGGGCAGTTCTGTCTCAACCTCCTACCTTACCATAGGAGATCTGGGGCTACAGATACATATATCCTATCACATCTGACATTTTTACTTGGGTTCCAGGGATCAAACTGAAATGTGCAGGCTGTTATGGCAAGTGCATTTACCCATTAGCAATCTCATCTACCACTTGGTCTCTCTCTCTCTCTCTCTCTCTCTCTCTTCTATATTTTTTATTTTATATGTATGGATATTTTTCTTGCATGTGTGTCTGTGCCTGCTGATCACCATAGAAGCCAGAAGAAGATAGCAGATCTCTTAGAATTGGAGTTACAGAAAATTGGAGTTACAGAAAGTTACGAGCTGCATTGTAGGTTCTGGGAATTGAATCTGGAAGAGCAGATAATGCTCTTAACCATTAACCATTGAGATATCTCTCCAGCTCCTGCTTCTTTCTTTCTTTCTTTCTTTCTTTCTTTCTTTCTTTCTTTCTTTCTTTCTTTCTTTCTTTCTTTCTTTCTTTCTTTCTTTCTTTCTTCCTTCCTTCCTTCCTTCCTTCCTTCCTTCCTTCCTTCCTTCCTTATTTATTTATTTATTTATTTATTTTGAGTCAGGGTTTCTCTGTGTAGCCCTGGCTGTCCTGGAACTCACTCTGAAGACCAGGCTGGCCTTGAACTCAGATATCCACCTGCCTCTGCCTCCCAAGTGCTGGGATTAAAGGTACCACCACCGCCTGGCTTCTTTTTAAAGATTTATTTTTTATAATATATAAGTTCACTGTAGCTGTCTTAAGACACTCCAGAAGAGGGAGTCAGATCTTGTTACAGATGGTTGTGAGCCACCATGAGGTTGCTAGGATTTGAACTCAGGACCTTCAGAAGAGCATCTCTCCAGCCCTCCCCACCCCCCAAGCTCCTGCTTTCTTTAGGATTCTTTCCACTGATCAAGTTTTGGTATGTGGTTTATACTTCATTAAAAAAAAAAGTCCATTACATAACACCCCACCTCACTCAGTGTGTGTGTGTCTGTGTGTGTGTGTCGGTGTATGTGTGTGTCTGTGTTTGTGTCTGTGTCTGTGTGTGTGCGCGCGCATGTATGTATGTATGTATGCTACAGCTGTTTTCAGGCACACCAGAAGAAGGCGTCAGATCTCTTTACAGATGGTTGTGAGCCACCATGTGGTTGCTGGGAATTGTACTCAGGAGCTCTGTAGAGCAGTCAGTGCTCTGAACCGCTGAGCCATCTCTCCAGCCCTACATTATTCCTCTTTCAAAAGACAGGATCAGCCTGGCGGTGGTGGCACACGCCTTTAATCCCAGCACTTGGGAGGCAGAGGCAGGCAGACTTCCGAGTTTGAGGCCAGCCTGGTCTACAGAGTGAGTTCCAGGACAGTCAGAGAGCTACACAGAGAAACCCTGTCCCGAAAACCCCAAAAACCAAACAAAACAAAAAGACAGAAGACAGAGTCTTGCCGGGCGGTGGTGGCGCACACCTTTAATCCCAGAAGCACTTGGGAGGCAGTGGCAGGTAGATTTCTGAGTTTGAGGCCAGCCTGGTCTGCAGAGTATGTTCCAGGACAGCTACACAGAGAAATCCTGTCTCAAAAAAAAAGGGACAGGGTCTTACTATGTGGCCAGGGTTGATCTTTAAAATTAAAATTGTTGAGGATGGGACAAGGAAAACAGCAATAACAGTAATTCTTAGACTGGCTTCTGGCTGCTTCTGGCTAGCAGCACAGCTGTCTTAATTATTTTAAAAATATTTTATTTTTATCTGTATATATGTGCTTGAGTGGGTTTGTGCAGCCTGCGTACAGTGCTCTGTGAGCCTGATGGATCTCCTAGAACCAGAGTTACAGATCGGGTGATTGTTGAGCAGAGAGTGCACTTTATGTTGAGTCATCTCTTCAGCCCTGGCTTGTTATTTTTGAGATGGTCTTGCTAGGTAAGCAGGGTATTTTTTCCCTTGTAGCCCAGGCTGGTTCAAACTCACAGTGATCCTCCTGCCCTCCTGATTACTGGGACTAGATATACATTATTCAATAGTATACATCTGACACATTTGTGTGTGTGTTGGTCCAATGGTTTGAACTAGGGTATTGAGTGTGCTGGCCTGGGCTCTGTCTGTGAGCTGTGCCCCCAGTCCCTGGAGGTATATCTTTGATCCCATGATGAGTCCTGAATTTGGAACATAGAGCAGAGGCCCTGTAATTAATTATAATGTGAAGAGATAAACTCTGTGCAAAGTTCATGTAAAAACTTCCGTGGGAGAGCAGTTAGTTTCATAGGGGGAATTTCAGAGGCCTCACCAAGATTCACTTGAAGTCAGGTTGTTCAGTGTCTGCTGGTGCTTAGGGCAGGCGGTTCTTAGAGGCAGAGGTCCCAGTGGAGGAGCAGACCGGAGAAGAAATGCATGCAGTAATCTTCACTTGGGATTGGTGGATACTTTCTTCATGGTAGATTAGCATTTATTGGAGGAAGCCCACAGAGATGAAGTGCCATTTTTACCACATCTGTGAGTCCCACTGCTGCTGTATACATTGGTCATCTCTAATACAGGGTTCTCCACTGTAAAGTTTTCCTGGTTCCTTCACACTTGTAAAGAATTTACTTCTTTTGGACCACAATTAAAGAGTGAAGAGTTTGGTCCGTCCGTCCATCCATCCATCCATCCATCCACCCATCCACCCATCCATCCATCCATCCACCCACCCACTCACCCATCCATCCATCCACCATCCATCCATCCAAGTGTGTGCATGCGTGCCTGAGTACTGGGGATCTGAATCAGGTCTTTTTTTTTTTTTGCATGGCAAACAGTTTACTGATTAAGTGGTCTCCTAGCCTGATAAAATGTGTTTGGTATTAAGTTTCATATCATTTTACAGATGGAAGACATTGGATAAAGAAAGAAAAAGTAAATATAATTGACACTCTTATGATATTTTAAAACATATTGAGCTAGGTTTCTACTTGTAATCACAGTTCTTGGGGAGGCTAAGGAACAGGGATTATAAGTTTAAGGCTCGCTTAGGCTATGATATAGCAGACTATCAGATGGAGGAAATACTTAGAAAGGATTTATCGGAGTATACGCACTCATCTTAAGCTAAGGCTTGAGGGCCTCTCTATACACCTCTCTGCACCAGCCAACCAAGCTTGAGGTGGTACTGGACCTCTCCGAAGACTGTCCCTCACTGAGTCCCATAGCTCTGCCCCCCTCAGAAGGAAGCCTTATGTGCATGTCAAGTGAGTTCTGGCAGCCCCAGCAGCTTATTAAGTGTTATTCTGGCTATGTCAGAATTCTGGTTGCAGAAGCTGAGGGACATGGAGGTCAGACATAACTGCAGTCCTAAGGCAGTCATGATGGACGGAGGGAGGCCAGACGTTAAAGGATATTTTTAAAAGACTTATCTATTTTATTTGATGTGTATGAGTGTTTCCCCTGCATGTATGTATATGCACCACATGCATGCCTGGTACCCTTAGAGGTCAGAAAAAGGTGGTGGGTTCCTAGAACAGGAGTAATGGGTGGTTATAAGTCACCATGTGTGTTCTGAGAGTTGAACTTGAGTCCCCTGCAAGAGCAACAAGTGTTCCTAACCACTGAGCCTCTCCAGCCCCTGATGGTTATATTTTTAGGAAGTGAGACAAAAATACGAGATGGTTTCCAGAATATGAGAATGAGAACTGGAGGTGTCAGAAGGACATCAGTAGAAGTCATCTAAGCTTGAAAACAACATGTATTGAGAGCTCAGAGAGAGCACTAAATAGGAATGGTGGGAGAAGGAAGGGGCTGGAAGGGGAAGTTTAAAAAAAAGAAATGCCAGCTGGGTGGTGGTGGCGCACACCTGTAATCCCTGCACTCAGGGAGGCAGAGGCAGGTGGATTTCTGAGTTCGAGGCCAGCCTGGTCTACAAAGTGAGTTCCAGGACAGCCAGGGCTATACAGAGAAACCCTGTCCCTGGCAAGAGCAGGAAACGAATCCTGCCTGTTTAGTCTCCTAAGTGTTTACTGAATGGTGCTATCTCTGGCCTCTGCTTGGTGTTGATGGGAGGGGCTCAGGAGTTGCTGTACTATTCTGAGCATGGCTGCTAAGGGAACTGGGACTAAGAGGCAAGATGAATTCAAGATGAAGACACCTCCTCAGTTGAAACTATCAGGTGTTGATTAGCTGAGGTGGTAAAGTGTAAGGAAGGCTGGCACCAAAACAAGTAGAGTTTTCCAGAGTCCATTAGCTGGCCCTTTCTTTCTTTTTGCTAAATGTATCTTCCATCCCCATCTTCTCTCTCCAGTAAAGGCTGCTGGTGCCTTGGAGTGTTGCTTTTGTGCATCCAAGTCTCTGCCTTCTGCTGTGTGGTCTGAGCCGGGAATAGACAGGCTCTGACTCCAGAAACACAATGAGTTGCTATTTGTTTGCAAAAAGACTATTTATATAAGAAACAATATGGAATCAGCCTAGATACCCAAACCCAGGGCAAAAAGTTAAGACAAGTTTTGGGCTAGCCACTAGAGAGAGTACTAGATAGCTATAGGAGGAGGCTGTTGATGGATTTGTCACTATTCGATAGCCAAAAGGGCAGACTGTCTGTGGATGCGTCACTACTAGTGCATATACATGTGAGCTTGAATCAAGAGCAGAGCTCTTGGGGCTAGCCAGATGGCTCATGGTTAAGAGCACCAGCTGTACTTCCAGAAGACCTGGGTTCAGTTCCTAGCTTCCATATGGCAGCTCACAACTGACTGCAACTCCAGTTTCAGGGATTCTGATGCCCTTACAGAGAGAAACAAATATAGGCAAAACACCGATGCAAAGAAAATAAAAATAAGTTGTTTTTTAACAAGTAGAGGTCTTTTTGATAGATTTGGAATTACAGGAGTTAGATGTTGATGCTGATCTTATCACTGAGATCCTCCCCGCCACACCACACACACATAGTGAAATGGATGTAGTGATGGTAATGGTTCTTAAATCTTTGTGGGATTGTGGTAAAGTCATGTGAGATTCCTTATTACAGAGTCCTTTGTAAAGCTTGTAGTAAGCCGTGCACACGGATGTTTTTGTTTCTGTTTTTTAGACTAGGTCTCACCATATAGCCTAGGCTGGTCTGGCACTCAGTCTATAGCCTAGGCTGGCCTGAAACTCTGCCTCCCAAGTACTGAGAATAGAGACATTCACCACTATTCCCAGCTGTGTTTTTTAATGATGAGGATAAGGATGGTGGTTATTATTATATTAAAATTAGCTTGTGTGTTTACAGAGGACAGTTTATAGGTGTCAGTTTTCTCCAACCATGTGGGCTCCAGGGATCAAACTTGGGTGTTAGGCTTGGTAGCAAGTCTCCTCTATCTTCTGAGTCATAGTCATCTTGAGGGTCGTTGTGTGTTTCACTGTTGGTCCAGGCTACCCTCCAAACCTGTGCAATCTTCCTCTCTCAGCTTCTCTACTTCTAGGATTATGAGCCGCCATATCCAGTTTACATGAGTTATTAATAGTTTAAAATTGCTGTTTACTCCAGTAATTATAAACTGGCAACTTGGACAGTTGGAGTAGTTCCTAATATTCTTGCTTTTTGTTTTGGCAGCACTGGGGATGGTGCCCAGGGTGTTATACATGCTAACACAGGCTCACTGGGCCACACCCCTGCCCTGGAATAGGCATTCCGAAGGAAACTCCTCCCAAGTTCTTCACTCTCCACCATGTCATTTTGTTTGTATTTCTAGTTCATGGGTGTGTGTTGGGGGGGGGGGGGCTCTTGGGACCAGATCCCTACCAGCATTGCTAATTGTAATGTGAGCCAGAGACTTACAGTAACAGACAGTTTTATTTTACTCTGAAGGGCAAGCCTGAGCTACAAGCCACCCTTCCTACAGCTTGGGGCCCACAGTATGAACAAGTAAGTCAACAACGTTTTTATCTCAGAATTAGACCAGGCAATTTCTGCTCCTCTGGACATGCCTGTGGAACCAGCCTTTCCCAGGACTTGGCAGGAACTTTGGGTCTCCAGCTCTCCCCTTTTCTTGATGTGCCTAGGTATGTTGGTTTATACAGTAGCTTTCAGAAGTATATCTTAAACCAGAAAATCCCAGGTCTCTACTTTTAGAAAACCACAAGAATCCTGCAAATACTACTTTGTTAGTTCTTAATTATACTATAGCAAGTTTCCTTGGAATTTAGTGGTTTGAGGTTTGAAAGAAGGTTAAACATTTGTTATTCTCCAAGTGTCTGTGGGTCAGAATTCAGGAGCAAGCTACCTGGGAGGTTCTGGTTCAGGCTTGCTGTTCAGCGTGGCGTAATATAGAGTTGGGGTCTTGAGCTATGAGTTTTGAGGGGATATCTTGATTCCTAACCATACAGGCCTTTCCATAGAAACTAATACTGTTTTCACAATGTAGCACTTGTTGTTCTCTGCTTTCCCATGATGGGAACCCAAGAGCCTATAGACTAAAGTAGCAGTATTGTGTATGGTAAAATACACTGGGTGTGGTAGTCGCTGGGTGTGGTGGCACATGCCTGTAACCTCAATGTTCAGGAAGCAGGAGCAAGATTGATCAATTCTAGACCAACTAGGGTTTTATACAACAAGAACCCCCATCCCAAATAACATTACCCCTACCTCCAAAACTAAGTAAATAAGTTGGTTATTTTCCTTTCAGTATTTAGGCTTTTAAGGGTTAAATCAGGTTGATAGGCTAGGCTTACCTTTACCAACTGAACATTTCACCAGCCCAAGGTTACTATTTTAACCATTTTAAGCATGTAGTTATATAAGATTTATCCATTTTATGGTGAAAAATGTATTTAGGGGCTGGAGAGATGGCTCAGCAGTTAAGAGTACTGTCTGCTCTTCCAGAGGCCCTGAGTTCAATTTCCAGCAACCACATGGTGGCTCATTACCATCTGTAATGGGATTGGATGCCCTCTTCTAGTGTGTCTGAAGACAGTGACAGTCTACTTATATACATAAAATAAATAAGTCTTTAAAAAATATATTTTTATATATACATATATACACATACATATACACACACACATATATACGTATGTATATATATGTATATAAATAAATAAAATTAGGCAGTGTAACACACCTAGCTGGTGAGATGGAAATTATCTCAGCTATAAACTGATATACAATAAATCGTGCAGAACTATTTATTCATTTGTTTGTTTATTCATTCATTTATTTAATATGTATGGGTGTTTTACCTGCTTGTATGTTTGCATACCATGTCATGTATGTGTCTAGAGCCCACAGAGATTGTCAGATCCCCTGGAATTGATGTTACAGATCTTTGTGAGCTGCCAAGTGGGTCTGGCAATTAAACCTGGGTCCTCTGGACAAGTAGGAGCTACTGTTCTTAACTGTTGAGCATCTACCCAGCACCAGCAGGGCCTTTTGTGTGACCTAGCTTTGGAAGTCTCACACTGTTCCTTCTGCCACATTCATTCAAGCAGAGGATAACCTGACCGACCCCACTTTTGAAGGCAGGGGTATTTACCTGCTTTCATAGGCCCTCCTTTCTTCTGGTGTGTGAGGTTGGAGACAGCGAGGATGTGGGCGTGTTCTGAGGACTCCTTTGTTCTCTGTGTTCCTCTTTTACTGTCTTGATAATTCCTCAGTCTGTTCACAATACTGGCTCAAGGTCAGAGCTAGAAGAACTGCTGTGGATGAGCAGACACCCGGCTTGAGTGTGGTTGGGGCTGGTAGTTCTGTTCTGCCTGACTTTGAGATCAGTTACCTTCTTGTCTCTAGAGTGTCAGGAAATAGGGTTTGCTTTGACACATTCGTATTGGCTATGTCTTACTTAAAACCATGCTTTCTTTGAAGAAAGCTTATACTCTTATACTCTTATACTGTCTCTCTCTCTCTCTCTCTCTCTCACTGGGGGGGGGTGGGAGAGAGAGAGAGAGAGAGAGAGAGAGAGAGAGAGAGAGAGAGAGAGAAAGAAAGAGAGAGAAACGTAATAGTTATACATGTGGGGAGACAACTTATGGGCCAGTGGAAGAAAAAAGAATTTTGTATGAAGAAGATTTGAGGACTGGGATCCTACTGGGAATGGTAGTTGAGTTATTAGATTATTTTTCTGCTTTGGTCCTAAGTGGAGGAGTTAAACTGGAAAGGATTATGGACTCTTACCAAGCTTGATCCCTGCTACCAAGGATTACAGTACCTTAGAAGTAGGGGTAATGCAATGCCCTGGCTCTTTTTCCTTTTTAGTTCTCTTTAAGATGAGTCTGCTCTGCGGGGCATGTTTGTCAAGTCTGGGTTTACAGAAGGGAGCTTCTTCATGCTTTAAAGGTTACATTAAAGGTAACAGAAACAAAGCTTTGATTATCTTAAGCTTGCAGATCGTTTGAAGTCATTGCAAGGACTGTTGGAAGGAGATTATACATGTGGTTAATTGCAAATAATTGTTTTAGTAGTCGTTGATTCCACGGTGGTGATCTGGCCTTTTGGCCTTTCTTAAGGCCTTTTTTCTTGTTCTTTCTTCCTCTTTCTTGTTTTTCTCCCCTTCCCTCTCTTTTCCCTCTATTAATGCCCAGAGTGGGCTAAGCTGTGGCAGTTGGTTGCTTCAGCCTCTTGAGTGCTAGGGTCACAGGTGGGAACCACTGTGTCAGGTTGTCGGTCTTTTCTTGTCACCAGTTCTGGGACTGAGTTAGGAAGTTTGATAAAAATGGTCCAGATTTCATAAAGCACAGTAAACACTTTGGAGACTTTGGAGACCAGAGGATTCCCCGGAGACCTTGTAGGCGGCATATCCTGGGCCAGGGACAGCTTTTTGTCTGCTTGTTTTGTTGTTGTTGTTGTTGTTGTTGTTGTTTTGGTTTTTTGGTTTTTTACGAGAGAGGGTTTCTCTGTGTAGTCCTGGCTGTCCTGGAACTCACTTTGTAGACCAGGCTGGCCTCAAACTCAGAAATCCTCCTGCCTCTGTCTCCCAAGTGCTGGGATTAAAAGTGTGCGCCACCACTGCCTGGCCAGGGACAGCATTTTTTAAAGTGTTGTTTGTGAGTGCCTGGGGATCAGAGGACAGCATGCTGGGGTTCATTCTCTCCTCCTACTGTGTGACCCTGCGCAGGCTGGCCGGCGTGGTGGTGGGCACTTTTTTTTTTTTTTTTGGTTTTTTCGATACAGGGTTTCTCTGTATAGCCCTGGCTGTCCTGGAATTCATTCTGTAGACCAGGCTGGCCTTGAACTCAGAAATCCACCTGCCTCTGCCTCCCAGAGTGCTGGGATTACAGGCGTGCGCCGGTGGTGGGCACTTTTACCTGTGTGCTTCCATCTTGCTGGCTCAGGATGGTTTGGGAAGCACTCATCTGGGGCCTAGCTGCCCATTGGTTAGGATCAGGCGGAGTGGCTGTGTTCTGAATCTCCTTGTTGCCTTTTCCTTCCGCACTGTCTGATTAACCTGACTGCATTCTCTCTCAGAAACACTCCTCAGCCTGTTTTTGTTTTTGTTTTTAAATATTTACTTCTTGAGATAAGGTCTCTAGCCCAGTTAGTCTCTGACTCACTGTGCAACTGAAGGTAAACTTGAACCTGATTTAGCTGCCTCTGCTTCCAGAGTGCTAAGATTCCAGATGTATGCCACAATGCCCAGTTTCCACAACCTTCCTGACTCATGGAGAACTCCTGCCATCTCCCAGAGCTGAGGCCAGTCATTCTCTCTTCTGCAGAGACGTCTTGCTTTCTTCTCTTCTTCACCCTCTTCTCTGCCTTTTTGCTTTTCTAGACCTACTCTAATTACAGAGTCTTCTGTTGTTGGAAGTGTTGCTCTTTCTGCTATTCCTTCTGTAGACATAGGCTTATTGTGAATTCCAGGCTAGCCAGAGTTACATAGTGAGACTCTGTCTCCAAAGAAAAAAGACAGCTGGTGAGATGGCTCAGCTGCTAAGAGCACTGTTCTTCCAGAGGTCCAGATATGATTCCCAGTACACACATGATGGCCCAGAACAATCTGTAATTCTAGTTCTAGAGGATCCATCTCTTTACTGATATCCAAGGGCGCTTGTATGCAAGTAGTACATAGACAGACATACAGGTGAAACACCCACACATACAAAATTAAAAACAAAAGCCTGAAAAGAACAAAACAAGGAAATGTGAGCTCTGGCTACAGTGCCAGTGACAGAGGAGCCTCTGTGTGTGGCTCTCAGGTGTGTACTGGGGTCCTGCCTTCCTTTTCCTGCCTGTGACAGAGTACTCAGGACTCAGTGTTCGCCTCTGCCCATTCCCTCTAGCTTGTCTTATAGTTGTTGAGATGACCAAGCCATGTGACACTATTTGATGAAAGCATCTGCTATTACTAATCTCCTGTAGTTTAAAGTTTAGTCAGTTCATGAGTCTGGTTTGCCTTGAGGGTGGGGTCAGAGCACATGTGTATAGACCCTTAGGGTGGGGTCAGAGCACATGTGTATAGACCCTTTGGGGGCCTGTCATTTACTGGCTACATCAAAGGCACATAATAAAGCCCTGAGACTGATGGAGCTAAGCTGTCCTCAAGGCAGGTAGCTGCTGTGATCTTGTAAGTTCTACTGGGTCAGTGACTAAGATGGTCATTAGTGCTGTTTCTTTTTATGACATACAGATAGGTCCCCTCATCCAGGAATAACTTGTATCCTGTCACTTATTTTTATTTTTTATTTTAAGAGTATTCATTTTATTTTATTTATTTTTAATTTTTTTTTAAATTTGTTTATTTACTTATTATATGTCAGTACACTGTAGCAGTCTTGAGACAACCCAGAAGAGGGCATCAGCTCTCATTACAGATGGCTCTGAATCACCATGTGGTTACTGGGATTTGAACTCAGGACCTTCATAAGAGCAGTCAGTGCTGTTAACCGCTGAGCTATCTCTCCAGCCCTATTTTATTTTTTTTTTTTAAAGATTTATTTATTTTATTTATGAGTACACTGTAGCTGTCTTCAGACACACCAGAAGAGGGCATCAGATCCTTTTACAGATGGTTGTGAGCCACCATGTGGGTGCTGGGATTTTGAACTCAGGACCTCTGGAAGAGCAGTGGGTGCTCTTAACCACTGAGCCATCTCTCCAGCCCCTATTGTATTTTTTATAAGTATGTGTATAGTACCAGTACCAGAATGTATGTTTCAGGCCCATGCAGAAGTCTGCAAGGTCAGAAGAGGGCACTGGATTCCCTGGAACTGGAATTATAGGCAGTTGTGAGTTATCATGTGGTCATCCTCAAGAGCAGTAAGTGTTCTTCTGTGCTGAACTATTTTCTCTAGCCCCAACTCTGTCACTGTGGAGAAATGGAGAAGACAGACTACTTTTAAAAATTGTTGTTCCCAGCCGGATGGTGGTGGGAGGCAGAGGCAGGCAGATTTCTGAGTTCGAGGCCAGCCTGGTCTACAGAGTGAGTTCCAGGACAGCCAGGGCTATACAGAGAAACTCTGTCTCAAAAAATCAAATCCAAAAAAACAAACAAACAACAACAACAACAAAAAAATGTTGTTCCCTTGGCTACTGTTGAGCCTCCTGGAGAGTTTTCTTTAGATCTGCTAACAGTTGGAATATGCCAACACTGTGCACTCTTCCAGGGATTCCAATACTTGGGAGACAGACTGCAGGTTCCAA
Organism: Apodemus sylvaticus; assembly: GCF_947179515.1. NCBI lineage: Eukaryota > Metazoa > Chordata > Mammalia > Rodentia > Muridae > Apodemus > Apodemus sylvaticus. The sequence continues at coordinate 141,722,719 of NC_067476.1, forward strand.
GACCAGATTAACAATAGTATAAAAACAACAAAAACTATGAGTTTGAAGCCAGCCTGGTTTACATAGCACAATCTAGGACAGCCAGGTCTGCATAGTAGTGTCTGTCTCAAAAAACAAAATAATTTAAATTGTGGTTAGAGAGATAGCTTACTAGTTAAGATAGCTCTTTCACAGGACCCTGATTCAATTCCCAGCATCTTTATGGCAGATAACAACTATAACTTCAGTTTCAGGGGAGCTAGTACCCTCTTCTGGTATCCATGGTATGCATGTGATACACACAAGTAGATATCTGTGCATTCAGGCAAAACATCCATATACAGAAAATAAAAATAAATTAATTTATTTAATTACTATTCTAGTTAAAATTTTATTGCTGTAACTAAGGCAACTCTTTTTTTTTTTTTTTAAACTAAGGCAACTCTTATAAAGAAGACATTTAATTGGAGCTGGCTTAGAGTTTTAGAGGTTCTGTCCATTATCTTGACAGGAAACATGGTGGCATGCAGACAGACATGGAGTTAGAAAGGTAGCTGAGAGTTCTACATCTTGATCTGCAGGCAGCAGAAGGAAACAGTATGCCACATATATGACCATATGAGCATATATGACCTCAAAGGCCTCTTCCACACTGATACACTTTCTCCAACCAAGCGGCACCTACTCCAACAAGGCTACATCCTAATAGTGTCACTCCCTATGAGCCTATGGGAGCTATTGCTATTCAAACCACCCCAATTACTTAAAACATTATATATGTATGTATGTATCTATGTATGTATGTATGTATGTATGTATGTATGTATGTGTCTGTCTGCATATGTGAACAAGTGTAGGTGCCTTTAGAATCCAGAATGTATTGGATCTCTGGGTGCTGGAGTTCCTGACAGTTTTGAGTCACTCAATATTGGTACTGGGAACCAAAGTTAGGTCTTCTGCAAGAGCAGTATGAGCTTTTCACTGCTGAGCCAGCTCTCCAGCTCCTCTCAGAGTCCCATAGAGCCCAGTATGGTTGCCAGTTTGCTGTGTTGTTGAGGGGGGTCCTTGGATGCACTCTTACCCTCTTACTCTTTTTTTTTTTTAAAGACTTATTTATTATTATATGTAAGTACACTGTAGCTATCTTCAGACATTCCAGAAGAGGGCATCGGATCCCATTACAGATGGTTGTGAGCCACCATGTGGTTGCTGGGATTTGAACTCAGGACCTTTGGAAGAGCGGTCAGTGCTCTTAACCGCTGAGCCATCTCTCTAGCCCACCCTCTTACTCAAAGTACCAGGTTACCAACTCACTCTGCCACACCCAGCTTAGTTTTGTTCTTGAGACAGGATTTTGCTTTAAGACATATTCAAAAATTATTTGTGTTTGTATATGCATGCACAGAGTGGCGTGCATGAGGAGGTCAGAGAACAACTTGTAGGAATTGGTTCTCCTTCCATCGTGGAGGTTCAGGGATTGAACTCAGGGCATCAGGCTTCTTGGTGGTAGGCACCTTTCCCTGCTGAGCCATCTCTCCAGACTAGGTCTTGCTCTGCAGTACATGCAGGCTTTGAACTTGCAGTGGTCCTCCTGTGCTGCAATTGTAGGTGTATGCTACAACACTACCTACTGGGGGAAGAGTATTTGGCTGTGTAGCCCCAGGCTGGCCTGTAGTTCTCAATCTTCTGCCTCTTGAGTGCTGGGATTAAAGGAGTGTGCCAAGCTGCTCAGCTTCTTGAGTATTTTAGCCATGAAAAGATTTAACAGGGAATCAAGCTTTTATAAAACAGCGAAGGATTGGAGTTGTGGAGAAGCAGTTTGAAGGGCTCTCAATGGGCAGCTGGGAAGTCATTGTTGGCATTGCCACTTGTCTTTAGCACGGATATAACTGGTGGCTATGCATTTGCTGTGGAAGAGCAGCAGCAGCAGCAGCAGCATCCAGGAACCCATCTCTGCTCTGGCAAAGGCCATGCTGTTGAATCAGCAGCTGCATTTTAACAAGTTCTGATTTACGGGTAAATGGTTGGTCTGATGACTGAATTGTGGGTCTCTGTCACCTTTATTGCTTATTGGAAGGGAATGAGGGGGTGTTGTTTGTTTTTCCAACCCTTAATCTAGAAAGTGTGAATAGAGACTGATGTTGCAGGTGGGACTGGCTACAGTTCTGCATCCTTCTAAATATTTGTACATATTTACCTTCCTTTAAAAAGAAGTAATAGCTGGATGTGCTGGCACTTGCCTTGGAATCTGGTCCTCTGGAGGCAGAGGCAGGAAGATCTTTGTGAGTTCAAGTCCAGCCAGGGCTACATAGTAATTCCCTACCTCAAAACAAACAAACAAACATAAAAACAAACAACAACAGAAAACTTCAAATATGAATGATGTGAGGTATCTTAGCAGGTCAAGGCACTCGTCATCACGCTTGATGTCCTGAGTTCTGGACCTGGGGCCACACATGGGAGAGAGAGTGACTTGTAAAGGTTGTTCCCTGATTAACCCCATCCCCACCCCCTGCAGTATGGACAGACACAATTAATAAAATGCAATAGAAATGTAAACACTTGCTGTAACAGTGTATCCTCCATAGTGTGTTGTTGTGTCTCAGTACAGGAAGAACATCTTGTTCTTTTCAGTATTTGCACAGTACTTTGTTATATGGTTTAAAAATGCACAAGAACATCTAGCTGTGCTGGCACTCACTATAATCCCTGTCCACATAAGGGAGAGGCAGGAGGATCAGGAGTTGGAGGTAATTTTTACCAACATATCTTTTGAAGCTAACATAGGCCACCTGAGATTTTGTCTCAGAAAACCAACCAACTCAACACACAAACAAAACAAAAAACCTCATACAAAACTGAACAAAACCAGCCTGTGTTTTAGGCTTGTCATAGTTTATGGACAGATGTTGATATAGCCAGGAGGTTCGCATTTGCTTCTTGCTTCCAGTGTACGCAGGACTTGTGTGTGTGTCTTCTCTCGTAACTGAGACTATGACTGACTTCACATGAGTGAACTCAGGCTCTCTCTGTAAAGTTAATAGTTGATCAGTTAAGAAAGGACTCTGTTGATCTTTTACAAAGTCTGAGTGTGTGCCCTGTGGCATGCATGAAGAGGTCAGAGGACAACTTTTGGAGTTTATTCTTTTCTTCTGGTGTGGGCTTTGCTGATGGAACTCAGATTGTTCATCTGTGTGGCAAGTGTAGAGCCAGCTCATTTGCACCAGATCAGGCATTTTGACCTTTTTTTTGCTTTTGTTTTTGTTTTTTAAGGTTTGTTGTTTATTTTATATGTGAGTACACTATAGCTTCTGTTCACACCAGAAGCTGCCTTGACACACCAGAAGAGAGCATCAGATCCCATTACAGATGGTTATGAGCTACCATGTCGTTGTTGGAAATAGAACTCAGGCCCTCTGGAAGAGCAGCCAGTGCTCTTAACTGCTGACACATCTCTCCAGCCCCCAGATCAAGACTTCTATTTTTTGTTTTTGTTTATTTTGAGACAGGGTCTCTGGCCCAGGTGGCTTGGGATCGTGGTACTTCCTCCTGCTTTGGCTCTGTAATTACAGGTGTGTATCAGCCGTGGCCAATGAGACTTGAATCCATAGAATTATCTTTTCTAATTATTTGACCCACTTAAACAGCATCACAAAGTGTTAAAGGTTTTGTTTTTGTTTTTTCTCTTTTTGAGACAGTATTCATAAAGCTCAAGTTAGCCTAGCCTCAATTTTGCAGTAATCTCTCTGCCTTTAGCCCTCAGGTGCTGGTTTTAAAGTGGTAGGACTTTGGTGCTAAAGAGATGCTTACCTTAGCAGTTAAGATCACTGGCAGCTTTTCCAGAGGACCTGTGCTTTGATTCCTTAGCACCCACATGACATGGTAGCTCAAAACCATCTGTTATCCCACTCCCTCTTCTGATTTCTGTGGGCTGCAGTAGGCACACGAGTGGTACACAAACATATGTGCAGGCAAAACATTCATACAAATAAATAAATCCTTAAAAACAAATATGAATTTTAGTAAAGGTATGTGATAAATACTTTTGCAGTTGTGCTCTGTGGGAAGAGGCTTGGCTATTTTGAATAGGCATTAAAGTAATAATTTCCCTTTTTTCTGTCCCAGGTATCCAGCTCATATTGAAGACATTGACTACGAAGAAGGGAGAGTTCTCATCCATTTCAAGCGTTGGAACCATCGTTACGATGAGTGGTTTTGCTGGGACAGTCCTTATCTACGCCCTTTAGAGAAGATACAGCTGAGGAAAGAGGGTTTACATGAAGAGGATGGATCTTCTGTGAGTAGCAAATCCCTGGAGTTGTATAGTGAATGAGGTTGATCGGCCGGCGAGCTCGTCGTGGCTGGGCTTTGATCTTCAGTGGACAATTCATTACCCACTGGAGAGCAGCCCTTGTAGCCTGTGGTGGTTACCTTCAGGTCTCTGTGGACTAGGGCTCCTTAAGAGGTCACTGTTCGCTTGTTTGGTGCAATTGATGTAATAGTTCATAAACTAACTTCACTGGGCTTCCATCCATACGAATACAATCTTATGTCTCTTTCAGAGACCACTGTTTCCCTAGTGTTCAAAATACTACTGGGTTCAGAGTAGGTCTTCAGGAAATATTTGTATAATAAACCAGGTGTGGTGGCTCATCCTAGTTCTTGGAAGGCCAAAGTTCACCGATTGCTCTGAGTTTGAGGCCAGCCTAGGCTACAAAGTAAGACCTTGTCTTAAACTCCACCACCAACCACCTCTCCCATGGCAGGAATGATGCTATGTGACCCTAATCCCAACTCGGAGGGTATGGAGGAACAGGAGGCTCAAGCGATCAAAACCAGAATAACCAAACCAAAGCAGTAGAGCTGTTATCTCAGCACTTGAGAGGCAGAGGCAAGATTCGAGCTGGGGTTCCAGGCCAGCCTACTTTAAACAGCAGGTTCCAGGCCAACCAGAGCTACACAATGAGACCCATTTAAAACCAACAATAAACAAAACTGTTCCTCCACCAAATTATTGAATAATGAGTGAATGACTGAAATCCAGACCCCTGTGTCTAGAATAGTGTACGCTAGGTAAGGACTTACACTGGAAGGACTTTGCTGTGCTAAGATTCATCTATTAAGCAGTCATTTTATATGTGGATCCTGAGTTTATTGTATATAGTCCTGGAGACTTGCACTTGGTTGATTTGTTTCAGCTTATCTAAATTTCGTTATTGTTCCTAGGGCTTTAATTGCCTTCAAAATGGCACACAACCTTTACTTTCGTTTAAAACAGACATTGAGACATCTGTGGTAGCCCTTGCTTTGGGATCTGTCTCAGCCTGCATTCCAGTTTCCATTCTAACCTCACAGAGGAACGTGACCTCTGGCTGGCCTTTGTTGTGCCTTTCTCCCCTTCCACTTTAGGGTTGTTGAATACTGTTCCGTTTGGTCATTCTGTGGTCATCTGTAGTTTGTGAATGCACACCGTGCTGTGAGAGCAGCATGGCATACAAAAGGCCCTTGGGGGCTTCCCTGGGTCAGGGACGAGGCAGCAGTGGGGGGGGGGGCATGAAATGTCCTGGTGCTGCTTCCCTGAACATGGGAGCCACATTCCTTCCAGCTCCTAAGCTAGGCATATTCTCTGGTGGCCCAGGACTCGTAGATTCCTTTTTATCATGAATACTGGATGGCAGAAGATTGCCTTGATGTCCTCCTGTGCCTACCTAGACCTCCCTGTCAGAGGGACTCTTAGGTCTTACCTTCTTGAGTGTTTGATTTTGGTTGTTTGAGACAGGGTCTCACTATGTAGGGCTCCCCTCCCCCCCCCCCCCCCCCCACTATGTAGAGCAGGTTACTCTTGAACTCTCTGAGATCCTCCTGCTTCTGTTTTCTGAGTGCTGGGATTAAAGGTGTGTATAATCGTTTTTTAGATTGGCTTCTTTACTGTTATGTGCATGGATGTTTTGCCTGCGTATATGTATTTGGTATGTTTGGAGGTCAGAAGAGGGCATCAGATCTCCTGTAACTGCAGTTATAGATGGTCACGAGCCACCATGTGGGTGTTGGGAGCTGAACTCAGGTCCTCTGTAAGAGAAGTGAGTGCTCTTAACCCTTGAGCAATCTCTCTAGCCCTAACCTTATTTTTTGGTTCCCTATGCTGAACGTCAGAATCAACTTGAATCTTAATAGCCCATTCTAGTCTACTCTTGTTGGTCTGTTTTTATCTTGTGTGTGTGTGTGTGTGTGTGTGTGTGTGTGTGTGTGTGAGAGAGAGAGAGAGAGAGAGAGAGAGAGAGAGAGCGAGTGTATGCATGCATACACTTATACTTATAGCACAGGTTTAAGATGTCAAAGGAAAATTTGCAAGAGTTGTTGTCCCTTGTTCTAATAAACGTGTGACCTGGGGATAGAATTCAGGTTGTGAGGCTGAGCAGTACTCACCCTCATCTGCTGAGCCATCTTGCCAGCCCTTCTTTTATTTTTCCAAAAGAATCTTTTTGTGTGGCTAAAACAGACTCAACCCGCTGACCCTTCTGCGTGGTGCTTGTGCTAGGATTACTGAGTCTCAGGCCAGTCCCTTCCCCTTCCCATGCATCCCAGCTGCTTTAATGAATTGTGCTGTAATGTGCTCCCTAGGAAATTCAGTTGGTAACTGGACGTTTATTTTTTTATGTTTTTTTTTTTTATAGGAATTTCAAATAAACCAGCAAGTGCTTGCTTGCTGGTCTGACTGTCGGTTTTATCCAGCCAGAGTCACTGCTGTGAACAAGGATGGTAAGGTGTTCAGTTGTGGTTGCTTTTGCTTTTGCATAGGGGAATTTTTATAGTTTGAGTACTTAATAATGTATCAGGATTTATTACCTAGCAATATTTTTTCAGCTGTTACTAGGTATATGTCTGGCACTAGGAAGAGATTATAAATGGAAAGAAAGCTGGATATGAGGGAGGGATTTCCTATAGGTTCACTCTCCTACATTAGAGAGAGAGAGAGAGAGAGAGAGAGAGAGAGAGAGAGAGAGAGAGAGAGAGATTTGTTCTTTGCTACTAAGTTTCACTCATTATTTTCTCAACTCAGCAGCACTTCGGATTCTGCTGAGAGGTCTGTGGGTTCTTTCTCTCTAGAACTTCCTGATATTTTGATGAAATAGATACCATTCATTGTTTATTTTATTTATTTGTGAACAACTTACAAATTAATTAGGCCTCAGCAAATGTTTGAACGTATGCTTTGTGGATACAAGGTGATTAGGGTGGAAATGGAGACTCCAAGATGGGAACCCTGCATGTGGCTGCCTAGCATTTCTGAACACGTGAGAAGACAGGGCAGGGAATTTGATCCAAAAAGATGCATTTTTTGCGTATAAGAGAGTGGTATAGGGGAGTGGTTTGTATGATCAGAAGAGACTCTGGGTCCACACAATGTGTTTCCTTAGCATATTCTAGCAGGATGTATAGGTGTGTGGCCCTGATCTCTGGAGTGAATGTGTTGGGCAGTCAGAGTCCCATTGTGTCAGTTCAAGGGGCTGAGGATGTAGCTGGTGAAAAGAGGACTGGCTGAGCATGCACGGGGCCCTGAACCAATCCCAAGCACTGCAAATCAGAAGAAAACACTGGCCTATTTTGTCAATGGTTTTGTTATTGTTGTGGGTCTTTTTGCTTTTTTGTTTTGTTTTGTTTTGTTTTGTTTTGATACAGAGTCTCACTATGAACCCTTGGCTGATCTAGAACTCATAGAGATCTTGTTTGCTTCTGCCTCCTGTGCTGGGGTTAAAGTCATGCATACCAAGGCCTGGCCCACATTGGTTTTTCATTCCATGAAGTTGTTCCGCTATTTATTCAATACTCTTTCAAGTGTTTGGATGATTAAATTTTGTCTGGAAATGGTTGATTTTGTCTAAAAAAAACTTCAAAGTGACATTCCATCTTTTGAGCTAACTAAGCAATTACTGAATTTTCCAGCTCACGTGAAGTGCATTTGGATAATTCCATCTTTCACTAAATTATGTCTTACATATAATATATATTATATATTCTAAAATTACATCTCTAATTAGTGTTTTTCACATATATCTTATGAACAGCTTGTTTTGGAAAAATTTACATATTAAAACACTCTTTATAGTTAGGTCAATTAGTTATACTCTTTATAGTTAGGCATTCTGCCTTTCCAGATTCTTGTTTTCAAGATAGTACTGGCTTTTGTAATCGAGTGTTCTTTAGGTTCATAAAGGGCCTATAACTATAGGACGATCAAGTCATGTTTTTCCCTCTAATTAAAGATTCACTAGAAGTGCTCTTTTGGGGAGCACCAGCCCTTCAGCTGGGATGAAAATTTGGTGGAGTTCTATGAGTCACTCTTGAAGTAACAGCAGCAGTTAGCTGGGGACAGCTTTTGTTCCAGTGCTGGCCAAGTTCATGGGAGGTAGGACTGCAATAGAGTGACTGGGACCAGGCACACAGAGGCAAGCAGGGGCAGATGGAGGAAGAGGACTGCAGGAGCTCTGTGAGGAGGCAAGAGATCAAGGAAAGTAGATGGGTGGCTTCATAGAGGACACAGAAGTTTTAGGAACTGACATTTTACATGTAGTGTGTGTAGAGCCCTGAGCTTGACATCATGGCAACATCCAGAAGACTTAGTAAGGTAGAATGAAGCCAGTGTGCAGTGTGCAGTGGGGATGGAAGGCACAGTGTAAGAGCAGGACTGACCAGACAAATCCTAACTCGGGAGGGGAGGGTGTGTGTGTGGGGGGGTGCAAAATACGTTTGAAGTCATTAAGTAATGAATACCATTGCATATATTATTGGCTGTAGTTAATTAGCAGTTTTAAACAGCTTTTAAGCTGGGGCAACTACAGGTGGGCATGGTGGCACATGCCTGTGGAGGCTAGACTAGAACTAGATGACCCAAGATTGCAGTCAGCTCTGGGCTGCATACTGAGTTAGAGGCCACTGGGCTACACAGTGAGACTGTCTCAGGAAAAAACAAAACACAATGAATCGAGCAATAATATAACTGGAGTAACTAAAGCTTTGCGGATTGTTTCCTCATGAGCTAGGTTATAGGAAGGAGAGTCTTGAGGCCATGGGCTCATGAGGTGGTCATTGGCCACCCTGTGATTGGTTCTATAGCTCTGACTTATTAATTCCACCTGCTTCATTCACTTAATTGAAGGATATGGAGACTGAGTGGGGATTTCTGCTGAGGCCCTTCTGTATTGTGCTGAAAGCCGTGGTGGTTCTTGAGACTGATGGATTGGAAGAAGGAGGGTGAGAAGATACAGAATGGGCTAAATCCTGAAGTGGGATGCTAGCGAAGCATGCTGGGAAAGTTATGGATGTGAAGCCAGTGATTCCTTGCCTCTGAGCAGTGCCACCCTGTCCACTGGTTCTTAGGTGCTGTCTTTGGGGCTAGCAGAGTAGGAGTGCTTGTGGGCTTGGTTGATATAGTGCTCGACTTGTTTGTCTGGTTTTGTTTGGAGACCAAATCTGCCTCTGGAAGCTGTAGTTCTCCTGCCTCAGCCTCATCTGGATTACGGGCATATGCCATCTTGACCCATCCCTCTCCACCCCCTTTCTCTTCCTTTGTTCCTTGTTCACTTTGGTTTTTCAGTCCTGCGTATTAAATAAACTTAAGGCTTCATGTGCCAGGATTGCGTTCCACCTCGGAGCTAGATTCCAAGCTCTTGACTTTCTTTTTCTTCCTATCCTGGATTTCTCTACTTTCCTCAGCTGGTTCTTGCAGCCGCGTGGGATGGGGAAGAGGAGGTGGATCTCTGCTGGCAGGGTGCCTTTCAATTTCCTATGAACTACTCTGTCTAGTCCAAGCTGTGAGAAGGAAGTGGAACCCAGGGAAACACAGCGTGTGCATTCATCTTCCGGCTTAATTCCTATTGCTCTTAACTTCCTTGGGGGTTTTCCTGAGGCTGTGGGGGCTGTGGGCAGAGTGGGGGAGCAACGGCTACTGGCATGAGGGGTCTGGCATGATTAATCAGCCCTAAATAACTCAAGAGTTTCTTAGGGAAATTGGTTAATGTTTGGAAAAGAGAGAGCAGCACTCGCCATCGATAATGGATCTTTGGGGGGTGTTTGTTTGCTTGAGGTGGATTCGTCTAGCCAGGCTGGTTTTGAACTATGTGGTTGAGGATGCCCTAGACTGGTGGTCCTACTGCCTCCACGTCCAGAGTGCTGAGACTATAAAATCCTTACACCTATCTGGTTTTTGTCTTGTTTTTGAATTAGGATCTTACTTCAAACTCCTGGCTAGCCTGGTCTCACTATGCAGTCAAGGCTGGCCTTGAGCTCATAGCAGTCCTCTTGCACCAAGTGCTAAGATTACAAATTCAGGTCACCATGCCCAGCTTTTATTGTTTTTTGGCAGTGAGAAAAAAACCTCATGTAGTGTGAAGCAGCCATACTTGAAGCCATGTTACATGCCCAGTTCCAGTTTATATAGGAATGAAAGATAGCATTCTGTGTTCAGAAAATTGTGAGTGCGTGTGAATGTGCCTGTGTCTTTGGTGAGTTGACCTTGGACCTTATTTGTCAGGGGCTGTTTGACTCATCTTTGCAACTTTTTTTTTCCTTGTGAGAGTCTGGCTGAGGCTGGCCTTCACAGGAGTTGGATTACCAGCCTGTACTGCCATGCCCAGAGCCACATGACCTTCACCCCCGTGGAGCACCACCGTTCACAGGGCTTTCTCACTGAAGAAACTGCAAGTGGCTAGCATTAGCAACAAGATAGGTTCCTTCTTGTTGATCTTATGTTGCCCAGACTGGCCTGAGACTTAACTCTGTGGACCAGGTTGGCTTCGAACTTGCAACAGTTCTTGATGGTGCTTCCTACATGCTGGAGTTAAGGGTCAGTGCAATAAGTCTTCCTCCTAATTAAATGCAAGTTTCTAGGTCACATGCTCTCCTTTCCTCCAGTTCAGTTTATTTTGGGCTTGTGCCTGGAGCTGGTGCCTACCACAGGAAATGCTGTGGAAATGGTTTTCCCAGGTCTCCCCAGAAGCGGTTCTTTTGTGTATCTTCTGTCTGCTGTAACTGAACCTACATTTGGAGTATTGGGAGGTTAGTACTTTGTGATCAGATTTGCACGAAGAGAAATAAAAGGAAGATAGGCCCACATGTGCAGGATCTGACTTCCTTCTCGTTGTATTGTCTGGGGAGGGGTTACTGGTACACTTCTTTCAGAGTGACTTGCTGAGAGGTAATAATTAGAGCCATTTACTGATCTGACAGGCTCTGTGCTAAGTAGTTTCTGTACTTTGCTGCTTTTAAGACTGGATCTTACTGTGTAGCCTGGGTTGGTCTAGAACTCATACTTTCCTTGCCTTTGTCTCCCCAGTGCTGGTCTGGGCCACTATACCTGGCTGAATTTGCACATCTCATCTAGTTGTCAAACTCATCCTCCTTTTATAGGTGAGAAATTAAGGTCACAGGAGAGAGCTGGGGTTTTTGGTTGGCAAGGCTCTAGAGTTCAGGGCCCGTATCTCCTGTAGTTCAAACCTGCCTGCCCAGAGCATCCCAGCAGGCTTTTCCTGAAAGGTCACAGGTGTGCCTGGATGGATGTTCACTGCTCTCAAGCCAGGGGAGATGTCAAGTGTACCCATTGTTTTTTGTTTTTTTTCTTTTTGTTTTTTTTCTTTTTTTCTTTTGAAGATATGGAGTCATTATATAGCTCTCTCTGGCCTGAAACTTCCTATGTAGATCGGGCTGACCTTGAACTCATAGAAATCCATTTGCTTCTGCCCATTTTTTTTTAACTTGACTACATGATTTAGTCATCTGTACAGATCATCCTAGAGGGTTTTTTTTGTTTTGTTGTTGTGTTTTATAAATACATTTTTTTGGGTGGGGAAGATTTACTTATTTATGTGAGTACACTGTAGCTGTCTTCAGACACTCCAGAAGAGGGAGTCAGATCTCATTATGGATGGCTGGGAGAGCAGTCAGAGCTCTTAACCGCTGAGCTCTTTTTTTTTTTTTTTTTTTGATTTGTTTTTTTTGAGACAGGGTTTCTCTGTATAGCCCTGGCTGTCCTGGAACTCACTCTGTAGACCAGGCTGGCCTCGAACTCAGAAATCCGCCTGCCTCTGCCTCTGCCTCCCAGAGTGCTGGGATTACAGGCGTGCACCACTACCGCCACTGCCACCCTCCCCATCCCACCCCCTCGAGTGTGATGTCTTAAGTTTATTGTGGCTACCTTGGCTACATGCTATTCATGAGCTATGGGTTGGATATTCCTGGTTGGATATTCCTGGTAGGTAGGTGGTTTGGCCTTTTAGTGCCTAGTAGTGTCTTGGGAACCCTGAGTGGGGACAGGCTGTAGTTGTTGGTCCTGTGGGTGGACTGTGGTTATGGGCCATGTACTGCTCCTGATCAGGACTCATCTGAGCAATCAGAAGTCTGAGAGGGGAGCTAGACTTGGTGCTTTAGGCCTATAGTTCCAGCTACTCAAGAAACTAAGGCAGGAGGATCATAGTTCAGGGCCTGTCTTCAGCTACAGAGTGAGTTCCAGGCCAGCCTGGAGATAAGGTAATGAATTCACAGACCAGTGAAAGCAAAGCAGTTTTCAGCTCACAGTTCCAGATAACAGGATGCCAGCATAGAGAAAGGGCAAAAATGACTGGCATGCTGATTTCAAATCCTGGAATCTTAGAAATTCCAATCTCCTCTCCTAGGCCTGGACTTGTCCCTTTCCCCAATTACCAATCTTATAGGTTTAGGTCGCAGAGCCTTGTGTATTGACTGATTTGTGGCTTGATTCTGCCCTATTTTCCGATCTTGTAGCACCAAACCTCAAACCTGTAATTTCCAACTCTGAATTCTCAGATAGGGAGGACGTGGTGTCCCCTGCTTTTATGTAACCAGTGAACTCTAAGCCTCATTCCAAACATGAGTGTAACAATTTATTTCTTACACTGGGAAGACTTTAGGACCTGTCTTAAAGAGAAAAGAGAAGGCTGGGTATGCTGCTCTGGTTGGATGGTTTGGGAAATGTCCCATGGCAGAAAGCAAGACGGGTATGTAAAATAGTAGCTCTGAAGTGAAAGGCTGTGTCATATGCACATCTGTGTGCAGATGTCAGGGTTCATGTGGATGCTTGAAGTCATCCCTGGTGGGAAAACATGTGGGTTTTGTTTTTTTCTTTTAGACTGCATCTTAATATGTAGCTAGCCAGCTAGCTCTGGTTAGCCTGAGTTCTAGGTATATAGGCTTTAGAGAAGAAAAGCTTGTAGAGTATCTGTGGTTGGATTCTCACACCCCTTCTGCATTCTGACTGTTTCCAAGGTTATCTGATATGCTAAGCTCTTAGCCTTAGAGGGCAAGGCTTCTTGTGTTTGATTTGGCACTGAAGAGGGGCGGGGCAGGAGGTTAAGCTAACCAGAGTAGGTAGACCTTCTGTCAGGGTATGCTGTGCTTTTTCCTTTTGTTATTAGGAGTGGAACTCAGCCTTGTGCTGTATACCACTGAGCTACAGCCTCAGCCTGGTATTTCTGTCAGGTATTTACATGTTACATGTTAGATATGATTTGTGGCCAGCAAATAATCTGCCCATAGACAAATTCCATTAAAAAGTGTTCTTTTAAAACTGTGTGTGTGTGTGTGTGTGTGTGTGTGTGTGTGTGTGTGTGTATGCAGAGGCTAGAAAAGGGTGTCATATCCTCTGGAGCTGGAGTTACAGGCAGTTGTGAGCCACCTGATGGGGGATGCTGGGAACCAAACTCAGACTTTCAAAAGAGCACCGCTTGTTCTTAGCCACCCTTCAGCCCTAGAGGAAATGTTCTTTAAGTTGTACATACAGTCTTGAAAGTAGCATTGGGTCTTCCTTCAGACAGGACTAGACTGCTGTGCTTCTTCCCTCAGATGCATTTCTTCGTCTGTGTTTACTGTGAGAACAGAGACGGGACAGCGTATAGTCCTTTGGATGTTGGGAGGGTCAGGAGTAGGATTTGCTCTTAGCAATGGGACCTCCAAATCTTTGGCCAGAGTTTGGCCAGCTGGTGTTCTGGGTCTGTGGTTTGGACTTAGGCATCAGGACTTGGACAGTGAATGGGCAATAGGAAAAGAACTGGTCAGAGGTCAGCAGGCAGGTGTAGGTTTTAATTCCGACTCTTTTTTTCTTTGTGTTTTGAGACACATTCTTACACAATGTCCCATGCTGGACTTGACAGCCTACTGAATATGATTGCAGGCATGAGGCATTATTCCTAGCTTTAAATTTGTACTCTGGCTTCTGCTATCAGGAAGAGTTAGCTTCAAAATTAATTCCAAACAGCTGAAAATGGTGGTCTATTCTTCTACGATTTTTGGAGCTTGAAACTATCTCTAAAAATGGCAGTCCTCCTTCCTCCTGTCATCTACACAGTCTATTTCTCACATCGTATCCTAGACTGATCTAGAACTCAAGGCAATCCTCCTGTTTCAGCCTCCCAAGTAGGTAGGTACACATCACCAGGTCTGATGACTTTTCTTTATAATGTAAGCATTAATGGTCTAGTCCCAGCACACTAAGTATCGAAGAGAGGGCTGGAGAGATCTGCACTTGTGACTGACTAGCTGCTTTTCCAGGAGACCTGGATACTGGTTTGATTCCCAGTATCTACACAGTAGTTCACATCTGCTTGTAGTTTTAGGGTATCCAGTGCCCTCTTCTGGTCTTTGTGGACATCAGACACACACATGGTTCACTGATATACATGCAGACAAACATGAAACTAAGCTGAATTAACAAATATTAAAGGAGAGCTTGATGTTGTTATCCCTCAGCGTCATCCCTGGGAAGCCTGAGGTGCAGCACTGTACCTTGGTTCTTGAGATATCTTCATTACTTGTTTGTTCAGTATATGCGTGTGTCTGTTTGCCCTCCTTCCCCAGCCCCGCCTCTTGCCACCACCTTATTTCTTGAGATAATTCCTCTTACTGAATCTAGAAGTCACTGATTTGGCTGCAGTAGCTGTCCAGCAAGTGCCGAGGATCTCCCTGTCTGTCTCCCAGGTGCTGCTGGCATTATAGGCGGCTGTGGTTGGCCTTTTTCACATCAGTACTGGGTTCCTTAGTGACCCATCTTCCTAGCCCATGAGAAGTCTTCAAGAGCTGGATATTGTGTCATTACTTGTCCATAATCCCAACATTGGTAAGGCTGAGGCAGAAGAATCACAATGAATTTGAGGTCAGTGTAAGCTATCTGGTAAATTCAAGGCCAGTTGACTCTACAGAGTAAGACCCCTCTGAGCTCCTACACTGTGGCTCACAATCATCTGTAACTCCAGTTCCAGGGGATCTGATGCCTTCTTCTGGCCTCTCAGGCGCTGCACACACAGGACAGACAGACATGTGCAGGCAAAACACCCATATACATAAAATAGAAATAAAGGAAAATAATTAAGTAAATGTAAGTAAATCTTAGCAACCCAGAGATACGAAGTGTGTGCCCAGCACCCAGGAGCAGTGGCTGCTGCTGCGCTCTGGCAGACCTCGCTGTTACAGAGTCGGCAGGGAAGACTGGAGCGGAGACATTTGCTTCATGACCGGTACAGAAAGTCATTGCTGAGCCCGTAGTGTAGACAATAGTTATAATTTCTTTCTTCTATCAAAGCCTGAATCTAACTGGACAAGCTTGTCTGTATGTTCTGATAGGTTCCTAGCCAGTTTTCCTTCTGTGCTGAGGACACCTGTTTTATAATTGCCAGGAGTACATGTGCATAGGTAGCTGCCAGTAGTCTTCAGTGGTGACTCTCAGGTCTGTGTCATCAGAACCACCTGGAGGACTTGCTAAAACAGGCATGCTCCCAGCCCCCAACACTCCTCAATCCAGTCTCCAGGGCATGGTGGTAAACTGCACTTTTTGGGAGTTGCTGCTGCTGCTGCTGCTGCTGCTGTGATTACTTTTAGTACTGACTGTTGTGTACCATGTACTGCATGAGGAAGAAGTTGATTCGGGGGCTGGAGAGATGGCTCAGTGGTTAAGAGCACTGACTGCTCTTCCAGAGGTCCTGAGTTCAATTCCCAGCAACCACATGGTGGCTCACAGCCATCTGTAAAGGGATCTGATGCCCTCGTCCGGTGTGTCTGAAGACAGCTACAGTGTATTTACATATAATAATAAATCTTAAAAAAAAAAAAAAAAGAGGAAGAAGTTGACTCATGAGCCTTTCTCTTAAGAGCTCAAAGGTGACTTTCTGCAGGTGGCAGATTTCAAAAGGCCAGAGCAGAGGGAACTGGCTACTAGCCGGAAAACAGGAAACGTGTACTGAACTGTTACACTGTCTCAGTCATGTGAGCTGGCTGCCTGAGGCTCACTAGGTAGGAAGATACTTCTGTTACAGTGTGGAGATGGGTATGGTGGTCTATGCTTATGGTCCCAGCACTCGGGAGTTGAGGTCAGACCGTAACTCTGAGATCAAGCCAACCCTTGCTACACAGCCTGTACCAGGCTAGCTTGAGTTACATTATGAGCCTGTTTCTCTAAAACAAAACAGCTTGTGAGTTGGTAAGAGCCAGCATCACTGCACAACTATTTTCAACTACACAATATCTCAAAAAAAAAAAAAAAAAAAGATGAAATAGAAATGTTACAGGTGCCTCAGTGGGTAAGAAGTGAGTTACTCAGAGATGGTGGGAATTTGATTGATTGAGAGGTAGGCTTGGAAAATAATTGAGCTCTGATTATATTGAATGTTCAATACTAGAGGCAGGTGTTTGGACTTTACTTAGTGACCAGGCCCTGTTAAGAGCTGGAGGAGAGTTGGCTAGGAAGGGATTGTGCACTGAAGAGGTAAGAACAAAGCATGGTGGTCTGTGGAGGCTGAAGCAGGAAGACTGGTGGAGGCCAGGAAGCAGGTCTAGCTTGGCAGCATAGCTGGATCCTATTTCTTGGGGGAAGCGGAGAGATGACAGGGAGCACATCACACCTTTATTACTGTCTTTTTCTAGTACCTCTTAGGGTTTTTACCTGAATTGTGTGAACCACTAATGACCTATCACATGAATATTAGCAGGCCACTGGACAAGAGTGATTGTTTCTTACTTTAAATCCCCAAGACAAACAGGGGAGGCAGGGCATGGATTAGTTCTAAGATGTACAACCTAAAAAACTTATGTTTTGATGCAACTAATGAGGATTTTTTTAGTTGGATGTTCTTCCGCTTTGGGAAGGTAAGATTTGAGGGGCTGGGGTGCAGCTCAGTGGTAGAGCATGACTTTAGCATGTACCAGGCCAGTCTTCAGCATCAACAAATCAGCAAACACACCCCGCTTATACAAGTTTCTAGCTTTAATTTTTTTCACAGGATTCCTATTCAACAACTGCCAGACAACACAGCCTTTTGGCCGAGATAGGGTCATATTTTTAGGGTCACACAACCTCTTAAAAAACATGATAAATGTCCTTCAAGACAGAAAAAAATTGTAAATGTCATGCACCAAGATATTAGCTTGTGTTTTTCTCAGTTCTTGATTATTTTGTTTTACTGTTCTTTCTTTTTGGCTCAAATTCAGTGTACATAATTCCTTCATGAAACAGCAGAGAAAATTTTAAAGCAAATTCTGAATTCTATAGATAAAAAGCAAACCAGTCTTGACTAGAAAATTGAGGAAGCTAAATTTGCCTTGTGTGTGTGCTAGGAATTGAATTTAGGGTCTTGTGCATGCTAAATAGGTCCTTACCACTGTGCCGAGTCTGCCTCAAGGTGACTCTTAAGCTTCTTATAATCACACGTGCATCTGTTATGTTTGGAGCTCCTTTGTGTGTATTCTTTAAAAGTTGCTGCTTTCATGAAACAGCACGTTAAAATCATGATATCTTCTTGAATTTTAGGTACTTACACTGTGAAATTTTATGATGGAGTAGTTCAAACTGTCAAACATATTCATGTCAAAGCTTTTTCCAAAGATCAGGTGAGAAATGTGGTTTTGTGCTTTTGTGTTCTGAACTATGCTAACACTGTACTTTTGTTTCTCAAATAAAGACATTACATGTGTTTCTGATGACAAGTCTTTATTTCCTCCATCTCACAGTTCCACCAGAAAGTTTTCAGAAGCTGCAAAATCTGTGTTTCTTTGTTCATTCCCCCTTCACAGATTCTCTTCTTTAAAAGTGCTGAGCACAGCCCCCATTGTTTGACTTCCGTTTCTCTCATTTCTTCTCAAGTGTCTTGGATGCTTCCCCTGTCCCGTCTTCCTGCACCCTCACCCAGTACGGGGAGCTTGTTGGGAACTAGATGCACTTCCTCCTCCTCTGGCTATATCTCTGACATGACTTAGACTATGGCTTGGGAGCTTACAGCTTGTCCTTGCTGTGCACTTGGCAACCACAGCAGCAACTTGTGTCTACTTTGAAATCAAGTGTCCTGATGCCCCCTTCCCCCTGCCGAGCATAGAGCCCAAGTTCTGTTCCTGAAAACTGCTCCAGAGCTCTGAGCCCTCTTGAAATACTTTATGATTTCCTCCCTTTAGTCTCTTGCTCCTCATGTTTTAACAAAGTCTGTGTACTAAGTGTCTTTTGGGGCCTTTTAAATTTTGGTAGTTACTGATACAGCTTAAGCAGGTTGCTCAGAGGTTTTAGTTCTGTCTGAGACGTCCTCCCTTAGTGGTCCTTCCTTAGGGAGGAAGTTGACCAGATGGGGATGCTCTGACCCATTGGGTCTTTTTCTTTGATGATGAAGTTTTTCACTTGGTGCAGATTACACCAGGTTCTGTATAAACACTGAGGGCAGGAGAACTTTCCAGGAGCTTCAGGAATGTTTTTGTCTTTGCTGACTTTTCTCTAGAAAATAGTGTGAAAACTGAAATTTTGCCAAGATGATTGGCGCTTTCTTTCTCTTTACCTGCCTCCTGCACACCTGAGAAAAGCTTCACCTGTGATTTTAACATTTTTGTTAGCTTTTATGGAATGAGTGAAAGAATTGAAATATGTAGTAGATGCAATTGGTAGATATAACAGGCATGAGACTCCTCTGTGCCTGATAGCAAAAGTCCAACTTTTAAAATAAAGTATATTTTCTGACAGTCTCACTCTGGCCTAGGGTGTTCTCTAACTCACAGGAATCTCCTGCCTCGCCTCCCAGGTGTTGGGACTCGAGGTGTGGGCCATGAACCTATCGAGTTTAACTGTTCACTCAGGAAAATGGATTTGACCTGGAGGGAGGGAGCTTACGGAGCGAAGAGTTATAGGCAGTTCCCTTCCCACTTTCCAGCTGTCTCTGAGTGTCTCATCTTACCTCAGTCCCAGAAGACCACTAAGACAGATATTTCTCAGATGCATACAAGCGCACACATGCACCCACATCCCTACCTGCCAAGAGAGTGTAGTCTTTAGATTCAAGATGACTGTCTAAAAGTTTTTCACAGTATTGGAATAGGCCAGACTTTCACTTTACAACCATGTTACTCCAAATGTTTTGGTAATTACACTTGAGTTACATTTAGTTTTCTGAACTTAGAAGAAGAAAGTTTGCTTCTTTTAGAAGATCTAGAAAATACTCAAAAGCAGAAGGAAAGCAAGACAGCCCTCTTCAGACAAAGGGTTCCTGCTTCTTTGTGTTTGGCACTCTGTGTCTGTCTTGCTGGTTTATGTTGCTATAAACTTGTGTGTGTTATTCCCCAAATTGAAGTCAAGTGCATGCTACTGTCTATAGCGTAGTTCTTTGTCTTAACAGTGTAACAGTCCCCTGCCGTTGTTCCTGTGTCCTCTGAAGTTGTGCTTTCTGATAGCTCTGCAGGTTCAGTAGTATGCATGTACTTTATGGGGCTGGCTTCCAAGTGCAAGTCAGGGAATTTGTACCCAGCTGTGAAGTCTTATTATTCTATTAGCCAACTCCATTTCTGGGAATTCGTTTTAGTTCAGAAGTAGGAACTGTCAAGTCTTTTGATCTGAACTGACACCACCCCATCCAGACGAGAGTGCAACTGCCTATTTGTCTCCATCTTTTTAGAATAATAATTGGGACATTTAAAAAAAAAACCTCTCACTGTTTATTATTTTCCCCTGTGGGACGAATTTTGCTTTGACTGCTGAACAGTTAAACATTCCTGTTTCTGGGAAATCAATGAGCCTGGAATGTATATGCAGAATCCCATAGGAGCATGTTGTGGGATAGATCCCCACTCTTCTCTGGGAATTTTGGAGGAGTGATTCATTCATAAATAAACTTAATTGTAGCCTTAGAGATTCTAACTTTCAAAATTGGCCTTATTAAAGTCAGTTTAGTAGCAACTTAGAAGCAGTACTGCTTGTCAATGGAGAAAACACCCAGCAGCTCAGAAACCTAGTAGGTGGCTTGCTGGGGTGAGCATAGCTGTTAACAGGAGAGGAAGCTAAGACTGTTGGTCTGGCTTAGGCATTCTGAACAGTGTTCCTGTTAAGCTTCCAGTTACTAGTTTGGTTTTCTTCTATATCAAACTGGACATCAGTGTACACTGCATCTCTGAAAATTTCTAGATAAGAAGGCTAGAATAGTTGCCTTAGAAATACCACTTCTAACCACGGGTCCTGCTAGTTGGCATCCCTAACGAGTCTCACGTGGCTCATCCTAGTAGGGATGTTGCACAAGGATTGAGATAGCAGTTGTGTTTGAACAGTTAGTTCTCAAAGCTCAGGTACTCTCCTGGTCCTGTGCATCATGTGACCTGGCCTATGTCCTCTTAGTGTCTTCATTGTCTCCGTAAGTGTGCAAGCAGCCTCCTGATTGTGTATTTGCAAGTAATCACAAAGTGTTTCATCGCTATTTTGCTCATTTTAGAATATTGTGGGTAATGCTAGGCCTAAAGAAACAGATCACAAAAGTCTTTCATCGTCTCCTGAGAAACGAGAGAAGTTTAAAGAACAGAGAAAAGCCACGGTCAATGTGAGGAAAGACAAAGTGGAAAAAGCCTTAAAGACAGAAAAGCGGCCCAAGCAGCCTGACCAAGATGGAAAGCTGATCTGCTCAGAAAAGGGCAAAGTGTCAGAAAAAAGCCTTCCTAAGAACGAGAAGGAAGACAAGGAGAACATTTCTGAGAACGAACGGGAATATTCTGGGGACGCCCAGGGGGAGAAGAAGCCTGAGAAGGACCTCGTGAAGAGTCCGCAAGAGAACCTGAAGGAGCCGAAAAGAAAACGAGGCAGACCCCCCTCCATAACTCCTACTGGTGAGTCTCCCAAGTGCGCTCTGCAGTGCGTGATGGCGGTGTTCTTCTGTGGCCTTTGTGGTTCTTTACTCCTTCTGTACTTCAGTCCTTCATGTTTGTGACTGGCTTGTGAGCTGAAAACAAATCGTGCCTGTGGAGCTGAATTTCAATGAGGTGTGTGTCCAGGTGGACATGTTGGGGAATGTGGTCATGACTGAGCTGGGGTGGAAACATGGAGTTTCCATGGAAGAGCCGAGGGAGCTAAGGCCTTCTCCTGGTGCCTACTTATGGGCCCTCAGTCTGAGGAAATAACATCCCAATGGGCAGACATGACAGAGGAGAGGAAAAGACAGGAAGCTGAGGGTGCAGGGAAGAGAGGTACAGCGTGGTAGGGTACACTGATCTTGTGGAAGGCCCTGGATTCAGGCCTTAGCGCCGAAACACACACACATATAGACGTTGAGCCTCTGACGGAGGCAGAGTAAAATAAGGCAAAGCCTAATGCTAGCGAGGCAGGGTGCATTTTGAACTCTTAGTAGGCATTGCAGCTCACACCTGTGACACTGTCACTTGGGCAGCGGGACCAGGAGGGCCACTAGTTCACGCTTCACAATGATATCATCTCAGAAGATATTGCGCCTTCAAAAAAATGTTTACTGGTGCTGGCATTTCAGTCTGCATAAAAAGATAATTTGGTTAACTAAACTGGTAAAAATTAAGGGTCCAGTATAGTTGTAGGGAATAATATCCAATTATTTAAAGGAAGTCTAAAACTCTGAGGTAGGGGATTACAGTGAATTTAAGGCTAGCCTGGACTGCAGAGTTGAGCGGCAGATCATCCTGTGCTAGAATGAAACATTGCTCCAAAAAGAAATAAAAAGAAAGGCAGTATAAGTTTGGAATTCTTCTAGAATAACCAAGAATGAAACAA
The DNA here is from genome assembly GCF_947179515.1 of Apodemus sylvaticus. Lineage (NCBI taxonomy): Eukaryota > Metazoa > Chordata > Mammalia > Rodentia > Muridae > Apodemus > Apodemus sylvaticus. The sequence goes on from NC_067476.1 coordinate 141,744,725, forward strand.
GTTTTGATTTCTTGGTAAGTCGAACACTCACACTTGAGATGATTTGGTGGCATTGAATGCATTCGTGGTCTTTTCCTGCATGAACATTAGAAAACTATGAACTTCTTCCCATTTTCAAGTAGCATATATGGCTTGTTTGTTGTTGTTAATTGTCCCGGGAGCTGAGCCTGTTACCTTGCACACTATAAGCAAATGCTTTACCAGTTAGCTACATTTCTAGCTTGCAATCTTTTTTTTTTCTCCATGGAAATTTAAACAGTTTCAGTAGATAATTTAACATGTAAAATTTGATATAGAATATATTTTGTGAAAACTAGAATAAGAGCTAATTCATTGATTTCTAGTGGGAAAGTCTACATTAGGTTACGTCATTCAGACAAGTGTATGTAGCTTTCTTAAAGCTGAGTTCTAATTTTATAGGAAATCAGATAAGAGTCTGCTTTATCATCTGATGAAGTATGTGCCTCCCCTCCTAAACTAAACAAAACAAACAAAAACAACCTCCGGGGCTGGATAAAGAGCTTGTTGTGTATGCCTTAGATCCTGAGTTTGCCTATCCAGAACCCACATAAGGGCCAGGTACTGTAGTACTTGTCTGCAATCCTAGATTACCGCTCCCGGAAGATTCATTGGAAGCACGTGGGGCAGCCATCTTGTCATGTACAACAAGGATACAAGAGACCCTGTCCCAAGGGATAAGGTCAGGCCCTGCGCCCCGATTGACTTCTGACCTTGACACTTGGTCTGTGATATGTAGGCACTGATTCACTCAGCCACTTATACACATGCTCAGGAAAGCATGTGTTTCACATGCACATGCATGCACAAATAAAACAAAGTAAAAGTAAAACCACCCCTGGTTTTTCAATACAGGGTTTCTCTGTGCAGTTCTGGCTATCCTAGAACTTACTCTGTAGACTGGTCTGGCCTTGAACTTAAGAATCCTCCTGCTTTTACCTCAAATGTTGAATTAAAGGTTTGTGCCACCATACCCATCTCTCCTTTTTTGTTTCTCTTGTTAATCGGCAGTGCTGGTCAAACCCAGGTCCTTCTGTCTGATGAGGAGGGCTGTGCTGCCATGAGCCACACCCATAGCTCTCTCCCATGATATAGTCTTCAATATTGACTACATGGTGAAATGTTTTTAGATGGATTGGTTTAAATAAAATATAAATTTTAATTTATAGTTAAACTAATTTATTTTAAATTTTCAAACTTAATTTCATTTTTTAAATTTCTTAATATGATTAAAATTTAGTTATTTTACTAAAAAATTTAGTTACATGTAGCTTACATTTGATGCTCTCATTGTATTTCTAAGTGACAGCATTGTCCTTAAGCTTAGTTGCTGTCAAAGAAAGAAAGAAAGAAAGAAAGAAAGAAAGAAAGAAAGAAAGAAAGAAAGAAAATTGTAGTTGCTGTCTTGATTGACTTGTGAGAAAGAAGTGAACACCAATACCGAAGGCCTGCATTGAGAGTGCTACTAATTGTACAGTGTTCTGAGGGAAACTGAGAAAATACCCTGTGTCTTCCAGACAAAGAAGAGAACGAGTTGGGGCAGTCTAGAAGTTTCAGCATCCCAGACAGTGCGCCGTCTCCAGACGGAGTGTGTGGGAGGCAGGCTGCCCCCCTCCGTTGCATCTGAGCCCAGCGTTTGTTCACACCAGGCTGATGCTTTACGGCTCTATCTCTAGGCTCCAGAGCAAACATTCTTTTGAAAGCTGGAAAAAGGCAGTAGTTCAGGAAGAAAAAAGGTGGAAAGTATGAACTGGTAGACATCATACTTGTCTGCAGCTCAGTTTAGCTCTTCCTGCTGTAGCTTGGAGCCTGTGGAGTGTGTGCTAAGATATCTGTTTCCCCAGGTGACAGACTCTTTTGTGGAGCCATCCACAGCTTCACGCCTTCCTACATTCATTTAATGCTTTTGTAAGGATGTGATTTCATACCAGATAGACACATTTAATAGAGAGGGAAATGTCCTGTTCACTGGACTTGGACATCTAGGGACAGGCTGAGCTTGTGCTTCCCTGCCTTCTGTCAGCACCAGTGTGGAGAAGCTGGGCTCCCGGATGAGGTGCTCTGGCGAGAGTTAGGAAATACTCAGCTTCTCTATAGCTACTTGCTTATGTGTGGTATCAAAAGGAAAAGAAGGCTTGTATGGTGCATACACAGAGTTCAGGCGCCCTTAGGAACGAAGGAGGATGGGTCTGTTGACCAGGAGAGCCCTGAGCTCCTAGATTGCACAGATCTGATTGGGAGCAGAATCTGAGCTATGTATAGCAGATTGTTTGTGTTTAGTTTAACTTGGAATATGTGTGATCCAAGTTTCCGCCACTTGGAATAGAATAATGTTGATATGCTGGGAAGGTTGAATATAGCAGGAGCCAAGAATGGGGCGTGTCTCCTCAGAGCTCTGCTCTGTCTCTCCTTCAGCTTCTGACATGGCCACACTGGAGCTGCAGATCATACATGGATCTCTTCTCTTGGCTTTGTTTCCAGCCCTCTGTTTTCCGGTCCAGTCCTCTTCTCTCTTCTTTGCCCTCCTCAGATCTCTGAGTCCCGCCTTCCCGCTGGGCTCCCTAATCTTTCTTCTGTCTCTTTTTGGATTTCCATCTTTCAGATTTGAGGAGAATTTCTTATGCATTAGGCTAAAAGTAGAGAATGCAGCACTGCAGAGTCATAGTGCCTGCTGAGATGGCGATCCACAGCAGTGCCCTGCCGTAGACTCAGCTTCCAGTTAGATCTTCTAAACAAAGCAAACAAAATAAACCACCTAGAACCTGACAGCTGACTTAGCTTGTAGACATTGAAAACAGGAACCAAGCCCTAATCTATGACACACATTTTTAAGAATGAACCTGCATGGTATGTTTTTCTGAGTACTGGGTAGGTACAAGTTTGTTCAGTTTTAGTTCTTTTCTTTTTCTGGACTGGTCAGCAAGTTTTGAAAAGATTTGATGCTTAAAATGCCTGAAGGAGTCAGATATGGTGATACAAGCCTGTAATCCTAGCACCTGGGAGGTGTGGTGCTAGGTGGGGTGGGAGGCATTTTTTTGGCTACTTAAAGTTGAAGGCCACTGGAGCTGGAGAGATGGCTCAGTGGCTAAGAGCACCAACTGCTCTTCCAGAGGTCCTGAGTTCAAATCCCAGCAACCACATGGTGGCTCACAACCATCTGTAATGAGATCTGACTCCCTCTTCTGGAGTGTCTGAAGACAGCTATAGTGTACTTATATATAATAAATAAATAAATCTTTAAAAAAAAAAGTTGAAGGCCACCTAGACTATATATTTGAGATTCTCTTCCTTTCTAGTTCCTTTCTAGTTCCCCTACCCAAGACTTCAGGAGTCTTACTTGGTAATAACTGTCTGTAACCCCAGCACTCAGAAACTAGAGGCAAAAGCATCAGGAATTTAAAGTCATCCCTAGATATAGATGTAGTTTGAGACCACCTTGAGCCTTTTACTTCATTAATTTTTTTCTTCTCCAAATAAAGCGAGATTACAAGAGCATGTTCAGCATGCATGCCTGCAATCTCATCTACTCCAGAGGCTGAGGCAGGAGGATTACAAATCAAGGGCTACTCTGGGCAACTTAGCAAGAAGATACTGTCCTTCCTCTGTCCCCTGTCAAGAGACTTTTATACTGCCTAACATGTTTTAAAGAGGTTGTGTTGGAGTGTGGTATTTTAAAGTGAAGGTTTAGAGGATCTGGGTCTAAGGCAAGGCCACAAAAAGCTAGAGACAGTCAGTGTGTGGAGTGCCCCCATCTTCCCAAGGAAGCAGTTCTTACTCATGCCATTGTCTTGTCTTACCTTTAGGATGACTGTTGCTTTTCAGGGTTTAGTAATGTATCTGATCTCTATGAGGGTGTCTTCTCTCTTTCGTTTTGTACTTGTGTATATATATTTTTATTTGTATAAAGATACACAATCAGGCATGAAGAAGTTATATTTTTTCGTGTGCTTTGTATATATTTCAGCTGTGGATTCAAACTCTCAAACTTTGCAACCAATAACATTGGAGTTGAGAAGACGGAAAATATCAAAACGAAGTGACACCCCGTTAAAGCGTCCCCGACTTGACAAAAATTCATGTGAGTCCCCAGTTTATGGATATGTGGCTAGAATTTGATAATTACTTGGGTCAGTTTCTGTGTCTGTCTGTCCCTGTTTCTTACAAACACTAATGAATGTCTTTGAATACATGAGCTAATGTGAGTGGAGTGTGATTGAGATGGAATTGTTGCTAACAGCAACAGGACTGTATCTGTGGTGCTCAATGAGAGCTTATCTGTTTCCATAAGAGAAAAACTTAAGCCAGGCATGGTGGCACACACCTTCAACCCTAGCTCTAGGGAGGCAGAGGGAGGCTCTGTGAGTTTAAGGACAGGCCAGGTCTACACAGAGAGACCCTGTCTGAAAAAACAAAGCGAACACTAGAAATACTACTTTTTGACTAGAAAACAAGCATGTTGACCACAAAAAGGAATTGTGATGACCTTTAAATAAGGTTTTCGTAAGCCATGGATGACTTGGGAGTCAGCACACAGTCCTTCATGGCGGAAGCTCCAAAATAGAGCTATGGTCAAGATTGGCACATGCCTCAGCATGTCTTCTTAGTCAGTAAACTCTTGACATCTGTTTAAGCTCTCTCTAGCCCAGACTATGCATTTTTAAGGTAAACTTCCTTCCTAGCAGAGGTTTTGCTTTCACTGTAAGCTAGGAAAGGATCAATCAGAAATTCCACAAGTCTGTATAGGAAAAGCCTTTGTAGAAGTGACCAGCTCAGAAGTCCATGTAGGCGGAAGTCTTTCTTCCTGTTAGTCTCTGAGCACAACTCTATTAATGGTTTACAGCCCAGGAACAGCCAAAAAAACGCTCTGAAAACAGTGACAAAGACTTATCCAGAAGACGGTCTTCCAGGCTGTCTACTAATGGGACCCGTGAGATCCTAGATCCTGACCCCATTGTACCTGATCTGGTTCATCCAGCTGATACAGACCCTCTACCGGACAAGTCGCCCAGTGCCAAGGAATCTGCTGAAGGTGAGTCAGTGTCTGTTTAGGAATTATTTGGCCAGCCTAGTGCCCGGCTACTAAGAACCAATCCAGATTCTTCTGAATTGGCTTCTGTGTTAGATTGGGTTGAAAGTGTGTGTGTGTGTTATTTTATATATTGCATATATTTTATGTATAGGGCTGGAAAGATAGTTTAGTGGCACTCGCTGTTCTTTCAAAAGAACCAGATTCAGTTCCTAGCACCCAAGTTAGGTGGCTCACAAACACCTGTAACTCCTGTTCTAAGGGGATCTGTCATGGCCTCTTCAGACCCTGCATGTATGTAGTGCACAGATGGACATGCAGCCAAAACACATTCACAGCTGGGCATGGTTGTGCACACCTTTAATCTCAGTACTGGAGAGGCAAGCATATCTTTATAGTTTTGAGGCCAGCCAAGGCTACAAACAAGCAAACCCTATTGAAACTCATCCACGCTAAATAAAACTGAATCTAATAATAACTCGTAGAAAATATATGTGTAGGTATGTGTGTGTATGTGCATGCAGCTACTCAGAGTCCAGAAGACGTGGTCAGATCGCCCGGAGCAGAAGTTATAGGTGGCTGTGAGCTGTCCAGTGTGAGTGTCAGGAACTGAGCTCAGGCCCCCTGTACAGAGGCGGTATGTAGGAGCTTAACTCCAGAACTGTTTCTCCAGTCCCACAGTAGATTGTTTTTGAAATCCAAGTATTGAAGGTGCTACAGTGCTTGATGCTGTCTTGTTTGTACCTGGTGGAGTGGATGTATCTGTGGTTGTTTTTGCTAATTGTTCCATGCTGTATGGCAGACTGGAGGGAAGTACATGGCGTTGGAACCCTGCTTCTCGCTCTGCGGTTTTGATGCTACCTCGCTCCATCGCCTCGGTTGCTGACCTTTCACCGTAATCTGATTCTTTGAGGAATTTATAGCCCTGGCTGTGTGGGTGGAAGGCCTTTTCTTTCTTTAACAAGTACCATTTTGTTCATTTTTTTTTTGCATGTATGTATGTACGTACGTATGTGTACACACACGTACCGTGGTACATATGACCAGAAGATAACTTGTAGGACTCTATTCTCTGTTGAGAGGGTACTGGAGTTTAACTACAGCTTCTCTGGCTTAGAAGCATCTTGCCACCCCTCTTTTTAAAAAAATGCTTGGTTTTTGGTGGTTTGGTAATTAATTTGTTTGTTTGTTTTGAGGCAGGATCTCACTTTGTAGCTCAAGTTTGCCTGAACTCACTGTAGATAAGGTGGGCTTCACACCCACAGGATCCACTGCCTCTGACTTTCAAGTACTGGGATTAAAGAGGGCTGCCACCCTCCTTTTTTCTCTTGGTTTCCTTCCTTCCTTTCTTCCTTCCTTCCTTCCTTCCTTCCTTCCTTCCTTCCTTCCTTCCTTCCTTCCTTCCTTCCTTCCTTCTTCCCTCCCTCCCTCCCTCCCTCCCTCCTTCCCTCCCTCCTTCCCTCCCTCCCTTCCCTCCCTTCCTTTCATCCATCCATCATCCATCCTATCTGTCTCTGTGACTGTCTTTCTTTTGTTCATTCATTCTTTTTAATGTGTCTGTATGTATCTGTTCCAATGTCTGCAGAAGGTGACCAGATGCCTTGGATTTGCAGTTACAGGTAGTTTTTAAACCACTTAACATGGGTTTGAGAAGTACGTTTGAGTCTTCTGCAAGGGTGGCAAACAGTCTGACATCTGAACCATCCATCCTTCCAGCCCACTGAAATGTGTTCTTACGTGTCCTCTGAGGTGTCTCTGACTTTCTAGTCTGTTTTGGAACTCTTGACTTCCTGATTGTATACATATTTGTTTCCCAAGCATTCTTTCTGTATTTCTTCCTCTAGGTCAGTTGAAGCCTCCATTGGAAACTGGCCAGGTCTCTTCTGCATTAACTTGCCACCCCACTGGGGATGGCCTGGGGGCTGCAGACTTGGAGTTGAACTGCAAGTCAATGGGAGAAAACACAATGAAAACAGAACCCGTGTCTGCTCTTGCTGAGGTGCAGGAAGTTTCAGCTGTTGAAGGTGTGTGTGTGGTATTAACTTAGTCATGCTTTCTGTGTGGGCTTTGTGCTTTTACTTTGCAACTTCTTTTAAGTGCTCTTTCAGTAATTTTTTTTTTCTGTCTTAATATTTAAAGGCCTCCACAACTGTACTCTCCACAGGCAGAAGTAGAAACATCTTAGTAAATTCAAGGCCAGCCTTGTTTCCAGGGTATCACAGTGAAGCTCTGTCAAAAGAAATAAAACAGAAAACCTTGATTCTTTGTGTGTGTGTGTGTGTGTGTGTGTGTGTGTGTGTGTGTGTGTGTGTGTGAGAGAGAGAGAGAGAGAGAGAGAGAGAGAGAGAGAGAGAGAGAGAGAAGAGAGGGAGAGAGAGAGACAGACAGACAGACAGACACAGACATTCAATATGATGGTTGCTCTGGCTGTCCTGGAACTTACTCTGTAGACCAGGATAGGCCTGATTTCACAGAGCTTCGCCTGCCTCTGCTTTCCCAATACTATGCTCCATTCATTTCTGATTTTGTTTCCATATTCCCTTTTGGTATTTTGGCTAGGGTATTTTGACTAGGTATTTGCTGTTCAGTTTACAGAGATTCGTGGTCTGAGTGTTTAGGCAGGGTTGGAAGGCGGGTGGCAGGTAGGCATCAGGAGGTGGGGCCAAAGCACTGGGTAGGTCATGAGACCATCAGATATGTGGTTTCTGACTCAGTTTGCAGGCTTCCTACTGAAGTAGGTGAGCAGGGAAGTTGCTCTCAGTCTGAGCCATTTGCTTTGAGGAATATGTGGAGTTCTTGACTTTCAAGTTAATCTAACTTCACAGAAGACAAAGAAGCAACTCAGTCAAAATTATGGATTGTTGGTTTGATCCTAAATCCTGCCCTCCTTCCTTCGTGCTGTACCCTTCCAGCTGCTGACAGACTGCCGACTGCTGAGGACACAGTGAGAAGAGAGCAGGGTGCTGCCTTGAGGAACTTGGTACAGTGAGGGGCAGGGCCAACTCCTTCCAGGCATTTGTCACAGTAGTGTGTCCACTCCGAGAAGGAGCAGCATGCAATAGGTGATCAGGACTTGGGGAAGAAGGTCACCTTTGTAATTCTGTAGCTAAAGGGAGAGAGATACATCCTTGAAGCAAAATAGTATTTCTGGGGTTTGTTTTGGATTAAGGTCTTTGTGGGAATACAGATGATGCAGAAGATTGCTGGGAAGAAGGCTGCTAACGACACTTGAGCCAGGAATGCCTTATATGAGTGAGCAGGAAATGGGCTGGCTTGTCAGCAGAACAGCCGCTGGGAGCAGGAGCACTCAGTCACTGAGTAGGCTTCTCCAGGCTACTACCACAGCCTCAGTGCTTCTAAACTCAGATGGAGTCAGGCCCGGAGAAGTCTGTCAGAGATTCCTGGGCAGAAGGTCAGAGCTGGCTGGCAGAGGGCCTCCTAAAGCCCAGCCCAACACCAGGGTCAGCACTGCCATCTGGTGGAATAAGGGCCAGTGCTTTCTTTTGGTTTGTGTGTATGTAGAAATTTATATTCTGGGCGAGAGACAGGCAATGTTCACTGAAACCAGATGCATGGAGGTCAGGGGACAGTTCTTGAGTCACTTCTCTCCTACCTTTATGTGTGTTGGGGATCAAAATCACATTGGCAGACTGCACAGCAAGCACCTTTACCAACCAAGCCGTCTCCTTGGAGCTCTAGGTATTTTTCTTGAGCATAGACAGTTGTCTGTACATGTGTTCGTATAGGTGTATTATCATTTTTCTAATGCTAAGGACTGAACCACAGATCACTCTTACTGACTGCACCCTCTGTTACTGAACTATACACACAGCTATGCCTTTTTCTTGTATAGTGCTAGATTGAACCCGGGACTTTGTACACGCCAAGCAAGGGTGTACCACGGAGTCAGCACCCTCGGCCCTGTGTACTTTTTTTTTTTTTTAATATTTATTTATTGCTGGGGCGGTGGCGGCACACACCTTTAATCCCAGCACTTGGGAGGCAGAGGCAGAGGCAAGCGGATTTTTGAGTTCAAGGCCAGCCTGGTCTACAGAGTGAGTTCCAGGACAGCCAGGGCTACACAGAGAAACCCTGTCTCGGTGAAAAAAATTATTTTTTTATTTATATGAGTATACTGTAGCTGTCTTCAGACACACCGAAGAGGGCATCAGACCCCATTACAGATGGTGGTGAGCTACCATGTTGTTGCTGGGAATCACACTCAGGACCTCTGGAAGAGCAGTCAGTGCTCTTAACCACAGAGCCATCTCTCCAGCCTGCCCCTGTGTACATTTTTAAGTAAGTCTCACTTGAAATTATCTCAGGCCCATGAAAATGTTGTAAATGTAGAACAAAGAAGAGGAACATGGTGACTTACACACTTGGGAGGCTGGAGGGTAACAGTGAGTTTGAGGCTATCCTGGGCTACCTAGTGAGTTCAAGGTCAGCCTAGGCTACACAGTTTGTTCAAGGCTGGTATGGGGCACAGAATGAAATACTGTCTGAACAACAGTGGTTAGCAGTTCGTAATTCCTTCTGTGGGGAAGAAGTGTGGTGGAGTGACAGCTGACAGAACAGAAGTGATGCAGACATGGAAAAAGCTGTCTAGAGTTCCTCAAGTGGGTTCTTCTCTGGCTGCCCCTGTGCTTTTCGGGGAGAGAGAGAGAGAGAGAGAGACAGACAGACAGACAGACAGACAGACAGACAGAAACTCACTGTGGCCCTGCTTTGGTCTCCGGGTACTGGGATTACAAGTGTGCTGCCACACCCAGCTCACTGTTGTATCTGTTAATATAAGCATATGCATGCTTCTAAAGTTGACAGGAAAAGAAGCATAATGCCCCTTTATAATTTTTAATTAATTTTGAGACTGGGTCTCTTGTATCCTACATTGGCCTGGAATTTGTATAAGTGAAGATATCTTTATCTCCTTATCCTCCTGTCTCCTTCCTGTGTGCTGGAATTGTCGTCCGACAAAGCTCAGTGTCTGCGGTGCTGGGAGCTGGACTGAATGAAGGCTTTGTGTGAAGCAGCAGCCAGCTGTCAACTGAGCTGGACCCCCTGCCACCCATAACAGTTGGTTTATGTTAGACATAACATAAACCTGTGTAGTCCATGTTGCCCTTAAACTCATGGCAAACCTCCTGCCTCAGTCTCTAAGTGCTGGGGTTATAGACTTAAGCCATTATGTATAGCTCTTACATTGTATTCTTTCCTGGGGATGGAACTACAGCCTCACATGTAGTAGGCAAGTGTGCACCTATCCCCTATTTGTTCTGTTTCATGGTTGTTTAAAATTATATGATACAGGCCTGGGATATAGCTTACTTAATAGAGTGTTTTCTTAGTTTGGAGGAATCCTGGTTTTAAACCGCAGGACTACAAAAACCAGATATAATAGTACTCACCTGTCATCACAAGTTCATGGCCAGTCTGTATGTCATAAAGAAAAAGTTACATCTCTCATGGTGGTATGACTCCTTTAATCCTCAGCACTTGAGGCAGGCAGATCTCTGAGTTTGAAGCCAGCCTGGTCTAGGAGTGAGTTCTAGCACAAGGATAACCCAGAGAATCTCTCTCTTAAGGAACCAAAAATAAATAGATTAATTAAATTAAAAAATAAAATTATAGCCGGGTGGTGGTGGCCCACGCCTGTAATCCCAGTACTCCGGGAGGCAGAGGCAGGTGGATTTCTAGGTTAGAGGCCAGCCTGGTCTACAGAGTGAGTTCCAGGACAGCCAGGGCTACACAGAGAAACCCTGTCTCGAAAAAACCAAATATAAATAAATAAATAAATAAATAAATAAAGCTATATGGCATTTCCATTTTAACATTTGGCTGGTATTTTGAGTTGAGATCTGTTTGGTTTTTCTTGGATTGATTTTCATTCCTTCAGAGTGGAGAAAGTTACTCTTTCATAGATCTGTAAAACACTTTGTTATGGCATTATCGCACAGAACATGTCAAAAGGTATGACTGCACAGGGCCATGTGCTTTCTTTGCCAACAAAGATCCCAGCTGTGTTAGATCTTGGTGCTGAGGCAACACCAGACAGTGAGGAGTGAGTCTTTCATCTGGTTGGAGAAGTGGTAGGTAACAGGATCCAGCAGCAGATGCTAAGCGCCAGCAGTGAGGCACAGCATGAAGTCATTGTGCCAGCAGAAGATGGCATGTGATCCCTGCCGAAGGGGGTGTCTGGGTCCTCCCTTCTCCACGTGCTGTGTGAGCTGAGTCTGGATGGCAGGGAAGACTGGGCTGAGCCAGGACGGGATGGCAGGCAGACAGGGGCATAGGATGAGCTAAGGTGTGAGCTGGGAAGCTCATGAATTCTTAGTCACTGGGGCCAAGTGGCATTAGAAGCCAGAACTGAGGCTTTATTGTGCAGTAAGGATTTTGGAAACAAGGTGCTAAGGGCCCAGAATTAGGCCATTCTGAGTATCATGAGTATCATCTACCTGAGGTTTTAAGATATTGGCAGTGGGCATACAAAAATAGATTAAAGTAAGTCTAGAATTTTTATTATTTTTTATGTGTGTACATAAATGTGTTTGTATCTGTGTATGTACCATGTTCATGCCTGGTATCCTTAGAGGCCAAAGAGCTTCAAAACTCCTGGAATATAGGAGTTACAGACTGTTGTGAGTGACCACCTGGGTGCTGAGAAGACTGGACTGGAACAAAGCTGCCAGTGCTCTTAACTGGTGAAACATTGCTCTGGCTTCAAAGTAGACTTTTGCAGTAAACAGTTGAAGGGCTGGGGATGGGGTGTTGTTCTGTCATGCATGAAATTTGGGGTATAACCCCCTAATACTATAGCAGCAAAATGAAACAAAAAATGCCAACCTTGGCTGGAGAGATGGCTCAGTGGTTAAGAGCACTGACTGCTCTTCTGAAGGTCCTGAGTTCAAATTCCAGCAACCATCCATAAAGAGATCGGATGCCGAGATTAAGTCCAAGATAGTATGTATTTATTTAACACATTGCCCATGTATTTACAGCAGTACCAGCCTCCAAAGGAGGCAACTGCTGCCAATAGTCAGGAAGCCCTGGCTCTCTCCCCAGAGGACACAGATGAAAACACAGACCTAGCCAAACCCCTGCGTGCCCTGCCTATAGGAAGGAGTTCAGACAGCCCAGGTTCTTGATGGGCTTGTCTGTACATAGACCTGATTTCTCTATTACATGTCTGAGGGAAATTAGAAGGCCACAGATTCTGCTCTGCATTCTCTGTTACAGTGTAATAGTATTACTCTGAACACAAAGGCTTTGAACATACTTATTTTCTCGTACTTGTCATATAGCTGACTCAGCCAGGGATTGTCCAGGCTGGGCTCCCAACTGAAAACTCCAAAGTGGACCTCAGTCTTTAGCTGCTGAAAGCATCAGTGTTTTACTTGCACTTCTGGGTCATCTGTGCATTGGCCTCTGGGAAGTCACCCAGAACCTGGCCTGTGTTGTTAAACCAACAGAGAGACTCTCTGCTAGGACTTTAAGCCTCACAAACAGGAGGTACTATCACCTTTATTAGAGATAACTCAGGTGCTGCTCAAACTTGAGGAATTATACAAGGGGTGAACACCATTAGGTTTAGTGGAAGCCCAACCTCCTGGGAACCCCAACTCTTTTGGACACCAGGAGTTGAAGATTTGTAATCTCGGATCATCCAAGTTTACTCCTGCATGCACACTATCTTCTTAACGCCGCCATCCTTGATCAAAAAGAGCTTTTGGATTGTCTGACTGGGAGCTCTGTCCTAGAGACATATGGCAGTTTCTTTTCCCTAGGGAGGTTTCTTGTCCACCTGAGCCTGTGTGATCCTGGCACTGCCATCCCTCAGAGGCACCGAGCTGCCAGGCTTGCTTGTCTCGGCAATAAGTTATTCCCCCTTCTGCTCAAATACAAAAAAGAATCAGGGATTTTGATTGGGGGCAGTTTGTTTTGTTTCTTGTTTGTTTTGTTTGTTTGTTTTTCCTGTTTTCTTTTTTCCTTAGCTGACCTCGTTGTCTTTTCAAAAGTTTGCTGGAGTGGTAGACTGTCAGGGCCTATGTGCCCTGGTTTAGTAGAGTCAGACTTCTACACACTTCTCTTGTAATCTATTTATAAATAAGGAGATAAATGATTAGGCCATTGGTAGTCACTCTATAAAGGTAGACTTGAGTTGGCTCTGGAAACCATTAAGAGTATTATGGTTGGTTAACTTGGCCTAGAGCCTCTCTTACCTACTGGACTACTCTTTCATTGACTTGGGAAAGACCTAAGACTATCTAGCCAGGTGGTGGTGGCACCCACCTTTAATCCTCAGAGGGCAGAGCCAGGTGGGCCCCTGAGTTTGAGGCTAGCTTGGACTACAAATTGGGTTTTTTAGGACACCCAAAACAGTACAGAGAAACCATGTCTAAAAATAGTACCACCAAAGTCATAAAAATGTATAGGTTTGTGCAGTAAGAATTACAAAATCCTTGCTGGGCATATTGGTGCAGGCTGTGATCCCAGCATTTGCAAGGTGGAGGCAGGAAGTATGGCATTTATAGATAGCCTAGCCTATATAGCAAGAACTTATCTCAGATAAACAAAATTGCAGAAAAAAGTTACTAAGTTCTTAGGCTAAAATAATAAGGTGGGGTTTAGTAGGGATAATTGCAATTTACCATATAGTTTGTGCTGGTTACTCTTATATCAGTTTGACACAAGTTAGAGTTACATGAAAGGAGGGAACCTCAATTGAAACACTCTTTCATGATATTGGGCTGTTCACAAAGCCTGCAGGGTTCCCCCTTCACTGTTTGTTTGTTTGTATTTCAAGACAAGGTTTCTCTCTCTGTAGCTCTGGCTGTTCTGGAACTAGTTCTGTAGGCCAGGCTGGCCTCAAACTCAGAGCTTCCCCTGCCTCTGCCTTCCCAGTGCTGGGATTAAAGGCTTGCCCCACCCCCACCCCCTGAACATTTTCTTGATTCGTGATTGAGGGGAGAGAGTTCAGCCTGTGGTGGGTGGTGCCACGCCTAGGTTGGTGGTTCCTGGCTTCTATAAGAAAGGCTGAGCAAGCCCTCAGCATCAGCTCCTGCTTTCAGGGCCTGCCTGTGTGAGCTCCTTTCCTGACCTCCTTTGATGATGAACAGTTATATAGAAACATAAGCTGAATGCACCCTTTGCTCCCCAAGTGCTTTTTTGGTCATGGTGTTCAGAGCAGCAATAGTAACCCTAACTAAGACAAGTTTTAGAAAACTCTCCTCAAAAAGTTGAGATGCATTTGGTGACCTTTTTGTTATCTGTGGAGGCAGATATCACCTAAATCTCCCAGAATGTTTATCCAAGACGCTCCCTCCTTAGACCTTAATTTTTAATAGAAGCCATCTTTAGGGGAGATGTCATATATTTTATAGCCTGCTGACCTCTTTGCTATCCTTCAGAGACCATACTAGATTTCTAAAGAACCCATCTTCATGGTCACATGTACTTGCAAAAGAGATTCTAAGTAGTCACACCTTAAGCTTTATTGTGCTCCTGGAATTGGAATGATTATTGCCTGGAAACCTTTCCCCAAATTGTACTGTGTTTTAACTGACAATACCACCTGGTGTTAGACCCAAATTCTGGTCCAGGTTGACTAAGCCAGTCTGAACTGAATTTTCTCTTCTCTGGTCACTACCTGCATGGACACTTGCAGGGTCCCCTGAGTCAAATCCAGGGTTTCATGCATGCTAGGTAAACATTCACTCCTGAGGTCCATCCCCCATCCTAATCCATATTAAAAAGAGAAAACGGGGCTGGAGAAATAGCTCAGCAGTTAAGAGCACTCCCTGTTCCTGCAGAGGTGCTGGATTCCATTCCTAGCATCAACATGGTGGTCCACAGCCATTTGTAAATGTAACTCCAGTTACAGAGGATCCAAGCCCTTTTTCTGGCCTCTTTGGGGCATGAACATGGTACACATGAATCCTGGAGTGTACACACACACACACTTTAAAGCCAGGAATGGTGGCACATGCCTTTAATATCTGTACTTACAAGGCAGAAGCAGGTGTGTTTGAGGTCAACCTGGTCTATATAGCAAGTTTTGGGACAGTTTGGACTATATAAAAATTCCTTGACTCCTCCCAAAAACCTTTTATTGTCCCAATTAACAAAGCTCCTAAAATGGGGGTGATGATTGGGGCTTCCACACACTAGGAGTTTTGTGGTTTACTTTGGATTTCACGATTTTTAGAAGTATGTAGATAAAACTGAGGCCTTTACAAAGTCATCTGTCTTCTAGCCTGGACTCTCAAGAGTTAATTGCAGCCGGGCAGTGGTGGCGCATGCCTTTAATCCCAGCACTTGGGAGGCTGAGGCAGGTAGATTTCTGAGTTCAAGGCCAGCCTGGTCTTGGATACGGAGAAACCCTGTATCAAAAAACCAAAAAAAAAAGAGTTAATTGGAGAAACAGTTCCCATTTGGTTGATAACTGTGTGAGTGTGTGTGTGTGTGAGTGTGTGTGTGTGTAAGTATTGCCTGTACTATGCTCATGCCTGGTATGTCTTCCATATATATATATTCATCTCCTACTTTGTGCACAGTTATCTTTAACTCTCAACTCTTTGGAATTGATGGCATTTGTCACTTTTATAGGCAAGAAAGTAAAGAACCAGATTGACCTCTGCAGATTAGATGTATCTCTAAAGAGTCGATTGGCTTCACTCTAGGGAGGAGTCAGGGTGGCCTGGGGGAGGGGAATGACACACTTCCCTCTTCTTTTGCTTAATTCCAGAAAAGCTGCTCAGTAACACAAAATAATCCTGTAGATTGATACTAGCTGGTATTTATTGTGTCCTTAAATGCACAGCAGCTTTTAAAGGCTCTCGACTTGTAATGTATTCAGTCCTTGTAACTCAGTGCTGCCAGTGCTTTTGTTACCTCGCTCTGTACTCATGCAAACTGAGGCCAGGGAGTGTTGGGGATCCAGGGTCTGACACAGACCATCAGCTTTGAAGTCCGTCGGCTAGTGTTTGTGCAAGGGTGCCGTTTCCTTTATTCTGAGACCGCCTCCTGAATCCCAGACTGACCTTGATCTCCAGCTGTTGCTGAGGCTAACTGAATTTCTAATTCTCCCGCCTTTCCATCCTAGCACTAGTGTTGGAGGGTAAAAGATAATTCCTCTTACTGGGTTGAGGGAACTGTGAATGGAGACCTTTAACGAACAGTATTTTTTCTCTTTCCTTCTTTGAAGAAAATTGAAGAAAATATTTATCTGTATATTTTTATCTGTTTGGGTATTTTCCCAGCATATTTATCTGTGCATCACATGAATGCAGTATCTAAAGAGTCCAGAAGAGGACGTCAGATCGCCTGAGATTGGAGCAACTGGGTTGTGATCCACCATGTGGCTGCTGGGAATTGCACTGGGTTTTCTGCAAGTGTAGCTCAGTCTGGCCTAGAACTTGAGACCCTTTTGGTTCTGCCTCCTGAATTCTCTAATAACAGGAGCCTCCTCTTGACACGAAGCTACTGAGCTGAGTTCTGAGGCATTGTGGTGCTTGGCTCCATCATGGGCCATTAATTATAGTCTGTGGCCTCTGCTTACTCGACATGGGAGGCTGTGTGTTTGTTTGCAGTCTTTAACTTTTTTTTTTTTTTCAATTGGCACATGTAACCTTTCAAAGCTTAGTAAACACAAAGCTCTGTATAAATGCTGTTGTGGAGGCCCCTAGGTTTCATGAGGAGATCTCTGGCTTTGTCCACACAGGCTGGTAAAGACTGGTGGTGAATCTTGAGTCTGGTCTAGCTTACTGGCCACAAGGGCCAGCTTGTCATCTTGTTTTCTGCCCCAAGGTCAGCAAAACCCTGAGGATATTAGGCTGTTACAGATCAGTGTGTCTCTCTCCTTTCTAACACAGAATCAAGGTTGTTTCCTAGAAGTTGGGTTTGACACCCAGACAGTGCTTTGGGAAGTAACATCGTGTCTTGATGTCTGGGGCAGTGTGTCTTGATGTCTGCCACTCTGCCACTCTCCCTAGTTGTGTGCTGACACATGGTCCACAATAGCTATCGCAGACCCAGAGCTCCTCACGCTTGTGTGTGGTTGTTTGTTTACAGTTCCAAGTACTTTGAAGAAAACAGATGACTTGGTGACATTGAATGTGCCAGCTGTGGACCTAGACCACAAGTTTCGATGCAAGGTTGTGGACTGTTTGAAATTTTTCCGCAAGGCTAAATTGCTGCACTATCATATGAAGTATTTCCATGGGATGGAGAAATCGCCAGAGCCAGAGGACGTCCCAGGGAAGACACATGTACAAACTCGGGGCTCTGCAGTGTCTGACAAGGCCAGCCAGGAGAGCCTGACTAGGAAGCGGCTCTCTGCCAGCTCCCCAAGTAAGTATCTTGGTTCTGTGGACTGTCCTAGGAGTGCCCTGACATTTCTTAGATGGAAAGCTGCAGTAGGTTGACGGTCCAGTGAGGAAGTGGCTCTTGGTAGTGACACTGTAGAACTGAAGCCCTCCGGGAGGAAGCAAGCTCTGCCCCTCTCTATGTTCATGTGACATTGAAAGGGTTGCTGCTGGAGGCTGTGGCATTCCTGGAATGAGTAGGAGCTCTGAAATCAACAGAAGTTGTCCCAGAACAGATGGGTGCCTCTTAGACCCATGTCCTGTTCCTGAACGCTCACTAAAAAGCCTACTTAATTCTGTCTGTCCCTGGGTGCAGGTGTGAGCCCTCCACCCCTTCACTGCACCTCAGGCTGCTTTGTGCAGAAACCACGGAACACATCCGCACAGCCACCACAAAGTCTCCCTTTCTGTCCTAGCAGAGAGACACCCTTCCTTTTTATTTTATTTTATTTTTTTGAGCTTGCTTAAAGAAGTTGAGAATTAGGTTTCCAAGGGTATTTCAGAATGATTAATACCTTTATTTTTGAGACAGTATCATTTATTTCAGGTCAGCATAAGTATTGAGAATGATCTTGAACTCCAGATCCTTCCATCTCTACCTCCACAGTGCTGGGATTACAGGAGCATAGTGCTATAGCTGTCAAATTTCCAATAAACTCTACACTCTTCTAAGGTTATTTGCATCTGAGATTGTAGTATCGCCACATAGGTTTAGTTTGTTTTGGTTAGTTAGATATTTTGTACTAAAGTGTATATGTATTGAGCTAGCAGGATGGCTTAGTGTGCAAATGAGAGCTGGAGTTTAGATCCCTAGCCCCCATGTTAAAAAGCTAGGCACAAAGATTCTGGGGCCATAACCCCAGATGTAGGGAGGAGGAGATAAGGATCTCAGAGGCTCAGTGGGTCCAACTATACTAGACTAGCCAAAATGGTTTCCTCCTCCTAAAATGTAAGGGGGAGTGTGAATGAAGGCACTCACCATCAGTGTCTGGTTTCCATACACACGTGCAAGTGAGAGTTCACCTGCACAGTATGGACATATCCATATATCACACATTTCCTATAGGCAGTGCAGTTTGGAATGTAGGGGGGAAGCACCTGCTAGTGTCTCCGGGGAGTTTAAGATAACGATTTGTGGGACAGTGGAGCCTGACCAGGGATCTAAGATCTCTGGCACATGAGAAGGCAGTCTTTAGTTGTGTCAGGAAGACTCAGTGTGTCAGGACTACCTTTGGTCATGCATACTGTGTACTTACCAAGACTCTGAAGCGTGTGTGGTGCACTATTTTTTAGTAGCCACAGTTTTAAAAATGAGGAAATAAATAGTGCTCTTAATAGTATATTTATGTTTAGTATATCCAAAATGTTCTTGTAGCACCTTGTGGCAAATTTGGTCAATGACAAACCATGTATACAACCATAGTGTTATAAAATTATGCTATCTCGTGATATTGCAGCCTTCGTAGTTTGTGCAAGCACAGTCTGTGATAACTGGACAATAAAGTCACCTAAGCATGAGCTTCTGAGAACATACCCTGAGTAGTTGACATATAAACTTAACTATTTAGTGTGTGTGTGTTCAATATAAAAATCATGACTTCTCTATTTTATACACTTTTCTTAGAAGTCAATCTTTAAAAACCATGATGTGTTTTCTGTGTACTAATCACAAGTCAGTACAAACTTGCTTAGCATTTTAGGTGCCCAGTAGCTATGAGCGAGTGGCTAATGGTATTCAGTTTATGGGCCTGTGTGGGCCTATTTCCCTTCAACTGGTTTTGTACTTGGTGAGACTAACAGCTGAGTTAGAATGAGCAGCACAAGGAAGACCAGGTATGGGGACCACTAGGCAGAAAGGAGCCGTGTGAACTACAGTGGGGGACGCTGACCATCCTACTGCCTTTATTTACCTCGGTCCTGCTTGAGCCCCAGCAGGGGTGGCTAGTTTTCAGAGAGGACTTGTATAAACCAGATTGTAGACTGAGGACCTGCTCTTATAAAACAATGATCACCACAGGGAATGTTGCTTATTGAGCAGAGGACCAGAACACTGGACTCAGAATTGCTCCAGGCTTAACTAAGTCAGCCTGTTCACTTTGCAAGGATTTTTGCCCTGCACTGAGAAGGAGACCAAGGTCAAAGTCCTGTGCTGGGAAGTGCTTGTGGTTGTGGCACTCTGGTACTGAGTCAAAGGCTGCTTTATTTCTCTTGGTTGAGAGGTGCTTGATCTTGATACATATAGCATCAAAAATACTGCCCTTTTTGGAGACAAGTTCTCACTATGCCATGCTGACCAGCCTGGACCTTCCTCTGTAGACCATGTTGATCTTGAATTTACAGAGAGCTGCCCATCTCTGCTGGGATCCAAAGTGTGTCTTCTTGTCTCTGGCCAAACACTGGTACTAATGCTCTTTAAAGGAAGAGAGAAGACCTAGGTAGTGGTAGCACACACCTTTAATGCCAGCACTCAGGAGGCTGAGGCAGATTTCTGAGTTTGAGGCCAGTCTGGTCTACAGAGTGAGTTCCAGGACAACCAGGGTTATACAGAGAAACCCTGTCTCGGGGGAGGGAGGGGAGAACTGCCAGGTTTGTCCCTGCCTGCACACTGACTTTACCACCGTGAACAATACTAATGGCTACAGAAAATAACACCCACAATGCCCAAAGGTTAGTTTAGTCTAAAGTCCTGGTATTCCCAGGGTAGGAAAGTGGTGCAGTCGAGACTGGCAATAGGTAGTAAGCACAGTAGCTTCTCCTCCCATCCATGATACTCTTTCTAGGTTAAACCTGTGCACGGGAGCATAGGAGGCTGGTGATAAGGCAGGATTTCAGTCCTGGAGACTGGTGCAGTGGGAGAGAAGGGAGCACTTCCACATGTGTGCCAGCATTTCTCTCCCACAATTCTAGATGCCAGGAATTTTTGGTTAAGGTGTCCCTAGTGTGGTTCTTCTAGTGAAGGGTCTCCTCCCTGCATCCTCACATGCATCTCTGGCTCCCTAGAAGGACACTAATACCATCAGGAAGTTACTGCCCTCATGATTTCAGATACTTCTCAGAAATTCCTTGTTTAGATACCATCACACTGCACATGGGAATCCAGGCAGGGTGGTGCCCATAGTGCCAACTCTCAGGAGGCAGAGGACAGGTGGATCTCTGAGTTGAAGACCAGTCTGGTGTACAGAGTGAGTTCCAGGGCAGCCAAGTCTACACAAAGAAGGAGAAAAAAATTAAGGGTTGGGGAAATAACTCAGTGGCAGAGTACATGCTGAACACACATAAAGCCATGTGTCCAGTCCTCAGCACTGCCAGAACATGTCAGTGTCAGGGATGAGGGGCTGAGAGGTAGCATGTAGTTCAGGTATGTCAGTGTAACACAAGTGTCACTTCTTAGTCCAGGGTGAGCGTGGTAGACACCTGAATTCAAGGGTGTCCAACTGTCACTCTGTATCATGTCTCTGCTGTCTACAGATCTGTTGGACCGCATTCATAGCTGTCCTATGATGTCCATGGCTAAGCACCACAGCTTGGACCGCCTGCTGGATAGTGCCCAGTAGTGGAAGAGACTCTGGTGGCACCGTGTCCATTTATGCAGAAAGGATAAATTGAAGGGAGAAATCTGTGCTGCACTACTGGAAAGAAGATGGGGGTTGGGACCAGTGTTACAGAGCTCATGTCCCAAGACTTCTAGAAGATAGATTGCAGTAGGGATCCTGCTTGTGGTTTAATAATAAAGACTTAGAAGCCGAGTGGTGGTGGCGTACGCCTGTAATCCCAGCACTCTGGGAGGCAGAGGCAGGCGGATTTCTGAGATCGAGGCCAGCCTGGTCTACAGAGTGAGTTCCAGGACAGCCAGGGCTATACAGAGAAACCCTGTCTCGAAAAAACCAAACCAAAAAAACAAACAAAAAAAAAAAAAAATTGAAAATACAGGGGCAGGCTGGAGAGATGGCTCAAAGGTTCAGAGCACTGACTGCTCTTCCAGAAGTCCTGAGTTCAATTCCTAGCAACCACATGGTGGCTCACAACCATCTGTAATTGGGATCCGATGCCCTCTTCTGGTGTGTCTGAAGACAGCTACAGTGTACTTATATAAATAAATCTAAAAAAAAGAAAAACTGACACAATATATGGGCATAGGTCATTGTAACATGTATACATATATATGTATGCACGCGTGTGTGTGTGTGTGTGTGTGTACGTACACATGCACACACTTTTTTTCTGACAAGGTAGTCTTGCTGGCCTTTGAAATTTGTTTGTTTGTTTGTTTAAAATTTTAACCTATGTATTTGAGAGATAGTTTCACTAGATAACTCTGGCTGTCCCGGAATTTGCTATGTTGACCAGGCTAGCTTTGAACTCGCAGAGATCTGCCTGCCTCTGCTTTTTTAGTAGTATTGGCAAACTTGCCTTTAAAGGATCAAATAAGTCACTGTTGTCACTGCTCACTATGACAGCTGTGGACATGCGGCGAATGAGCGCTGCACACTTCACCCAGCCCCTTCCTAGTTTCCAAAAGGCCTGTGGTGGTGGGATGGTGTGCTGGCAGCCCACGCTGTATCCCCCAGAGGCAGGAAGGGGCTCTCCTGGGCAGGGGCAGGTCCAGGATTGTGTGTTGGTTTTTTGCCTAGGCATGCTAAGATAACTAAGAAAGGAATAAGATCCTACAATTGAAGACAAAATACTAAATAACAACTCTTGAACATGTGCTTAATTCTAGCTGCAAAAGAGAAGGAGAAGAATAAAGAGAAGAAATTCAAAGAACTTGTGAGAGTGAAACCAAAGAAAAAAAAGAAGAAGAAAAAGAAAACCAAGCCTGGTATTTTCCATGGAGGGCTTCCCCACTTAGGAAAGAGCAGGGGGCCTTTCTTAGGGCCTGTGGGCTCAGCCTAGCATGGGTCCTGAAGAGGATGTGGGTTGAGGTTGAACATGCAACCAGCTCTTACAGAGATTGAGTTTATTTACTGTTATTGCACTTACGTTCTGATGTGTGTGACTGAAGGTATCCACATGCAGAGAGCATGCGTGGAGGTGTAAGGACGAGTGCTCCTCCCACTGTGGGCTTCAGAGATTTAACTTAAGTCACTAGACTTGTTTGGCAAGTATATTTTCCCACTGAGCCATCTTCCTGGCCCTCCAGCCAAGCCTCAGAATGTTTGACTGGCCGCTGTAGATGCCTCCCACTTGTAGCACTGGCCAGTGTGTCCTGTCTCAGGGAAAGATACACATATGCACAGGAATAGTGTGTTGCTTAAGTCCCTTTCCCCTCCTATGTTTTTGAGACGTGGTCTTTCTTACTATCTCAGACTGCTCTCAGCCCTTCAGCCCTTGAGCTTAAGTGTCCTAACGCCGACTTTACATTCATGCGTGATCCTTGAGGTTTACTTGCATAACTGTTACATAGTCAATTCTCAAGAATACCTCTAGTTGTTAAAAAGTGTTGAAAACAACACTTTTAAGAAAATCTCTGCTGTAACCTTGGGAGCTAAATAGAAGACATGTTTTATTATCCACGTGCCTCTGACTTATGAAATCCATTTTATCATAAAAGGAAAGGGGCAGGGGTGGGGAGGAAGTGTTCTCAAAGGTGACTGCCATTCCCCCTTTCCATGGTGTGCTGCACCTAGGCCTTCGACCTTTGTCAAATCTCCAAGGCTGTTACTGGATGGGGTTGCCTCTGGGGCCTGATGCTGCTTCAGTTGCTCATTTGTGTCTGATGCTATTCTTGTAGAATGTCCCTGCAGTGAGGACATCAGTGATACTTCCCAGGAACCTTCTCCACCCAAAACATTTGCTGTCACCAGGTGTGGGTCCTCACACAAACCTGGGGTCCATATGAGCCCGCAGCTCCATGGTTTGGATAATGGAAACCACAAAGGGAAATTGAAAGCATGTGGTAAGAGCTCATTCTTACATGGCGGGCTGTTAGAAAGTATGTGCTGTATGACATGGGTGTGGTGTAGAATAAGTACTCAGTGATTGCAAGTAGTCAGTGAGAAGGTCTAGCCTTATCCCTGCAGTTGGCTCTCTTTCTCCCTACTGTGTGCAGAAATCTAAAGGTGGCTATGTACAGAAATAGCTATAAGCCAGGTAGGTCCTGGTGGCTGGGCATAACTAGAACGCATTTTAGAATCCTTTGGGCGGTGTTATATGTGGGTCACAAGAAGTCACTCTTCTGACAATGAACTCAGTGATACTGGGATCCCCTTTGTGTTTCTTCTGTGAAATGGGGACATTAGTTAGCCCTGGTCAGGCAGCAGGCATCATTTGAGCTATTCTAATAAGAATAGAACTGAAAACCGAGTCCTATTTGCAGGCCTGTGGAATCCTTGGAGGAGTCAGGTGGAAATAGTGTGAGGTACACAGTTATCTGTGAGTTTAGAACACTGACTGTTGGCTTCCCTTTCCTTCCAGAGGAGGATAATTTGAGTGAGTCCTCTTCTGAGAGCTTTCTTTGGAGTGACGAGGAATATGGTCAAGATGTTGATGTGACCACCAACCCAGATGAGGAGCTTGAAGGCGATGACCGCTATGATTTTGAGGTGGTCCGCTGCATCTGTGAAGTGCAGGAGGAAAATGACTTCATGATTCAGGCAAGTAGTTTCCAGAACACAGGTTAGAGGAAGCCAGACTGGTCCTAGGACTCTCCTAGTGTGAGGTCAGCAGCGAGTGAGCCATGTGAGCAGCCCTGTGTGTGCAGAACTCACAACGTTAGACTGAGCTTGTTCTTGGGAATTCTAGGCTGCTGTAAATACCCATGAATAGAATGAGAAATCATTGAGGCCAAAGGGGAAGGCCTAACCTGTGGTCTCACAGGGAGGAGTTGGACAACATGAACTGTGGAGAGGCAATTCAGTCATCTTTATGGGCTCATCTTCTCCTTGCGATGCATTTCCCTGGTAGCCTGAAGGAAGAATGGAGTCAGGCTTTATCATTGTCCATCTCTGTTACTTGGCATGTGTGTGTGTGTGTGTCTGTGTGTGTGTGTACATGCATGCATGTGTGTGTGCTGGCAGCAGTGTTCCCAGGGAAAGGATCGGCAGCCACCATGCGTCTTTGCATAGGCTCTATTAGGAAGAACAGGCTTTTTATGCTCTTTGCTTTCCTGGTTCTATATATGTGACATCATTGAAGTTGATTTGATTTCTTGTGCATAGTTGCTTTTATGCCTTTTGGTCCTTTTGTTGATGGTTTGCGGGAGGTGCAGATTCTCTGTCTTAGTTACTTTTCTGTTATGATAAAATATCCTTACAAAAGAAACTCAAGGGAGAAGTTACTGTGGCCCACCATTCTAGATGGGTGCATAGGACACAGAACAGCACGGTAGCAGGAGCATGAAGCCAGCTCCTCATATTACCTCAGTGTCAGGAAGAAGAGTGGGACTAATCCATGCATCCTTGCTCGCATGCTGTGCTTGGCTTACCTTCTCTACTCTGGCAAGTTTAGCACCCCCTGCCTAGGAAATGGCAGGGAAATGGCAATGTTGCGGTCCCATACCCCTACTCACCTTTCTACAGTAATCCTGAATAAACAGACCCAGAACCTCACCTGATCTAGACGGTCCCTTAGTGAGAGACTCTTCACAGGTGATAGAGAGTCAGGCTAATGAAATAACTAGTCTCATTTGGCTCCGTTTGTCTCAAACGTGCTGTATTTTCTGTTTTGTTTCCTAAATGCTGAGATTATAGATACGTGCTACCATGCTGTCTCTGCTTCTGAGGTGAAGACAATTGTGGTTTCTTCTAGGACTTGAGAGGTTTTTTTTTTTTTTTTTTTTTTTGGATTTGTTTTTTGTCGAGACAGGGTTTCTCTGTGTAGCCCTGGCTGTCCTGGAACTCACTCTGTAGACCAGGCTGGCCTCGAACTCAGAAATCCGCCTGCCTCTGCCTCCCAGAGTGCTGGGACTACAGGTATGCGCCACCACCGCCCGGCTGTGATTTTGTTTTTTAAGCCCGTACGTGTGATTTATCCTCCTGCAGCTTTGTTTTGGTGTGGCCTGAGAGCTGTGGCTTCCCAGTGTACTGACAGTGTGCTCCCCTTTTGTTTTTGTTTTTGTTTTTTTTGGGGGGGGGGTGGATTTTTGGATTTTTGGTTTTTTCGAGACAGGGTTTCTCTGTATAGCCCTGGCTGTCCTGGAACTCACTCTGTAGACCAGGCTGGCCTCGAACTCAGAAATCCGCCTGCCTCTGCCTCCCAGAGTGCTGGGATTACAGGTTGTGCTCCCCTTTTGAAGTGTGGCTTGATTTACTGCCTTTCTCTGTACATTTGGTCTCTTTCTGGATTTTCTCTCTTTTCTGTGAAGCAGAGACATAAGAATACAACAATTCTATGACATTATGTTTTTGTAATATTTAAAAATCCCTGGCAGGTCAGCCCCCTCCTTTTCATCTTTCTTCTTTGCATATATTTTCTGACTACTAATCTTAGAATTCTGCTTACTTTAGAGCTATCAACCAACTTCCTTATTTGTTGAGGCCACAATTGTTGTATTCCATAGCTGCCTGTAGCTATTACGAACTGGGTTGCTGGGTTGCTGGAACAGAAGCTGCGGGATGGATGGGGAAGGGGTGAAAAGAAGGAGGGCCAAGACAATATTTCACTGATCAAGGCCGGAACTTTAATGGCGGTCGGACTTTTTAACAGTTTGGGCAAACCCTTCCCCCCAGACCCCCGGCTGAGTTCCAGTGGAAGTTGTCTAGCTTCCCCTTGGAGGTCCTTGTCTTGACTGCTCTGGCAGCTGGGTGGGTTACCTGCTTAATTCAGGAATTCCTAGACCTGGAGGAACAATGAACTTAACCTTCACTGAGCTTCTCCACCCTAGGATAAAAATTCCTGCTTTACCCTACTTCCCTATTATGTCCTAAAGGCAGTTTCCTGCCCGAATTGTCCTTGACCAACTTCAAACTCAAACCATATGCATGACTGCCCCAATATGGCTCTGTACACACAATATTTTATAACCCCAAGTAAAGTTGATGCTTTTAGAGTAATGATTCCCTTTCTGCTTCCTGGCCTCTGGCAGCACTCCCAATACCAGGGAAGGCTTTGCAGGAATCTTTGCACTTGGCTAAGTTCATGTTGTTTCATGTGCCGTTGGCCACCTGTGCAACCTTCAGCAAGTTTTAAGAGTAAATGCAAAGAGCTAGCACATGATGGCTCTAGGAAGCCAAAGGGACTTAGATTGTCTGTTAATAATAAAGAAACTTAATAGAAAGCATTGTGCTAAGTTCATTGTGGGAGGATGTGCGTGTGACCCTAGATACCTAACAGACAGCCCATAGTGTGGGCAGGAACAGTAGCCCATCTGTTCTTGGGGAAACTGAGGCCTAGGGTTGAGATTTGAAACTGCAAAGTAGAACAGTAATATATTCTGAGAGTATGAAGCGGATTCACTCACACCCTGAAGTTAACAGGAAGTAGAAGCAGAGAGGCGGGAGTGGTATCAGTCAGTCTGAAGTCAGTGCTATTCAATTGATCTACATTTTTGCTTTGTGTTTTGTTTTCGATACAGGTTCTAAAGTATCCCAGGCTGGCTTTGGTCTCGCTGTGTAACTGAGTCTGGCTAAGCTTATCTTTGTGTCTCTACTTCAAGTGCTGGGATTACAGGCATATTCCACTACACCTTACAATCTAAAGTCTTTGTGTGCCGTAGGCTGTACCAGAGATGATCGCCTCATATGGGCACTTCTGAAATGGCACCTGGGTCTAAAGAACTAAGGACTCTTTGACTTAATTTGTTCACTATGAGTAAACCTCCTTGTGGTCAGTGTGGACTAGCTGTGTCAGTCATCGTGTAGCTACAGCTTTGTTGGGTAGCAGTCAGAGGGGAGCGCTCCCCCATTTCCTCTCAGCCCTGTGGGCGGTGCTTCAGGTGACTCCTGCGTTCTGACTTCTGTTGCTTCTTTAATTCTCAGTGTGAAGAGTGTCACTGTTGGCAGCACGGGGTCTGCATGGGATTACTGGAAGAAAATGTGCCGGAGAAATACACCTGCTATGTTTGCCAAGACCCTCCAGGTAGAGATTGCTGGAGCTGGGGTGTGAGCATCATGGGACCTCTTCCTTAGCACAGCAACTGCCAAGACACCATGTCTGTGCTCTCGATGAATCTTTGCTAATGGCTAGGGGACTCTGCTCACCTTTGTTGCAAGCCCACCTGGTGGCCAGACCTGAACGGAGGTGTAGGGATGTGTCTGAAGATGCTTACCTAGCAGAAGGCCTGGTCCTGAAATGTCTCGGGGAACACACATGCTCTTGTTAACACGTAGCACAGAGGTCCTTCAGTCTGATGAGACAGATCCAGTGTTGAGCGCTCTGGGAATTATCCTGTTGTTCTTACTCGGGGCCTTGCTGATCTTTGGTTCAGCCAGATTCGGCAGTGAGACACTTTCTTCCTGAGAGCTCTGAGGATGGGCGTGCGGCTCTATTGGTGGCATTTCGGGGATGTGAGAGGGCACATCTGCCCTCCATTGTCACTGCCCCTGGTGGGGAAGAGCCGTGCATGCTCCTATGCTCTAAGCAGTGTCTCGGTGTGCTCTGGAGCAGGGCCATTGGTTCCATGGTTAACGGGTTGTCTGTGGCTCTGGGCTGTCGCTTCCACCATGCCAGGTTTTGTAGTGACTGAAGAGTGAAGGAGTCAGATTGGAAGGTGCTGCCTCCTGAGCTTTTGGAACGGGAAGTGCTGCCGAGTCCCTGAGCTTAGTTTTCTGTCCTTTCTAAGGAGGTTTATGATGAACAGCGCCTGGGAGCCATCCAGGTCATCTGTTATGTAACAGATGGGAAGCAGGGGTCCAAAGAAGGGAAGGGGCCCTGTCATCTCTCTAGTTAGGGCCAGGTAGTCTGGTTGGAAAGGGGCCTGGAGCCTTCTGTTCACTCTGAGTCACATTGGAGACACGTTGCTAGGGACTGCAACCATCAATAAGATGGTTTCTTTTTCTCTGGCTTTTAATGAGACTGGGGATAGAAAAAATAACAAGTTAAATAAACACAAGACAGGTCTACAAGTGAAGATAGGAGGGAAAGCAGTGAGGGGAACCAGGGACTCTGAAATGGCTTTGGTGCTGGCTGGAGGCCAAAAGCCCTGCCTGAGGAGATGGGGAGCACCTGTCCTGAGAGGCCTAGGGGGATGGAATGCCACTTCAGATAGGAGCACTGGAAGAAAGAGGTCAGGCCACGAAAGAGAGAAAGAGAGTGTATGTGCGTGTGCGTGCGTGCTTCTAAAACTCAGATAAGCCATGATAAGGGTGGAGTGAGGAGAGGAAAGAGAAGCATTCTATTCGCCTTAATAAATAGGGTTGTGAGGTTTCCTTCTGTGAACAGTCAAAAGCTGTGGAAGGTTATGAATAGAGGAGGGAAGGAAATGACTTAAATCTGAAGAGGTAATTCAGCTGGCCATGGTGATGAACATCTGTATCCCAGAACTCTCCAAGCAGAAGCAGGAGGAATGGGTTTAGAGCCAGTCTAAGCTGGTTAGTTTGAGGGTTGTCTGAGCCACATGAGACCCTGTCTAGAGAAGGGAGGCGGAGATAGTTGAAAGGAGGAAGACTACGTCTCATTCCTATGGATGGTGGAAGCGACCATGCCTTAGTCCTACCTTGTCTCCAATACCTAGTAGAGGTCACGGAAATGTGATCAAAATGAGTGCAGCAAAAAAAAAAAAAAAAAAAAAATGAGTGCAGCAATCAGAACACAGTTCTGGAAACTCAGGGCAGTAGGACCGCTGAGGGGACAGCCTGGGTTTCCCTCCAACATGTTTGACTATTGTAATGTCGTCACTTTAGGTCAGAGGCCGGGCTTCAAGTACTGGTATGACAAGGAGTGGCTGAGCCGGGGACATATGCATGGACTGGCATTTCTGGAACAGAACTATTCCCATCAGAATGCCAAGAAGATTGTGGCCACCCACCAGCTGCTCGGGGACGTTCAGAGAGTGATCGAGGTGCTACACGGCCTGCAGCTCAAAATGAGCATCCTGCAGTAAGTGCAGCGCTTGCAGCCTTGGGCAGGGATCAGCTTTGGCTCTCAATTCAGTCAGGTCTGGGGAGAAAGTGGAATGCCATAAAGAGTGATAAGTTTGAGACCTGAACCAAAATATCTGCTGCTATTCTGAGCGTGTGGCTTAGGGGTCGAGTGATTGCCTAGCATGTGTGGCGCTGAGTTTGAATCTCAGTACCCTCACCACACCCAGCTCCCCCAAAAGTCAGTTATGTAATAAACATTTCTTTCTAAAGCAATGAACTTTATTGAGGAATTCTTTGCATGTAATAAAGTTCACTTCTTTTAAAAACCTTATTGAATTTGATAAGTGCAATTACTCATACAACTAACACTGTAAACCAGGACATGATATATGCATTTGGTTTCTTTTGTTTTCCCCATGTAGTGCAGGTATGTATGTGTGCACACACAAATGGTACATGTTCAGAGGTCAGGACAGTTTGCAGCAGGTGGCTCTGTCCTTCTACCATGTCTTAGCCTTCCCTTGAGAGATGGAATTATAGATGCTGGCCACTGTGGTGTAATGTACACGCTTACCAGGTTGCTCTGTATTATCTTCGCATATACAGTTGTTTTACATTGAGTCTTTTTTATATTTATAGTGAGGGCTTTTTAAATTGTGATAAAATATACATAATGCCAGATACCAAATTTACCATCTGAACCTTTCAATTTATTTTTTTCTTTTACAATAGGATATCTTTATTTAGTATTGGCTGTCCTGGAACTAGATATGTAGGCCAGGCTGGCCTTGAACTCATGGTGGTCCTGCCTTTTGCCTTCTGAGTACTGGGATTAAAGACATGAAGCACCCAACTCTTAATTTGACCAGTCTGGTCTTAAATTCCTGAGCTCAAGCAATGTTCTTGCTTTGGCCTCCAGCATAGTTGGGATTACAGGATTGCATGCCATGACTGTTTTCTATCTTAGTGTTTTTCTGTACATTTCTGTATTGTGAAAGTCATTACCCAGGCATGCAGCTAGTCTCCAGAATTCTTTTCATCCCACAAGACTGATTTCTCCATGCACTGAGTAATCTCCAGGTCCCCCAGCCTCTCAGCCCAGCAACATCATTCTGTTTTCTGTCCCTGTGACTTCAGCTTCTGGATGCCTCAGGGAAGCCATGGAGTATTTACCTACAGTTTATTTCACTTGGCATAATACCTTCAAGGTTCATCTGTGTTGTATTAGAATGTCCTTCCTTTTTAGAACAAAATGTGTAGTATTTGCATATCACATTTTGTTTATTCTTTCATCCTAAACACCCATGATTAATAGGCAAAGAAGCTTAAGTCTGCTGCCAGGGGGACTGCTGGTAGCTCAGCAGTGAAGAGCTCTTGCTGCTCTTCCAGAGGGTCTGTGTTCAGTTTCCAGTACCAACATTGGCCA
Source organism: Apodemus sylvaticus (assembly GCF_947179515.1). Classification (NCBI taxonomy): domain Eukaryota; kingdom Metazoa; phylum Chordata; class Mammalia; order Rodentia; family Muridae; genus Apodemus; species Apodemus sylvaticus. The sequence continues at coordinate 141,775,514 of NC_067476.1, forward strand.
ACTTAACAACCATCTGTAATCCCAGCTCTAAGAGATGCAATGGATGGTCTCTGGGATCATCTGAATGCATGTGCATGCACACACATACTTTTAAAAAAATGATTTATTTATTTTTAGTTTATGTGCATCGGTGCTTTTACCTGCATCTATATCTGTGAGAAGGTGCTGGATCCTGGGAACTAGAATTACAGACAGTTGTGAGCTGCCATGTGGGTTAAACCCATGTCCTTTGGAAGAAGAGCCAGTGCTCTCGATAGCTGAGCCACCCTCTGCCCCCTTAAAAATAAAAGTTTTAAAAATTCTTCTAGGCAAGTCATTGATAACACTTATTTGTCCCTGTCAGAGCTTCATACAGAGATTCTAGGCCTTCTAGAGCTGGGTTTGGCCACTTGTTTCCACATAGACTCTGGGGACACTGTCACCCCACTGCCCTCCACATAGGCTCTGGGGACACTGTCACCCCACTGCCCTCCACATAGGCTCTGGGGACACTGTCACCCCACTGCCCTCACTGTGCTCTCCAGCCACCATTCACCATTGTCCTTTTCTCTTCCTCCGTCGCCACCTTTCTTTCTTCCTTTTAGTGATCATAGGTTGTAGAAGTTCTGTGTGCTTGTGAAATGGAAGGTGGGCAGGTGAGAACTGAAAGGTGGCGTGAGTCCCTTTTTAATTTAAAAAGTGTGTGCATGTAAACTATGTTCCAGGAAGCAAGCTGGAGAGATAGCTCAGGCTCGGAGTATGCACGACTCTTGCAGAGGACCCATGTGGCCCCTGGCCCCTTCTCGGTACAGCTCACAACTGCCAGCAACTCCCCAACTCCAGACCCTCTTCTCACCTCGGTTTTTACATTTAATATATTTGTGTGTCACAGACATACCCTGGGCACAGACATATAACTTAAAAATATAATAAATCTTAAAAATGATGATATAGACAGACAGACAGTTAGTTAGTTAGTTAGTTAGTTAGTTTGTTAGTTAGTTAGTTAGTTAGTTAGTTAGTTAGTTAGTTAGTTAGTTAGTTAGTTAGTTTGGGGCTGAGCAGGTAAGTAGAATGCTTGCTTAGTGTGCTCAAAGCCCTGGGTTCAGTTCCTAAGTTCCTAGCACATGTATACATATATACACAGCCATACCCACACCTACCACACATGCACACGCACACACACACAGCTCCCACACACTTTCCATGTACTTGTTCCCACTGAGAACAGTATACTGAAATAGTTTTCTCTTGTTTCCCAATTTTACAGTTGCTTAAGATGGACCAGATGAGTGTAAAGACCCTCTGTTGGGTTAGCAGTCCAGGAGAATGGTTCCAGGGGACTGTGACATTCATGCAGTCCTCCTGCATCAGATGCAGAGAGGAGGCTGTCCTGTGTGATGGCCATCTCTGTCCTTTATTGACCCTGGCTACTTTTTTCTTTGGAATGGTGTAAATAGAAGACTGTAATTTAAAAAAAAAAAAAAGAAAGAAATTTATTATTAATGACCACACATACTTACCCACCCCAGCACCACTACATTTTGGTAACTGGTAATTTGGTAATTATCAATGCTCTTGAATGTCAGGGTTATTTTGGCAGTTGATTGAGTTTAGGTTGTTGTTAGTAAGCCACATTTGTTTTTACTGCATTTTATTTATTTGAGTGCATGTGCCACAGCTTTTATGTGTGCAGGTTAGAAGAATATCTTTTGGTAATTGGTTCTCTTCTACCATGTGGTTCTGGTTATCATACTCAGGTTGTCTGGCTTGGCATCAGGCACCTTTAAAGTCAGGGCTGGTAGCTGACAGAGTCTCCACTAGTAGCACCAGTTTCCAAAAGAAGCCAGAAGCAGCCTGAGCTCACTGGCCGCTGCTCAGCACCCACGTCTAGTTGCATCCACTGTGCCTGCAGTGGGAGCCTAGGGACGTGGCCTCCTAGGAAACTGAGGGTTTACATCCCGGTGTGGTAAGTGGGTAGATATCCCAGGTAGAGGCCACTGTCCCTTACAGGAGAATGTTTGAGAGGAGCTTTGCAGTAATGCCAGCTGCCCTCGACACTGTTTCCTTTTGCCATCCCCACAGAAGCAGGGAGCATCCTGATCTGCAGCTGTGGTGCCAGCCCTGGAAACAGCACTCAGGGGAGGGGAGAGCACATTCCAGACACATCCACATCACAGACACCAGGAGCGAGGAGTCCCCGAGCTATAGAACTTTGAATGGGGCGGTGGAGAAGCCATCGCCCCTGCCCCGGTCTGTGGAGGAGTCCTACATCACCAGTGAGCATTGCTACCAGAAACCTCGCGCCTATTACCCTGCTGTGGAGCAGAAGCTGGTTGTGGAGACAAGAGGCTCTGCCCTTGATGCTGCAGTCAGCCCCCTCTGTGAGAACGGCGATGACCCCCTCTCCCCTCGCCTAGGCTGGCCCATCGACCAAGACAGGAGCAGAGGGGACATCGATCCCAGACCCAGCTCCCCAAAGGTAGGTGTCTTGCCTGTACTTACTTACTCCTTCCTTGCTGAGTGCTGGGGCGTCCTGGGCTAGCCTCCTGTGGAAGACACTTCTTAATAGATTAAATATGCTCATCAGAGGGCTTTTGGTTTTTGTTTTTCTTTTTTTCTCTTGCTAAGGTGTATACAAGCGTAAGGGACATACTTTAGTCAAAGGTCATCAGTTCCAGGAAATTCGACAAAATGGCACAATGGGAGGGCCAGGAACAGAGAGAGGAGAAGTTTAGAAGTTGATTCAAAGTTGGAAAAGCTATAATTAAGGAAATTTTGTTTTTTCTTTAGTATCATTTACATCATAAATAGATGCTAAATTATTAGCATGAACTTAGTCAAGTATGGCATTAGACATAATGTTTTTAAGAAAATTGTCATGAGGGGTTAATTTCATTCAAGTCTTTCCTACTCTGAGCATTTTTCCCAGGAGCCAGCCTTTTGTTTGTTACTTAGTTTTTGTCATTATTAAGTCACTGTTATGAGGGCTAGGTGTTTTGCCAGAGTCTCCATCTTCAATTCTTCATGAGTGCCACTGTTCTGTGTTCTGTGCAAGAGGCCTGTGTGGTTTCAGGTCTCTGCCTGTCATCCCTACTTTAGCCTATGGACTGGACCCAGCAGCTTAAATGCACTGGTGTGTATTGCCAAGAGGGGCATCCTCACGCTCCGCCTCTGTCCTTATCTATGGACATCTGCTTAGGGTGTGAGAATGGTCTTTTTGCAGCAGATTAGTTTCTATTTTAGGTTCAGTCACTTTGGTTCTGACTCTCCTCATCAGATCCATGGAAAGTTTCAGAACATCGCTTTGTATACAGGAAGCTCTGTTTTGTTTTGTTTGTTTGTTTGTTTGTTTTTTCAAAACAGGGTTTCTCTGTGTATCCCTGGCTGTCCTGGAACTCACTCTGTAGACCAGGCTGACCACGAACTAAGAAATCCGCCTGCCTCTGCCTCCCAAGTGCTGGGACTAAAGGCATGCGCCACCACCACCCGGCTCTAACTGTTATTGTGAATTGATATCATTCTAAATAAATGAACAAAAGTTTTCGATCTGAATCTAGGGTAAAAGACTAACAGTCCTGTGAAAACACAGTGTAAAATCTCGAGGTTCTTACTCTCATCAAGGCAACCCCCTGATAAGCTGACTGTAGACCAGCACCATAGTTTGAGAAAACTATATACCTGTTGCCAGTAGGAGAACTACCTCACCAAGGCCACATGTTCACCAAGAGACAGCCAGGACTCCCTAACTATGACAAGAACCTAACTGTCACCAGCATTGCTCTAGGCAGCCCTTGGGGTTCTGAGAGGCCTGCTTCAGGCTGGGCCAGCTGAGGAAGCATCTGAGCCTGTGGGTGCTGTCCTGAGGCTTGGCGCCTCTGTGCATTAAGCACTGTACATGACAGCGGGAGGATGGGCGCTGCCTTTTCAGAGGGTTTTAATGCTGGCTAGATGGAGAAAAGCTGGCTGTCTCTTCTCAGTGATTTACACATCATTGCATGCCCAGGTGAGGGAATACGTTTCCAAGAAGGTCTTGCCAGAAGAAACGCCTGCGCGGAAGCTGCTGGACAGAGGTGGAGAAGGGCTGGTGAGCTCTCAGCACCAGTGGCAGTTCAACCTGCTGACACACGTGGAGTCTCTTCAGGACGAAGTAACACATCGCATGGACTCCATTGAGAAGGAGCTGGACGGTAGGTTCTGGTCTGAAATCAGTCTCGCTTCCCCTCTGAAGTTCACAGCTTTGCTGTCCAGGGACAGCTGTCTTTTTGCCTCTTCAGCTCCATCTCTCCTAGTTCTCCCCTCAGTGAGGACAAACGTAACTTTTGTTTTTTTGGGTTTTTTTTTTTTTTTTTTTTTTTTTTTTTTTTTTTTTTTTTTTTTTTTTTTTGGTTTTTTGGATTTGGTTTTTTCAAGACAGGGTTTCTCTGTATAGCCCTGGCTGTCCTGGAACTCACTCTGTAGACCAGGCTGGCCTCGAACTCAGAAATCCGCCTGCCTCTGCCTCTGCCTCCCAAGTGCTGGGATTACAGATGTGCGCCACCACCGCCCAGCTAAAACGTAACTTTTAAAATGTATTAGCCACTTACATAGTCTGGTGCCATGGGGGAGGAGGGCTCGGTCTTGCGTCCCTTATCCTGTTCCTTCCGCAGTGGTAACTGCAGGTCTAAGGAGAGCTTAGTGGCCAAGCGCGAGCTCAGCTGGAGGGAACTCTGAGCACCATCTTCAGTCACGTGGCGTGGCTCATGTTCCTCTGTGGTCGGGGCCATCCTGACTGAGGCAGAGACCATGCCAAGCTTGTTGTGTTTCCTCTTGCCTTAATCCTAGCACTTAAGAGACTGAGGCAGGACTGAGTTCAAAGCCAACCTGAGCAACATACAAGGGTCCTGTTCAAAGAAAAATTAATGCTTTTTCTGTTGGAGAGGGACTGATGAGAGTACTGAAGTAGAACGTTTACTGAAGTAACCGGAGTTCCCTGCCGCCAGATGAAGAGAGGGACAGGCCCACTGACATGAGGCCCCATGGCTTTTATTATGTATGTGAATGCTCTCATATGTACCAGAAGAGGGCGCTAGATCCCATTACAAATCTTTGTGATCCACCTTGTAGTTGCTAGGGATTGAACTCAGGACCTCTGGAAGAGCAGTCAGTGATCTTAACTGCCCAGACATGGCTCCAGCCCACCTGAGGGTCTTCTTGATCTGTGTGGAATGTTCTGTGGTTGCCCAAGGAATTCTTCCTCAAGAGATAATTCTGGGCCTTCACAGATCTTACCTCCGTGTCACCTGTCTAAGTGGCCAGTGGTTGGGGTGGTAAACCAGGCTCTCTCTGGCTTCCCAGAGGACCTCCCATGTGCCCCGCTGGTTTGAACCCCACCTACCTTCATTACTTGAAGAGGTGCCAAAAAAACTTAAAAATGAAGGGTGAAGGATGAAGTTTAAAACTTTCATTTAGGAGGCAGATTAGTTTTGAGACAGGATCTGTGGGCTAGGCTAGTCTTGAATTCAAGAGACCCCACCTGATTGCTGGAATAAAAGCTAGTGTAGGCTTACACTAACTTGTTAAAGGGAGAAAATAAGTATATTTTATGCTGCTGATAATTGTGTATCAGGAATTAATATGAAGCAAATCAGAACTGACAGTGATTTTTAAAAAAATAAAATAAAAAAAAATAAAAAACCAGACCTTCTCAAAGTCCCTATAGATTTTCTAGCAGCCCCACTTGCCCGATTTGCAACCTGGAAAAGCTTTGTCTTCAGAGCCTTCTGGGCTTTGCTGTGGCAGAATAACAGCTTAGCCTTGTGTGTGTGGCTCCTTAACATTATTAAAGCAAATGCAATTCATATGAGTTCCTAAGCTGCATGGGCCCTCAGCACAACAGCTGGATCTGACCTGACTGATGGGAGAGGGCAGACATCATTTTGTCACTAACTAGGCCTTCTTAAGGACGGCACAGTCATGAAGCATTTATATTGTCATCGCTGTAACCAAATACCTGACAAAAACAACTAGAGGGGAAATTTGCTTGTTCATAATCTCAGCGTCCAGTCCATCGCTGCTTCGTCTTGCCATGGTGGTGGAGCACGTGGGGAGGCACCTGTCTATGTCATGGCAGTCAGGGAGCAAGGAGGAAGTGGTCTGGGCCTGACTCTCAAAGGCAGGCCCTTAGTGACCTGCTCCTCCACACAGAGCGTCACCAGCTGGAGGCCAAGCATTCGACAGAAGCCTATGGTCCATAGTCCACACTGCAAACCTTAGCATTAGGGTTTTGTGCCCTGGAGCGGTGCCTTGTGGGGTGCTAGTACTGAGGCAGTCTGTTAAAATGGCTGTGCTGAGGTTATGGGCAGTCAAGTTCTGAGCACTCACGCGGTCCTCTCTTTCCCACCTGCAGTGCTGGAGAGCTGGCTGGACTACACTGGAGAGCTGGAGCCCCCGGAGCCACTGGCCAGACTTCCACAGCTCAAGCATTGTATCAAGCAGCTGCTGACTGACCTGGGCAAGGTGCAGCAGATTGCCCTCTGCTGCTCGACGTGAGACTGGGCACCCAAGACATTTGGAGCACAATCCTGGCACATCTGCCAGGGGAGCTTCGCGTATTTAAGTAAATAAACTTAGCATGCTGAATGCACGTGAACTGACTGACTTCAGGGATTTGGCCAGGAGTGTGATGGACATTGGGACAAAGAGACCATTTTGGCTGCTGGAGGACAGGGCACTCTTGATCTGGAAGCCACTGCAAAGGCAGCACATAGTCTTAGAATCCCATCCCGTGCACATGGTTGGACGAAGCAAGTCTTTGCACATCTTCAATTGGAATCGTGCCACTGATGATAAACAAAATGAGAGCCAAAAAAAAAAATCTAGTAGGAAACAGTTGTAAATTCAATTTGCAGTTTATTTAATTGACTTTTGAGTCAGGTAGAGGCATGTGCCAACCCCTCTGGTTTGTCTGCCTGGTGTGGCATGTGGGCAGCGGGCACCGCTTTCAACCCTCAGCTTCACTGGAGTGTTGGGACTTCACTGTGCCGTGCGGTGTTTGAAGGCTGGGGCCTGACTGCTCTGCTTCCTCAAGACTTCATTTTCTCACCTCGTCTCTTACACGGTTCATGGTACCAGGGACAAGGTTTTATGTTTTAAGTCCAGAGTCAGCTGGGCTGTGGCTTTGGCAGCCAAGTGAAACTGCTGAAGGAGGAGCTAGACTCTTGACATAATGAGAATCTACAAGGAATTCCAGAAGGAAGCCGTCAGGGTCTGGAACCCAAAGGACAACACTTTCTACCCACTTACTAATTTCAACAGCTTCCCAGTTCTATTTAAAGTTATGAAAAAAAGTTTCCCAAAATTTTTGAACTCTTTTACTGTAAAAATTTGTTACGAAGAACGTGGGGATGATTACCTTATTCTATGTCTCCTCAGCACACTTGCAGTCCTGTGCGTTGCCTGCTCCCCTCCTCCCTGAGGCGAGTGGAGCACTTGCCGCTACACAGAACACTTTAACTTCCTGTCTGTATTACTTTGTGAGATGAAGGTAATTATGCTGCTTATGGTCCGGGTACAACCTCTTTGTACCTTCAGAGAGATATTTGTGCTATTGTTTCCCAGGTTCTGGTTCCACATGTCATTGCTATGTTGTTCAGTTGGTTTTATCTTACTAGGCAAAATGTAAAAGGTTCCATGCCGTGAGGACTTCATTTTCACCAGTTTTTGCCTCACTAACTTTGATTTATCCATCAACACCCACAGGTTCATTATCAGTTTTGGAATCTGTAATGTTCTAGGCTGCAAATATTTACTATGTAAACATCAAGGAGCCAATGTCAGTAGCTACCAACAGCAGCACCTCTAGCTGCCTCGGAAGGGTTAAGTTTCAGGCTTGATAGGCCATCGCGTTCATAAATTCAGGCATGTGTACAGAGAAGTTTCAGGGAATGAATGCCCTGTCTAAAGATCTGTTCACCATCTGATATAAAATGCGCTGTGGGGCAAGCGTGAGTTGATGTGGCATAGCTTAGGGAATGTGTGAACCGGAATTAAGCCAACACAGTCCCTTACAAGAGGCTGCTTCCCACTGCGCATTCATGTTTTCTTGTGGGAAGAAGTACTCCAGAGTACACCTGCCATCAGGGTTCTGATAACTTATCGTACGCCTACATTTTGAGACTTGTATGATGATTGTCTGAAGGGAGAAGAAACAAGATAATTATAGCTACAACTGTGAGGTATGATGATTGTTTACTAGATACTAACTTGGGGGGAGGGCGCATCAAAGTGGCTTAGTTGGTAGAGGTGCTTGCCACCAAGCCTGCTAACCTGAGTTCGATCCCCAGGACCCAATAGAGAGAATTGATGCCTTTAAGTTGTTCTATGACACACATACACACAAACAAATGTAATAAAGGATTCTAAATTAAGGTTTTTCTTTTATGTAACTACTCTTGAATATCACATCTGGGGAAGCTGTAACCTTGAAGGCAATCAGTTTTGTGTCCTTCAAAGAAGGAAGCAGAAACTGAATGATCCTAATTTTGCCATGTGGTCATTACTGGGCTTATCATTTAGGTTTTGTCAAGGATATAATCTGGTTCCGTTGTGACTTTTGTTTTTAGGGAAACAAAACAGGCCCCCCTCCCCCATATTCTGATAACCCCAGTTCTTCCCTAACTTGAAGCCATGTTGAGGGACTCCACTCCCAGTTCTTGGGGCAAAGTGAATTCACCCCTAAGTTTGGAGCACTGGAATCTGTTATTTGCAAACAATATTATCATTTATAAAGATGTGCACTACCTACATTCTGTCTGTTAAAAAAAAACTGTCCACCTATACAAAGTCAGCTTGACAAACAGTTGTGGTTTGATCATTTAGTGTATATGCAAGGTGGATCCTGGCTGAGCCAGCACTGCACTGTGGGGACGTATCTGTGTTTACGCGCTATTAGACAGAAGGCACTGTACAGATGAGTGTTGCTCTCAAGCAATATTTGCAAAACATGAAAACTTCTGTATCTGGAAAAATAAAAACAGGTTCCTGTTGCTATGTGTCAGTCACATCCCTGAAGTATAAAAGATGGTGGGTTTAGAGGCAATGTCTCACTATATAGCCCTGACTAGCCTAGAACTCCCAGAAATCCCCTGCCTCTGTTCCAATTGCTAGTATTAAAATCCTGTCCCATCACACCCATTGTTCTTTAGACAAAGTCTTGCCTTGAGCTTATGTAACCCAGAGTTGGGCTTGAAACCATGGTCCTGTCTTGATCTCTGAATATACCACCATAACCCAGCAAGGATCAAATGCTTTGTACATTATGATGAGATCAGTCTGGTCCACAGAGAAAGTTCAGAGACAGCCAGGGCCACAAAGAGAAACCCTGTCTCAAAAAACAAAACGCCTGCTGGGCAGTGGTGGTGCATTCCTTTAATCCCAGCACTTCAGATGCAGAGGAAGGTAGATTTCTGAGTTTCAGGCCAGCCAGGTCTACAGAGTAAGTTCCAGGATAGGCAGGGCCATGCAGAGAAATCTGAGGGGTGGGACCAGGAGGGACTGGGGCAGGGAAGGAGGGCTTGCTCACGAGTGTGCGGCACTCCTGGGGGTTGACATCTTACAGAGGCAATTACTGAGAGGCTAAGGAAGGAGAGGAATAGGCATTGGTGTTGAGGAATTCATGATAAACATTTTGATCATGGCCACTAGTTTGTTTTTAAGGTCATGAACCCTAAATAGTTTTAGGCAAAACATTTCTCAAATAACCAACATGTATACATAGAAAGCCAGGAGACCTTGACCCATAGGTTAAGGCAAGGAAACAGATGCCAAGCCTTTATATTTCTTCCAAAGATTTATTATATGTGATAATATGTATAATAGTAATATATATTATACTGTAGCTGTCTTCAGACACTCCAGAAGAGAGCATCAGATCTAGTTAGTAATGGATGGTTGTGAGCCACCATGTGGTTGTTGGGATTTGAACTCAGGACCTTCAGAAGCTCTTAACCGCTGAGATATCTCTCCCCTCCCCATGCCAAGCCTTCTCAGTCCCTTTCACAGGACACCATATACTGTGTGTGTGTGTGTGTGTGTGTGTGTGTGTGTGTGTGTGTGTGTGTGTAAAACAAATGTGAAAGAGGTTATACGAGAGGGAGTAGTGGACAAGTGGAAATTATGGAAAGTACACATGAACTTCTCAAAAGAAAAACTGAAAAAATGCTGTTCTCAAAAACACTTCCCAAGTAAGCGTTGGTAACTTTCAACAAAATTATGGGAAAACAATGTGTTGTCCGGTTGTATTGATCCCAATTGATCTTTAAGCTGCCGAACATAAAGTGAAACGAGAGAGTTCGTTTTCCTTGGTAATATCAGTTCTGTTGCTTTAGTTTTTGTTTTTGTTTTTGAGAGGGTCTACACAGCCCAGGCTGGGACTCACTATGTAAACCAGCTAGCCGAGCATTTAATAGTGCCAGTTACTGTATTGCTCTGCTTTCAAAACACAGAGCACTGCTGAAGGTCAGATACTAGATAATGTGAGGCAAAGGGTAAAACAGAACACTATACACTACAGAAACCTCATTAACATGGCCTTTTGCAAAACAAAACTCAACAGTGTTTAGAACTGTGGGTGTGGTCTAGTCCTAGTCAACCAGGTGAGGAGGAAATTTCCCGCCTAAGGGCACACAGCTCCGCGCATACTCGGTGACCCAGAAATAAAAAGCCTTACTCTTACAGGTTCCCAGAATCCTCTATCAGCTGGAAAGGTGGGCATCAAGTTCGTAAAATAAACCCAAAAAATGAAGGACGAACGGCAAGACATACCAGACACCGGAGCTGTCAAAATCCAACTTTTATTAACTCGGGGTAGGGTATTAGTCCAGGGAGCCCCAGGCTCCGCCGCTCAGCCGGTGATGCGCACGTCCGCGCGGCGCCTCAGCCGCCGAGCCCGGGCCGCCTCGGGTAGAATGGCCTGCAGTTGCTCCTGCACCAGCATCTCCACGATCTGCTCCTTGGTGCGGATGTCGGGCCGCAGCCACTGGCGGGACAGCTCCCGCAGCTGCCGGAAGGCTTCCCGGGGACCGGCTGCGTCCTGATAGCGAAACTGCCGGAAGCGCTGGCGAAAGGTCTCGGGGCCCAGCCGAGAGGCTCCGGGCCGCGGGGCGGCGTCAGCCTGCGGCGCTGCGTTCAAAGCTGCGGGCGCGCCGGGGAGGTCCCGGGCTGGGGAGCTCCCGGAGTCGGGTTCCGGGTCCGCACAGTCGCCGGCTCCTTCCTGCTGCTCGGGCGGCGCCGCGGGGCTTTGGGCGGCCTGGCTGGGCTGCGGCGCCGCCATGACTACGGCTGTCGGCGTCACCCTTTGTTTCGCAGTTACGCGCTTCTTCTGCGTCTGCACCGGAATGAGGTAAGAGAGACCCGCTGAAGGGCAGAGCCCGCACACCCCGGCGGGACCCGGACTCGGGACAGGTCGCAGGCGAGCCGAGCTTACCTCTACCAGCGAAGCTCCTCGGTAGCCGGAAATGGATAAATCCGAGAATCCGGAAGGCGCGTCCCTTTCAAGTCACGTGACGTTTGAGCTGGAGAAGTCCTTGGGGTCGGTAGATACCAGCTCTTCAGACAGTAAGGATGGCGGCAGTAGAGAGCTCCCATTGGAGGAGACGCGGAAGCCGCGGAAGCCGCAGACCGAGGAGATGGAGACGCAGAAGACGGAGTCGAAATCTGAGTCTGAATCGGATTCTAGATCGGAGGAAGAGAAGGAGAGAGAGGCCATGAAGTATAAGATAAAGGCGGATCTAGCCCAACCGAAGGACCGTCCTGTCATGCAGGTGACCTGCGCCTGCCAGGGCAAATGCTGGCCCTGGCTGACAGTCCTGGGTAAAGGAGGGTGATGGTTGGCCAGGAGCTTGGGCGGATGACCTGGGTGGGACAGCGGGACAGGGGCTCCAACTACTTTAAAAAAGACTACCCTGTAGTGGTGGCGCACGCCTTTAATCCCAGCACTCTGGGAGGCAGAGGCAGGCGGATTTCTGAGTTCGAGACTAGCCTGGTCTACAGAATGAGTTCCAGGACAGCCAGGGCTATACAGAGAAACCCTGTCTCGAAACAAAACAAAAAAACTTATTAAAATCCCAGATCTAGAGGCCACCCCTGAGCCTGAGACTAAATAAAGTGAGCCGAGACTCTCAATGAATACACAAACCTTCTAGAAAAGGGGAAACCATTTGAAATGTAAATAAAAAATGTATCGAATAAAACAAACGAACAAACAAAAAAAATACACAAACCTTGTCACCTGCATAGGTGCAGTAGATCTCACTTTATTTTGAGAAGGACAAAGTATTTGAGGGAAAGAGTTTTAGACTTTCCTGGCCCAAAACAAATGCTCAGGGCTTCTTTGTCATTATTTTTGCTTATCCTCGAAAACCAAGAGAAAGTGATTCGGTGGGTAGTACTTTTTAACTTGAATAAGTAGTAGGGGACTGGAGAGAAGGCTTAGTAGTTAAGAGCACTGACTGCTCTTCCAGAGGTCCTGAATTCAATTCTCAGCAACCACATGGTGGCTCACAGCCATCTGCAATGGAGTCTGATGCCCTCTTCTGGTGTGTGTGTCTGAAGAGAGCAATGGTGAATACATTAAATAAATAAATAAATTAATAAATAATAAATAAGATTAATAAGTGGACTGTAAATGACGATGTCCCATATGGTAGCCATTTGCTTCGTGTATTTACTAACCTTTGGAATAATGCAAATACCTCAAATTGAGATGTATTATAGTGTAGAATACACATGTGTCTGTGTAGGAAAAGAAAAGGGTTTATATTTATTACATATTCGAGTATGCTATGTAATTTTGTATGTATGGGGTAAAATAAACTATATTATTAAATTTTACCTGTGTCTTTAATTTTAAAATACAGCTACTAATGAAAAATTTAAATTACACATACAGTTTATAGTGTATTTTTGTTGACTAGCTGCTGTCTAGAGTGTTGTCAGAGCTAGGGAGGTAGTGTGGTTGGTAAGGATGCTTGGGATCCCGACGATGGGATGAGATGAGCATGGTGCCCAAGCTTCGTGAATGCACAGCTCTGAGCAGCCCACGAATGTCCTCCTCTGTTCTAAAAGCTGCTAGCCTCCGGACAATCTAATCTTCCAAGATGACTGATTTAATTCATCGTCTCCTGGCTTCTGACTGAATTGCTCTGCTTGGCCTCATACTAACTTTGGCAATCTGTTGTAATCTTCTGGCTCCTCTGTCCTCACCTGTGTCTACATAGTTCTCTCTGCAACCTGTGCCTGTAAAACTGTCCTGTTAAACTGCCAAATACACGCCACACCACACCTTTTCCCCTCTCTCTGCCCTTCAGTAGTCGTTTCCAGTGCTGTTCTCCTGTGAGTTGGGCATATCTTATCTCTGACTCATTCTGTCAAATCTTTCTCTGATTCCACACTTTGTCTGTCTGCCCCTTAATTAGAATTCGCTTTCCAACCAACCTGCTTCCTTCTATAAAACTAATCTAGCTTACCTTCATTGTTAAGAGATTAAGGTATGTACTAAGGAATTAAAGGTGTGTCATTCCAGCCGTATTACACAGACCTAGAAGGTCTTTGAATGTGATCCCTTGCTGGAGCAGCCGTATTGCTGGATTAAAATTCTTCTACTGGTGCTTGCTGTGCTAGCACAAGGCCCCGAATCTCCCCATACCCAGGTAAAAACCAGGCACGGCTGAGCTAGCCTACAACCTTACACAGGTAGAGCTCAAAAGAGCTGTGTGGTTAGCCTATCCAATATATACTTCTAAATTCAACCTGAGACCCTATCTCTATTGAGTAAAGCACCCTCTCCTGAACTCACACACCTGTGCACACGCATGGATTAAGTACACACACACACATTTTCATTAGGTCAGGTGCATTGCCTTCAGCCTCTGAGCTACAGTTGTTGCTGTTTTAATCTATACAATAAAAAAATCTGAATGCAAGAACTTGAATGGAAAAGAGAAATAAAAAGGAAAGAACATGACTGTGGTTCCCAGGCACAGTGGAGGGGAAGTTTTATTGTAGATAACAAGGAAAGCATAGCCAGAGTCAGAGACACCTGGGAGAGTCCAGAGGGGACATGATCCTGAGCCAGGTGGTGAAGAGAGAGAAGGGGAAGGCAGAAGGGAGAGAGGGGAGCCAGGTGCCACAGCCAGGAAGCCCAAAGGTACAAAGCTAGTAGGTAATCAAAATGGCTGGATGATACAGGGTAGGGCGCCACTGGGCTGCAGAGTTCAGGGTAGGGGGTAGGGTATATGAGCCAGGAGGACTCTGTAATAGGCAGGGACTGAAGGATGCTGGGATAACCTGGTGGCCAGGTTCACTTTGACATATTAAATAGGCAATGCAACCATCTGTCCCAGGGTTTGAGACAGAACTAACTTCATGGGAGTTTCTGTGAGAATTCAGATGGTACCAGCAAGTGCCATCCCTGGCAGCCCCTGGCAGCTGGTACATTCTGTTTGACAGCTTACTCCCAAATAAGTTGTGTATCTCCATTTTCCAGAAAAGGGTAGGCGTCCTGTCTTAGGGTTTCTGTAGCTGTGACAAAATACCAACACCAAAAAGCAACTTGGAGAAGAAAGGATTTATTCAGTTACACTTCCACATCACCGTTCGTCACCGAAGGCAGGGCAGGAACTCACACAAGAACTCACACAGGGCAAGAGCCTGGAGGCAGGAGCTGATGCGGGGGCCTTGGTGGGTGCAGCTTACTGCCTTGCTTCCCATGGCTTGCTCACCCTGCTTCCTTATTAGAACCCAGGGCTTCCAGAACAAGGGGAGCACCACCCACAATGGGCCAGGCCCTCCTACATTGATCGCTAATTGAGAAAATGTCTTCGTGCTGAATCTCATGGAGGCATTTCCTCAATTGAAGCGCCTTCCTTTCTGAAGATTCTAGTGTCAGTTTGACACAAAACCAGTTCAGGCCCCATATGATGGGATCTTAGGCATCCTTGCTCTTCCTTTGAAGTCTGTGCAGAGCTCCTGTAAGAGCCCTGTAACAACCATTAGGACAGATTTCTGATGATCATCATCTTGCCTACCCTTGGAGGACATTCCCCCCCCCCTAGGGGTGTGAAAGATGACCTTGAAAGTCACCACGGGGGGAAGGGTTGTAGTTGCTGACCTGTAAGCTTGGGAGACTTCACCTGCCAATCCGGACAAAGCCTTTTCTTGCTGCTGCTCTAAATCTGCATTTCTGTTAGTTGATCAGCTATTACTTCCTTACACAAGCTGCTCTGTCCCAGTTGTCCCCATTCTCTGACATAGAACGCTATTTGCATTTGCTATTGCCTAAGTTCTTTTCAGAAGTGGAAAGGGTAGAACTCTTGTGTTTGCTAGACCTAGTGGCTTCAGATTTCCTTCTGCCTGGTTCCCTGGTTTACTACTCTATATTAACATTAACAACAGTCTTATTCCTTGCGGTGACAGGCAGCGTTCAGTACTTGTATTCTTGTTCAGTACTTGTATTCTTGTTCAGTACTTGTATTCTTGTACTTGTGTTCAGGGTTTCTATTCCTGCACAAAACATGACCAAGAAGCAAGTTGGGGAGGAAAGGGTTCTTTCAGCTTACACTTCCACATTGCAGTTCATCACCAAAGGAAGTCAGGACAGGAATTCTCACAGGGCAGGAACTTGGAGGCAGGACATGAAGCAAAGGCCATGGAGGGATGTTTCTTACTGGCTTGCTTCCCCTGGTTTGCTCAGCTTGCTTTTTTATAGAACCCAGTACTACCAGCCCAGGGATGGCACCACCCACAATGGGTCGTCCTCCACCCTTGATCACTAATTGAGAAAATGCCTTACAGCTGGATCTCATGGAGGCATTTCCTCAACTGTAGCTCCTTTCTCTCTGATTACTGCAGCCTGTGTCAAGTTGACACACAAAACCAGCCAATACATCTGCCCAGGTTGCTTTTGGTCAGAGTGTTTCAGCACAGCAACAGAAGGAAACCAGAGGAATAGCATGTTAGGGACTGTGGACAGGAAGAAGCCTGGAGCTCTTTTTCTCTATAACTTTTTTTTTTTTTTAACCTGCTGGGTACCAAAGCTGTAATCCTATCATCCCATTGGCTGAGGGAAAGGTATTGGAAGTTTGAGACCAACCTGAATTACATAGTGAGACACTGTCTCAAGAAGATGTAACAACAAAACCCTTCGTATTTGGGAAATGTAGATTCGTAGGAAGTTGCAAAATAGTAGAGAGATTGTATGGTTTTTTAATTGAGCAGCATTTTAAAATTTTATTGAATTTTATTTATCTCATGTGCTTTGGTGTGAGGTCAGCCCTTAGAACTAGAGTTATGGGCTGAGAGATGGCTCAGTTTTTAAGAGCACTGACTGCTCTTCCGAAGGTCCCGAGTTCAAATTCCAGCAACCACATGGTGGCTCACAACCATCCATAATGAGATGTCCCTTCTGGAGTGTCTAAAGACAGCTACAATGTATTACATATAATAAATAAATAAATCTTTGGGCCTGAGTCAACAGGCCAGGAGAGACAGGAGCCAGAGAGAGCAACCATCTGTAACAAGATCTGATGCCCCCTTCTGGAGTGTCTGAAGACAGTTGTAGTACTTAAATATAATACTTACATAAATATAGTACTTAAATATAATAAATAAATAAATCTTTAAAAAATAAAACTAGAACTAGAGTTACAGTTGTGAGCTGCCTTGTAGGTGCTAGGAATTGAAACTTGATCCTTGGGATAGAGAGATGGCTCAGTGGTTAAGAGCACTGACTGCTCTTCCAGAGGTCCTGAGTTCAAATCCCAGCAACCACATGGTGGCTCACAACCATCAGTAATGAGATCTGATGCCCTCTTCTGGGATATTTGAAGACAGCTACAGTGTACTTAAATATAATAATAAATCTTAAAAAAAAAGAAAGTAAGAAAGAAACTCAATCCTCTGGAAGAGCATTTAGTGTCCTTAATCGCTGAGCCATTTCTCCAGCCCCAAGAAATTATATTACTTTGTTTATTTGTTTTGTGGTCTTTTAGTTTTTCAAGACAAGGTTTCTCTGTGTAGCCGTGACTATCCTGGAACTCACTTTGTAGACTAGGCTGGCCTCAAACTTAGAGATCTGTCTGCCTCGGCCTCCTGAGTGCTGGGATTGTGGTGCTTGGGTGGAACACACGCTTGTAGGAACATAGCAGGGGTAGGTATGGGGTGGGCTTGTAGGAACATAGCAGGGGTAGGTATGGGGTGGGCTTGTAGGAACATAGCAGGAATAGGTGTGGGGTGGGCCTAAAGGAACATAGCAGGGGTAGGTGTGTCTTGTAGGAACATAACAGGGGTAGGTGTGGCTTATAGGAACATAGCAGGGGTAGGTGTGGTTTGTAGGAACATAGCAGGGGTAGGTGTGGTTTGTAGGAACATAGCAGGGGTAGGTGTGGCTTATAGGAACATAGCAGGGGTAGGTGTGGTTTGTAGGAACATAGCAGGGATAGGTGTGGTTTGTAGGAACATAGCAGGGATAGGTGTGGTTTGTAGGAACATAGGGGTAGGTGTGGCTTGTAGGAACAAGCAGGGGTAGGTGTGGGGAGGGCTTGTAGGAACCTAGTAGGGGCAGGTGTGGCTTGTAGGAACATAGCAGGGGTAGGTGTGGCTTGTAGGAACATAGTAGGGGCAGGTGTGGTTTGTAGGAACATAGCAGGGGCAGGTGTGGTTTGTAGGAACATAGCAGGGGCAGGTGTGATTTGTAGGAACATAGCAGGGGCAGGTGTGGTTTGTAGGAACACAGCAGGCGTAGGTGTGGTTTGTAGGAACATAGCAGGGGCAGGTGTGGGGTGGACTTGTAGGAACATAGCAGGGACAGGTGTGGTTTGTAGGAACATAGCAGGGGTAGGTGTGGCTTGTAGGAACACAGCAGGCGTAGGTGTGGTTTGTAGGAACATAGCAGGGGCAGGTGTGGGGTGGACTTGTAGGAACATAGCAGGGGCAGGTGTGGTTTGTAGGAACATAGCAGGAGTAGGTGTGGCTTGTAGGAACATAGCAGGGGCAGGTGTGGTTTGTAGGAACACAGCAGGCATAGGTGTAGTTTGTAGGAACATAGCAGGGGCAGGTGTGATTTGTAGGAACATAGCAGGGGCAGGTGTGGTTTGTAGGAACACAGCAGGTGTAGGTGTGGTTTGTAGGAACATAGCAGGGTCAGGTGTGGCTTGTAGGAACATAGCAGGAGTAGGTGTGGCTTGTAGGAACATAGCAGGGGTAGGTGTGGCTTGTAGGAACATAGTAGGGGCAGGTGTGGCTTGTAGGAACAAAGCAGGGGCAGGTGTGGCTTGTAGGAACATAGCAGGGGCAGGTGTGGTTTGTAGGAACACAGCAGGCGTAGGTGTGGTTTGTAGGAACATAGCAGGGGCAGGTGTGATTTGTAGGAACACAGCAGGGGCAGGTGTGATTTGTAGGAACCTAGGGGCAGGTGTGGTTTGTAGGAACATAGCAGGGGTAGGTGTGGCTTGTAGGAACATAGCAGGGGCAGGTGTGGGGTGGACTTGTAGGAACATAGCAGGGGCAGGTGTGGTTTGTAGGAACATAGCAGGAGTAGGTGTGGTTTGTAGGAACACAGCAGGCATAGGTGTAGTTTGTAGGAACATAGCAGGGTCAGGTGTGGCTTGTAGGAACATAGTAGGGGCAGGTGTGGCTTGTAGGAACAAAGCAGGGTCAGGTGTGGCTTGTAGGAACATAGTAGGGGCAGGTGTGGCTTGTAGGAACAAAGCAGGGGCAGGTGTGGCTTGTAGGAACATAGTAGGGGCAGGTGTGGCTTGTAGGAACAAAGCAGGGGCAGGTGTGGCTTGTAGGAACATAGCAGGGGTAGGTGTGGCTTGTAGGAACATAGCAGGGGTAGGTGTGGCTTGTAGGAACATACCAGGGGTAGGTGTGGCTTGTAGGAACATACCAGGGGCAGGTGTGGGGTGGGCTTGTTTAGCTCTTTCTCGCTAGGAAGCAGAAAAAGAAGGAAACAGAAGAAGCCATAGCCATACACAGCCCCCTCTCCCCACAACCCCAGGACCTGTTTCTTCCTCTCAGACCCCACCTTCCACAGTTCCACCATCTGTAATGCTCTGCTATCATGGCTTTAAAGGGTTAATTTACTCTTTAGGATTCACTTGGATCAGAGCCCTCAGGATCTAACTGTCCTTAGACAGGCCATTTCATACATCCAAAGCTGAGCTGAGCTAGGCAGGTTTTGCTTTTTCAAATATTTTTGGGTCTTTTTTGTTTGTTTGTTTTTTGGATTTGGTGTTTTCAAGACAGGGTTTCTCTGTATAGCCCTGGCTATCCTGCAACTCACTCTGTAGACCAGGCTGGCCTCAAACTCAGAAATCCGCCTGCTTCTGCCTCCCAGAGTGCTGAGATGACAGGCGTGCACCACCAGCGCCCGGCTTTTTTCAAATATTTTTAACATTACTACTACTACTACTATTATATTTTTCAAATTTTTATGGGGCCAGGTGTAGTACATGCACCTTTAATCTTTGCACTTGAAGGAAGAGGCAGGACGGTCTCTATATGTTTGAGGCCATTCTGATCTACATAGACAGTTCTTCTTGTCCCAGAAAAAAAGAAATTAGTATGTGTATTTTACCTGCAAATTTGTTGGTGCACTGTGTGCTTATATTGCCTCTGGAAGCCAGAAGGGGGCGTCAGATCCCCTGCAACTGGAGTTATGGATGTTTGAAAGCCACCATATGGATTCTGGGAAGTGAACTCAGGCCCTCTGGAGAGCAGCCTGTCTC
This sequence comes from Apodemus sylvaticus, assembly GCF_947179515.1. Lineage (NCBI taxonomy): Eukaryota > Metazoa > Chordata > Mammalia > Rodentia > Muridae > Apodemus > Apodemus sylvaticus. The sequence continues at coordinate 141,795,259 of NC_067476.1, forward strand.
TTAACTCCTAAGTTATCTCTCCAGCCCCTATCTTTATTATTTTAAATTATGTGTATGTATGTGTGTACACATGTGGGCATGTGTGCGTGAGAGCAGGTGTCCCCAGAGGCCAAAGGCATCAGACCCCTGAAGGAGGAGTTACAGACGCTTATGAGCCACTGGGTATAGACACACTGGGAACTGAACATCCCTAAGAACAGGGAGTGCTCCTCACTGCAGCTCCTGGAGGTTTCTGTTTTTTTAAAGATTTATTTACTTTTTATTTATATGAGCACACTGCAGCTAACACACCAGAAGAGGACATCAGATCACATTGTAGGTGGTTGAGAGCCACCATGTGGTTGCTGGGAATAGAATTCAGGACCTTTAGAAGAGCAGTCAGTGCTCTTAACCACTGAACATCTCTCCAGCCCTGGATGTCCCTTAATATAATCAAGTTGACCGTGAAGTAAACATGTTGATTCACAGAACCCCAGGACAGCCCCTTTGCTTCTCAACTAAAGTTAAAGCTTAGAGTAGATATGCCTAGGCGATGTGGGACCAAGGCTCAGGACCCAGGCTTGTACGGGTCTTTCCTGACACTTGGTAGGCGTACTGTCAAGCTTTTAAAAGTATTGCTGAAGCTGGGTGTGGGGCACTCACCTTTAATCCCAGAGGCAGATGGAGCTCTGAGTTCCAAAGCAGTCAGGGATTTAAAAATAAAATCGTCATGTTCAGTGGTGTGTCACTGTGGTTTTATCTTTTTATCTTTAATTTCTTTTATTTTCTTTTTTAAAGATTGATTTGTCTTTATGTAAGTACGCTTTTAGAAGAGGGCATCAGATCCCATTACAGATGGTTGTGAGCCACCATGTGGTTGCTGGGAATTGAACTCAGGACCTCTAGAAGAACAGTCAGTGCTCTTAACCACTGAACCATCCCTCCAGCCCTTATTTTTAATTTCTAATAACTGATATTGCATATATTTCCTTTTACCATTCCTCTTTTTTTTTTGTTTTTTTCAAGACAGGGTTTCTCTGCATAGCCCTGGCTGTCCTGGAACTCACTCTGTAGACCATGCTGGCCTCCAACTCAGAAATCTGCCTGCCTCTGCCTCCCAAGTGCTGGGATTAAAGGTGTGCGCCACCACCGCCTGGCACCATTCCTCTCTCTTGTGTGGCAAATGTTTGTTCAAATCCACTGTATAATTTTTACTGCTGGTAGTGGTTTTCTTATTTTTGAGGGCTTTTATTTTAGTAGTTTTTAAAAATGTAGCAAGATAATACATAACATAAATATCACCATTTTAACCATTTACCCAAGTGAACCTCAAACTTGCCATGCTGGTCTTGAACTCATAATCTTCCTGCCCCAGCTGAAGTCCTGGGCTATATATATATATATAGGGACGTGCCATCATTATTGGTGCTGTTTTGTTTGTATGTTTGCTTTGGGTTTTTTGTTTTTGTTTTTGTTTTATTTTATTTATTTATTTATTTATTTATTTATTTATGTTTGAGACAGGGTTTCTCTGTGTAGCCCTGGTTATCCTGGAACTCACTCTGTAGACCAGGCTGGCCTCAAACTCAGAAATCTGCCTGCCTCTGCCTCCCAGAGTGCTGGGATTACAGGCGTGTGCCACCACCGCCCAGCTTGTTTTTGTTTTTTGAGACAGGGTTTCTTCGTGTAGCCCTGGCTGTCCTAGATCTCACTCTATAGATGAGGTTGGCCTCAAACTTAGAGATCTCCATGCCTCTAGTTCCTGAGTGCTGGCATTAAAGGCATGTGCCACCACTGCCCAGCCTGCATTGTTTTTGCCTTTGTTTGTTTTGAGATAGGGTCTTCCCTGTAGCCTGGGCTGGTCTCAAGCTTGAGAGTCTCCTGTTTCAACCTCCTAATTGGCCATTTTGGTCATTCTTTTGAGAATGAGTCTCATGTTTCCCAGGATGGCCTCAAACGTGTTTTGTGGTAGAGAATGACCTCACACTACAGAGCCTACCGCCCTCAGCTGCTGAGTGTGTGTGCCGGCATACTCTGGAACTGTTATTGAGTGTCCACTTCTGTGGCTTCTGGGTCACCCACATTACAGGGCACCAGCTGTGATCTAGCCATCTCCCACACTTCCTTCTTTTTCTCATCTAAAACAAACATAGCCCTTTAAACAGTAACTCCCTGTCTTAGTAAGAATTTTATTGCTCTAAAAAGACACTATGAACATGGCAGCTCTTATAAAGGAAAACCTTTCTTTGGGGCTGGCTTACAGTTTCAGAGGTTCAGTCCCTTATCATCACTGGGGGAAGCATGGTAGCGTCCAGACCAGCATGGTGCTGGAGAAGGAGCGTTCGACATCTGGATCCACAGGCAGCAAGAAGTGAAGTGGCTTGAGCTCTTGAGACCTCAAAGCCCATGCTCCAGTGACACACTTCCTTCAACAAGGTCACCCCTCCCAATAGTGCTGCTCCCTGGGAGCCCAGCGTTCAAACACATAAGCCTGTGGGACTGTTTCTCTTTAAACCATCACATTCCTCAGTCATATAGTCAGAAATGAGTACATAAATATATATGTATAGTGCTGGAGAAATGGCTCAGCAGTTAAGAGCACTGACTGCTCTTCTGAAGGTCCTGAGTTCAAATCCCATTGACCACAAGGTGACTCACAACCATCCATAATGAGATCTGATGCCCTCTTCTGGGGTGTCTGAGAACAGCTACAGTGTACTTGCATATAATGAGTAAATCCTTTTTTTTTTTTTTTTTTTTTTTGGTTTTTCGAGACAGGGTTTCTCTGTGTAGCCCTGGCTGTCCTGGAACTCACTCTGTAGACCTGGCTGTCTTCAAACTCAGAAATCTGCCTGCCTCTGCCTCCCAGAGTGCTGGGATTACAGGCATGTACCACCACTGCCTGGCATGAATAAATCTTTATATATATATTTACAAACATTAAATTATGTTATATGTATTAAATCTCTCTATATATTTACAAACATCCTGTTCTGAATTTTGCAGATTAAGCTGTCGTCCACACAGAAGATGAGGAGCTGGGTAGCGAGAAAGAAAAGAGTAAGTGGTTTTATTCTAAAAATTGATTCCCATGTCATAAACATATTACTTGCTTTTACCCTTTGACTATTTTGGATAAAATTGCTGTGATATTGGTCTTTGAATTTCCATTTTCTTTTCTTTCTTTCTTTCTTTCTTTCTTTTTTTTTTTTTTCCGAGACAGGGTTTCTCTGTGTAGCCCTGGCTGTCCTGGAACTTACTCTGTAGACCAGGCTAGCCTTGAACTCAGAAATCTACCTGCCTCTTTAATTTTTTTTTTTAATTTCCATTTTCAATCAATTTATGTTCTTATAGGTGAAACTGCTGGGTCAGATAGCAATTTTGTATTTGTATTTTGTGAGAATCAATCATACCATTTCACACAGTAGGTCTATCTCTGTGAGTCTGAGGTCAGCCTGGCCTACAGAGTGAGTTTCTGAACAGCCAGAGCTGCACAGAGAAACCCTGTCTTGAAAAGTGTGTCATCACTCAGCTATAATACCCAACCTCGTGTGTGTGTGTGTGTGTGTGTGTGTGTGTGTGTGTGTGTGTGTCTGTGTGTTTGTGTATCCATGGCTAACCTTGGGTGTCATTCCTCAGGAGCCACCCATCTTGTTACTGCTGTTGTTTTTAAGATTCATTTTTATTTTGTGGGTCTGAGTGTCTGTCCTGAGTGTACTTCTGTGTATCATGCAGAGGCCACAAGAGGGCCTGATATCTCCTGGAACTGGATTAAAAATGGTTGTCAGCCATCACATGGGTGTTATTTGGGAACCCATGTTCTCCAGAAGAGCAAATTGGTGCTCTTTTTTTTTGTTGTTGTTGTTGGTGGTGTTGTTTTTTGGATTTGGTTTTTTCGAGACAGGGTTTCTCTGTGTAGCCCTGGCTGTCCTGGAACTCACTCGGTAGACCAGGCTGACCTCAAACTCAGAAATCCGCCTGCCTCTGCCTCCCAAGTGCTGGGATTACAGGTGTGCGCCACCACTGCCCGGCTCAAATTGGTGCTCTTAATCACTGAGCTGTCTCTCCAGTCACTCATCTTGTTTCTTGAGACAAGGTCTCTCATTTGCCTGGAGCTCACTGCATAGGATAGGCCGGGTTGCCTGCCCTGCAGACCCCAAGGGTCCATCTCTCTGTGCCTGGGATTGCTGGGACTACTGTTGTGAGTCTGTGCCTGGGACTGCTGCCACCCCTGGCATTTTATGTAGGTGGATCAAGCTCAAGAAAGAATACATATTCTTGCATCTCCCTCCTCTCTCTGCCTCTGTGTCTCTGTGTCTCTGCCTCTCTCTCTCTCTCTCTCTCTCTCTCTCTCTCTCATAATCATTGTCTACAGGATTCCTGGGTCCCTTTTATGGTTTTCTTTGGCAGATCTGTCTGGGAGTGGAATCTAGAACCTTGTGTGTATGCGGCAGGCTGCCCACACATGTGCAACTTCCCGTGTATTTTGTTTCTGAACTGACTTTCGCTTCTCAAAAGCCTGTCTCCCTCTCCACCCTCCTCTCTGAGAAAGGGTATAATAGCCTTGGTTTTCCGGGAACTCAATTTGTAGACCAGGCTGGTCCTGACCTCAGAGATCCAGCTGCCCTGTGAGCTCCTGGGATTAAAGGTGAGTGCCACCATGCCACCTTGATCTCCTTTTATTTATTTTTTTTTTTAATTATTTTTTTAAAATTTTTTTTTTGGTTTTTTGGATTTGGTTTTTTTCGAGACAGGGTTTCTCCGTAATAGCCCTGGCTGTCCTGGAACTCACTCTGTAGACCAGGCTGGCCTCGAACTCAGAAACCTGCCTGCCTCTGCCTCCCAGAGTGCTGGGATTACAGGTGTGCGCCACCACTTCCCAGCTTGATCTCCTTTTAAAATGTGCCAAGCCTTTTGAGTTCTTTGGTTGTTCATGTTTCCTGTTATTTCTTTTCTCTCTCCTATTTTGTGTCTCTCACCTGACATTTATTTTCCTTGTTTCTCGCATCCTTCTGTTTTTTTTCTTATTTTGTAATGTTTAATTTTTTAACTGTACCTGTTTTGTTTTTTTTTCTGTGTATGTGTGCAAGCCTGTATGTACCTTGAATGTGCAGAAGCTCACAGAGGCCAGAAGAGGGGTGTGGCATCCCCAGGAACTGGAGTTACAGGTTGTGAGCTGCGGTGTGGGTGTTGGGAACCAAACCCAGGTCCTCTGCAAGAGGAGCAAGAGCTCTTATCAGCTGCGGCATTGCGCCAGCCCCGCTGTCACTCTTGCAGATGAAACAGACTCATAGAAAGGTGTAAAAGCAGCACACAGGAGAGGTCTGGTATCCCGGCCCGGGACCTAGTTATTCGTAGACCCGAGGAGGACCCAAGCCTGTAAAGAAATAAATGGGCGGGAAAGAAGAGGAGACCAAGCATCAGGGGTTCATGTCAAGGTCTGTTTACTAACGGGAACAGGGCCTAGTTTTAAGCCCACCGTAAGGAGAGATAAGGAGGGACTGCAGGAGAATGATTTAGGGCACAGAAGGAAGGGAAGACATCTGGTACGGATGCTGGTGACAGGCTGGCGGAGGCTGGAGGCATCTTATAACTTTTTTGGATTGCTGGTTCTTCTCTAACAACCTCAGGTGTTTATCTAAGATAAAGACCAGTTGGTTCCTACAATCATCCTTGTAAAAGAGGCTTCTAACAAGGGGTCAGCAAAAGGGGAATCTCAAAGTGGGGGCTGGTGAAGACCTGGCTTCCCACCGTTTGGTCTCCTACAGTCTGGTGTCCCTATCCTAGTTTTCCCCAATAGTATAGTATAGTGCATGGTATAGTCCAGTAGCAAACCCAGGAAACGTGTGTAAGTCCACAGTCCTTATCCTAATGATTTCTTTCTCTGTGTATTCATGTTGGAACATGTTGTGTGTGTGTGTCCGTGTGTGTATGCCTGTGTGTGTCTGTCCGTGTGTGTGTGTGTGTGTGTGTGTGTGTGTGTGTGTGTGTGTGTAGTATAAATAAGGTCTACCATGACTGCTTTAGATGCATTCTAAGCAGATGCTCGACCAGGGCCACACCCCCAGCTCTCCAGCCCATGCCTCTGTTCTGGCTGTCATTGCTACAGTCACTACTTTTTATTTTCTCTAGTGGTTGGGGGTTGGCTGCAGCTACACCTAGGAAGAAAGGTGTATCCTGTGCTACTTGCAATCCCAGTTTTTCACTGAGGATCTTGATATAAAAACAAAGTGAGGTAACAGTTGTTGTCATGGGGAGTGCAGCTCCCTCAGAGAGCATCGAACTGTCATTGATGTCTTTTTCTTCTCGGATTTTAGACACAGAGTCAGTTATCTTAGCAGCTTTCAGTGTTTGCTTGCAGTTGACGGAAGGATTTCGATTGTAGTGATCTGATGGGACTTCTGGGACCAAGCCACGGCCCACTGGGCGGTGTCTCAAGTGTCTGGCCTATAAATGAACACCTTTTACTTACTTTTCTTTCTTTTTTTTTTGTTTTTTTTGTTTTTTTTGTTCTTTTTGTTTTTTTGAAGACAGGGTTTCTCTGTGTAGCCCTGGCTGTCCTGGAACTCACTCTGTAGACCAGGCTGATCTCGAACTCAGAAATCCGCCTGCCTCTGCCTCCCAGAGTGCTGGGATTACAGGCGTGTGCCACCACCGCCCAGCCCACCTTTTACTTTCTTTAAGACAGTTCAATGACTCTGCCAGTCATTTGGCCATGTTGAGCCCCAGTGTCTTTATAAAGAGGGTTGAAATGAAGGCCCCCCCTCACAGGTTGCAAGCGTAAAGCCTGTGATAGCTCAGTAAACAGTAGATGGATTCTGGTATTGTACTGTTGCCTTCTCTCCAGAATTTTTGCTTGTGCAATCAACAAATTCTCAGAATAAGGTTTTGCTTGGAACCAGGCCTCCAGCAGCTGTTGGCAGGCTTTGAGGAGTTAGAAGCTTCCCACTGAAGGAAGCTGTTTGTTTCCACTGACTGATAGGGAAAGATTAATTGTCCTTGCCCGAGAAAGACAAAAGGCCCAGTTGTGCCATTTACCAATTTAGGAACCATGGGGAGAAATGGGGTGTGTCATAACTGGCAGGTCCGGGTGGTGGAAGGAGTGAGGCAGGCCTCAGGCTGGGGGAGGGGACTCCTGAGCAGACATGGAGAAAGAAGCAGGCGTGGGAGAGGCTGTGGAGGAATGGTGGTCTCTGTACCTCTCAGATTCACAGCTTGACACAAAGAAGATCCAGAGAGGCTCAGAAGTGAATTATTATCCCTGCTTTATAGCCTTCCTCCCTGGGGGTAGGGGGTGGGCTCTGAGATCATGCTCTTACCCATTCTTTCTTGAACAGAGAGGAAAAACCAAGGCAGGGCAGCAAAGGATAGTGAGCCTTATTCTTGACTTCTTCCTTTTGCACCCACCCTCAGCAGGACACCGGTGCAGATGCTAACATCACTGCTCCTTACACAGGAGAACAACAGGACCGCAGACCCAGGCCCAAGGAGTGGTCGCGGCGTGACTCTTGGTGGATATTCACACCACTCAAGAGGCTGGAAAGGCTTCCCCTGCCTTGGGCTCCCTTTGTAAACGTTGTAAACCCTCAAAACAGGAAAGTGGCCAGGCCTCCTCCTGAGGAGCTCCAGCAGACGGGCCCTTCCCCCAGGCCTCCCTTTCAGCCTCTGCTCTGTCACAAAGATCATCGCCAGCCCCTCAACAGGACCCTCCCCGGATTATGCTGATTTTAGGTAAAAAGTCTGAACAAAGCATAGGAATCGAACATGAAAATCCACCAATCCCTGAACAGGAAATCGCACCAATCCCTGAGCTCCCCCAAGCTCAGGATTTGAAATACCACCAGTTCTCACCCAGGAAATCTCCACCCTAGAAAGCTCCACCCCCACCCTCACCCACCCCCCCCCCCCAAAAAAACCCTCCATGTAAGCACTGCACTTTGTCCAGTTCCCAGCTGTTTGCTCCCTCCCAGGAGCAGTCAGTCACTCCTGGGTTCCCCCTCCTGGGTCTCCCTGGACCCTCCAGTCAATCTCTTCTAAAAGACTTGTGCTGCTGTGACTGCCTTAGGAAGACAGGAAGCAATGAGGAGGAGCAGGAAGAGGAAGCAGAGCGAAGCTGAGGCCCGGAGCTGCTCAACTCAGCTGGGGATACCCTCCCCGAAGCTGCAGAGACTTCTTGCTCTCAGAGCCCTGTGGGGAGCTCTGGGGTCTCAGGATGCCCTTCCGTTGGGATACCGTCTCCCCCCGCATTGCTGTGTGTTTCCTGGGCTGACACATCTTTCTTCCCCCTTCCTTCCCTCCCTCACTCTTTTTTTTGTTTTTTGAGACAGGGTTTCTCTGTGTAGCCTGGCTGTCCTGGAATTTACTCTGTAGACCAGGCTGGCCTTGAACCCAGAGATCAGGCTGCCTCCTGAGTGCTGAGATTAAAGGCGTGCACCACCACTGAGATTGTTTTTACCTCAGAATTATGAAAAAACAAAAACGAGTAGTTCCATAATAAAATAAAGAATATAAACAGGTTATTCAAAGGAAAACTCGAATCATCACACATGAAATGATTAGTTTTAGGCAGTGAACCTAGGGCTCAGGCTTCAAACACTGAGACATCCCCAAACTCCTGTATGTGTTGACTAAATTATTTGAAAGCAAATTGCATAGTTTAAAAAAAAATCGCCTTTTTGGGTTTTTTGTTTGTTTGTTTGTTTGTTTTGCTTTATTTTGTTTTAGTTTGGTTTGGTTTTTCAAGACAGGGTTTCTCTGTGTAGCCCTGGCTGTCCTGGAATTCACTCTTTAGACCAGGCTGGCCTCGAACTCAGAAATCTGCCTGCCTCTGCCTCCCAAGTGCTGGGGTTAAATGCATGCGCCACCACTGCTGGGCCCCACTGGCTTTTTTTGTTTAGATTTTTTTTATTTTTATTTTTATGTACACTGCTGTGTTGCCTGCATGTCTCTGTGAGAGAATCAGAGACACTAGAACTGGAGTTGCTTACTGCGAGCTGCCATGTGGGTGCTGGGACTCAACCTTGGTCCTCTGGAAGAGCAGCCAGTGCTCTTAACCTCTGAACTGTTTCTCTAGCCTCCACATTGGCTCCCCCCCCCCAACCCCCCAGACAGGGTTTCTTTGTGTAGCCCTGGTTGTCCTGGAACTCACTCTGTAGACCAGACTGGCCTTGAACTCAGAAATCCACCTGTCTCTGCCTCCCAAGTGCTGGGATTAAAGGTGTGCACCACCACTGCCCGGCTAATAAAATATTAATATTAATAATAATTATTATTATTAATAAATAAAATATTAAAATATTAAACCGTTGCCATTGTATCTATGTGCACATGTATGTGAGTGTATGTGATATGGAGGGGGAAGGGTTCAGGTCATGTGGTGGTGTGGGGATCAGAGGACAAGTTTGTGGAGTTTCGCCTCCTCAGACCTTTGTGAGTTCCCAGAATTGGATTCCGGTCACCAGGCTTCCCGGCCAAGCACAGTCTACCTGCTGATCCAACCGACTGGCTCATAGATTGCATATTTTTATGAAAGTTAAAAATAAAGACATTAGCTGTGTGATGGTGGTGCATACCTTTAATCTTGAAATTCAGGAGGGAGAGGCAAGCAAATCGAAGCCAACCTGGTCTATAGAGCAAGTTCCAGGACAGCCAGGGCTACACAGAAACTCTGTTTTAAGAAGTACCATTATAATAGTAAAAAAACGTGCAGGGCAGTGGTGCTGCACACCTGTAATCCCAGCACTTGGGAGGCAGAGGCAGGCAGATTTCTGAGTTTGAGGCCAGCCTGGTCTACAGAGTGAGTCCCTGGACAGCCAGGGCTACACAGAGAAACCCTGTCTCGAAAAAACTAAAAAAAGAAAATGTTCACGTGTACTCAGTGAATAGGGCACTTGTCTATCATGCATAAGACCCTGGAGCCACATAAACTAGGACTTTTTAGTGGCACACTGTAATTCAAGCACTCAGGAGATGGAGATAGGAGGATTGGAAGTTCAAGGTCCAGCCTGGGCTACATGAAACCCTGTTTAGAAAAAAACAAAGGAAGAAAATGTTAAATTTACTAAAATCATGTACACTCTAGTCTTATTTTCTTTGTCTCTTAAAATGCTTCTTATAGTTGTTATTACTGTTTATTTTTATTTTTGAGATAGGCTGGCCTGGAACTCACTGTGTAGTGGAACATGACCTTGAACTCCTTATCCTCCTGTGTCAAGTGTGTATGTGGAGGGGGTGAGTGGGGTGGAAAGGTAGCTCAATGGTTAAGAGAACTGGCTACTCTTCTAGAAGATTCTGAGCACCTACAGGAGAGCTCACAACCATCTGGATTTTTTTTTTTTTTTTGATTTTTGGAATTTGGTTTTTTTCAAGACAGGGTTTCTCTGTATATTCCTGGCTATCCTGGAACTCACTCTGTAGACCAGGATGGCTTTGAACTCAGAAATCTGCCTGCCTCTGCCTCCCAGAGTGCTAGGATTACAGACGTGCGCCACCACCGCCCGGTCTTTGTTTTGTTTTGTTTTGTTTTTTGGGTTTTTTTGGGTTTTTTTGGGTTTTTTTGGGTTTTTTGGGATCACAACCATCTGGAATTCCTGTCTCAGGGGAGTCATAGACTGACTTCTGGCTTCTGTAAGCGCCAGGCACATATACAACATTCAGGAAAAAGCCCATAGGCATAAAATAAGTAAAAAAAATGTAAAGTATGCCGTATAGGCTAGGTGTGGTATTGTGTGCCTTTAATCCTAGTATTTGGGAAGTAGCATGAGAAGATCTCTATAAGTTGAAGATCAACCTGATCTGCATAGCAAGTTCTAGGACAGTTGGGTCTATATAGTGAGATCCATTCTTAAAAAAAAATGTTGGAATGGGTGCATTTTTGTGGATGTGTGCAGAGGTCAACCTAAGGTATTGTTCCTGAAGCAGTGTTCATGTATGTGTGTGTGTGTGTGTGTGTGTGTGTGTGTGTGACAGACTTTGACCTGGAATGTGCCAAGTTGCCTGGCCAGGGAGACCCAGGATCTACCATCTACCTTCCTCTCTGCTGGTATCACTGGCACATGCCTGGATTTTTATGGTGCTAGAGGTTAAGCCTCAGGCTTGTGTGTGTCTCAGCCTTTCCTGAGTGTCTCTCCAGGCCTTTTGTAGTTTGCCATCATGGATTCAAAGGCTCAATAAATGTCCCTTAAATTTTTCTTCCAAATTTTAGAATCCTAAAATATCCCCCATTCCTTTTTTTTTTCCTCAAGAGATTGACTTTTTGAAGACATGAAAGTCTTACTTGACTTTTAGATTGTTAAATTCTGGATTCTCTTCACTATCCTACATATTTGCTTGGCTAGTAGATGTCTGCCCTGACACCCAAATTCAGTTTGGGATGGATGGCCTGTTGGTCCTCCGTCCAATTCCACATCCCCAGAGAAAGGACAGGTGGTGCCATTTAGGTTAGATATGAGCTTCCCTTCCTACTGTTGATGTAACACCACCACACACTGCCACGGTTTAACATTTAGATTCATCTACTTATATTTATTTGTGTGTATACGTTCCTATGTGTGCACGCCTTGTTGCCCACAAGGAGCTCAGAGGACAAGTCTCCTTTCACCCTGTGGGGCCCAGGTCTTAAATTCAAGTCTTTGAGTTTGTCATCAAGTGTCTCACTGAGCTGTCATAGTGACAGCCCCAAATCACTCTCCTTTAATGGCTTTAAATAATGCAGCTATATTAGTTTACATTACAGTAGAGGTCTCCTTGGACTCAAATTATGGTGTCAGAAGTTGGGAACAGAGCTCCGTGGAGGAGTCCTTACCTAGCTCCTGAGAGGCCATAAATGTAACCAGTAAACGAGCGGGCACTCACCACACCAATACATAGATAAACGTCACAAGCCTGGAGACAACGCTCAGTCAGCCTACAGAATCCATGTCTGTCTGTCTCTGCTTTCCCAGACATTCACATTTCTTTTGTGACTTTTTCCTCCATCTTCAAAACAGTAATGGATCTTTTCTTTTTTTTTTCCCCATTTTCCCTTCAGATCCACCTGACTCACCTCTGCACATGCACACTCTCTTGGGGCTGCGGGGATGGGGGGGAATCACACTCACACGCATGCATGCATGCAGAGTTACTCATTTTTTTTCCACAAAAAAAAAAAATCAGTGTAATTGTTTAGCAATTGGCTCCCAGCCATGTTCAAGGTACTAAGCTCAACCCCCAGTACCCCGAACCAGTGCCACAACCCTCCCCTGTGTGAGCACTGTTCTAACACAGCACTGCATCTCATCCTGCCTGGCTCTACCCTGTTTAGAGCTGCCTGACCTGAGGGCCAATGGCTTCCACTGACCTGGTTCACTCTGCTTCCAGGGACTGTACCAGCTCATCGTGAACATCATCATGATGAATCGCGTGTGTAAGATGTTCCGTCAAGGCCTCAGGGGATTCCGGGAATATCAGATCATTGAACCTGTCCACAAGAAACATCCCGTCTTCTCCTTCTGGGATGTAAGTCACCCTGCTAAGCAAGGGTGCGGTGATCCAACGGGTGCAGTACACCACCCCCCCCCCACTCCTCACGTTGGGTCAAAGGGGACATCACCAAGCAAGTAGGCTTCTTAAGAATGGACCCTGAATTAGACGACAGCCTTTCATGGCCTGTCCTGGCAGTGCTGCCTGGGGCAGGTCTCTGGTGCGGAACAGTAGCAGGGCAGAACAGAGTAGGGGAGAAAATGGGAGCTCCTGTCCAGATGTTCTTTCCAGAGTTTGCTGTTCCTCCTCCTCTTCTTCCTTCTCTCCCTTCTTCTCAAGGAAGCAAAAGCCAGAAGTATTCTGCTTACACGTCTGTCCATGTGGGCCGAAACGCCGGCAGTGAGGTAGGCACGGTACACTTTCCAACTGTAATCACAACAGCCTGAAGGAGTTGGGGCCACAACAGAACCAGGATTTTTCTGAGTGTCTTAAAATTGTATGCATGCTCCATATTTTTTCTATCTTCACTAAAAGAAGGGGAACATTTTCAGGGCCCTGTTGGCTGTGAAGACCCCATTTTCATGATAAAGAAGGTCCCAGCTTAAAATATCTTTTTTTTTTCCTTTGAGACAGGAATTTCTTTGTGTAGCTCTGGCGGTCCTGGAACTCACTCTGTAGACCAGGCTGGCCTCGAACTCAGAAATCTGCCTGCTTCTGCCTTCCAAGTGCTGGGACTAAAGGCATGTACCACCATTGCCTGGCCCTTAAAATATCTTATCTCAACAGTAAACCATGAGCACTTTTTGTCTTAGAAATAGTGATTGGGGGGCTGGAGAGAGATGGCTCAGCAGTTAAGAGCACCGACTGCTCTTCCAACGGTCATGAGTTCAAATCCCAGCAACCACATGGTGGCTCACAACCATCTGTAACAAGATCTGACCTCTCTCTGGAGTGTCTGAAGGCAGCTACAATGTGCTCACATATAATAAATAAAATAAATAAGTCAAAAAAAAAAGAAATAGTGATTGGTTGTTCACTGTCTTGTATTTTTACTGTTGTGATAAGATACAATGACCAAGGCAACTTATAGAAGAATTTATTTGAGGCTTAGCTTAGACCTTATGACCGTCATGGCTGTGAGCACTGCATCAGGCAGGCAGGTGCAGTGCTGGAGCAGAAGCTGAGAGCTCATCTCTGATCCTCAAATAGGAAGCAGAGACAGAGCCCTGGAAATCTCAGGAGTCTTTCTGAATCTCAGGACCTCAAAGCCTGTCCCCAGGGACACACCTCCTCTAGCGAGGCCACACCTCCTAATCCTTCCCAAACAGTTCCACCCATTGGGGAGCAAGTATTCAAATATATGAGTCTGGGGGAGGGGGGAGGCGTCCTCATTCCAACCACTGCAGTCCCCATTCTGCCAGTCTGTTCCAGTTCCCCAGAGATATCTTCATTGGTACTCTGTCTCCACCCCAGCCCAGGGTAAGTATTTCCCTGTAGCGTGTAGTTATTAAAAAACAATCCATGCTAAAGCTAGCTAAGTGCTGGCAACATGGTCTCCCCTCCCCCATTGGGAGCTGCAAGTTACAGTGGTCTGCCTAGTTTCCCCACCTCTCGCACTCCAGTGCCATCTGTCCCCTGTGGCTTGCCTGTCAAGACTGGCTGCCGCTGGCTCTAAACCCCTAGCCCTCTCTTCAGCCTCTGTCCTTTAGAAATCATTCTGGGAAATTTCTTAGAATAAAATGTTAGATGCTTGGGTCTAATCACTCGTGGCCCAAGAAGAAGATGGTCATGGCTGGTCTGCATACTGAGCTGGGGAAATGTGGATTGCTGTCTGCACAGCAGGTGAGGTCAGGTGAAATCTTAGTCAGATCAGGCTAGAGCCTGTGATCGGGCAGTGGAAAAGGAAGGCGGGTCTGAAAGTTTGAGAGTGGGGACAGGGAGAAAGAGAGATGGACAGAGAAGGGGCGGAGAGAAAGTGGAGGAAGAAGATGAACCAGTTCTACATGGCCTGGAATAACCACAGGTAGCTATGGATGTCACAGAATGGCAATAGAATAATGTAGGATACATTTGTCCAATCCAGGTGTGCAGCTTGTATCAATATCAATTGAGTTTTGAATTCTTTGTGTGGGCATTTTGGGGGTGGAAGATTTACTGTCTCATCAGCCCTATAACTCCAATTTAAAGAATCTAAAGAATATCTCCTCCAAAGCAAACACATTTATCATATGAACAGCCTGACTTTTAGGCTGGCAGAATTTGCATTTTTAAAGTACTCCAGACAAACAGAAAATATCTGACAGGTCTTTTTATGAATAGCAAATCTTAATACCCAATTTCTTTTACTCTCTGGTTTCATCCTCTATGCTATAAAGTAGAGAAAGTTTATTTTAGTGAATTTATTTTGTTTCCTGAGTTCCATTCCTCCAGGGATGTACCCTGTATGACCCCCCCCCCCATCTTTTTTTAAAGATTTATTTATTTATTATATGTAAGTACACTGTAGCTGTCTTCAGACACTCCAGAAGAGGGAGTCAGATCTTGTTACGAATGGTTGTGAGCCACCATGTGGTTGCTGGGATTTGAACTCAGGTCTTAACCACTGAGTCATCTCTCCAGCCTGTGACCCCCTATTTTTTAACTACATATTCAGGGAGCCCTAAGAGTAATATAAATCTGTAACCTAGTCTCCTGGCTGGTCAGAGTTTGTCAGTTATTTCTGTTTACCCTACACCAATTATCCTGTTTGAGTTTGTTTTGGGGCAGACAAGATTTCTGGAGTAATGTCTCATTTAGGAGTTCCCAGATTATTAGTGCTTATCTGTGCCTAAAGATCTCCAGGGCAAGCTGGGTGGTGGTAGCGCACGCCTTTAATCCTAGCACTCTGGGAGGCAGAGGCAGGTGGATTTCTGAGTTCTAGGCCAGCCTGGTCTACAGAGTGAGTTCCAGGACAGCCAGGACTACACAGAGAAACCCTGTCTTGGAAAAACAAAAAACAAAAAACAGAAAACAGAAAACAAAATATTTCCAGGGCATAAACTTCCAAATAGGGCCAGATAAAGTTAGAAGCAGAAGTTTAAGTAGGTGTAAGACCTTTCCTAGAAAGACCCGGGCACAATTTTCTTGGGACATACATAAAATATTACAGAAAGTCCCCAAGAATGCAACACGCAGAGGCCAAAAAGCCAACCGTGAGAGACAGGAGGACAGAGATGGCAGCGTCTGGCTCAGCTTTGTGGGAACTCTGCCCAACAGCTGGGTTGGCTTATGACTCTTGCTCTTTGCAGTGGACACGACTGTGCCAGCCAACCGTTGTATGGGACTTGATAAAACCAGTTTTGTTCTGTTGACGAAGTGGAGCAAGAACGAATGTGCCATGTGTGACTTGCTATAGAAACTTAACAAAGCTCCGCTTCCCCCGCCTCCCTTGGTCCCGCCTCTCTCCGCCTCCGCACTGTCCTTCTGTCTACTTCTTTCTCCTCTTCCATTTCTCCCCTATTATTCTTTACCTGCTGCCGTTTCCTTCCCTCTGCTGCGTGCCTCCGCCTTCACAGTTGTTGTTGATGCTAACACCAGGCAGAGTTGGGGCTTTTGAGCAGAGGTGATAACAAAACTGCTAGCTGGAGGTCCGCCAGGGTTTGCCGGTCACCAGAGCGGCCTGGGTCCGATAGAAGGGCTTCCTTCCCATGTAGAGCTCCAGGGACGCTTTTACTGACTTTGCCTTCTCCGCGTCCTTTCTTTCAGAAAAAGAAGCAAGGCCGCATTTCGTTTGATACCCAGGACTTTGCTGCGGAGGAGGTGTGTGGAGCTCCACCTTTTCCCTCTGTGGGCTCAGGGCGGGTCTGCTCTTCTGTCTGCTTCAGCCTGAAGAAGCACCGGACATGGCTGGTTTTAGTTCAGATTCTGCCTGCACCGGTGGCCCTCTGAAGTGGTCACTCAGTTCTAATCACAGTGACCCTGTCCCCTGTCCTCGGCATATCAACTGTTACCACTGTTTCACTGAGAAGAGCCGGTCTGGGAGTGTTTCTGGGCTTGGACTTATGGGAAAACAGCAGAAAGCAAACCAGAGGACACGGGATGGCCAGCCAGATGGAGGGAAACCCCTCGGCCTGTTGGTGAATTCTGGTTTGGCCCTGAACTCTCTGAGGGATGCCGGCATACATGGCCCCCTATATTGGATGTTCTTTAAGCTTCTCTAACAAGAGAAGGGCTTTCTATCTGTAAGGGTCTTTCGGCTTGTGTGATGTGCGCAGTCTCTCAACTCTAACACCATTATTACCTTCCTCTTGTCTGACCACCAAACCCTGGATATTAAATTCTGATTTAATATCCAATTTTAAAGTTAAAGGGACCTGTCTATTTATAGGAATCAGTCACAGTCTCACTCTCTCAGACCTGACATGACCCTGGTCCAACACATTTGGACTCTTCTCTGAGGAAAGAGGGAGAACAGAACTTTGTAATTGTTACTAACAACTGCTGGGCCCATTCCATTGTTCCACCCTACCCCTTGGGGGCGTGGATCCTCTCACACTGCTCTCCGGGATACAACCTGATCTCTCCATCCCCTCAATAGTGAAGCTTAGCGAGGAAGTCTTTTGAATTCTTCAGAGCAGCTGACGCCTAATGTTAGACATGAAAGGGCTGGCAGAATTTTACCCTGATTCACCCAGGAGAAACCAGGGACTTGTCTAAGCACCAGAGAATTCTAGAACTGAGGGATGTTCTGTGCACAGGAGTTGGGAAAAGCAAGAGGGCTTCAGAAGGAACGTCCGCAGTGGCTGACACAGCCTGTAGACAGTGGCAGACAAATGAGTCTGGCCTGACTGGTCCCTACACAGACTCGCATGCTAGTCCACACAAGGACAGTTCCCCCACTCTGCCCCATTACAGTGTACCTGTTTGTGGTGGATAAAGAGATTCTGGTGCAAGATGGCCCCATACCCAGCTTGGGCAGGTGCCAGGACTATTTTCTGAGTTCTTTCATCCATATGGGGATGATTCTTGGGCTGGATGAAAGTGTTGTGAGATGGGTGTGTAAGATGCTCACTCTGACTGTTGGCACACAACCCTTAGTCTGCATCAGCTACTCCAGTGTGTAGCTTGGGCAAGCGTGCAAGCAACAATATGGAGAGTCGCCTACTAGAATACTCTGGCCTTGTCTTCCCAGGGTCACTTCCCTCCAAGGGCCATTTCTATCACACAAAAGAAGCCATCCTGGAGGACAAACCAGGAGATCCAAGACCTCTGCAATATTCTTCAGGCTCTAGATTGCTACCGCAACTATACCGAGTCTCTACAGCTGCTCCTGGCCAAGGTCATGCGCTTTGAAAGGTCAGTGAGGGGAACAGCCCGTGGCTCCTAGACTTGGGCGGAGCTATACAAGAGGACCCCAGAGGAGAAAGACCAGCAGATCACCTGAGTGCTCCCTGTAAGGGCAGCAGCACAGCGTAGTCACTTACTGAGTCCTCAGATTACAGTCCTGGAATCTGAAATGACCAGACGGGCTCTGATCTGATCTAGTCTAGTTCACATATTTTTCAAGTATTTCTCTGTGTAGCCCTGGTTGTCCTAGAATTCACTCTGTAGACCAGCATCTCAGCCTCCCGAATGCTGGGGTTAAAGGCATGTACAAATAAACCTAGCTTAGATTAATTAATTAATTAATTAATTATTCGTGGAGGTCAGAGGACAATGTATAGATGTACAGAAGTCATTTCCCTACTCCCACATGTGTTTCTGATACCGAACTTGGTGACATATGCCTTTGCCCACTGAACCATCTGGTAACCCACCCCCCCCAAATATTGATTCTGCTGGACTTTTTTTTTTCCCCAAGACAGAGTTTCTCTGTGTAGCCCTGGCTGTCCTGGAACTCACTCTGTAGACCAGGCTGGCCTTGAACTCAGAAATCTGCCTGCCTCTGACTCCCAGAGTGCTGGTATTACAGGCGTGCACCACCACCACCCGGCTCTGCTGGACTTTTATGTATTTAAAACATTACTCTTTACCAATCTGTTAAAGGGCTCATAGCATACAATATCATGTAAATATCTTATCCTGGAGAAGTCATGGAGGTTTTATGGAACTATGGCATGAGAAACCATCACAGTGGCTTCTTGGGGGCACCATAGGAGATTGAGGTTAGATCCAGGGTCTAAAGTCACTGTAGGTTTGCACTTTGGTGATCCTAGGGGCCACGTGTACTACTGTCTGTAAATCTAGACTCCTTTTGACTGATGCATGATCCCTTATGACAAGGGCAGGATATTCCTTGGGCAAGATGGCTTGCTTGGTCATCAGCCTTACAGAGAAGACAGCATTAGAAGGCTTAGCGTCCAAAGTGCTTGACTTAGTGTCTAAAGTGCTTGGCTTAGTGTCTAAGGTGCTTGGCTTAGTGTCTAAGGTGCTTACTCCAGGTCTGACCAACTGAGTTCAATCCCTTGGACCCACAAGGTGAAGGAGAGGCAGCTCATGTGAGCTATCCTCTGGCCTCCACACAAACACACACTAATGCAATAATTATAAAATTAACTTAAAGAGTAGGTGGATTTAACTACAGATGCATAGACCAGGACATTCCAGCAGAGAGAACTATCTGCTTCATTCACATCCAGGGGAGAAGAGCAGTTTACTCTTTTCTGTAAAGATTCCACATCAAAAGAACAATGGGGGGGGGTGGAGTAGGGC
Source organism: Apodemus sylvaticus (assembly GCF_947179515.1). Lineage (NCBI taxonomy): Eukaryota > Metazoa > Chordata > Mammalia > Rodentia > Muridae > Apodemus > Apodemus sylvaticus. Next base: position 141,814,387 of record NC_067476.1, read on the forward strand.
AGAAGAGAGGAGGAAAGAAAAGCAGGCTGGCAGCTCGGTGTCCGAGTGTCCCAGAGGAAAAAGAAAGTCATGGAGCAAGCAGCTAAAGCCCCATCTGTCCCAGCGGGACTCTGAGCTAGCCACTTAACTTTTTGAGCTTTGCAGTTTTCTTTGGTGAAATAATGCCAGTGTTGACTGTATTTCAGATGGAGAGATTTGGGGGCAGAGTGGGCAAAGAGATGATCCTTAAAGCCCCCTGCTAATTGTTAGCCATCCCTGGGACCAGGAATTAGCATTTTAGACAGAGGCCTTTAGCTATATAGAAAACCCATCCCCAGGGAGGGTCTTGAAGGTCATCTGAAAGTCAGTCTCAGCCAGAGCGAGAGGGTCAGTGTGAGCAGTCAGTCTGTCTCCTAGTATTGGGGTTCAGCGCAGGCCTCTTGCTCTCTTACATTCCTTCTCTCTTTCTTGTACTCACTCTGTGTCTGGAACGCACACACACACACACACACACACACACACACACACACCCCGTCCCTTTTCACATTTTGTTGTTGTTGTTTTGAGATAAGGTCTTACTAAGTTTTTCTGGCTAGCCTCAAACTCACCCTGTAGCCCAGGCAAGCCTGAGACTGGAGATCTTCTTACCTTAGACTCTCAGCTGAGATGCCAGGCCCAAGGCCCCCAGACCCAGTCTCCCTCCCCATTGTGCTAAAATGGTTGCCACAGCTTCTAATGGCCCCTTCAGCCTGACTCCAGAGGGAAAGATTATCTCATGGGTCAGCCTTGACGACATTTTTTTTTCCTTTTGTTTTTTTCTTCCTTCCTTCTTCCTCTAACTCCATCCATTGGATTGACTTCATCTGGAATCGTCAGTGGGGTCTGGGTTTAAGGACTGTTAAAGAATCCGATTAGCATTAGGCTTGGGTATGTGTGTCCTAAGTGACATACAGAGCTACTAGAGAGACGATGTCCCTCCTCTCTTATCTTTAATTTGGGAGGGCATGCTCAGCATCTCCATGGAGGTCAGGGGGCAACTTGAGGGACTGAGTTCTCTCCTTCCACCATGGACCCTTGTAACAAACTTGGGCAGTCAGGCTTGGCCCCTAGCGCCTCCACAGGCCCCTTTCTCTGTCCCTCCTAAGCATGTCACCTATAGTTCAGACAAGAGAAACTGAGCTTCAAAGAGATGACCCCCTTACAGTCACACAGCCAAGTGTAGAACCAGGATTTGGTCCCAGTGTGGCTTTAAAGCCAGTGCCTGTCACTGCTCAGTTTATGACTCCATGGCCCTGGGCACCTCTGGTCACATACTGTCACTCAAACACTCAACAGATGCTAAGCTTAACCAACAATGAGCCACACTGAAGCAGCAGACTGGCTAAGGGTGAGTGAAGGGCCCTGCCTGACAGGCCGGATGGGCTGTTCTGAAGTCTCTCCTACTCTAAGGTTGTGCCCTCACGGCTCTGAGCACACAACACCGAGTCTGGAACACTTTCTAAATAAAAGCTGTCCCTCCGCCTTTCCCAGGTTTGGTCGCCGGCGTGTCATGGTCAAGAAAGGGCAGAGAGGCAATAGCTTTTATTTCATCTACCTGGGCACAGTAGCCGTGACAGAGGATGAGGACGGGAGCAGTGCTTTCCTGGACCCTCACCCAACACTGCTGCACAGGGGTGGCTGCTTCGGGGTGAGCCTCAGGGAAGGGCCTCCACTTCCGGGGCTTGGGGTTAGGGTATGGGAGGACTCCTGCTCCGACCTCTTACCCAGGCCCCACGTGGGCCCCAAGGCCCTTCCCTACCTGTCACCTGTCAATGAGTTGAACTACGCTCATCTCCCCACCTGTCTCTGCCTTTTTGCCCTTCATAGATGCTGGGATTCTGTAGACTTCACAGAGGCCTCTCCACTCCCTCTGCTCTGGCCTGTTTCGACCTGTTGTCTCTTTCCCACATACAGATAAAGGGTGGGAGGGTGAATGGGAGTCTGGAGGGGGCCAAGGGGGACTTCTAGAGGGAGGCAGAGGCAGGGAGGATGGACACAGGGCTGAGTGTGGAGTCACACATGCCCTTGTCCTTGCTTCCCTCAGGAAATGGGCCTTCTGAGTACCTCAGTCAGGAGGGCCACGGTGGTCTGCATGGAGGAGACAGAGTTCTTGGTGGTCGACAGAGAGGATTTCCTTGCCAATAGGCTGGGTGATGAAGTTCAGAAGGAAACCCAGTACCGGTACAATTTTTTTAGGTAAGCCCGCCTCATTGGATGTCCTCCCTTTCCTCGGACTTGGCTTGCCCTTCGATTGGAAATGTGCTGGTGGTTGCTATTGGCCTTGGATGCTTGGAAATCCCTGTCCCCATCTAGCTTCTCTATCTAGACAAACTCCAAGTATTGCCTTCACAGCTCAGCTCTGATATCTCTTCCTTGGGGAGTGGTAGAAGCTGCGGGTAGCTGACACAGGTTGAGCGTGCTGGCCAGGCAGGGGCTAAGTCCTTGGCACTGGCCTTGTATCCCGTCTCATATTCAATCCTGTGAGGCTGTTGCTTTGATTTTCCTCAGTGTGTAGATGAGGGTACCAGGGTTCAGGACGATGACATGCCATGTCTAAGCAAAAAAATAACAAGGTCTGGGTGGTGGTAGCACACACCTTTCGGCCCAGCCCTTAGGAGGCAGAGGCAGGCAGATCTCTGTGATACCTGTGATCTCTTAAGGATATCCTGGTCTATAGAGTGAGTTCCAGGACAGCCACGGCTACACAGCAAAACCTGTCTTTAAAAAAACAAACTAAACCAAGGTCCCAGTGTTCTGTTCCACTTAATGTACCCCATCTGTAATCACCTTAGAATAGACAGGGTACCCCATTTATAATTCTGTTGTACCTTGTATTCCTTGAAAACCCCACCCATACCATGGCTCCCCATTGTTTAGTAATTGTTTCATAATTTGCATGTCATATCTGACAGTAATGTGCCAACAGGGACCAGTCTGGCCTCTCCACCATTGTTATCTTCCTGTTGTCATAGCACCAAACGCATGCAATGCTCAGCAAACAAATGTTGACTAAATGAAGCTGTACTGGAGGGAGGCGTCTAGCCCGTGTCTGGCCTGGGTGGTAGCATCACTGGGAGCGTGGAGCCTGGAAAAGGCAGCAAGGGGGTCTGAGAGGAATGGAAACAGTGGGGAAAGGGTCTCACACCAAACCTCAGCCCCTAGGCCTACTAAGAGGAAAGTTCCATGGACTAATGACAATTAGTAGAGCTTATTTGATCAGAGCTCAGCAAAGCCAAATAAAAAGAGTGTGAGACTCATCCAGCTCCCAGAACCATAGCAAATTCTGAGAACTGCAACCAGCAGCACAGAGGCAGTGAGAGGACACGGAGGAGAACTTGGTCGCTACAGCCTAGTTAGCAGGGTGCTGTGGGTTAGCTGGTTTGCAGCTTAGCACTGACTGTGCAGAACGCTCACCAGCCTCAGCTCAATGCTGCGACCGTATCAGTTGTTTCTGAACCCAGGACAAGGGCTCAGCCCAAATCCACAGCCTCAGGTCTAAGGCAACTCGGGGTGGGGCTTTATCTCTTGGGTTTTAGTCTCTTGCTTCATGGGATGGGATGGTGAGAACTCTCTTCCGGGCTGTAATGATGGGATGAAGTGATAGAGGGGAGGGCCTGGAACATGGTTCACAGCAGGTGTTCCTCGCGGGATGCTCTTCCTCTTCCTCCTCTCTCAACAGCCCTCTGAGGTCAGGGTATGGACCCTGTTCCTACGCCATGCTCAGAAATGATGCCCAGTCAACTTGAGTTAACCAGCTCAGTCAACCTGGGTCAGTTGAGTTTTGAGCTCATAACATGTTAGAACTAAGGGAAATCTGTCATTGTTAGCAGCCCCGTGGAGCCACCAACCAGAGAGAGGCAGTTTCTGACTCAAGGTCGGTGAGGTCAGGGGAAGAGATGGCCTCTTTGGAGTGGACCTTTAAACAACTCCAAAAGAGTCCAGACATCTCGCTGCTCCCCAGGCTCAGAGCTAAATGTTGGACACTCACAGGCCAGAGGCAGCTAGAGATTGGTTAAAGCTTCAAGACCTAAGGCAGGGCAGGACCCCTTGGTTGGCAACAAGCAGCCAGCGTGCCAAAGTAAGAAACCGCACCTGAGCCGGGCCGTGGTGGCACACACCTTTAATCCCAGCACTCTGGGAGGCAGAGGCAGGCGGATTTCTGAGTTCAAGGCCAGCCTGGTCTACAGATGAGCTTGTAGATCCAGAGTTGTAGAGAGTAGCAGAGACAGAATTTGGAAGAAGATTCCTGGACAGAGAATCAGAGTGGGAGGATCTAGGTACTGCACAACTCCAGAGTTTGAGCAGCAACAGGGAGGGGCCCTCAGCTGAAGAGGAGCCCTTGAAGAAATGCCAGACTTTGACCACAGACTGGGTGAGGTGACTGCATGTGTCCTGGAGCAATCTTCCACCCCAGGCATATTCACAAGGGTCAAAGAACAAGGCCCCCTTTCTGGAACATTCTGATAAATATTGGGTGACAAGTTCTAATGGGCTCTTCCCCCTCCCCCAGGAAGTTGGATATGTTCCAGTCTTGGTCTGATGAGAATATCTGGAAGCTGGTGGCCTTGGGGAGGATAGAGAAGTTCTCACATGGACAGCTGGTGTCTAAAGACATTACGAATTCCGCATTTATCACATTCATCTGCAAGGTGAGATCTGATTTGGGAGCAGAGCTGGGAAGAGCAGGCCTGATTTAAAGCCCTCTAGCCAGACAGACGTGTGTGAGCCCGTTCTGCAGTGTATGCAGCACAGGTACTTGTCTGACCTTCCTTGCTCTGGCTTCATGCCTACGGGACAAAGCACAGAGAGCTTGCCTCAGTGGGTCACTGTGCCTCAGTGGGTGGGGAGGTACAGTGCACTCCTGTTGGTGGAGGTGGGGATGGGAGTCCATTTCAAATGTTGGAAAATGAGTGTAAGACCTAACTCTATGGACTACAGCCTATGCTGCATACATCCCTATATTCAGATTCATAATGTAGACAAAGTAAGAGACTAAGTAATCATAAAACTGTTAAATACAGAAGTACCATATCCTAACCCTTTTGCTAATAGTGTAAGATGAAATTTATAGAAAACATATTTATGCCAGGCAGTGGTGGTGCACGCCTTTAATCCCAGCACTTGGAAGGCAGAGGCAGGCAGATTTCTGAGTTCGAGGCCAACCTGGTCTACAGAGTGAGTTCCAGGACAGCCAGGGCCACACAGAGAAACCCTGTATCAAAACAAAACAAAAACAAAAAACAAAACAAAACAACAAAAAAGGAAAACATTTATATCACAAAAAAAAATTCACAGTTTTTGTGTTTTGGGGCCACTGTTAAGTAAAACAAAGTCACCTGACATTCGCACTGTGGCACTTCCACAGTCGAGCTGTTAACTGGGAGATTTTACGTGCCTCGCAGGTAGGCGATTCACATGCCATGAACACACTGGTCCTGGCTCGTGCCCCAGGCATGACAGAAAGGGTGGCAGGGTGTAGGCTCGCGGTACTCAGAGAGGCGCACAACTTCAGACCCACAATCCGTGTATTTCTAAAGCTTCTCATTTAATATTCTGACTCCGGTAGGCTATGGGTAGCTGCAACCACAGCTAAGCGAGTCTGTTTCATAGCTCGGGTCTCATTCCGGCCTCCCACTAACCTCCCAAAGGTTGGTAGGGCCCCTGTTCTCATCTAACAGAAGAGTAAACTGGGGCACAAGAATATGGCTGCCTACGGTCATGAGTGGAAGGGAGGGGGGCAAAGTTCAACCCAGCTCTATCTGACTCCAAAGTTCTTCTGGAGAGCTGGGACTGGGGTCGACCTGCCAGTTCCTTACCCAGCAAGTCACCAAAGATAACTGGTGCAGTTTTGCCAAGCTTATGCTGGGCCAGGGTATGGACGGAGGCAAAGATGGGGAAGACTCATTTTCTCTGTCTCTTCCGCTGGACCTGCAGCGTGGTCAGAGCTGACGATGCCAAGTGCAAGGATATTCATAAGTGGTTTCCAAGGACTGGAAAGGATAGCTGCAAGGCTGCAGGCTTTAAAGGAACTTCCTGAAGGAGCTGAGAGGACCATGAGACCCGTAGATCCAAGGCACACAAGATTGACGTGCCCTGGAATTGGCTCGTGTGGGCGGCCCCCAGCTGAGTTACATTTTCAGCCATTTTATGAACAATACTTTTCTTTTGTTTAACTTTTATAACTTTATTAATAATAATCACATTTTTAGATAGTCACATAGGAGACACGGGATAACTGTGGGATTCTTGTAACCCCTGCAAGCAGCTCTAGAGGCCTTCTTCAGTCAAGAGCAGCGCCCCCAAACTGGTCAGATTCATTTGTGGAACCAACCGCACAGCGCACTGGCTTCCTGTCCAAGCCTTGAGTTATGGGGGGTGGCGGGCGCAGATATTGACCGAGAGCATCAGTAAGCAGCAGTCTACAGCATGACACCAACCCGCTTGTCCTCTAGCAGACAGTGTCACCGCAGGATGGGGACCAGGTTGTTCCTCGCTGGCTCAGCTCTGGGAGGAGTTCTTCCTGAGCCTGTCTTTGGAGCCAGAAAAGACATAAAAACTCATCTCAATGGGGACTGGAAAATCAGGATGAGGGAGAGTGAGAAAGAAGCCTTTTCTAATGAGCAGTGACCTGAAGAGAATGAGACCCCCACGAGCTCACTGTCAATTGGAAGTATAAAGGGAGCACCACTGACAGGAACGCTCCCACACCCTCCCCTCCACCCCTGAGCTGCAGCTGTAATGTAACAACAGATTTGGGAAGGAGACTCCAGAAAACATTTCCATTCCATTGTGACTTCACAGACATCAATGGAAATGACAGAGGCCCCGCCCACCCACGGAATGATTACGTAAAGAACGGGACTGGATGCTTAATGAATACTAATTAAATGAGGACTATTTCAAGCACTCCTTGGTTCTGAAGACCCAGTGGGAAAAGGCACAGACAGACAAGACAGAGTGTGGAAGAGAAAACAAATGAACCAGATCTTTCCAGATCCTTTGGAGATTGATAGGAGGAGGCTAAAACAGTTGGGTGGGACAAACCCAGAATTCCTGAGCTTGGAAAGTTCTCCTGCCTAAATCTAAGACGTTTAGTGCCTTCAGTAACCTGGGGCCATGGTGTTCTATGAAGAAAAAGATAAATACGAAAAAGGATCTCGGGGCCAGCAAGATGGTTCAGTGAGTAAAGGAAGCTTGCCACCAAGCCTGCTGATCCTTGTTCAATCCCTGGGATTCATTCACATGGTGAATGTTGAGACCCAACCCCTGCGCTGTCCTCTGGCTTCCACATCCTGGCTGTGGCACGAGCCCCTCTCAGAAAAACCGTAAGAAGCCTCACGGGAGGCCAAGAGTGGTCAAGCAATGGATGGCCTTTGAGATGTTTGTTAAACTCGCTTGGGAAACAGTGCATTCAGCTCCATCTGCCAGAACCTGGTTGGTCTGTGAGGATGGGCCCGTGAGGAGTTCACACAACTCCAAAAGCGGCTGACAGCTGGTGGGATGTGTGGAATTTCTAGTAAGTGTGCTCATTTTATTCAGCACAAGTAGTCTTGACACCCCCTATTTTTGCCATGCCGAGGACTGAACCCAGGCCCCTACACAGAGCAGGCACTGAGATCCACCCCTGGCCCCTTTAAAAAGTTAGCTTATATTCATTATACATTTTTGTACATCCGCCATCGTTTTATTTCGGAGACAGGGTGTCCGTATGTAGCCCAAGGTGGTCTTCCCTTCTGCAGAGTTGAGGATTCCTGTGCCCCACACCGGGCCTGCCGCATGCCTTGTGGGTAACATTTGTGTCGGTGAACCTGTAAGTGCAAGTTTCCCCAGCGTAATGCTTATCAGCACCACTAGGGGGAGCGGTGTCCTTCCGGGGCTAGCTCTCCCAAAGTGATAGAGGCTGGCTATCTTGGTGCAAAAAGGGGAATTTATCTCAGGACTGTTAAGTAGGTAGCAGATTTGTGGAGGCATGGAGGGGTGGGGAAACCTGCCGAAGCAGAGCCTGAATTTCAAATGCCTGACACTCCGGTGGAAGAGGAAGCCACTTGCACAGCCTGTGCCCAGAGTAATCACTGGGAAGTGCTAGCTAACCAGCATGTCCCAGACTCTGCCTCATTAGGCGCATCCACCAATGGGACACAAAGAGCCCCAGGACCTTTGCTGCAACAGCTGGAATGGAAATGACTGGCTTCCTGCCCTTCAAAAGTTAAGCTTCTTGTCCTCTGCCTCAGGCCTGGAAGTCTGGGATTACAGGACCACCCACCGGACCACCAAGGTCCGCTAGAATGTTTTTCATTCTGTTCTCACCTCCATTATTCATCTGTAAAATGGGACCACTGACTCAAAAATTCTTTCAATAAGAGTTTAATATTAATTTTTTTTTTAATTTTAAAGAAGGTGTGTTAGAGGGGATGGTTCAGCTGTTAAGAGCAAGTACTATTCTTGCAAAGGCTACCAGCCACATGTAACTCCAGCTAGGTATCTTCTAGCCTCAGATAACAACTGAATTCACACACACACATACATACACACACCTACCTCTGCTCAAGTACACGTGTGTGCAATCAAAAAATAATAAGATAAATCTTTAAAAAATTACTTTTTAAAAGCTTCCATGGTTCGTGTTCATCCACCACAGTAGGGTTTCTAACGCCGTTCAGCCCAGCCCGCAGCCATAACTGGGAGCTCGTGAGATTCTGTCAGGTACGGTGGCAGCTTTGTGTAATCCTACCATTGGGAGGCAGAAGCAGATTATGGGCCCTGGAGGGGATAGGAACTCCACAGGAAGACCAACAGAGTCAACTAACCTGGACCCTTGGGGCTCTCAGAGTCTGAACCACCAACCAGAGAACACACACGGGCTGGACCTAGGCCTCCCCTACACCGTGTAAGGGTGTCTCGCCTGCATGTATGTCTGTGCCTTACATGTGTGCAGTGCCTATAGAGGCCAGAAGAGGGCGCTTGATCCCCTGGAACTGTAGTTACAAATGGCTGTGAGCTGCCAGGCAGGAGCAACAATTGAACCCATGTCCTCTAGAAAAGCAGCTGGTGTTCTTAACCTCTGAGCTACCTCTCCAGTCCTACCACAGTCCTACCTGCACTTTTAGCAGCCTCTGAACCTCATATAAATGGAATAATTTTAGTACATACATTTGGTTTTTTTGCTTTTTTTTTTTTACTCAACTGTATGTTGAGGAGACAGAGACAGGAAGATGCCTTGGGCTCGCTGGTCAAGGAATGTAATGAACCTGAGAGCTCCAAGTTCAGCAAGAGACACTGGCTTAAAAAAAAAAAAGTGGCTGGGGCCTGGAGAGATGGCTCAGCGGTTAAGAGCACTGACTGTTCTGCCACAGGTCCTGAGTTCAAATCCCAGCAACCACATGGTGACTCACAACCATCCATAATGAGATCTGTTATTCTCTTCTGGTGTGTCTGAGGACAGCTGCAGTGTACTCACATACATAAAATAAATAAATAAATCTAAAAAAAAATAAGGTGGAGAATGAGGAAGATACATGATGTCATCCTCTGGTCTATACATGCACACACATGCACACACATGAACACAGCACCCACACAAACATGTACACACACACAAAGAAAAGTAATAGCATAGAATAATATTTGGCCTGAAGTATAACTGGGGTTTCTTTTTTGTTTGTCTTTTAAGACAAAATTTCTCAGTGTAGCCCTGGCAGATTTCTGAGTTCGAGGCCAGCCTGGTCTACAGAGTGAGTTCCAGGACAGCCAGGGCTATACAGAGAGACCCTGTCTCGAACCATCCCCCCCAAAAATAAATAAAAATAGACCAGGCTGGCCTTGAACTCATGGAGATCTGCCTGTCTCTGCCTCCTAAGTGCTGGTATTAAGGGTGTGCTACCCTACTCCCCTCCTCATCCCCCTCGTCCCCCTCCTCCTCCTTCTGCTTTTCTGTTAATACACATTTTCATCTGCTGCAGTTACCTGAAAGGTGACAGAGTGTCATCGGTTGTACTCGCTTTCCTTGGGAACCTGGGTGATTTTTTTTGCTTTTTTTCAAAAAGGTGGGTTTTTGTTTGTTTTTCGTTTTGTTTTGGTTTTGGTTTATGTGTAAGGGTGTTTTGCCTGCATGTATGTAAGTGCACCGTGTGTGCCTGGTGTCTGAAGAGGCCAGAAGAGGGCGTCCGATCTCTTGGAACTGGAGCTGCAGCTGTGTGGTTGCTGGTGGCTGAGCCTGTCTGGTGGCCGCTGTCTGGTGACGGAGCCTGTCTGGAAGAGCCACCGGTGCTCCAGCCGCACAGGTCATCATGTCTAAGATTAGAATGAACTACAATATGATGGCAGAAGTCAGGGAATGACAGTATCAGCAGGATGTGTAACCTGCAGCTCACAGCGCCACCAAGTGTCTCATCCCATCCTTGATGGTGACCTTGGTCAGTGTCTGTGCGATGTTTAGTTTTGATGCTGCCGTAGGTGTTTGATTTTTTTATGTGGAGATAACATTTTTATCAAGGAGAACACCTTGAACCACATGCCCTGAGCAAATCAAACATAACGGGGTCAGGTGAGGTCGAAGCTTGACCAGCCTGGAGTGTCAGATCTAACCGTTTGCTTGTCCCTTGATGTGCCCAGGGCACCTGTGAAGTCCTGCGAATGCTATCCCTGGGGGACTGCCGTGCCTATTACAAGTGGGTCTGGCAGCAACTGGAGCTGTTGGACCACAAGCCTCTGAGAGTTCACGACAATGGTAAGTCATGTGGCCACATCTGGCAGTTGACAGCACAGCTGGCTGGGGAAAGGTGTGTCCCCTGGTTGGCTCCAGTTTGGACTTGGGAACATCTTTTTCTGCTTTGATCGTTCTTTTCTAAGAACCGAAGAGTCCTGCTTGCTGGCCAGGCTGCCCCTTCCGTCTCACCTCACTGGGTTCTTCTATGGCTGCAGCCTCCTGCCTCACGCGCCCCACCCATCTTTCCCCAGCTCTGTCTGCTGCTCACATCTTAACAAAACATCTTTATTCAGAGACTTCTCCAGCCTTCCCATGCTGAAGCAGCATCTCCTCAGCTCTCACTATATCCTAGTCACGTCTGCTGAATTCGTCTTCTGTCGTGTCTGTCCCACTCAAGTCACACACTGAATCTGAATTGCTTGTTAAATGGCTGTCTCCCTAAAATTTAAGCGCTATGTTCCCAGGTCCTGCAGCCACCGCAGGCATCTTGACTCACAGTCAATAGACACTCTCCCGTGTTGTTGCTCCTGAGAACGGTGTCAGGTTTGTCCTAAGATATGACTATCTGTGTGTTCCCTGGCGCCCATCTAAGTTCATACAGATGCCATGAGTAGCTGCTATCATTCACGGGATTCAGCCAGTAGTCTGGCTGTTTATACATCAGTGTAATTCATATAAAGGGTATATTAGCCAGGGTTCTCTAGAATAACCAAAATTATAGAAGGAATCTCTATATATTGAGAAAGGGGATTTATTAGAATGGCTTACAGGCTGTGGGCCAGCTAGCCCAACAATAGCTGCCTGTGAACAAGGCCGGATGTCTCAGCTGGAATCCCAAAGAAGAAGGCTCAAAGTCAGTGAAGGAATGGTCTTGCTAGTGAGGTAGGAGGAAGCAGGAGAGAGCAAAAGCTTCCTTCTTCCATGTCCTTAGGCAGACCTTCAGCAGAAGGCGGGTTTCCCCATCTCTAATGATCTGAATTAAAGGCATGTATTCCTACTTCAAAGATCTGGATTAGAAGTGGATCTTCCTAATTCAAATTAAGCAAAACAAGTGTGCCCCCCTCCATGTTGGGGTTTTAGAGAATTCCAGATGTAGTCAAGTTGGCCACTAAGAATTGCCATCACCAGAGTTTCAATAAGATACAATTATAGCTCCATTTCACAGGTACAGAAAGTGAGGCTCAGAGAGGCGAGACTCTTGTCTAAGGGTCATATAGAAACTAAGAATGGAGACCTGCAGAGTACAGGCCCAGTCTACTGAGAGAAAACCAAGAGCTTTCGTCTTCGTCAAAGGCTCCAGCCTTGCTCAGACCCCATTCCCTATTGTTGAACGTGATCAGTGTCAGAAAAAAAGCACCAGATCTGCCTGTGGTGGTAGCTTCCTGACTCTGGGGTCATGTTGGTTTTGTTCACAAGAGCCTCTGTGTGTGTGTGTGTGTGTGTGTGTGTGTGTGTGTGAGAGAGAGAGAGAGAGAGAGAGAGAGAGAGAGAGAGGAGAGATGTATGTGTGTATGTGTGATGTGTGTGTGGTGTGGGTGAGAGGGTGTGCATGTATGTGTGTATGTGGTATGTGTGGTGTGTTCTACATGTATGTGTGTAATTTGTGTGTGTTTGTGTGTGTGTGAGAGGGGGGGAGAGGGAGAGAGAGAGAGGGAAGGAGAGGGAGAGAGAGAGAGAAAGAGAGAAAGAGAGAGAGAGAGAGAGAGAGAGAGAGATGCACATTTGAGTAAAGAGGCCCCAGCCCTCAAAAGACATCCTCAGTGTCTCAGCGGTTGCCCATCTCACCAAGTATCAGCTCTGACCTTTCCGGCAATCCCTTGAGATTATAATCCAGCCTTTCCAAGGACCACATGGAGGATGTGGCCAGTTGTTCTGCGATCTCAGCTGAAGCCAACATGGGTGGGTGGGCAGGAGAGAAAAGTACATGTGGGTGTGGCAAAGAGAATTTTGGAGTTTGACAGAGCAAGGTTTGCCTCACATAGTGGTGGCTGTCAGTTTGCGCTTCAAGTCTTTAGGTTTCCCCTTAGCAGACAGTATCACCATTAAGAGCCTACTGAGCCCTGTGTGTGTGTGTGTGTGTGGCGGCGGCGGCTGCGCAAGCCTTTAATCTCAGAACCTGGGGGAAAGCAGAGGCAGACAAATCACTGTGAGTTCAAGGCCAGCCTGGTCTACAGAGTGAGTTTCATTCAGCACAGCCAGGGCTATACAGAGAAACCCTGTCTCAAAAAATCAAATCAACCAACCAAACAAAAAAGAGCTGAGGCTCAGACCGCAGGGTCCTGTGTGACTCTGGACAAATGGTTGTCTCTTTGTACATCCGTGTCCTTGGATCCTGTAAAATGTAAATTACGTTCCCTATATCATAGTGTTATTTGGATATTAAACAAATGAATATACAAAACTCATCCACCACTCCCTAGATGAATGAATAATGATGGTAGACACTTGTCACCATCATTACAAGGTGGCAGGCAGACCAAAAGGGATGTCAGCTCTCACATCAGGGCTAATCCACAGATATAAGGATGTACAGAACAAATTTGGATATGCTAAGTTTCTATTATGGTCAAAATACGTTTAAATTTCTCTTTTGATTTCTTCCTTGACCCACTGAATATTAATGAGGGTGTTATTCAGTTCCCAAAGATTTTGGGGACCATCCAGCTATCTTTGCTATTTATTATTTCTATGATAAAATATTCGGTACAGTTTGAATCCTCTCAAATGTGTTGAAACTTGTTTTATGGCCCAGAAAGCAATCTATCTTGGTAAATGCTCCATTTGCATTTGAAAAGAATATGCTGTTATTTGGTGCTGCGTGCTGTGAATGTTAGTCAGCTGGGGGGGTGACGTTAGTCAAGTGGTCTGTGTCCTTCCTGATTCTGCTCCACTCTGTCAGCTGTTAGCTCAGAGCCGAGAAAATCTCCAGCCACTGAGTTTTCTCTCTCCCTCTCCTCCCTCTCCTCCCTCTCCCCCACCATCCCCTCTTGATCATAGGCTGATGTTGATTGACTTCACGGTCCTAGAGAGACACAAAATTGATCTCTTCAAGACAAGAAAAATGAGCTCTTTGTTTTTGAGGTGCTAGACCTTGAACCCCAAACTGCACAGGCCAGGCAGGTCTGCCATGAGCTACATTCTTAGCCTAAAATGAACTTCTTTGTCTCTGGTAGCATTCTTTACTCAAAAATCTCCTTTTTTTTGATACTATTTAATTTGATTACTATTAGTTTGCTATTTCCCATTCTATCCATTTGTGTTTACTTCTTGGGTATCTTTGTATTAAAATGGCTTTTTGTTTTTTCCTTTCCTTCCTTCCTTCCTTCCTTGATTTCTTCCTTTCTTTTTGTTTTTGTTTTTGGTTTTTTTTTGTTTTTGGTTTGTGTGTGTGTGTGTGTGTGTGTGTGTGTGTGGTAATGGGGATCACACCCAGGGTCTTGTGTGTGCCAGGGAAGCACTGTACCACAGAACTTTATCTATGGTCACTAAAATAAGTCTATTTTAATTATTGTTTATTTTAGGTAGGAAGGGCATGTGTGCCTATCAGAGGACAAGTTTCAGCAGTTAATTATTTCCTTCCACTCTGGGGGCCTGCGGGGTTGAATTCAGGTTACCAGACGTGGCAGAGTGTGGCTGCCCCACCCCTCCTTGCTCAGACAGGGTTTCTCTGTGTAGCCCTGGCTGTCCTGGCCCAAAGGAGTCTTCCAAAGAAGAAGGAGGAAGATTAAAGGTGTGAGCCATCAAGTCCGGCTGTCTTAGTTAGGGTTTCCATTGCTGTGAAGAGACACCATGACCAAGGCAACTCTTATAAAGGACAACATTTACTTAGGGCTGGCTTACAGATTCAGAGGTTCAGTCCATTATCACCATAGCAGGAAACATGGCAGCATGCAGGCAGACATGGTGCTGGAGGGGCTGAGATTTATGCTTCTCGATTTGGAGGCAACCAGGAGAGATTGGCACCCTCAGGCAGCTCGGAGAAAGCTCTCTTCTGCAATGAGTAGAGACTACACATGAAGGGAGACATCCAAAGCCCACCCCCACAGTGACACACTTGCTCTAACAAGCCACACCTCCTAACAGTGCTATGGGCCAAGCATATTCAAAGCACCACACTGGCCCACCTTGTTTTCTGAGGCAGAGTCTCTTACTCTTAAAGTCGGCCAAGTGGGCTGGTCTGTGTGGCACACAAGCCCTGAGGATCTGTCTGTCTTTCCCTCCCCAGGGCTGGGATACTAAGCACAAGTCATCTTGCCCTACTGTTTACAAGGGTCTCAGGCATCAGACTTAGCTTTGTACACTCGAGGCAAGCACTCTACCAGTTAAGCTCTGGTCCCAAATGTGATCTATTAGTAGAAATAGGGGAGCTTTAAATTAAATAGAACTGAGTTCAAATTAAGAGTCAGTCTTTTAGAAGGCAATTTAAATTCTCTGTTCTTTTTTTTTTTTTTTTTTTTGAGACAGGGTTTCTCTGTGTAGCCCTGGCTATCCTGGAACTCACTCTGTAGACCAGGCTGGCCTCGAACTCAGAAATCCGCCTGCCTCTGCCTCCCAGAGTGCTGGGATTACAGGCGTGCACCACCACCGCCCGGCTAAATTCTCTGTTCTTAATTTCATCTCTCCTTCATAAGCTAATTTCTTTATCTAGATGTGATGATGGAAAGATCTAACACAGGGCTGCCAAAGAAAGCAGTTTACAGACGTGCTTCCGTCTTCCTCTTCCTCTTTCCACTTTCCCCTCCTCCTCTTCATCACTGGCTCTGCGGCCTTGGCTAGCCTAGAAGGCTGGCCCCCAAGTCCTAGAGGCTCCTTCCACACACCTCCCAGGTGCCCAGATTACAGTCCAGCCACACACCTCCTCCTCTTTCTTCCTGCACCAGAGCTCAGGGACCTCTGATGTTCCTCCACCGTCCCACGCTATACAAGGCCCATTGGTGTGTTTTTCCTGTGTTTTCTCTTAATAGAAATATCTCCAAAGGAGAGATTTAGGGAATTCCAGATCAAGTCATATCCTCTACAAGACTTCACTTATTTGAAACTTCTGCGTCTCCAGAAAACCAGAGAGCACCAGGGAATAAACGTCCACAGGAAGATCAACAAAACCGAAAACAATCTCCCCAAGTTGCTGGGCCCGAAGATCAAGTAAGCTTAACTCTTAGCTGGTAGGACGGTCAGATGTAGGTGTGCAGGAGGCAGAGATACTGGGGAGGGCAGAGGTGCAGAGAGTCACCCTGGATGCTGGATGTGGGGATAAGGCAGCCCAGGGAAGTCCTGAGTTGGGAATCCAGCCTGAATTCACTGCCCCTCATTCATATGGCTACTTAAGGGCATCCGCCATTCATTTCCTTGGGGCCACAGGAAGGATCTTCGAGCTATGGCAGAAGTCCTTGTTAGCTGGTCCTCAGGACACTGCCCACCTACGGGAGCAAACTCCAGAATCCAGGTAAGAGCTGGGCTTCCAGTCAGTCCAACTCACATTCAAATCCCAGTCCAGTCACTTGCTTTCGGTCTGTGTCCCTGGTCAAGGGATTTGAATTCTTTCTTTGTTTTTCTTACTTTTTAGATTTATTTATATGAGTACACTGTAGCTGTCTTCAGACACACCAGAAGAGGGCATCAGATTCCATTACAGATGGTTGTGAGCCACCATGTGGTTGCTGGGAATTGAACTCAGGACCTCTGGAGGAATAGTCAATGTTCTTAACCCCTGAGCCATCTCTCCGGTCCAGGATCTGAATTCTCTAAGCCCATGCTTTGCAGTTAGTGGTTTCTGAGTCTCAGGGTCATTGTAAGCCAGTAGTGACATGAGATATTACTAAGTCATACTTAATGCTGACAGAATGCTTGGCGTCAAGCACTAAGGTACCTATTCCTAAAGGTGCTGTGGTTATCACTCCCAGTTTTCAGGAGAGAAAACTATGATTCACCAGAGGGTAAAGTTGCTTGTTGAGGGTTACGTGGGTAGGAAGTGGTAAAGCTAGGATTCAAGCCTGAGCAGCTGGTCAAACATCTGTCTGTTATCTGGTGTGCATCTCACAACTGGCATGGGACAGACCCACACTGAGACCCTATGCTTTGGCCTTAACTTGAGGTCCTGAAAAGCAGAAAAAGATCATAACTGGGCTGGCAGGAGCACCACCCACTTTCCCCCTCCCAGCTGAAACCCATGCATCCTAAAATATCAAAGCTGGGTGTGGTGGTGCAAGCCTTTAATCCAAGCACTTGGGAGGCAGAGGCAGGCAGGAGGCCACCCTGGTCTACAGAGGGAGTTCCAGAAAAGTCAAAGCTACATAGAAAAATCCTAACAAACAAACAAACAAAAAGAAGAGGAGGAGGAGGAGGAGGAGGAGGAGGAGGAGGAGGAGGAGGAGGAGGAGGAGGAGGAGGAGGAGAATGCCTTTAATCCCAGCACTTGGGAGGCAGAGGCAGGCGGATTTCTGAGTTCGAGGCCAGCCTGGTCTACAGAGTGAATTCCAGGATAGCTAGGGCTATATACAGAGAAACCCTATCTAGAAAAAGAAAAGAAAAGAAAAAAAAAACCAAAACAAACCAAAAAATCATGAAAAGAAAAGGAATCAGTAGCGGGTTCAGTGTCAATGTCCCTGTTTCTTCGATGGCATCATGATTTATCCACTAACACTTCCGGTCTGTTCCACCAACACTTCTGGTTGCTGGCCTCTGTAAAAATGGCAACGCATGATTTCCAGGTTGTTTTTCTTCTTATGGAGTATTCCTAGTTCCAACTTTCCCAAGGTAGAAATAAAACAGACCCAGTGTTTCTGGAGAGTCAGTATGGGAGAGGGGGCAACATGGACCTGTAAGTAAAAGACACAGGGACGCTGCGCACCCGCCTGGTCTGTGTGCTTCTCGGGTGCAGGAAGGAAGCCCGTTTGTATAGGAGCTGAGCCCCAGCTGTGCTCATCTGAGCTGTGCTCATCCGATAATCTTTCCTCCATTTCTAATCTAAACTGCCTCGCTTCTCTCCTCCTGCTACCGCAGACAAAGACCAAACAGTACAACAGGATTGTGTGTGTAAAATTAACCCATCTTTAGACAAAGGTCAGGGTCTGTAACCCAACCAGGGAAACTTGTCTTTATAAACAGAGATGCCACCTCTACTCTGTGTTCCTGTCAAAAAGCTTCAACCTCTACTGTGTCTTGAGGTGTACACTTTGAACAATCTGTTTTCATAGGCAGTGCTCACTGCTGAGACTTCCTTCCCATGAGGAGCTACGAATTAAATAGACCAGAGCTCCCACTAGGAACATGAACTTTATGCCTGGATTTGTTGTCCACCAGGCTGGCTCAGCAGGACAGGGTCATCTGCTCTTCAGGAAGCATCCGTCTGGTGACTAATGTTCCCTCGTCCCTTTGTCTCCTAAGTCCAGTCTCCCTCACACATCTCTAACCCCAGACAGCAGCAGGCAAGCTCCCTCAGGGTTTGAGTTTTCCCACCTTGTTTGGAGGTGTGAATTCTCCAGGAGGACTTTGGCTGTAAAATGGTTCTGACAAGCTGTCTGTCACACTTCAGATCCAGGTATGGTCATTCAGTCAAATGTTCGATGGTCAACACCAAGTTTGGTGAACTCCCCAAGGAGGCCATAGTGGGGGTCTACATGAAGGTCCACAAGATAGAGGATGGAGATGTTGTGGTAAGTGTACCAAGAGCTTTCTTCAGTCTGATGGACGGCACAGATGGCCTGGGACTGTATTGCAGTGAGCAGAAAGGCTCAGAAACACAGCCTTCTAGACTTGATGATCTAAGAAAGAGTGCTAGGTTGTAGATGGCTCAGGGGTGAATGTGCTTGTAGCTCAAGTCCAACAAACTGACTTAGGACCCTGGAGCACATGGTAGGAGGAAAGATCTGAGTCTTGAATGTTATCCTCTGACCTCTACATGCACACTATAGTGTGTGAGCGCGCGCGCGCGCGCGTGCGCGCGCGCACACACACACACACACACACACATTAACGTTTCAAAGAAAAGAATGAAATAGGGCTGAAGAGATGGCCTAGCGGTTAAGAGCTGATCTTCCAGAGGCCCCAGGTTCAATTCCCAGAACCTACATGGTGGCTCTGTTCCAGGGGATCTGACACCCTCACACAGACAGACATATCTGCAGACAAAACACCAGTGCACTTGAAACAAGAAAAAATTAATCATAAAAAAGAAAAAAAAGAAAAGAAAAATAGTATTCCCCTTTGAGAGATAAGGGCCTACAGCTTGGTATGGTGGTGTATAACTTTAATCACAATGCTTGGGAAGCAAAGGACGGCAGATCTGAGTTTGAGGCCGGCCTGGACTTGATAGTGAGTTCTAGGTCAACCAGGATTATACCATCAGACCCTGTCTCCAAGGAAATAAAGACATGATAAGGATGTTGTGGTTTGATCTTTGAAGGGCCTGGGGACCATGAGAGGAGAGGGAAAGGCTTTAAGAGACTTATAGAGTATGTTAATGATTACAAGGAAGCAGAGGGGTGGATAATTGGGGAAAGAGAGGGAGCCAGCTGCAGATAAGGACGAGCCCCCCCAGGCAAGTGGGGGGAAGGGAACGAGCAAAAATAATCCCTGCATATTGCTATGACAGTGCCGTGGTGGCAGGGAACTGGGAGAGAGCTCAGCTGGCGAGATGTTAGGTACCAGCCTAAACTCCCTGATCTGAGGATGCAGAGAGAGGTGGATCCCGGCTCGGCAAACTCCCGGCCAACGAGACCCCGTGTCAGAAAAACAAAAAACCAAAAACAAACAAAAAAACCCCAAACAAACAAACACCTGGATGGCTCCTGAAGAATGACACCTGAGATTGACCTCAGTCTTTCACAACGCATGTGCACATAAGCCCATATACAGACAGTCGCCATGATGAAGCCCGTTGCTTTGTATGCAGAGGCCCTGTCATAGAAGCAAACAAACGTGTAGATGGGGCTGCCACAGCCGCCGATGGTGCTGCTGCCGCTGCTGCTCAGTGCTGCAGCGCTTGTATAGGGGCCCTGGGTTCGATCCCCAGCACTACAGTGAAGGATGAGGGAAGGGGCCGACTGGGGGGAGAAAAAGATGGCGGTGGAGGAAGCCAGAATCTGGCTCTTCCTTAAGAGCTCTTGCTGCTCTTGTACAGGACCTGAGCTTGATTCCCAGCGCCATTGGGTGGTGATTGACTTCCAGCTCACAGCGACCTGTAACTCCAGTTCCAGGGCATCCCTCTTCTACCTCACACGCATACACATGTGTACACACACATGCACAGCAAACAAACACATCTATTTCTTAAAAGATGAGAAAGGAGATTTTTTTTTTCGAGACAGGGTTTCTCTGTGTAGCCCTGGCTGTCCTGGAACTCACTCTGTAGACCAGGCTAGTCTCGAACTGAGAAATCCGCCTGCCTCTGCCTCCCAAGTGCTGGGATTAAAGGTATGCGCCACCACCGCCTGGCGAGAAAATTTATATATGGATGGTTGAGGCAATAAGGCAGGGTGTCGCCTCTTACCCACCTTGTTCAGCAGGACTTGTGAGGCTGCAGCAGGAGAGTTGCAAGTTCAAGGTCAGCCTGAAAATTTAGCAAGACCTGGTTTTTGTTTGTTTGTTTGTTTTGTTTCTTTTTTTTTAAACCAATAAAACAATTGGGCTAAGGGGATGGCTCAGCATTTAAGAGTACTCATGTGTTACTCTTGCAGAGGACCTGGGTTCGATTCCCTCATGATGACTCATAGCTATCTGTAACTCCAGTTTCAGGGGAACCCAACACCTGAGCACTAGGCATGCATGTAGAGGCAAAACACTCGTACTCATTAAATCCATAAATAACAACTCATTAAATCCATACATAAGCAATCAAACAAAAGATGTCAGAGCTGTAGCCCATATCTAATACATAGCAGGTGTGAGGTCCTGGGTGCAATTCCCCAGCACTAAGGAAACTACCCAGCCCGAGAAGATGTAATAGAACTCTTTACAGACAATATGGTTGCCTACAGAAAGAGTCTCAACAAATCAAAAACACTCCTACAACTGTCAGGTCGTTTTAGCAAAGTAACTGTTAGAAGTCACTTGTTTGGGGGCCAGGTGAGATTGTTCAGTGGCACAGAGCATAGGCATGTTTTTTTAAGAAGCCAGACTGCCACATATGGGGATAGATTAGTGTTAAAGACATCACTGTGAACTCAGAATTAACTCAAATTACCTGGAGAGATGGCTCAGCAGTTAAGGGTGCATACTGTTCTTGAGGAGGACCTGAGTTTGATTCCTGGCACCGCCGGGTGATTCACAGCCACCTGTTAACTCCAGCTTTGGGGAGCTAAGCCTCCTTCTGGCCTCCATGGGCACCTGCATGCACTCACACAGGCATTCACTCACACAGGCACATCAATAAAACATAAAATAATAAATCTTTAGAGGCTGGAGAGATGGCTCAGCAGGCAAGCACACATACTGCTCTTTCGGATGATCTCAGTTTGGTTCCAAAAATCCATATCAGGCAGCTTGGGGGGACCCAACCTGGACCCTTCAGGCAACTACACGTGCAGACACCGCCACTCCATCTACACATAATTAAAAATAAAAGTAAATCTTCAAAATGTTGGAAGTCCGATGTAGCCAGGCAGAGTATGGTGCTCCTATAATCAGCAGTACTTGGGGACTGCTGGTCATGAGTTTGAAGCCAGCTTAGACTGCATAGGGAGATCCTGTCCCAGGAACAAACAACAACAAAACACTAGAGAAAAGCCTATTGCAGTAACCTGGTTACTCATTCTTTTAGCCCAGAATGAGAGTGGGGCTGAGCAGAGGCAGAAAGGCACCGACCTAGCAGAGCCCACATGGGGTGGGGCTGTGTATGGTCGTCTGGGGCCGGGAAGCCTGCTCTATCACCGGTTCCTTCCTGCTGCACCTCAGGATGTCTCCAAGGTCATCCGTATGCCCCCCCCCCCTCCACATGTCACTATGGTTGTGAATGTTCTTTCCCACTGGCCTAGTGTCTGTCAGAATGTCTGGGTCCTAGGTGTCCTCCATCAATACTGTAGGTTTTGTTTTTTGTTTTACCTCTTGGGAAGGTTTTCATTTTGTTTAGTAAACTGGTAAGTTTAAACTAGTTCCATCTACCCCCATCCACAGTGAAACAGAAGAAATCCACTCCCTTGCCACGAGTTGGCCTGAGATATTTAAAGAGCGCCATTTTGGTCTCATTCAGCATTTCTCTAGCCAGGCTCAGTGCCAAGGCTCCAGAGACATCTTTCTCAGGCGGAGGGTCTTCCTCTCCAGTTGCTCTTTCCATCACAGTTTCAAGATGGCCTCAGTCCCCCAACCCCATCCCTTCACACACAGTACACACACACACACACACACACACACACACAGACAGACATCACACTTCCTGCCTTTCTGCAGTGTGTCAGAGTTTCAGAGTTCACTTTGTACCACTAAGGCACTAAGATGATAGCTGCAGATACTCAGGCCAGCTGGAGGCATGGAAGATGGGTAGATGGTGACTTAGTGGGAAGTTTTGTAAGGAACCAGGGTGACTAGGTCCCTTCCATAGAGGACACCTGTCACCCCGATGCTAGAATGCCAAGGAAACAGGTGGGGACTGGAGTCCAGGCCTGGATTTTGAGTGAGGTGTAGGAGAATGGTTTCTCCGAGAGGCAGGCACAGGCTTCTTATTTTTATGCTGTGCTAAAATCTGTGTGGCATCGAGCAAATCACTTTCCTTCTCTGGATCTGTAGCCTCATCCTGAAGTGTAGAGATTTCTCCAAGGCCAGCTGATGCCTCTAACATGTGACTTTGTGTGCATACATGTTCACTCAGCACATTACTGCATGTCTGCTCTGTGTTAAGAACAGCATGAGGCATCAGTGAGGGCAAGTAGACTAACCCGGCTCTTGCCCCCTGCATCACATGACCGCCTGCATCACATGACCCAGTAAGGGACAAATGATAAACAGATGAGTTACAGAAATGGAAACAGTTGAACATTGTGGCTAGACAGATTTGAGACTGGGGGAAGTCCAAATGCTGATGTGAACGCCCCGAGAGCAGAACCCTGAGAGCTGCGGGGTGCAGGGACACTGGAGGGGGTGCAGGGCCCCACCTTGTTCCAGGGCTTGGGAACTGTGCCGGCCTGGCGGGTAGTGGATGGAGCCCTGGGCTCATGATTCCCACCCAGAAAGCCTGCTGGTGGATCTGGCTTGCCTGTGAGGTTTCACGGTCTGTGATTTCTCCTTAGGGGCTTCACCGGGTCTTTCTCCCAGAAATCCAGCGCGATCCTCGGCCTTTCATCCTTCTGAGCTTAGGATCAGAGTTGATACGAGTAAGGAAAGAGAAGTTTTATGAGATGGTGGATGAGGAGACAAAAGCAAAGATAATAAAGATGGACGTGGAGTATCCGAGGTCAGTGCCGAGAATGTGCTTACATGTTTTAGATCCACTGAATAAGACTTTCCACCCAGCAAGGAGGGTGGGAGGGGAAGGGAGAGAGGAGGCGGGGTGCGGGGTCAGGGGGAGGGGGAGTATGCATGTGCAGGTGTATTATTCTGTGTATGTGTGAGTGCATGTGTGTGTATGTGTGTGTGTTAGAAACAGTGCTACATGTCCCCATTGTTTTTTTAATCAGACAGACGGCAGGGTGTTCTCAGACACATTCTGGTTTTGCATGTATGTGAAAAATTTAGCTGTTTACTTTTTAAAAGCTTAAATCAATGCACATGCATTAGATTTCATTGAAGCATTTTCAAACAAAATTTGTTTTCTCTCCTATCCCTCCGGCTTACCCTGGTCCCCTTCCGCCCCACCCCCACAGACTCTAGGGTGAATTAGAGAAACAATGCAATGAGCTCACTAAACCCTGCACTGGACAGACTCATTGCTCAGGGCAGTTAGATGTGTAAGTAGGAGGCACTGAAGCCAGGCATGGCAGCTCAGGTCAGTAAACCTGGCACTGGGGCGGTAGAGGTAGGAAGATCCGGAGTTCAGAGCCATCTAGTGGGCTGGAGAGATGGCTCAGCGGCTAAGAGCACTGACCTTCCAGAGGTCCTGAGTTCAATTCCCAGCAACCACATGGTGGCTCACAGCCATCTGATGCCCTCTTCCCGTCTGTCTGAAGAGAGCAATAGCACACTCATATACATAAATAAATAAATCTTAAAAAAAAAAAGCTATCTAGTGAGTTTGGGACCAGTCTGAGGTACATGAAGCCCTGTCTCAAAATTAAAAACAAAAGCAAAAGAAACTGGGTAGATTTAAGAAAAATCATGAAACCAAAAGAAAAAAAAACTGGGTGGTGGTGGCACACACCTTTAATCCTAGCACTAGGGAGGCAGAGGCAAGCGGATTTCTGAGTTCGAGGCAGGCCAGCCTGGTCTACAGAGTGAGTTCCAGGACAGCCAGGGCTACACAGAGAAACTCTGTCTCGGAAAAAACCAAAAAAAACAAAAAAACAAACAACAAAAAAAAAAAAACCAAAAAAACCACCAATCCCGAGCAGAGCAAAGAACACTTTATATGTGGGCGTGGCCAAGCTTCGGGCTGTCAGTGAGAGAAACCGCTGGTGGCTTCTTCCTGCTTCAGGGCGCCATTTTCTTCTGCATCCTGCTAAGTGTCTCTATTAAATGGTCTTCCAGAACAACCTCCTGGATGACTGTTGTGGGCACCTCAGCCTGTGGCAGGGGCAGCGTTTGTGAGTGTCTAACTCCTGGCTGGAACAGGAGCTGTTTGGAGCAGTTGCCTGTGTCCTGCTTGGCAAGGACCTTGAGGTACCATCTCAAGGCTGTCAGACAGGATTGTCGTCTCACTAATGGTTGAACTCAGGGCTTCCTAGAAGGCCCAGTCACACAGGAAGCAGGGCCAACATGTAGTTTAAATTTTTTGTATTTGAACTGGGGCATCTATCCTATGAATGTCATAGGCTAGACAACCTGAATGCTACCCCTTCAATGCCCATGTCATGACACACAGGACGAAGCATAGATCTGACTACAGTGATAGAGCTACAGTATAGGAGAGGTTGGGGGTTAGAGCTAGATACTATTTACTCAAACAATAGACTAGAAACCAGCATGACCACCAGGACCTGTAGGTAACATACAGTTTTGTCTACCTTGGACTCCAGGTCCAAAAATAAATTATCCTGTGGGGATGTGTAACTATGTGCCTGTCCACAGGCTTTGGCAAGTTCCCCTGGCCTCTTCAAGCCTGTAGTTCATGTCTATGTAATGGGTTAGCTGTGAAAACTAAAGACTCAGCCAAGCATTGGTGGAGCACACCTTTAATCCCAGCACTCGGGAAGCAGAGGCAGGCAGATTTCTGAGTTTGAAGCCAGCCTGGTCTACAGAATGAGTTCCAGGACAGCCAGGTCTACACAGAGAAACCCTGTCTGGGGGGGGGGAGGGGGGAGGGGAAGAAAAGAAAAGAAGAAAAGAAAAGCAAAACTAAAGACTCAGCAAGTGTGGCCATTGGTCCTAGCACCCAGGAGGTAGAGGCAGGCAGATCTCTGGGTTCGAGGACAGCCTTATCCACAGATCAAGCTCCAGGAAATCCAGGGCTACACAGAGAAACCCTGTCTTGAAAAAACAAACAAACAAAAAGACTCAGCCAGTGTAAAGGCTAGCCATGTGGTAAATGCTATCGAGAGTCAGATAATACTCTATTGGCTAAGAAGACATGAGTTAAGGGAACTTTTAAAGAGGGACTGTCTGGTCCATGAGCTGGCAAATATCTGACAGCAAGGTTTCTGGGAGTCGGGACAATCTTGCCAAGTATCATGTTTATTTCTATGGTATAATATATAATATACCATCCAGCTAATTTCTAGTTACCAACATGATATCACTCAGCATGGCACTGAGAAGAGATGCCCACAGTTAGCTTTCATGAGTGGGTGGGGATGTTACTGATATTTGAAGGTCTGTGTAGCCCACTCTGGCTGCTGGGTGTTGTCTTAGGTTGATGTCTAGGGATGGCAATTGCCTTTGTCAGGATCAAGGTCATTTAGCCAGGGACGGCTCATGGTTACTCAAGAGCTGTTAGGCTTGCCCCCTTGGACAGGTGAGTCCAGATAAGGCAGAAGAAGTTTGGCAATGCTCTTCCTGTACTGTGGTATCAGAAGGAAAAGAGCCAATAAGTACTGAGCCCATCCCACTTCACTGTGTGTCCCTGAGATGCTGTGAGGGAGGGGCCGAGGCAGGATCAGGGCTCCTTGGCCACCCAGGGCAGCCACCCTATTTCTCTCAAGATTTGTCTGTTCTGGGCTTTTCATGTAACAGAATAATTGTGTTTGTGTGTGTGTGTGTGTGTGTGTGTGTGTGTGTGTGTAAGAGAGAGACAGACAGAGGCAGATATATATAGAGAGACAGAGACTAAGGAGAAAGACTTAGACAGTGCTGTTGTGAATGAACAACTTACACAGGTTTATATATGAACCTGTTTTCATTTCTCTGAAGTATATTCTTGATGGAAAATTGCTGATTGCGTGCTAACTGTATATTTAACCTTCTGTGACGTTATCAGGCTGCTCTCCAAAGCAGCCGCACCAAGTAGCACCCCTCAGTCTGTGGGGACTTTGACTCCCTCCAGATTCTGAGCATCTCCATGCTCTGTCCCACAGGAACCAGGGGTGTCTCACTGCGAGGCTCCCTCATCGCATTGTAGTTTTTATTGACATCTCACCCAAAGCTAACGACTGATAGCTATCTTTTTCCCCCCTGATAGGGTCTTGCTATGTAGCTCAGGCTGTCCTAGAACTTATTCATACTCCTCCTCCTGCCCCGTGAGTGCCGAGTTTACCAGAATGTTCCATGGGCAGCTCTCCAATAGCCTTACTTATTATTATTACTTTCAATTTGTTTTATTATTGTGTGTGTTCAAGTTGTGTATGTGTGGGTACCTATGCACCAGGGAGCGCCTACAGAGGTCAGAGGACAACTTTGTGGAGTCTGTTCTCTCCTTCTGCCTTCCCGTGGGCTCTGGGGAATGAACCCTGGAGATCAGGCTTGGTGGCAAGCACCTTTAGCACTGAGCCATCTTGCTGGCCTTCTTTTGCCTTTTTGAGACAGGGTCTCATTATGTGGCCCAGACCACTCCAGTTCACTGTGTGGCCCAGAGCTGCTCGCAAATTCACAGTGATCCTCCTGTGCGTGCTTTTAGAAGTAATGAAATTACAGGCATACATCACTCTCCCTGGTTTGGCTATGTTATTATGGGATATAAAACAAAAGTTAACTTCGATTCACGTTATTAGATTCAATACATCAAAAGTATTATCTCAACACATTATCCATTTGAAAAGTAATAGTTCCAATTGCTTTGTGGTTGGGAGTCTGACTCACGCTGGCCACATTTCCGGCACTTACTAACCCACTCATGGCTCCTGGCCACGGCAGCAGGGCAGCAGGGCAGCACAGACTTTAGGGACTGAGTTGGTAGAAAGGCGAAGTAGAGAAATGTGGGGAAGAACGGAGGTAGGGTGCAGAGCATATGGTTAGGATTTGGAAGGAGCAGTGGGAACATCTGATCAGCATGGACAGAGGGCAGAGCTGGAACACAGCTTCTGTGTTTGCCCTTCAGCGACGAAGACCTGTGTCAGAGTTTCCTGAAGGAAAACGACTGGACTATCTTTCGGAAGGATTTGCTGCGGCTATTGGTGGAGCCCCTCAACAAACAGGCGTTCATCCCGGGCCAGACCAAGAAGAAAGAGATCTACGACCCTAAGTCTTTGTTCCTGGATTTGTGTAGCCTTGAAAGGAAGGCAAAACAGCGCCATCTTGTTTTTCTGGCGCCCCAGAAATACCTGCCCCCCTTGAAGATTGTCCAAGCCATCTCAGCACCCCGGCACAAAATCCAAGAACTGCTGCCTCAGTATAAAAACCCAGGGGTCCTTGTTTAGAAGGAATAAAGTACATTCTGATTAGCTTCTCTATTCTCTGCATGACCCCCATAGGATTTGCAGGCGTAGGGTGGGGAAGGTAGAGAGGTGTGGTCCCCCTTGACACGAGGACAGGAAGGAGGAGAGATGGACGCCCAGGAGGCGGGGCTGTGTCTATTACTGGGGAACTAGAGTGACCATTCCCCATTTAGACGGTGCTCCTTCACCCCAATCAGTGGATCCTGTGCCAGGAACCAAGGCAGACCAACCGCTGTCAGTCCACACACCGTGTAAGAAAATCAAGAAACCTAATATTTTAGCGTGTTCCTACTGGGTTTATTTTTATGCATGAGAAACTAATTTAAATTTTTTTTTTCCGAGACAGGGTTTTTCTGTATAGCCCTGGCTGTCCTGGAACTCACTGTGTAGACCAGGCTGGCCTAAAATATTTTAAAGAAGACATGTCTGGAATGTGTTGGACCTACAAGCTTGTAGGCTAGGCCTCTCTGGTTGAATGGCAAGGTTGGCATCCTATGATGGCACAGGCCCACCAGAGACAAGCAGGCAGTAGAGACAGAGTTCGGGAAGACTCCTTGGTCCCCCTGGTACTTCTTATTTTTGGGCACCTGTTCCCACACAGCCTCAGTACTACAAACTAATCGCCATGCCACTCCTCCACATGAGCACTCCAAGACCTGAAGGTCACGAAAGCACAGTCCTCACATCCCCATGGCTAAGGCCACACACATTCACCTGCAACCTAGCAAGGAAAGGCCTGGGCCTTGGACTTTGGGTCAGGAACCCTGGAGAGCCTGGCTCTGTCCCTCCCTGGGGCCCCTTGAGAAACATGAGTCAGTGTAGTGCCTGCATGTCTGTCGTCCCCAGCAGTGAACCATGAATTTGAGAAGCTCAGTGGACTGCACGATATGTTCAACGGTAGAAGTGCTTGTATTAATAACCATTTTCTTGCCGGGCGGTGGTGGC
This sequence comes from Apodemus sylvaticus, assembly GCF_947179515.1. Lineage (NCBI taxonomy): Eukaryota > Metazoa > Chordata > Mammalia > Rodentia > Muridae > Apodemus > Apodemus sylvaticus. The sequence goes on from NC_067476.1 coordinate 141,842,944, forward strand.
GCACGCCTGTAATCCCAGCACTTGGGAGGCAGAGGCAGGCGGATTTCTGAGTTCGAGGCCAGCCTGGTCTACAGAGTGAGTCTAGGACAGCCAGGGCTACACAGAGAAACCCTGTCTCAAAAAAAAATTTTTTTTTCTTGTACACTCAATAGGAGAAACGGGAGTTTTTTCTTCTCAGTAGAGAGTATAGATGTTATAGAGAAGTGGACTTCAGGGTTTTGACTTCTCAAGTGACTTCAGAGTCAAGAGATCAGGGACACTGAAGCAGGGTGAGGTGACATATATCTATCTGTAATCTTTGCACTGGGGAAAGAGGTCTGGAGGGACAGGAGTGTCCTAGTTTCGTCATCAACTTGACACACCTGGGAAGAGGAACCTTCAACTGAAGCACTGCCTTGATTGACTGGCTTTCAGGCATATCTGTGGTACTTTTCTTGATTGTTAACTGATGTGAGGGCCCAGCCCATGGTGTCTGTTGCCATCCCTGGGCCCATGGGTGTGGGCTGTATAGAAGAGATATTTGACTGTGGTGAGCCTGGAAGCAGCCTTCCTCTCTCATCTCTGCTTCAGTTCCTGCCTCCGGGTTCTTGCCTTTGGTGTCCCTGGACGATGGGCTGTAACCTCAAAGCCAAATAAGCTCTTTATTCCCTCCAGTGGTTTATAGTCATCTGTCAAACCAGGACAAGGAGCTCCTGGTCACCCACTATACAGTGACTTGGAGGACAGCCTGGGCTACATGAGACCCTGTCAACACAAAACATCAGCAGTCCTGTAGAGCAGGCTATGGCCTACAAAGAGCAGGTACCACTGTCTGGGGCCTAGGAAAGTGTGGTGCCTTACTAAGGATCTCTTTGGGTTGCTTCATTCATGAGATATGAGCTTTTTGGGCAGTTGCTCTGAGGCAGCTAAGAGGAAGATGAGGAAGTCTGTTGTTCAGTAGGCCAGGCACCTCTAGCCAGCATACAGAGCCAGAGGGTACTTTAGGCTTCACAGGATGGTCCTCACCCTATGGTTCCTCTTACAGAGCCAGCTCACCTCAGGGAAGAGACGATAAAAAAAATATGTAAACAAGAGAGAATGGCTGGTGAAGACAAAGTAGGTGGAAATTTGGACCTGACCCACTGGCCACAGTTTGCTGTGCTCAACAAAGGTAGCTGGGGGCCTTGAAGGTTCTTAAACAGATGTAACTTGGCCAGAGAAAAGAAAAGGGGCTCCTAAGAATTGAGCACCCACAGGCCAGCCCTCTTGCTAAGTATCTGTGGGATCCAGTGAGCCGCTGGCTCCTGCCAGCTCTTCCCCATTGGGCTGTTGAGGTGATTGATACGTGTATAAGGAGGTAACATTTTCCTTCATCAGGACATTCGGGTCCTTATTCTTGGGAAGTGAGAGAAAAGCTTCCATAATGTTCTTCCACACATTCTCTGCAGCAACAATTGGGCAAGAAACGGACTCAAAACTGTGCTTGGTAGCACACAGCTAATCACCAAACTCCAGAGGCCTCACTGGTCAATATTGATACCACGGCTCAAAAATCAAAATGAGGAAAGGAGAGCCAGGGGCGAAGGCAGGAAAGAGGAGGTTAAAGAGAAGAGAAAGAAAAGCAGTGTGTGTGAGGGAGGGAGAAGCTAGAGGAGGAAGCGCATCCTGGGGTAATGGCCCAGACTGAGGACAAGCCATAGGGGGTGCTTCAGGAACTCACAGGGAGCAGAATACAGGTCTCTGAGTCTCCAGGGCAGTGACAGGGTTTAGAGGGAGGAAACCTGCAGAGGTAGGTGTCCTCTCCACAGACAGCAGGGAGCTCCTGTGTGGCTGCTCCTATGAACTCAGTGAACAGGCATGCGTGCTTGAGCAGTGTGAACCGTCTGCTCTACCCCACCATCCTGGTCAATAATTCCTGGTTTATCAAACACAGTGGAAGTGCCTGGTACTCAGCAGTCGTGTTTAGTACCATTTAACAAGGAGCCCTATCACCAGGGACAGCTTCCCTCACCAACAGGGCCAAACATCAGAGCTGGGCCTGACAATCAGCAGCGATAAAAAGCCATCAGCAAATGAATAGTAGTTCCAGGAGCCAAGCTGGCCACTCGGCCCATCCTGCCATCTTCTCTAATGACCTGGCTGATGTCAACATTAAGGGGCAGCCAGGCAGGTGGAGGTCAGAGGGTCACTCACCTTGTTGGCAGACAATGGGAGAGGGTGCTGCTTAAGACCTTGGTGGGGAGGCGGGTGGGGGCAGTCAGGGTAGGACAACCTCTGAGCTGAGCTGACAGGCCTCTGCCTCTCTACACGCTGCCCCCACCTGAAGCAGTCTGCAATGCAGATCCGGGGTCAGCATCACTGGAGGAGGATAAACCAGGAATTATTTGGGAGAGTTCGTTCAGAAGGTAGATGTGATGCCGCCTGGCACAGGGTAAGCAAAAGATGTCGGCTTCATACTGCCGAGGCCTGATAGACACAGAGCCGAGTACAGGGCTGAGGCTCCAGGAAGCCCACAGCCCTAGTCCTGAGAAAAGGAAAGGTGCCGGAACCGGTGGAATATCACCACACTTGGGGAGGCTGAAGCAAGAGGCTCACCACAAGTCTGAGGCTACCCTTGGCTACCCAATGAGATCCCATCTCAAAAATAAAAACAAACAGCAGGAGAAATTTCCAGGCTTAGGCATGAGTGTGTGTGATACCTTGCAGAGGTGCTCTGGTCTGGTTCCCACCATAACGAAACATCCCAAGTTGATTTAGAACAAAGAGTAATTTATTTTGTTCATGGTTTTCAAAGCTGGGAAGTCAGAATAGCATGCTGTCAGCCCTGTTGAGGTCTTCCTGGCTGCTCACGTGACAGCTAACATGACAAGAGGGGGGTCACATGGAGAGGCAGGACAACCTAGGCTTGGCTCAGGCTTTTATGATAATTATTCTTGAAAGAACAACTGGGGCTCATGACAGTTACCTGAGTGCTGGGTATGGTGGCGCACACCTTTAACCCAGCCCTGGGGAAGCAGAGGCAGGTGGATCATTGTGAGTTCCAGGCTAGGCAGGGCTACATTGTAAGACCCACCTACCTTAATCTCTGGAGGGTAGCATCTGCCCAAATATTCCAAGGGCCTCCCATGTGGCCCCTACCTCTTGATTATTGTGAGACAGCCTGGGTTGGAAACTCACTGGAGCCAAGGATATATCCTCAATTCCACTCATCTTGCCTTCACCTGAGTCCTGGGACCACAGTCCTGCACCAACATGCTTAGTGGTATGCGATGCTAGTGATCTAAACCTGGGGCTGTGGACTGGAAGCACCCTACCACTGAGCTACACCCTCATTCCATAGGTCCCACTTGACAACACTGCCACACAAGGACAGAGCTTCCTACACATGAGCCCATGGGGACATACTCAGACTAAACCCCAGCAAAAGACTGACACTCTGAAAGTCTCGCCTGCCTATTAAGCAGGAGGCAAAAGCCTTGTCTCACCCCACTTGCCCGTTGGGTGTCGGATCCAGGCAGCCTGTGTGCCTTTCCACAAGCTGCCCACTGCTGGTTAGTCACTTTTGAGTGTGTGCACTGCTGCCCACTCCTGGTTAGTCACTTCTGAGTATGTGCACTGCTACGCCACCGTTACTCATCTCTTCCCAGCGAGCCACCTGTTTTCTGGAGAGAAATTCTGTGTACCCAGCCTCGAGACTGCACGAGACGGAACACTCGCTCGCCCTCCGCCATGATCTCCCATATGTAAGGAGGCACACCCAGCCAAAAATAGAGCCCCCTGGCAGTCAAAGCTTCCACTGTTTGGGGGAATTGGGAAAACCCATTGGAGAAACAAGCAGAGGAATGTTGCCAGTGTTTATCACAGGAAGAGCTTTAAGAGCCCGTCTTGGGGCTGGAAGTAAGCACATTTGGTAACTCTCTAGTCCTTGTGTGAGGGGCGGGGTAACCTTACTTTCTGGTCCCGGGAACCTTGAAGGGTGAGGCGGACAGCTTTGGGAGCCCAGGTCACTTTGCCCTGGTGCCTCCTGCCATGTCTTTAACAAGGGACTTAGTTGCAGACCTGTCACTGGGGACTGTGGGATGACCTCAGTTTCTAGTGGCCAAGGAGTGGGGACCAAAGCTGGAAGAGAGAGGTATTTGTGGGTGCTGCAGGGCTGTGACCTTTGGGAACCAACATGGGAGAAGGGGAGAGAGCTGGGGCAGAGAGGAGACGGCACTATGGGACCTTTCCTTTCTAGGGCCCATTACTCTGCTCATCAAGGCTGACCGTCTCTTGTGCTACTTTGCATTCTGTTGCTAGAATAAAACCCTCTGATCAAAACCAAGTTGGAAAGGTTTACTTTAGCTTCCTGGCCCATCATCAAGGAAAGCCAGGGCCAGAGCTGGGGCTCAGCTTGCTTCATATAGAACTCGGAGCAGGAGTGACATCACCCCCAGTGGGCGGGGCCTCCTACATCAATCGAGAACATCCACACAGGTATGGCCACAGGTCAGTCTGAGAGAGGCAGTTCTTCAGATGAAGTGTCCTCGTCCCAGGTGACTCTAGTTTGTGTCACAGCTGAACTATGACAGTTTCTTGCCCCCTACCTATGTTCTTACCTTACCTCACACACACACACACATGTGCGTACATACATGATGAGAGCTGCCTGAGAATGAAGAAGCCTAAGGGTTAGAGACTAGAATTGTTTCCTGATTTAATAGCTGTCTTGTGTTATGTAAACCAATCTCCTTTTCTCTGGGATTGATACATTCTTTGACCTATGTTGAAATTACTTAGGAAAATACACCATATTTTGAGAAAATAGAATTAAATGGGTGACTGAAATAATGGTTCAATGGTTAACGCAATTGCAGGAGGATAAGAGTCCCTAGAACTGGCCGCACTAAGAGGCCATGGCTGCCTCCCTCCACTTACAGCCTGGGAGGGTAGAGACCGGGAATCCCCATATCGGGGAGCTCTGGGCTTGATTGAGAGATCCTGGCTCAATAAGATAGAAGGGGATGGAAGAGGATTCCAATAAGCCTTGGGCCTCTACATGCACTGCACGGCCTATACAAGTCATGTAGACACATGCATGCAGACACATGCATGCAGACACATGAGTGCAGCACATCTTGCACACATACTTGTGGACATACATATAATACAACACAAAGAGAACAATGGGAAAAGGAAAAATAACAATTGGCGAACTCTGAGAGGTCTTCAGGAGTCCTTTGAACCATACTTGCAACTCAAAAGTTATTTTAAGGGCTGGAGAGATGGCTCAGCGGTTAAGAGCACTGACCGTTCTGGAAGAACAATTCTGGAAGGAGTTCTTGAGTTCAAATCCCAGCAACCACATGGCGGCTCACAACCATCCGTAATGAGATCTGATGCCCCCTTCTGGTGTGTCTGAAGACAGTTACAGTGTACTTACATATAATAATAAATAAATCTTTAAAAAGTATTATAAATGGAAACCACATAAAATTTACCATCTTTTAACTATATATGTTAACTATATATATATATTTCAAACAAGGTCTTACTGTGTGTAGCTCAGGTTGGCCTCAGATTCAAACCCAACCAAACAAAACGCACTAATGGTGAATATACACCATTCTGTAGTTGTCCAGTCCTATGGGCTGCAATGTCCAGCACAGTGTCCATTCCTAACAAGGTATGGACTCTGGTGCAGATGATTTATTCTCTGTAGAAATGTCCCGTCTGTTGAGGGATGCTGATGATAGGGTGTGGTGGTTTGAGAGAAAATGACCCCGCAGGCTCACAGGGAGTGGCACTATTGGGAGGTGTGGCCTTGTTAGAGGAGGTGTGTCACAGGGGTTAGGCTTTGGGGTTTCAGAAGTGCCAACCAGGCTCAGTGGCTGGCTCTCCTTGCTGCCTGCAGATCTGGTTGTAGAGCTCTGAGCTCCTCCTTTAGCACCCGTGTCGCCTGCAAGCTTCCCACCATGGCCATGACGATAATGGACCAAACTTTTGAAACAGTAAGCCAGCCACAATTAAAAGCTTTCCTTCACAAGAGTTGCCCTGGCCACAGTATACTGTTCACAGCAATAAGACCATAACCCTAAGATATGGGGGGAGCCAGAGAGGCAAGTGCAGGGAGTGTGTGGCAAATCTCTATACCTGCCGCTCGGTTTTGCTGTGAACTAAAACTGGTTTTTGTGTTTTTTAAACATTCAGTAACAGTGGCCTTTAATATCTAAATAAATAAATAGGTTATGTAATAATAATATAGAAATGTCTATAAACAAAAATAGATTTTGGGGGGGGGGCAAGAATTGTTCTGAGGCCTAGAGAGATGGCTTAGAGGTTAAGAGCACTTGATGCTTCGCTCGAGAGCCAGGTTTGGTCCCCACACGCACATGAGGTGGCTCACACATTTACAACTCCAGCTGCAGGGATTCTGAAGCTGTCTCCTGGCTTCTGCAGGCACCTGCACACACATGAACTGCACACACGTGGTGCACACAGATCCATTTCTTTGTCACAGCTTTGGTTATTCCTGTATGACATCTCTCAGTCTTGTTTTGATGTCCATGCTCCCAATACTTTTGGAGATTACAGGTCAGTTACTTTGTAGCATGTCCTTTGACTTGGGTTTATATGGTATTCTTCTGTGATGAGACTTACCATCTGCATTTGGCAGACAGGAAACCCCAAGAGTGGCATTTTGTGTTGTCCTGCTCCCCCCACCCTGTGCCACCATGCCATGTCCCTGCTGGCTGTTCAACTGAGGCCTCGTACGTGTTAGATAAGCATTCTGCCACCGATCGACATCCTGAGTTCCTTTTATTTTTCATTTTGAGACAAGGTTAGGCTACTGTCAAATTTAAAAACCTCTTATCTCTGCCTCCTGGGCAGCTCGGGTTGGAGGCAAGTGCTTCCATTCCCGCTACTTTGTTCTTCTCTTGGTTCCTAGGAAACAGGGTTTCAGTCTCTTCCTCTGCTGGTGATAGTAACTTGACAAACAAACAAAACAGAACACAAACCCATGTGACATTATCATTTAGGCCTACAATACTGAAGTTATGGTTCAGTGGTATGAAGCACATTCGTGTTGTTGTGCAAAGAGCCCCAGAATTTTATCTCAAAAATGTGGGACTCCATGCTCATCACACACAGACATGCATATGTATATGCATACAGGAAAAATGCTTAAAAATGATAGACTCAAAAAAAAAAAAAAACCCCGAAGATTCCACTTTCTCAGGAGTGAAGGTAACCTTACTTCGATGTCTGTCACTCCATCCATGACCAAGGCTGATTCAGCTGCTTTGGCTGTGTCCCTGCTAAAGTGGCATACTTGGTGAAGAGGATGTGACCTCCTCTAATAAACAAGGTCTTCAGTCAAGGGTGTAAGAGTAGCTTCCGTCCCCTACCAGGACTTCCAAACATGCTCTCAAGCAGTCACAGATTTGGCCAGTGGAAGCCATTTTAAATTGGTTTCTGTCATTTGGGTGCGTCTCTATCATCTTTTAATTAAAAAAAAAAAAAAGTCAGGATGATCCTGTACTTTCCCTGCTTGTAAGCCTAGAATTAGCCTTTTTTTCCAAGATCACTGACACTCTGGAAAAAAAGAATACTTCAGAAGCTTGGTCCCGACTTCTGCCGTTGATGAAGCATGGCTTTGAATGGCCCAGCATTACCTGGAAGGGCAAACACCATTGATCTTTAGATCCTGGAAGGATAACCTGGTACTTCTGCCCCAGGTCAGAGATTCAGAGAAGCACCTCCCACCCAGGTTGAGTATAAAAATCTCTGTACTGCCACTTCAGAAATTCCTTGAGCCTTATCTGGGTGAGTAGTGTTGCATCCGACCTCGTCCAAGTCTCTGGTTTGGACAATCACAAGGAAACTTGCTTGGAAAACCCTGGCTCTTTAACGGGTGCATACACCAGTACATAGCACAAAGCAATAATCCAAAAATAAGACGTAGCCTAAGCCCCTGCTCCCTGGCAGGTGATCTGCTGTACTCTATGGCTACAGTGTAATTCATGTGTGGCTTTGAGGACAACTGGTTCAGGTGGTAGAGGAGAGGACTGCTGGGAAAGGCCACATTGTAGGGTGTCAGGTTCTTACATTCAAGCCTGCGGAAGCATAGGAACTGCGAACTCCAGGTGGCTTGTCCAGGGAGAAGAAGCTAACCCCTAGGCAGGGAGGAAGGCACAGAAGATGAGAGAGCTAATTGGCTATCTCAGCACATTAGCATGAACACCACTTCCACGGATTATGCTCTTTATTGCACAAGCAGTAAAGACTCCCAACTTTTTAAAGAAGCTTTTGTTTATTTTTTTTAATATGTGCATTACAGGAAACAAAACACAAGAAGGCAAGAACAAAGTCACTCAGTCTCAAGCAGCTCGGCTTGATGTGTCGTTCTAGATCCTGCAAGCGTACATACACTTGGGTAATTGAGATTATATGGTATGTACCATGCTTTCCCCACATTGTGAATATTCACCGACTAAAAACTACACAAGAATTTTGATAACCAAGAATACACCATGCCATCTCAATCTGTCAGACAAAATTGTAATCCTGTCTTCTTGGCAACAGAAATTTCATAGAAGACAAAAACGGCAGCAGGCCTCTAGATAGATGTACTGGCAACGTTACAATTAGATTCTGCATTCACTCAGTCTCAGCTCACAAGGAAACACAAAGCAACAGACCACAGGAAGTATAGCATTCCTAAGCTTATCATCACATCTACACACTAGCATATGTATAAGAAGGGGTGTTCCCACTCAACAACTGTATTCCCAGGAGCAGCTGGGAGATGCACCTCTGGCAGGGGCTCTCAGGATGTCAGTCTCAATACCCTGTGAACCTCTCTGCCCCTCCAGTCAGCCTAGCAACATGAATTTCTCATACTGTCCAGACATGATTTAACAGTTCCATGTCCAAGAGGAACCCTTTTGTCGATCCTACCATATCCACTCACTCTTTTAACCATGTTCTCCTTTAGGATGTTAACAGATGACAACTGTGCATAGGGAACACGAGTATTTTACCAAGATGCACATAGGGCCCCTGGGTACAGCTGTCCTCTGGATGTAGTGGTACTAACGATCTTTCTCTCATCCATCCTCTTCCCTGCACAAGTCCTAAATGCAGATGATGCAAGTGAGAGGATTATCAAAGGCCACGCCCAGAAGACAGCCCTCCCCAAAGACTAGCCTAGCCTTTTGCTACTTTTAACATCCTTTAGGCACTGGGACTTACTACTTGGTGACATTAACTGAAATGCACACCTAACCAATGGCTAGACAACCTGAACCAACCAACAGCTACAGTGTCTTTTCTGAGCACTAATCTTTGCCCTCGCCCACCTCCATCACCTGGTAACAGTATCTGCTCAAAGGCCAAATTTAACCTCCATTTTCCCAGTGTGACCATTCCTATGAAAGAACAAAATCCTTAAAAAGTGGTGTCAGCCCTCTATTTTTACCATGGTGTACATTTTTATATTTATGCATTAGTGTATGCATGTGTGCACACACATGCCACTGCACTTGTGTGGACGCTTAAAGACAAGCTGTGAATTACCTTTCTCCTACCAAGTGGATCCTGGAAATCAAACTCAGGTCACCAGCTTGGTGGCAAGACCTTTACATGCTGAGCCACCCTACCTGTCCATTCGGCAGTTCCTGTTTTGAGAAAAAGTCTATATAGCTCTGGCTGACCCAGAACACAGAGATCCACCTGCCTCAGCCTAAAGGCATGCATTACCGCATCAAGTCTAGTATGCACTTAAAAGTCTAGTATGCACCAGATGTTGCGAATAAGCATTTGGGTTTCCCCAGCAAGTCCACTGCGGTGAGTCCACTGCACACCTAACGAAGGCTGTGGTTAGAAACCGCCTTCTAAACAGCAAGGTTCTGCTCTAGCCCTTCTTCCAGTTCTCTCCACCCAGGGGTCCTGTGTATGCATCTGTCATGTTTTTGTGGGATACTAACAATTTCACTTCCTAAGTGGTTTTAAGATTTTTTTCCCTACAAATTTTAACATAATTTTCACCAACTGTACTTTGTCATGCACTGGTACCTCTTTACTGTCTAGGAAGACTGGGTGCTGCAAACTTGTACATATGTTTCCTATACACTGCAAAGTAAGATGCACATACAAGGAACAACGGATAACCTTGCATTACCAAACTTGCATTCGCATTAGGCCCTTCGTTTTCTTTCTTTCTCCCTCCCAGACCCTCGCAAGCAAGGCTGCATTGCTCAGAAGCGGTTTCTCTTTCTAGTTCCAAAACACAGCACTTCACCAAGAGTCTAAACAGGACAGTCTACAACACGGATTACTATGTCTACTGTTAACATACTTTGTGCACTTCTAAACACCTAGGAGGACTAGATGTTTCAGATGGGGACATACATTTGTCCCCTATATACATAGTAGTGCTGAAACCACACACACGAAACTAGTTAGATCTCAAAGTGTCTTCTGGTGAGAACATTCTGGTGACGCAGGCACCTGTCACTTGGATGATACACCTTCACAACTCTTCAGAAGACAACCCTGCTATGACCTAACCGAGTATACAGAATGTGTGAGTTTACTAACTACTTTTGTCATACATTGGCAACCTCTTTAATAACTAGAGACTAGATGTCATAGGACTCTTGTCCAGTATGTACAGTATATACAGTATAGTGTAATACCTAGAGACTAGATGTCATAGGACTCTTGTCCAGTATGTACAGTATATACAGTATAGCAATGTTATATAAGATGCACACAGCACACAGGGTGATGGGTAAGCTAGAAATGTCTAGCACACTAATGGAATCATTTTGCAGTTTCTCCCCTCCCACCTCCTCACTCCACTGAACAAGCCCAGCCAGTACACTGTTCTCAGAGGTGGGTTAACAATTCTATTTCTACACACGATATTCCTCCAGTTTAAAAAACTATATACACAAAATATTATTCTACTACTTGTACCTTTAAACATATCAAGCACTTTCAAATATCTAAAAGACTAGCTGTTTCATGTAAGAACTTAACTGCTCTTGACAGGGCACTGGTAAATAAAACTATGCAAAGCAATGGTTGTTATCTGAGGTATCTTCTAAATATAATCATTTGGGCTTCCACCCACTTTCATCTCCCTTCAAACCGGTAGACAAATATAGGCATGTGTAATGCTCAGAAACAGCTGAACAAATTCCTAACCCCGAGCCGTTTACACAACATTTTCTATGAATTTTAACGTGTACACTATGTGCTAAATTTACTACTTTGTCATACATTGGCAACCTCTTTAACATCTAAAGTCTAGATGTTGAAAATTTAGACATTTGTCCATTATATACAGTATACATACAGCAAAACAAAATGCAAGTATATAGAAATGGCGTCTGGAAAGGTCCCATATACATTACTACATGACCGCTGTCACTGCCTCCCAGCACCTCCTCCAAACCCCTGAGCAAGAACACACAATTCTGCTCAGAGGGGCTCATCACCCCGTTCCCAAGAGACAACAAACAGTTCATGAGTTTTTGCAAAAAAGATATTTACAAAGTGATATTTTACTACCTCTACATTTAACATACGTTGGGCACTTCTAAACATCTAGATAGACCAGATGTTTCAAGTAAGGACTGTTGGTCACTATGTACACAGCAGTCCAGTAAACGGCACACATATAACAAAAGTAAATAAAAATTCTTTAACAGAAAATGCAAAAAAAATTGTTCTACTAACTCTACTTTGTCATACACTGGCAACCTCTTTAACATCTAGAGTAATCAGATGTTGTAAATTAGGACCCCTTTGTCCTTTCCATACACTATGTACACAGAGAAGCCAAGCAAAATGGGCTCCTGGCTCCTTTCCACCCACGGACCACGTGGCTTAGGGATCTGCATTTCCTTCTCCTGGGAACCAGGGCACAAACACAGTGTGGTCAACTCAGGAAAGGTTTGGCTATTCCTCTCCAAACACTATTTCAAATGAATCCTAACGAAAAGGTATTTACAGAATGTTTTACTACTTATAAAATATGTCAGGCACTTCAGAGCAGCTAGAAAGACATTCCCCAAAAAACCTGGCATTTTCAAACACACACACAGGCACACAAATACAAACTTGGTGGTGGGGGTTAAGAAAAGAGGAATAAAATGCATACACAATACAATAGAATAAAAGAGAGAGAGAGAGAGAGAGAGAGAGAGAGAGAGAGAGAGAGAGAGAGAGAGAGACGTCGTCTTCACACGACCAATCTGGCTCCGGACCTCTTCCTCCTCCTGCTGGATCCTCTAAGCTACGGAACAAACAGGGTCGAGTGTCGCTCCTGGATCTTTCTAGAGGCGACCTAAACAATTCCATCTCAAAGTCACTTGTAGAAGACGTGTCTACGATCTTCTTTTTATGGCGACTGGGTACACAAGTGATCCCCTACCTCTACTTTGCCCTGCTTCGGCAATCTCTTACAGCTAGATGTCCAGATTTAGCCAAAAGTCTAAAAAGGGTCGGGGGAAAGGTTGAGAGCAGCTTTTTCATATTATATACACAGGCCTTCTACGGCGGCAGGTTAAGTCTTCGCCAGCGTTGCCGACTGGCCGCAAGCGGTTGTCGCGTCTCGGCTTCTCTTGGGTGGAAGGAAGACTCGCGACCCAGCAATCGATCGTTCCTCTCGCCGCGATTCGGGGCCCCGCTCACCTTCGTCCAGGCCCACTGAGGCCTCTGTTCATCCAGGTCTGAGTGCTCGTCCATGGGCGGCCCCTCCCGGCGATGGCCGATGTTCTTGCGCAGACCCGCCGCCTCAGGCCGCAGATGCCCCGAAGGCCCAGCCTTGGCCTTCAAGTGGCCGCCATTCTTTCCGCCATGCCACGCTCGCCGCCACCCGGAGATGTCCACGAAGGCCTAGCTAGGGCTTCTCTGTGAGTCGGACCCTGGAGAGCAAGGGGCGGGTGGAGTCGTGGAGGCCGCGCACAGAGGCCGCCGCCATCCAGACGCCTCGTTGGCACGGAGAGTCGCTGTAGAATGGCCGCGTGGCCCGGCCGGTGGCTGCGCGAGGGCGAGGGCTCCTAGCGTCCGCAGGACAGGGACCGAGGCTGTCCCCGGGCCCCCCGGCTCACCCGGCACAAGCCGGGGCCGTGGGGGGCCCGGGTGGAAGAAGGCCGCACCACCGAGCTCGCTGCGCTCTCTGCCGGAACTGACTTGGCAGTTCTTCTCGCCCAGGCAGGAGCGGCACCGGAAGCCCCACAAACACCACCGGAGAGCTACCGTTCCCCAACTGCATGGTTCCGCCAGGAGCGGAGTGTCCTTTGCAACACTAGTGGAATAAGACGCGATGGGGGTGGGGCGCCTTTTATTTTATTTATTTATTTATTTATTTATTTATTTTTTTGGCTCTTTACAATCTTTTGTAGAGACCATAAGTCCAGGGGACAATAAAAGGCCAAAAGTGAAAATGAAAGGAAAAGCCCAGACTAGCAGACCCAGCAATTTGTGATGCATTATAAAAATAATTATAGACAAATAAGGGCCTGATGTACTACACTAGGAACAGCTAGTCTCACTAGAAATGATGTTATAAACTACCTAGTAAGATAATGAACTGCCTGCCTGCCTCTTATGTACTCAAATGCAACCCCATAATATTGTTCCACGAGGCTAAGAAAGCGAATCAGACCCCTCCCCCCACGTCATCCCTCTCACATTATTTCTGCCCACAGTGGCGTGTCTGTCTGTCTGTCTGTGTCTGTGTGAGACTTTTAGATGTCCTGGAGCTGGAATTACAGTCCTGGACAGCTGAGCTGAGCCATCTCTCCAGCCCCATGGAACAAAGTCTTGAAGGAGGCAAGGAATAACCAGTCACAGAGTGTGGGTGAAGGGCCTCCCTATCAGAAGAGCAAACAGTTAACAGGCTACAAAACTGCACCACATAGACCTTACCTGCTCCACACAGAGGCCAGGGAAGAGAGAAGGGTTGGACCTGGTCAATGTATACAAGACAGAAATGAGAGCTACTGAAGGGCTTTGAGATGTATCATGAAAGACAGCTGAAGCAGGGACAGAAAGGAGAGACCCTACAGCAGATGGTGACGTATGGTAGGGGCTTATACAGTAGTTCTCCCGACCCTGGTTTCCCTTTTCCGTTTCCGCTCCTCAGAGGTGAACTGTGCCCAGAGAGGCACTGTGTAAGTTTGACCTCGCCCACAGTTCATGATGCAGTGCTTCTCTGTCCCATACCATCCTTCCAGGACGTGACATGTCCCGTGTCCCATTGTTTAGTACCTCCACTCACTGGCCACTTAGTCACCCACCAGTTATCCCACTGACTATTATCAAACCACACAGCAAGTTCCAAGTCAGCCAAGGCTGCATAATGAGCACTCCCCTGTCTCATAAAACACACCACCAACAACACTATCCTTGGGCCAGGAGAAGGGGCTCAGCCGTCAGTACTTGCTGTATCAGTGGTCTAGAGTTTGGATCCCAGCGCCTACATCAGGAAGCACAAGATTCCTCTATAAGGAATCCAAAGCCCTGTTCACACTCACACATGCACACACACATACACACACGTGTGTATACACACACACACACTCGAAGGCTGGAGAGATGGCTCAGCAGTTAAGAGCACTGTTCCTCCAAAGATCGTGAGTTCAATCCCCAGCTACCACACAGCTCACAACCATCTATAAATGGGATCTGATGCCCTCTTCTGGTGTGCAGAAGAGGTGTGCATGCGGATAGAGTACTCATACATAAAATAAATCTTTGGGAAAAAAAACCAAAGACACACACAGAGAATAAAATGTCATAAAACTCATCTTTTATTTACTTTTATCCAAAGTATAATACTAGTGGTGTTAGCAAGTTAGATATTAGGAAAAAGCTATGAAGTGCTTCCTGTAGTGAAAATGGTGGGGCGGTGGTGGTGGTGGTGGTGCACACCTTTAATCTCAGTACTTGGGAGGCAGAGGCAGGCAGAGTTCTCAGTTCTGAGTCCAGCCTGGTCTACAGAGTAAGTTCCAGGATAGCCAGGGCTACACAGAGAAACCCTGTCTCAAAAAACCAAAAAAAAAAAAAAAAAAAAAAAAAAAAAAGAAAAAGAAAAGAAAAAGGTGAACTTTTTTATTTACTAAGGAAAGAAAAACCATGCATGTTGAGGTTGAAGAGAGTTATCATAAGAATGAGCCCTCCCCAACTCCTGTGCTGAGGACAGAACCCACAGCCATGGGCGTGCTTAGGACTTGCTCTACCACTGAGCCACTCCAGTCTAAACTTAAGACTCTTGGTGTAGACATACACAGGATCCCAGACAGTCAGAAAGACCTTTCTGATGGGAAGCTGGGAGAAGACCATGGACTCTTGTCTACCGTGATGACAAGGGCCTGAGACAGGGGAATGACTGGAGGGCTAGAAAACTGAAGCAAAGGTCTCTAGCATTGCAAAAGAAGTGCCCGGACTTAGCACCTGCAGAGCAGGAGTGGTCCCACAGGTGAGACTTTCAGACATGAGGGAGGACTGGGGGGGATAAGTGAGCACAGTGACACATCAAGGAATCAGCCATTGTGGTCCCTTTACTGAGCTCTGGTTTCCCCAACAGCCAAGCAAGCTGGTGTTCCAGGCACCCAGAGATGGCAGTCACACACATTTCCTTTTTGTGGTGATTTCTTTAAAAAAAAAATTATTTATTTTATGTGAGTACACTGTTACTCTCTTCAGACACACCAGAAAAGGGTATTGGATCCCATTACAGATCATTACAAGTCACTGTATGGTTGCTGGGAATTGAACTCAGGGCCTCTGGAAGAGCAGTCAGTGCTCTTAACCGCTAAGCCATCTCTCCAGCCTCTCCAGGCCTTGTAACAATTTATTTTTATGCACTTTATAGGCATTGGTGCTTTGCCTGCATGTGTGTCTGTGTGAGGGAACAGGAGTTATAGTTATGACCTGCCATGTGGGTGCTGGAAATCAAATCTGGGTCCTTTTAAAGAACAGCTAGTTCCCCTACCTGTTACGCCATGGCTCCAACCCCTTTGTTGATTCGTTTAGACAGGTTCTATATTGTCCTGGCTAGCCAGGAACTCACTATGTAAACCAGACCGACCTTGAACTCACAGAGACCCACAGGAGGATGTCTCCTAAGTGCCCGACTTGTGCTAACACACACCTAGCAGTGGTTCTTACACAGATAAATTAATTGAGCCGGACAGTGGTGGCGCACACCTTTAATCCCAGCACTTGGGAGGCAGAGGCAGGCAGATTTCTGAGTTCAAGGCCAGCCTGGTCTATATGGTGAGTTCCAGGACAGGCAGGGCTATGTAGAGAAACCCTGTCTCAAAAAACTAAACAAACAAATGAAAAAAATTCATTGGACTTGTACTGTGGGCCAGGCACCTTAATAACTGAAGACTTTATTTTTGTTTTATTTGATTTCAAAGCAATCCTGTGAGCTATGTTGTATTACTCTCCTTACAGTGCAGATAGGAGGCTATGTAATCTGCCTAGTTGTCAGGAAAAGCCTGTAGTCTAATCCAAGTCACCAGGCCCCAGAACTCCCTGGAAGCATTAAATATTTCAAGGCCTGAGCAAACACTTGCACACAGAAACTCACAGTTTAGACTCAAAGCAGGCAAGCTAATAAAAGCCTTTGAAGGACTTTCTATCTTGGACCAGGCTAGAGATAATGGGATGCAGAATTCTGCTCAATTGGGAGACAGCTTCGGGGCTAAATGTCATTCAATTCTGATTGTCTAAGGCCGGGGCACATGAGTCCAGAAACTCTGGTAAAGATTCTGAGGTCACAGGTGAGTCAGTTCTATCCATCCTGTCCTTGTGGCTGTCTCACATTACAGAGGATGACACGGGAGAAAGGGTCCTGAACGAGCACAGTGAATAACACTAACGCTTCTCCTTGGGAACCATCACATGTCAGCCCTGTGACACACAGCGGTGTTTATTAGGGCAAAAGCTCTAAGCTCATTAGCACAAAAGAGTGCTGAGCTTCAGGCCACCCACACAGCTTGCCAGAGAAACAAACAGTACAGCCTTCCCTGGACCTAGACACGCAATACCCACCTCCTTATCAACAGATCTGCACCCAGGCAGAGGTGTGGGGAGGTGTCCGTCAACTACCTGATCATATCCCTAGCTAGATCATTGCTTGAATTTAGGAATTTAATCTGTTCTAGCCCAGAATTTCTCCAGCTTCAATCATCCCCCAAAACAGCTTTAACAGTGTTCTGTGTGCCAGTGTTTTAGCCCCTTTAGGCTGTTATGAGAAAATATCATCAATTCTGTGGCTTATAATCACTGGAATTTGGCCAGGCATATGATGGTGTATGACTTAATTCCAGCACTTGGGAGACAGAGGCAGGTGGATCTCTATAGATTGTCTACCAGCCTGGTCTACATAAAGAGTTCCCAGGACAGGCAGGGTTATGTAGAGAGACCCTGCCCCAAACAAACAAATGAAACCCTCCATGCAACAATAGAAACCTACTCCTCACAATTCTAGAGGCCCAGGTGTCTGGAATCAGGGAGGCAGTAGATTTGGTATCTTGTGACTTGATTTCTGGTTCATAGATGGAGTGTTCTGGTTTCTGTCTCATGTGGTAGAAGGTGTCAAGAGTCTAGAGTCCCTTTTATAGGACATTGGTCCCACTCACAAGAGTTCTAGCTTCAAGACCCAATTTCCTCTCAACTTCTCTGCCTCTAAGACCCTGAGCAAGGAGAGTTGCATTTCACATGTGGATTTGTAAGGTTCCCACCTCTACTTAGAATCCCTTTGTCCATGTGAAGTCACAGTTGACAGGCTAGTCATAGTTTTCTAATATACACTGAAGTAAATATATATATTTTCTTCCTTTTTTTGGGGGGGAGGGTTCCCCTCCACAGAATTTCTGTGTGTAGCCTTGGAACTCACTCTATAGACCAGGTTGCCTCCTGAAAGCTGGGATTAAAGGCATGTGCCAGTACTGTCTGTCATAAGTATATAACTTTTAAAAAAAGTTTTATTTATTATATATAAGTACACTGTAGCTATCTTCTGACACACCAGAAGAGGGAGTCAGATCTCATTACAGATGGTTGTGAGCTACCATGTGGTTGCTGGAATTTGAACTCAGGACCTTTGGAAGAGCAGTCAGTGCTCTTAACTGCTGAGCCATCTCTCCAGCCCCAGTATATAACATTTTTAAAAGAGTTTTTTTAAAAAAAAAACAAAACAAAACAAAAAACATTTCTTTGGCTTGCATGTTAGTGCACATGCCTACAAGTGTTGTGGTCAGAGGACCACTAGCAGAAGTCTCTCCCTCCATCATGTGAGCCATAGGATTGGACAAGGGTGGCCAGCAGGCGTGCCAGCAAATGCCTTTAGTTGCTGAGTTATCTTGCTGGCTCAAATATACACTTCTTGAAAAGGTCCACCGACATCCCTTTTGAGATCAGGTTGTATCAAAGGGACTTATGAGACATGATTAAAGAGCTGCCAATGGCTGAAGGACCACCCGAGCAACGAAATAAACATCATAGTGCTGGAGAACAGGGCGAAGTATAACTAAACATCCACAAGTCCATGTTGACACTGATTGAGTAAGTAAACATATACAAATTTTATGGAATTTTATTCTTTTAGATTTTTTTTTATCAGTTTTTTGAGACAGGGTTTCTCTGTATAGTCCTGGCCGTCCAGGAACTCACTCTGCAGGCTGGCCTCGAACTCAGAAATCTGCCTGCCTCTGCCTCCCAAGTGCTGGGATTAAAGTCATGTACTGCCACTGCTCGGCTTCTTTTAGATTCTAAAAGATGTTGTTTTATGTTCTGCCAGCATTCCCTAGGACTGGAATTATGGGTGCTTTCGAGCGTGGGTGCTAGGAACTGACCCTGGGTCCTCTAGAAGAACAACCAGTGCTCTTAACTGCTGAGACAACTCTCCAGCTCAGGACAAATTATGCTTGTATAAGACTCTCTGGACTGGAGAGATAGCTCAGCAGTTAAGAGCACTGATTGCTGTTCTGGAGGTCCTGAGTTCAAATTCCAGATGGCTCACAACCATCCATAATGAGATCTGATGCCCTCTTCTGGGGTGTCTGAAGACAGCTACAGTGTACTTCCATATAATAAATAATAAAATCTTTTTTTAAAAGTTTGAACAAAGTATGGGTTTAAGTTAATTGGAACAAACATCATAGAAAGATGAGAGAGGAAAGTGACCCCCAAGGACTGGAACCAGATGTCTTTGGACAGCCATTACATAGCCTTCTGCAACCTGCCTGAATGGAACTGAGGAGTCTCCTGTCAGTAAGCCTCCTCTTCTTTTTAAATAATAAGCATGGTGTGGCATTTAAAACATTCTTTCGCTGGGCAGTGGTGGCGCACGCCTTTAATCCCAGCACTTGGGAGGCAGAGGCAGGCGGATTTCTGAGTTCGAGGCCAGCCTGGTCTACAGCGTGAGTTCCAGGACAGCTGGGGCTACACAGAGAAACCCTGTCTCGGAAAAAAAAAAAACCAATAAATAAATAAATAAATAAATAAACAAACAAACAAACAAAACATTATTGCAAGTTCGACCTGAAGTCATGTTGGTGTGGGTGTGACCCATGGGACACAAGTCGCATTTTGCCAACAGTTGATACTGGAGTCTGGGGTATCGTTCAGGCTGGTGCTGATCTGGGACTAGGCACTGGGCTCCATCAACAGTGACAGTAATTGTGGGTTGGGCAAAGGAGACTGCTCTGAGGTGCTGGAGGGTCTCAATTTGAAACCAGGCTCCACCTCAATCACCATGTCCCTTGAAGGGCCTTCCCTCATTGGTCTGAGAGGAGCACAAGGCCCTCCTCAGAGGAATGCTCTCAGAACTGCTGTACTGTGTGGCAGATGCCCAGCCAGCCTCCAGTCGGCAGCTTTTTCTTTCCTCTCCATTTATAGACCATGCTATACTTCCCATGTTTTCTACAGACAGAAATGTTTGATCAACATAAAATTTCACAGTGAGATGAAGTCTTCCTTCTTATTATATATATGGTGGAAATCAGACTCTGTGTTAACTGACTTAGTCAGCACTGCCTAACTAGAGGGCTAGAGATAGTGGGTGACTGAGGACATAACTTATTCATTCATTCATTCATTCATTCATGAGGTCTTACTATGTACCCTTAGCTGGTGTGGAATGACTCTGTAGACACAGGCTGGCCTTGAACTCATATAGATTTCCCCAGCCCCTGCCTCTCTAATACTAGGATTTAAGGGCTACAATTAAAGGCATATGTCACCACCCCTGAGGCATACAGCCCTTTAGATGGAGCGGGCTTGCTGGTCTGACCCTTGACCCATTGTGAAATCTCTTTACCTCTGTAGACATTTTCATTTATGACCATGTGTTCCTAACTCCTGCTTCACACAGCTAGAGCTTGATCACAGGTATCTGGACCTGGAGCCATACTCTTGGGTATCTGCAGTGACAGTGTGCCCACTCAGTTTTTCAGGGGCCCCCGATCTCATAGGCTTCCCGATTTTAGAGCCTTGCAAGATCGATTTATAAATTGTTCCTGATTTAACCTGAATTCCCAGCTTTTGGGTTTTGTTTTACTTTCTGGTGCCAGGGATCAAACCTACGGCCTTGTGCATGTTGGGCATAGTGCTCTACTACTGAGCTGCATCCCTAGCCCTCAGTTCTTCATTCTAATAGGCTTTTATACTAAGTTCTCGAGGCAGAGGCATGCAGAGGATTCAGCAGAGGGTCAGGGATTCTGGAGCAGAGCAGAGACCTGCTAATGGGAGAGTCGCGCTTTCAGGGGGCAGGCTCATCAGACAGGGTTTCTCTGTGTAGCCCTGGCTGCCCTGGAACTCACTCTGTAGACCAGGCTGGCCTCGAACTCAGAAATCCACCTGCCTCTGCCTACCAATTGCTTGGATTAAAGGCGTGCGCCACCACTGCCTGTGGTGGAGTTTTTTTTAACTTCTTTTTGAGTTATGGTGGTATGTTGCCCATGACAGTCCCTAAAGTGTAGTCTAAGGTGATTCTCTATCCTGCTAGTCTCTACAACCCAGCAGAATTTGGTTAAGGATTCACACCTCGACAGGTCAAGGATTGGGTGACCCCTCATCCTGTCTTGACTCTTGTACTTTGGGGCAGATGACCTTGTGCAAGACATGAAGCGCTGTTGTGCTTGATTTCCTCATCTGTAAAAAAGAGTCACTGTGGGAGCAATGCCACATCAAATGCTGTATGAAGACGGCTTTCCTCACAGGTTCGACACTCTCCCTTGTGGTAGAGCCCAGCGTTCCCTAATCACACCTCGGGCTGTTCTTGTGGGCATGTCCTCACTGTCCAGAGAAATTGGATCGTCCCTGGAGACAGTGCAAGCTCATGCTGTGCATCTGGGGGTTGGGGGTTTCTGCGTCCCTATCCTTCTTGTGGCGTAGCCTTAAGGGGGCCATTTCTAGTCATCCGCATGAGGGTAAAGAGATGCTAAAGTGGCAACCTGGTAGTGGAGACTGCTGTGCTACCTTCCGCCCCTGCACCAGTAGCTACTGCTATTGTGCAGTGCTTTGTTCAGGCTCTGGTGGTGCCGGGGCCAGGGAAGAGAATTCGGAACCAAGTAGCCCTGAGAGCAAGAGTAGAGAAGCCTGGTACAGCTGCAGGCTGAGATCAGGCCCTGGCTACCATGGCAACACAAGGAGGCTGCTGGGAAGGCACTGTCTTCAGGCCTGACAAGACCAGGCCCCGCCCTTATCCAGTCAAGGCTCTGCTCAGAACACAAGGAACCTGAAGCCTAGCACTTGACTGGATGCAGCCTGACTGGCCACAGCTGACTGGCCACAGATGCCGTCGTTGCCTGATAATCCAAGTGTGTCTGGCTGTCCCACTGAACACTGATTTCACCAGGTGCCTGACAGACCGAGGCAGTTGGCTCTGTCCATCCCTACCACAGTTGACTGACTTCCCTTATTTGGCTTCTCTTCTGCAGGAGGCTTTTGTCTGAGGTGATCTAACTGCAGCTGACCAACCAGACCCTATCCATGCTTGACAAACTGCATCTGATTGGTGTCAGCCACCTGTGTCTGAATGGGGCAGGTTACTGATTGAGTTCATCTGTGCCAACTGCCTGACTCCGCCTCCCCCTTTCACCTCAGCTTTATGAGATCAGATGGGCTGGCCTAGACCACGACTGGATCTGAGTGCCCTAACGGGCTTCGGAACTACAATCAGGCTACCCCTATGGGCCTCTCCACAACATCGAGATGGGTCAGTTGACAAAACCTTCAGCCTGGTTGTCACGGCTGCTGCTTCTGCCTCTGAGTGGATATGTATGTCATGGGCGGGGCATTCTATGTGACCTGATATCCTACCATGGCTACCTGTGTCTGGCCCAGTTTGATTCACAGCATCAACTACACCGGCCTGAAGGTCATAACGGCTGACCACTCTGGCTGGGTCTGTCGCTTATACAGTAGCCATTCAGTAAGCAACAGCCCAGTCCCACTGCTTGGCCAGTCAGCTGCATGAGGTTGAGTGGGCCCATGACACTCGTCCCCATGACTCACGATGGACGCCTGTCATTATCGATGTCCATGAGGACTTCTGCATGTTGTTTGTGCAGGGTCTGGGACCTGAACATGTTAACCACAAGACTCAACCTTGGGGGATCAAAACAACAGGGAATAGGGCTTAGAAAAGCCTGAGATGGAGCAGGCCGCAGGCGTAGAGTCCAGGACAAATGGTGGGCGGCTGCATAAAGCAGCAGGGCTGGAGACGATAAAGTGTCCAGTTCTACCTCAGGAATCTAATTCCGTGCCTAAGTCAAAATCTGGAGGAGCTGTTTGGATGTGTGAGTGCCTCCAGTAAACATGTGACCCAGTGTCATTTGCCCCTTCAGATATGGGAAATCTCTATGTGATCCTGCTCTGCGTGCGGAAGGAAGGGGCTTCCTGCAGACCTCCCAAATTTAAATCTTCCCTGCCATGTCTGTGCGCGCCTGCCGGGCTGAGCCCATGAAAAGGCTTCGTCTCTGGAAAGAAGCTCTTTGCTGTAAGAGAGGAGGAAGTACTGGCTAGAGGGTTTTATTTTTTTCAGTAAGTGTATCGATTGCATGGATATGCTATGAATTATATCTATTGCTATTAATGCTAATGAAATGGGCACATCGGACAACCTATCGTCTCAGCGGAACTCTAGCACGCTGAGATGTTGTCTCTCCATTAATAACCGGGGCCTGGCTGCCTCGCTGACTTCATTACAAGCCAGAGGAGTGTGATGGGCGGAAATGACCAGCTTTCTCCCCGGGGCTCTCAGAGCGTGACTTTGGATCTCAGCCAGTGTAGGCAGTGGGCTTCCCCAGGGGGGCGAGCGGGAGGAAAGGGCGACAACAAATTGGACAGAGCGCTTTGTACCCCGATTGTTCCTACATTCACTCCGCACGTATTTAAGGACTGCATGCCAGCTTCGCTCGAGATGCTCCTGCCCGGTCTCTGCGGAGCTTATGCATGGGCTCCGGGAAGTCTTTCCGGTGGGCCTGATGCTGGTCCCACCAAGGTTAGGCGCAGAGTACCGGCCACTTGCTTTCTGACCTACATGAACAGAGTGGGAGAGGTCAGAGAGAGCGAAGCTATCCAGAGTGTGTTTGCAGCATCAGGATGGCCTAGGAACTAATTGAGATACAAATCCTTGGGCCCCACAGTAGGTGACGGAGAAACTCTTCAGGGCTCGCCCTAGTCCTCTACGTTTATAGCAGGTCCTCCTGGTGATGCTACCACATGAGAAACGCTGGTGCAATGATTGAGTTCGTCAGCTCTGGTGTCAGAATTCCCAGAATGCCTCTCTGGGAATTTCTATCCCACTACATAGGAACTATGTGACTTGAACCTACCTAGTTGTGGAGTCCTTTTATGGCTTGATTCTCCTCATTTGTACAATTTGCATAATCATAGTTGCTTTAAGTTGTTATATTAAGTAATATAAAGGACTTGGCATGTAATTTCTATTCTGGGATCATATCCTGGAGACGTATCCCTGCACATGCCAAATAACATATGCACAATAATATATTGTTTACCATAGAAAAGAGACACCCTAAATATTCAACAGTAGGGGTGAGGGTGTTCAGCATTGTTTTGCCATATAAAGAGTAAGATATCTTTTTTAGTTCTTACTTTTAAGCTACAGATCGCATTCAGGACCTTGGGAATGCTACACACAAGGCTTACCATCTTTAAACAGGTAAGTGTAATGCTCATATTGCTTGATAATACTCATATGAAAAGAACTTCCAAATAAAATTTAAAAAGAACAGCTTGTGTTTGCAAAAAATAATAATAATAATTACGGGGGTGAGGTGCTAGGGAGATGGCTCAGAGCGTGAAGCACTTGCCATGCAGGCGTGAGGACTCAGCTGGGATTTCCAGCGCCCATGTGCAAGGAGAGTTACAAAGATGCGTATCTGCTTTTTTTTTTTTTTTTTTTTTCTGGTTTTGGTTTTTTGGATTTGTTTTTTTCGAGACAGGGTTTCTCTGTGTAGCCCTGGCTGTCCTGGAACTCACTCTCTAGACCAGGCTGGCCTCGAACTCAGAAATCCACCTGCTTCTGCCTCCCAGAGTGTTGAGATTACAGGCGTGCACCACCACCCTGCTCATATCTGCATTTCAAACACTGCAGTTGGGGAAGAGGAGACAGATAGGATCTTTGGAGTTTGCTGGCCAACCAGTCTAGCCAATCCAGGAGCTCCAGGGTCAATGAGAGACCCTTCTCAAAAGCTAAGACGGAGCCCACATATGAGTGTGCGCACCTGTGTGCAGAAGGCCACAAAGACGCAACAGAATCTTAAAATGTTTAAGCAGCTGTAGGTTCATATACACGTATATTCTCTCCGAAATGAGAGCTTAAAAACTGATGATGGGGGCGGGGAGGAGGCTGGAGAAATGGCTCAGTGGTAATGAGTATTGGTTGCTCTTTGGGGACCCAGCACCTGCATGGCAGTTCACAATTGTCTGCATGTAGCCCCAGTTCCAGGGGATCTGACACCTTTACATAGACATACATGCAGGCAAAATACCACTGCTCATGAAATAAGAATAAATAATTTTAAAAAAAAACTAAAAACTAATAATGTTAGAAGAGATGTGTAGCTGAAAACAACTAAAGGGAAATATATATCTCTATCCCTATCTATCTATCTATCTATCTATCTATCTATCTATCTATCTATGGTTTTAAAAATCCGATCTTAGCCAAAAGTCTGAGAAGTATTGAGAAATTAATTTTAAGGTACACATATCTTTTTATGACCTTAAAATTTGGCAAATATGCATGCATTTTCTATTCACAAAAAAATCAAACTTTAAAAGGATAAGAGTACTTAGCATGGGGGAGTGGGGTGGGGTGGATGTGTGTCCACGCCTTTAATCCAAGCACTCGGGAGGTAGAGCTAGGCAAATCTCTGAGAATTTGAGGCCATCCTGGTCTACAGAGTGAGGTCCAGGACAGCCAGGGCTACACAGAGAAACCCTGTCTCGAAAAACAAACAAACAAACAAACAACAAGTAAACTAAGTGTGCCTAGCCTCGTGCCTGGGGGGCCAGGGGTAGTTGGGATGTCTTTCCCACAGTTCAGCACAGATGAGTCCATGCAGAAGACCAGCCCAGAGTTACTGGGGTGCGACCGCTTTCTAAGCTGCTCTGCCCCTCTCCTCATTTGATATGATCTATGCATGTCCATATCAGAGACAGAAAGGGGTTTCAAGGTTTCCTCTAGTGTCCAGCTGGAGGGATGGCTCTGGGGTTAAGAACACTGTCTACTCTTCCAGCTGGTCCTGAGTTCAATTCCCATCAACCCCATGATGACTCACAACCGTCTATACTGGGATTTGATGTTCTCTTATGGCTTGCAGGTGTATCTACATGCAGATAGAGCACTCATATACGTTAAATAAATCTTTGTGTAAAAAAGATCTTCTAGTGTTGTCTTTCTCTTTTATTTACCTTTCTTGGCACTGGTGACTAAACCCAGGTTCATCACTGTTTGGTTTTGATTGTTTATCTAGATTTATTTTATGTGTATGCGTGTACATGCACTATGTGCACTACATATGTGCCTGATGCCTGTGGAAGTCAGAAGAGGGCAGCAGATGCCCTGGAACTGGGGTTGTAGACACGGGTTGTAAGGCTGACTGCTGGGAACCTCACCCAGGTCTTCTCCACCAGCAGCAAATGCTCGTAACTGCTGAGCCAGCCCCTACTTTTATTTTTTTCTTTTTCTTTTTTTGGTTTTTTGAGACAGGGTTTCTCTGTATAGACTTGGCTGTCCTGGAACTCACTCTGTAGACCAGGCTGGCCTCGAACTCAGAAATCTGCCTGCCTCTGCCTCCCAAGTGCTGGGATTAAAGGCCTGTCCACCACTGCCCGGCCAGCCCCTACTTTTATTTTTTCATTTTATGTCTGTGTGTTTCTGTGTGTGCTGTTTAAATGTTATATATTCTTGTATGTACATGAATACAGAGGGCAGAGGTCCACATCAAGTGTCTTTCTCAAGCACTCCAGTTTTTTTTTTTCCAAGACAGGGTTTCTCTGTGTAGCCCTGGCTGTCTTGGAACTCACTGTGTAGACCAGGCTGGCCTCAAATTCAGAAATCTGCTTGTCTCCGCCTCCCAAATGCTGGGACTAAAGGCAGGCGCCACCACCGCCAGGCCACTTCATTTTTTTTTTTTTTTTTTTTTTTTTTTTTGGTTTTTTGGATTTGGTTTTTTCGAGACAGGGTTTCTCTGTGTAGCCCTGGCTGTCCTGGAACTCACTCTGTAGACCAGGCTCTGGCCTTGAACTCAGAAACCGCCTGCCTCTGCCTCCCAGAGTGCTGGGATTACAGGCGTGTGCCACCACCGCCTGGCCACCACTTCATTTTTTTGAGACAGGATCTCTCCCTCAACCTGAAGGTCACCAGTTAGCTAGACCAGCTTGCCAGTAAGACCCCAGAATCTTCTTATTTCACCAGCCTGTGCTAGGATTACAGGCACGCCCACCACGCCTAAACATTCTCATGGGTGCTGGGAATCCGAACAGGCCTCACGCCTGTGCAGCAAGTGCTTTGCTGAGCACTTGCCCAGTCTTGAATACTTTTATTTTAAGGATGAAGAAGTCCAGCCGTGGTGAGAGTCCATTGCCTCAGAGAAGACATAGGTAGCCCCAGGCTCTCCAGAGAAGCAGGGGGTTAGTCTAGAGCTTTTTCAGAGTATCCTACATTCTCTAAATTTCTGCTTTCACCTCATTAATTGCTTTGCTTAGGACTCCTCAGCTGGCTCAGACTCCCTGTGGTTTAATTCCCAACCAAACTTTCTAGACTAACTTATCCTGCCTTATGAGAATTCTCTACTCTAACTTGGGGTCACCTGCTTTCCCGAGGCTGCGAGTCGCCTGTGCAGCCTGCCTGAGATGCCTTCCTTCTTCTTGTCATTTATGAAGACTAAGTTTATGTTCCACTCTCTCCAAGAAGTATTCCCTGACTTCTCCAGCTCACAAGACTCTTTCCCCATCTCTGAGCTAATGCACCACATTCATGTAAAGCCCTTTGCACTTGACAAGAACGGCAGGATGGTGCCGTGTGCAATGTCAAGTACCAGGGAGGGTTTATCTCTGGTTCGCCAGTTCTGCAGCCATCCAGTCTTGCAGATGACCGCAGCCTATAGCTGTCTTTATTGTCTCGGGGACGTCCTGGTGAGCGAGCTCTGGGGCGGCCTGGAGCAGCGGCGAGCTAGTCTGCACAAACTGCTCTGCCTGTCCCTTCCCTGATGTTTACTTGGCCCAGAGGCCTGGGTTCATGAAACCCAGCCCTGTTACTGAGCACCTTGGGAGGCCTCCTTCTAGGCTCCCTCTGTGCTCAGACAGTGACCCTTTGTGGAGGAAGGGGAGTGGATTGAAAGAGGAGACTCTGGAAACCCTTCCCTCCCCCTGCCCCCAGCAGCCTTCTGCAGAGGCTCTGAGCTACCCTGGGCCTGGGTGGCCTCTGCTTCAAGCTGGAGGCTGGTGAGGTGAGGCAGGGCCTCCAGGCTGCCAACTAGGCGGGGAGAGTGAGGAGGGGTCCCACAAGGGATGGCCTATGGAGCCAAAGCCTAGTTTAACTCTCTGCGGGCTGCTTCCTCCAGGCTCTCTAAAGAGGATTCTGTCCCCACCCCTACAGGCCAGGGGGACACTTCCTCATCCTCCCAGAACCGGGAGGCTCCCAGGATTCTGGCTAGTGTTGGTATTCTGTCTCAGCTCCACCCCACACTTACCTGGCAATAGCCAGGTATGCCCCACCCCATAGACCTGGCCCACTACAAAAGGGGCTACTTGCCCCTCTTCTCTCTCTCTCTCCACTCTCTCTCATCCTACTTTCACCTTTCTGCCCCTTGGGCTCTCCTCCCC